>NC_052088.1:24597834-25250334 GCF_015852505.1 Tachyglossus aculeatus
CTCACTTAGAACAGTGCTCTGCCCATAGTAGGTTTTCAATAAATACCACCAACTGACTGTCAGTCAGTCAATGGTATTTAGTCATTCAATCATATTTACTGAGCACTTACTGTGTACAGAGCACTGTATTAGGCACTTGGAAAGTACAATTCAGCAAAAAAGAGAGATAATCTTGTGTACAGAGCACTGCGCTAAGCCCTTGGGATAGTACAATAAATGGATACATTCCCTGCCCACAACGACCTTACAGTCTAATGGGGGAGACAGACATTAATATAAATAAGTACATTACAGATCTGTACATAGAGAAGCAGCGTGGCTTAGTGGAAAAAGCCCGGGCTTGGGAGCCAGAGGTCATGGGTTCTAATCCTGGCTCTACCACTTGTCAGCTTGTGACTTTGGGTAAGTCACTTAATGTCTCTGTGCCTCAGTTGCCTCATCTGTAAAATGGGAATTAAGACTGTGAGCCCCACGTGGGACAACCTGATTACCTTGTATCCCCCCAGCACTTAGAACAGTGCTTCACACATAGTAAGCACTTAACAAATGCCATTATTATTATTATTATAAGTGCTGTGGGGCTGGGAAGGGGGATTGATTAGATTGACTACTTCAACTGAATATTCCCAAAAGGCTGGCACCAATTTCAGCACCGAGTATTTGTTCAACCAAGGCTGCTGTTGAGGTGACTCCGAGCACTGCCAGTTACTGCTAGTTCCGTGAATCTGCCTTCTAAAGATCTCTTGACGATGAGTGGTATAAAGCGGCAGGTTGGATCTGGTCAGAGTTTTCTTCTCAGGGGGTCCGCCCTCAGTTCTGCCTTTTGGGAATTGCCCTGGTGCCTTGGGGTCTGCAGGGGAAAACTCAGTGTTCCGGGGATCAGCAAGGCAGTAGGGGGAAGTTCAGCTCTAACCCGTGGTGGGAGAAGCCATAGCAGAGATCCCACAAGTCACCCTCTCTCCCTACCTTCTGAAGGGTAAGATGGGCTGGGGATTTCCCAAGGAAACTGGCCTTCCCCCTGCCCTCACTTCTTGGCTCCCATGAGTGGGGAGAGGCTGGCCAGGTCCAGCCCCTTCCTCCTTGCTCAGGAAAGGAGGATTCCCAGCCCTGGATGGAACTCCATGGGATGGGGATCTCCGTGGGCCCCCAGATAAAGCTCTAGTTGAGCAGGGGCTTCTGGAGCAATGGCTTTTTTTAAAAAAGCGGTATTTATTATGTGTCATGCACTGT
Source organism: Tachyglossus aculeatus (assembly GCF_015852505.1). Taxonomy (NCBI): domain Eukaryota; kingdom Metazoa; phylum Chordata; class Mammalia; order Monotremata; family Tachyglossidae; genus Tachyglossus; species Tachyglossus aculeatus. The sequence continues at coordinate 24,599,065 of NC_052088.1, forward strand.
TCTAAGTGCTGGGGTAGATACAGGTTTATCAGGTTGGACAGAGTCCCTGTCCCACATGGAACTCACCACCTAAAAAGGAGGAGAGTAGGACGTAATCCTCATTTTACAGAGAAGTCAAGAGACTTGCCCAGGGTCACACAGCAAGCAACTGGCAAAGCCAGGATTAGAACCCAGGTCCTCTGGCTCCCAGGTGCAAGTTCTTTCCATTAGGCCATGCCTGGGAATCGGCTAGCTGGTCTCCTCTGTCCTAGGGGCCACCCAGTCCTGGACCAGCGGAGCCAGCTTAGGAGCACCCTCCGACCCCAGCGGTGGTGATGGCAGTCTAACGGCACTTTCTGAACGCCTGGCTATTAAAGCGCCGGGGAGGGTCAAACAGAAGAAGAGCAAAGGTATGTGCAATCAGACGGGTCTGCCGCTCCACCCTCATTCATTCATACATTCAATCATATTTATTGAGCGCTTACTCTGTGCAGAACACTGTACTAAGTGCTTGGGAAGTACAAATCAGCAACATAAAGAGACGGTCCCTAACCAACACCAGGCTCACAGTCTAGAAACGGGCTCACAGTCTAGAAATAATAATAATGATGATGGTATTTGTTAAGCACTTACCATGTGCCAAGCACTGTTTTAAGTGCTAAGGGTGGGGGATGGGGAATCTGGTTGTCTCACGTGGGGTTTACACAGTCTTAATCCCTATTTTACAGATGAGGTAACTGAGGCCCAGAGAAGTGAAGTCACTTGCCCAAAGTCACACAGCAGACAAGTGGCAGAGCCGGGACTAGAACCCACGACCACTGACTTTCAAACCCATGTTCTTTCCACTAAGCCATGCTACTTCTCGGAACAAGCTCACCTGAGAAGGCTGGAAGCAAGGCACGCTGTGTGGGCAGAGATCTGTAACCGCGGGGTGTTTTTCCTGCAAGATTGCTGGGACGCAGAGTTCTGCTCCCCCAGTGAAATGGGGAGGGGCCGACACACACCAGGTGTTCAAGGAGCATCATCATCATCAATCGTATTTATTGAGCGCTTACTGTGTGTAGGGCACTGTACTAAGCGGTTGGGAAGTACAAGTTGGCAACATATAGAGACAGTCCCTACCCAACAGTGGGCTCACAGTCTAAAAGGGGCTCCCAGTCTAAAAGAGGCAGCAGCCAAGGTGGGAGGCAAGAGGGCAAACATGCTTAAGAACGAAAGCCAGGGGGAGGAGAGTCTAAACTGTCCCCTTGTCCCTGGCTCCACCAAACAGCTGCTCAGAGCCCCCCAAAACCTCACCCTAATCTCACAGCCGCCCCACGCCCCACGCGGATGCGGACTATTGTGAAGGGAAAAGAATAGCTGGCACGCTCAGCTAGTCGGGCCGTCGTTGATAACACTATATTACACAACCACAACCAAAAGCTAATTGATGGTCGTGGGAAACGGTCCACTCCACACTTACTAATCACAGAAGTCAAAGGGGGAAGAAAATGCTTCAAGTGAGAAATCTGTGGAATGCACAGACATTAATAATCCATTACAGAGGACACTTTAAGGTTCCAGGTTGAAAAAGTCTTCATGTTTTTCTCTGTCCTCTCTTGACCTGAGCCTTGAGCAGCCAAGAGACAGAGGGGACTTGGGGATACCACTGGGCAATTAGCTAAGTCGCTTGCTTGGGACTTGCTTCCTCTTGTTAGTTGGCATTTTCTCCTTTACTATCAAAGCCCAGGGTGCTTCTCTGTGCCTTGGATTCCTCATCTGTAAAATGGTGATTAAAGTCCTCCTCTCCCTCCCTCTTGGCCTGTGAGTCCCACGTGGGACAGGGACTGTGTCTGGTTTGATTGTATTGCATCTATCTACTCCAGTGCTTAGCACATAATAAAAATAATAATAATGATGATGATGATGATGGCATTTGTTAAGCGCTTACTATGTGCAAAGCACTGTTCTAAGTGCTGGGAGATACAAGGTGATCATGTTGTCCCACGTGGAGCTCACAGTCTTCAACCCCATTTTACAGATGAGGGAACTGAGGCCCAGAGAAGTGAAGTGACTTGCCCAAAGCCACACAGCTGACAATTGGTGGAGCCGGGATTTGAACCCATGACCTCTGACTCCCAAGCCCGGGCTCTTTCCACTGAGCCACGCTGTTTCTTTTCTAACATAGTTAGGGCTTAAATACCACAACTATTGTTCTAATAAATAATAAATAATTAATTAATAAATAATACCTTTAGAGGAATGGCAGCCCAGCTTCTCAAAGCAAATAAGGCAATGGGACACAGTAAAAAAAGCATGGGCCCAGGAGTCATTACCTAGGCTTTAATCCCAGCTCCACCACTTTCCTGATGGGTGACCTTGGATAAGTCACTTAACTTCTCTGTGTCTCATTGTTTCATCCTTAAAATGGGGATTCAATACCTGTACTCCCTCCCACTGTGAGCCCCATGTGGGCCAGGTTTTGGGTCCAGCTTGATTATCTTGTATCTACCCTAGTGCTTAGTACATAGTAAGCACTTCACAGATACCATCTTTACTATTCATTGTTGTGAATGCTTTCTTTTGGGACTTCCTTTCAATCAAGTTTAAGACCTCGGAAACATGAACTGGCTGAATTGCTCATTGGTAGGAAAGACCAGCTGGCATACGACAGTCAGAAAACTAGGTGGCTCTTCATAGTCACGGCCTTCCCAAAAATCATGCCAGCAGGAAGGAAAAATCAAAAGTGATGGTAGGCATTGCAAATCACAAATGTCATTCAAAGATTTGGATTTTCAGCTCCTCCCATTATGTGAACTCCTTGAGAAGCAGCATGGCCTAGTTGCTACAGTTGGGGCCTGAGAGTCAGAAGGTCCTGGATTCTAATCCCGGCTCTGCCACTTGTCTGCTTTGTGACCCTGGACAAGTCTCTTCACTTCTCTGTGCCTCAGTTACCTCATCAGTAACATGGGGATTAAGACTGTGAGCCCCATGTGGGACAGGGACTGTGTCCAACCTGATTAGCTTGTATCTATCCCACCACTTAGAACAGTGCTTGGCACATAGTAAGCACTTAACAAATGCCATTATTATTAATCAATCATTTTTATTGAGCATTTAATATGTTCAGAGCACTGTATGAAGCACTTGGGAAAGTACAGTATAATAGAATAAGCCAGACACGTTCCCTGTCCAGAGAGGAGGGATCAAATCTTTGGGAGGAACTGTTCCTTTAGCAAGATGGCCTCAGTATCACATTAAATGTACTTTCCCAAGCACTTAGGACAGGGCTCTGCACATAACAGGCATTCAGTGAACACTACTCAATGATCCATGTGTTGGATGTTACTCTCCATAGGAGGACGGCAGATATTCCCATTTTAAAGATGGAGAAATGAAGGCAAGCTAAAGGGAAGTAGTGATAGTATTTACTAAGGGGTGGTATTGACACCTGTTATTGGTTTTGTTGTCTGTCTCCCCCTTCTAGACTGTAAGCCCAGTGTTGGGTAGGGAACATCTTTGTATGTTGCTGATTTGTACTTCCCAAGCTCTTAGTACAGTGCTCTGTGCACAATAAGCGCTCAATAAATACGATTGAATGAATGAAGTGGCTACTTTGTACAGATCAGTGTTCTCAACAATGGGAAACAATACACAGGTGGGAATTAAACTCAGTCCCTGTCCCTCCGTGGGCTCACTGGCTCATTAAAGAGGACAGAGGAAATCCTGACACCCTTCATGTGTTGAAAACAGGTTTTGTAAAATAGTGTCGGGTCACAGGACCCTGAAGAAATACAAGGTAGGAATCATGGGTGCACCCACCCCCGTTGATAAGTATAAGTGATGTTTCCACGGGGAATGGCTTATAGTTGTTACCATTAATTTACAAAACAAGCAAAGTGAAAAAATTAAAAAAGCAAAAACTTGGCTTGCATCTCAGTCACAATTTTGGGGATTAGACTAACATTAAAGTAAGCAAAGAGGAAGGATGCTGGGATATCTGGCTTCTAAGAGGACTCTCAACTCTAGTTACTTCATGGAAAATAATCATTTAACTTTTTTTTTTTAATCTGAGGGACGGACAAAGAATTTTCCTTAAAATAGTGTGCTCCAGCCAAAAGATCATTGTGTAACTGTACATAATGTACATACAACTTTTGGAACTGAGTCTTACCAATTATTTCTTTCTAGAACAGATCATTAAGGAGTAGCTCAGTTCTCAACCCCCACTGCACAGAGAACAGGCTTCGAAGGCTGAGGCCCTGCCTTACATGGACAAGATGGGTGGAAGTTGTGAAAATTAGACAGGATTCTCTCAAGCCTTGCCATTGGGCCATGGAAATGGAAGCCAGGAAATTGACCCTGAACTTATCCTTGACTGCCCCGTGGCTCAATCTTGACTCTCAATGACCCTGCTGGAGGAGTTTCAGTCTCCAGAGAGATTTCTCTCTCTAGAATTGGAGTGTATGTGTGTTGGAGGGGGGTGGGGGGAGAAAGAGATTAAAATTGAGATGAGGTAAGACTCCCAAGATGCTGGCACCCTCTCCAAGGAGCCTGAAGAGACTTTGGTCTAAATAGCAGCATCAGGAATCTCAGTCTAAAAATCATCCTTCAAGGGGCTATAGAGCTAACAATGGACATCAGGAACCTCGTTACCCACATAGCTATTGAGAAACTGACCCAGCTTCATGTACTGACGTATCCCCTCCCGATTTCTTACCCCGGTTGGGGAGACTCATGCAGTGAGTCACCAGGATAGCACTGTGGTTTGCAAAAGTAAGCCGGGTGTGCATACGCTCTTGAAGTGCATTTACATAAAATGGTAACCAACAGATTTACCGATGGAGCATACCACTATGGCTTAATGACGTGTCTCATGAAAACAGGAGTCATATACCAGTCTACACCTGGGAAACCCAACAAATAACCAAAATTTTCTATGACCAACAGAGAACTTAAATCAGTCACATAATTTTGCTGCCTATACGGAACTCATATATCAATATAAAGAGATAAAAAAGATAAAGAGATGAGAAACAAAACCTAAAAGGCCAGTGTGGTCTTTTGAAGACACAGTTTGATGACATGAAGCTCTATCAGACTGCTCTGGTGTCCAATTTTCTAAATGGCTGTGAGACCCGAACCCATTGCACAAGGCACACCCAGTTCCTGGAGCATTTTATCAGTATCATATACAGAACATTCTCAACATCACATGGCAGGACAAGTTGACCAGGGTCCTGAAAGGCATCAAACAAGGCTCATGGCAACACAACTCCGCTGGGTGGGATATGGGAAGAGAATGGATGGCAGCAGGATACCCAAACAGTTGCTATAGAGGGGTCGGAGGGGGTGGGAATGGAAGCAGGCCCACCCAACCTCAGAGGGAAAAATATGATTTTAAAGAAATGCTGCAGCCCTGTTGAGAGACCACCAATAATCATACTAGTATTTGTTAAGAGCTTTCTATGGTTTTACTCTATGCTAAGTGTGGGGTCAACATAAGATAATCACATTAGGCACTGTCCCTGTACCACAGGGTCTAAACAGTACAGCGAACAAGCATTGAATACCCATTTGACAGATGAGGAAACTGAGTTCAGAAGTGACAGTGGGCTAGACAGCAGACAGCAAGTGTGGAAAGCCAAAATCAGGAGAAAGGGGGCTCCTAAAGCAAAAGCTATGTGAAGAACAGAATGAAAGGAGGCAGAGTTGAAAGCAGAGACAGACCAGATATGGGACAAACCCCCCAGTGCAACAAGGATCTAGCTGTCCTTGTAAACAAAGCGGGAGGGTGTTTTCATTCCACATAGGCCTCTCCAGACAGTTTCTCCCACAGGGATAAGACCATCAGTTGCCTAATCTTCAAATACAGAGGCCAGTTTTTGACATCTACTATCTCTGCATATGTAGGCTGTAAGGCAGGGTTCTCCTCTCCCAGCTCTATTGTGCTGTACTTTCCCAAATGTTTAGTGGAATGTTCTGCACATAATAAGAGCTTAATAAATACCTTACATATTAATAGTGATTTAAGATAGAGGGGAGGGTGGGCAATGTGTACAGGACCCATGAAAATATTTCCCCAGGGTCCTCAGCACTGATCAGACTTTTCCTAGAGTTCCTATGACCTCCCATGAAAAGAAAGATGTGGAGAACTTGAGACAGTTCAGAGAAAGATAACTACTTGGATGACTTTGACATGCCGGGGAGACCTGGGGCTTTGCAGCCCAAAAGATGATCAGAAGACAATGTCACAACCCCAGCAAAACACCACAACTTGTCAGATTCACTGAACCCAGCTGGCATATCCACACTCAGCTCCCCTTAGGCCCGTCAGCGTAAACTTGGGAAAGCAGATTGAAGCCGGCCCCCTTCATTAGCCTAAATTTTCCATTAGTGTTGAGTGATACTTCTCCCCCTCTAGACTGCTTGTTGTGGGTAGCGTACATGTCTACCACCTTTATCATACTGTACTCTCCCAAGCTCTTAGTACAGTGCTTTGCACATAGTAAGCACTCATTATATATGATTGATAATCCATACTGAAGGAAGCCACAACTCCCTTAAGTGGAAACAAGATCACTCTTCCCAATAGGCTTAGAAATCACTTTGGAAAAAGGCAATTTCTAGCTCACAACTGAGCTGAGCCCTTATGAGAAAAGTGAAAAGTAACTGGGATCGAACCTTGCATTGGAACATTGGTAACAAACTCGATTTCATGCTCTCAATGCCAGTGGAGTCCATATAGACATTTTTACCTTAATATGTCTTCATGGGTTTCAGATAACGTTACACAACATCTCATGGTACTGCCAGTGTTTCGATAAAGCTTTTATAGAGTTCACAGAATGCTCTGAAACTGTCCCTAAACTAATACCACTTGAATTTGTCATTATATAAAAATACAAATAACATTCAAAGTTCCCTGATATACTCAAGACTATCCTTAGGGAAGAGCCATGAGGATAAAAGTATGTTTTTTTTAGAATCGATATTGGAATTATTGAGGAGAAAACATGGTATGTATAAGTATTTGGAAGAAAATTCAAAAGAAAGGAAATGAACCAACCTCATTTTTGCTTAAACCAGTTGATCCCTGGTATTTATTGAGCACTTATCGTGTGCAGAGCAAAATGAGAATGTTGTCTGCTAGACTCTTTTAGGTCCTTACTTTAAGTTACTTATTTATTTTAACATCTGTTTCCCCTCTAGACTGAAATCATGTATTTATATTAATATCTGGTTCCCTCTCTAGACTGAAAGAACTTATGTACACATCCATAATTCATTTGCTTATATTAACATCTCTCTCTCCCCTTGTAGACTGAAAGCTTGTTGTGGGGAGGGATGTGTCTGCCAGCTTTAGTGTTTGATAAATACCACTGATCTAGTGACTGATTCACATTTCACACAGTTACATCTACTTAAAAAGGAATCAGTGAGATTGGTGACTGCCCACAACAATGTTGGAAAGGGGAAAGAGCCGTTCAGTGTGCTGGAGCTTTGGATCGGGTCACATGATCCCCTTCGTCCCCCTCTCTCCCCCTCATCCCCCTCTCCATCCCCCCATCTTACCTCCTTCCCTTCCCCACAGCACCTGTATATATGTATGTATGTATGTTTGTACATATTACTCTATTTATTGATTTTACTTGTACATATCTATTCTATTTATTTTATTTTGTTATTATGTTTGGTTTTGTTCTCTGTCTCCCCCTTTTAGACTGTGAGCCCACTGTTGGGTAGGGACTGTCTCTATATGTTGCCAATTTGTACTTCCCAAGCGCTTAGTACAGTGCTCTGCACATAGTAAGCACTCAATAAATACGATTGATGATGATGATGATGACAGTGTGGTAACCTGCCCCCTCAATAATGCACGACAAACCTGGACTCGGGCTGTGGTTCATGAGAAAGTGAAAGCTGTTATGGAACTAACCTCCCACCCCTAAGGTGCTGAGGACCAAAGTTGGCCCCTAGGTAGGAAGAGTACTTGAGCCTTGGTAAACTCCAGGCTTCTTCTAGACTGTGAGCCCACTGTTGTGTAAGGACTGTCTCTATATGTTGCCAACTTGTACTTCCCAAGCGCTTAGTACAGTGCTGTGCACACAGTAAGTGCTCAATAAATACAATTGATTGATTGATTCAAAGAGGGGGAAAACTTGCTGCTTATCACAGGGGTGTTAATCTCTGCCAACCACCCAATAACAACAAACTCATTTTAAATGAGGGCCATAAACAGAGGTCTATTGGTACACAATAAGGCATTTTGCAACAATTAAAAAGATGCTGATGAGAAAATGATAAAAAACTGCTCTCCTGTTAAATCAGTTATGCCAAGATCCTGAGGATCCTACTTCTGGACCAGAGGGCTAAGTCTTACCAGAGGACCTCAGAGAGACAGCTTTTCCCTAAGGTAGCTTGTTGATCATTGTCGAAGGAAAAAATGCTCTATGCAGTTTTATGTGTCTCTCTGCATTCAGTAAAGTGTTCGATAAAGCAGCGTGACCTAGTCGAAAGAGCACAGGCCTGAGAGTCAGAGGACCAGAGTTCTAATCCCTGCTGTGTGACCTTGGGCAAGTCACTTCACTTTTCTGTGCCTCGGTATCCTCATCAGTAAAATGGGATTCAATGTCGGTTTTCCCTCCTACTTAGACTGTAGGCCCCATGTGTACAGAGACTGTGTTCAATCTGATTCTCATGAATCTACCCCCGTGCTTAGTACAGTGCTCGACACAGAGTAAGCCCTTACTCTGTCACCATTATTATTATATCAGCATAGTAGCAGTTTGGCTGGAAAAGAAGGGGTAGATTTTAGCAACGTTGTAAAGGTAGAACTGACAGGATTTGGTGATAGTAGTGGTGATATGAGGTGTTTACTGGAAAAGAACACAGGGGTGAGAATTAGATGTGGCCCCTAGCCCATAATGTAAGAATAAAAGGGGAAAAGGGCAGCTTATTTGAAAGTAAGACAAGTTAATGGCAAATCCAAGCCCCTGAGACTGTGCTTTGAGATTTCTGGTTTTCTCCCAGGGTTCTCCAGAGCAGACCCCTTAATTAAAGCCCAGGGTGACCTCAGCTATCACAGGTACCACCCATCCCCTCATGGAGACACTGGCTTCATCTGAGAGCGAAAACCAAGTGGAAACAAACATTGGGTTCAAAAACACTATTAAGCGTTTCTCTTCAGTGAATCCAAATAGCGCCACAGGCCAATTGGGACAACCATTTCCTCCCAGCTCAAAGAACGTAAACACTAGAATAAATCACGGCCCCTTCACTGTAGACGAATAGTCCTGAAAGTAGGCAGTCAACCTGTTCCCAGCTTTACGATCCTGGAAATAGAAACGCCGCATAAGAAAAATCATTCTGAATGCTTCTGAAAGCAGCAGCAAGAATCGGCCCTCAGCAGGAGACAAACACACATCTGTCAGCTCTGTCCCTGAAGCCTACCGTGCCTGCCTTGCTCACCACCCTCTCCCGTCTCTGCACATATTTCACACTCTATTTTCTTCTCACGGAGGATGCCCTTTCTCCCACCAGCCAGACACTGGACACAGGCAAATGGGGCTAGTCCACAGGCAAACTGATAGTCCAGACTGGCCAGAGAATCCTGGTAATGGGAGTGGGGCCAGCCCTGCTAACCAGTTCTCTCTAGATCACTCTCACCTTCCTCCATGCTGACTTCCTTCTCCAAGACAGTCAGTCAATCACAGGTCCCACTTCCGATCCCTTAGAGATGAGAACACACAATCCTTCCCCTGAGCACACACACACACACAAATTCACCCATTTACTTAGGCTTAGACATACTCAAGCACGTATGCAAGAAGAAAGAGGGAAAAGGAGGCCAAGGGGAGTGAAATGACTGAGAAGGCTACATCAACCTCCTGGTTGACCTCCCCTGCCTCTGAACGCTTCCCCACTCCAGTCCATTCTTTAATCTGCTGACCAGATCATTCTTCTAAAAGATGTTCTGCACATGTCTCCCCACTCCTCAGAAAACACCATTGGTTGCCCGTCCCTCTCCACATCCAACAGAAACCCCTCACCGCCGGTTTAAGGGACTCAATTGATTCCCCCCTGACTAATCTCTCTTCTCCCCATCCCATTTTCCCTCCGTACTGCGCCACCCATACAACTGAGTCTGCATCCCCTAAGTACTTAAGCCCTCACCCCACCACAGTACCATGTACTTGGTTGCTTCCTCTACCTATAATTTTTGTCAATCTCTGTCTCCCCTGCCAAATTATAAACCCTTTGAGGGCAGGAATCAAGTCTACTTACACTACTTTATTCCCCCAAGTGTTTAGCAGAGTACTCTATGCAGAGTAGGTGCTCAATAAATACCGCTGATTGATTGACCAATCACTTTCTGCCACACCTTGCTTGCCGACTCCCAGCTCTGAATAATAATAATGATGATGATAATAATACTAGTAATATTGTATTTTAAATGCTATGTGCCAGACACTGTACTAAGTGTTGGGATGGATACAAGCAAATTGGATTGGACATAGTCCCTGTCCCACGTGGGGCTTACGGTCTCAATCCCCACTTTACAGATGAGGGAACTGAAAAACAGAGAAGGGAAGTGACTTGCCTGAGGTCACACAACAGACAAGTGGTGGAGCTGGGATTAGAACCCAAGGCCTCCTGACTCCAAGCCCCCACCACTGTTTCCATTGCTCACATTTGCTAAGTCTCTTGACTGTTCTTTTATTAATCATACTGACCCCTCCTCCTTCTACCCAAAGGTAGGCAGCAATTATTCTGTTTCATCCTATTGCCCTCCGGTAAACAGCAACATTTAATAAGTGTAAATAATAATTATGGATAATATTTGTAATTCATTTATTTATATTAATGCCTGTCTCCCCCTTTAAACTGTAAGATCACTATAGGCAGGGAACGGGTCTACCCAACTCCATTAAACTGTATTCTCCCAAGCGCTTAGTACAGTGCTCTGCAAATAGTAAGCACTCAATAAACACCACTGACTGATTGATTAAAGTCTTATGATAATTTGATAACATATGATTAGAGAATGTTTTAGGAAACCCCAGCATGGATTCAATTAAGTGTATCCCCCAAATAAGCCACAAAGTTAAAAGTGAGAACAACAACTCCAACGACTTTCATGCTCTAGAATGTGTCTGCGGAGCCGAGTCTTTACCCATAGAAAAACACTCCAGGATTTTATAGCAGTGAACATACTGACTTCATAAAATTATGCCGGTCGGCAGAAAAACTGTCAGAACCAGCCTGTCACTCCACCCTCCAACCAACCAATCCAGGCCAGGCTCTGGCCTCTTGGATGACGAGACCAGAGCAAGAAGAGACAACATTTCGACTTTTCAAGCAGAGGAGTCTTTCCGTGTGCCTGAAAACCTACCACAAAGAAAATACCCTCTGGGAGGAGTTTGGTTTCATAACTGGTTTCTCTTACCGCGAAGACTGGTTCCAACCAGTTCTCAGGAAACCTGTCTCACAGACAGGGCTTGCCCAACTGATCTCAATCGGCAAGAAAGTACATGGGTCAGAAGGGGTCATACCAGCGAGGGCACAAACTGTTCACTTGGCTGCACCAAGACACAAAACAATACAGAAGATTTATTTAGTTGATTTATGTAACTTCCAGAAAGCTTGGGGCTTTGCACAAAGAACCTTTGAATGCGCACTGTTCTTCATTCCTATCTCTTTCGGCCAGAGGCAGGAGAGAATGATGTTGAATGAGGAAATAGAAAAAGGAGGAGAGGCTAGGGGAGAGATGCAAAAAGCACCGACCCTAGAGAGCCACATTCATTTGAGGTGAGAACACACCTTTACCCTGGGTCTAGCCACACAAACTCTCACAGGATAAGTTCATCTCCAAAATTCACTTTGGTCTCAATTCTAAGCAAAAAAAGTTTATGGGTCTGGAACTCCCAGATTCCTGTGGTCAGAGGACTTTTTTTAAACCTCGGTATCCAATAGTTGATGTGTAGAGACCCAAAAGCAAACAGCAATTCTTTGGGTGTTGGTCAGCCTGCATTTCCCAAGAGATGTTTGGACACTGCTGAAAAGAAATTCCGAAAGCCCCTCAGGGCTAGCTAGAGCCCTCTTTTTGATCCATATCAGGGGTCCTTGACTCCAAGAGAAGACATGGACGCAATGTGTTCACTGCAATGATTCCAATGTTCTTGGGTCAGTGTGTTCCATCTCACTGGTGGAGACTATGCGATAAGTCACTGGTAGACTATGCGGGGGAAGGAAAAAAAAAATCTGACCACGTAATTTCCTGCTTCAGAGCAATTAATGCAGTTGTCAAAAAGCCGGTATCATGAGACTGTTATGATGCTTAGGTTTTTCCCCAAAAAATTTAGAAAGAAGCATGTTCTTCTTGCCTGATCGGGCCTCTCTGGGCAGAACTCGAGGAGCTCTGCCTGATTAACCTTTGTGAGAGTGTGAGGTGAGGCCCCAGGTCTACCTAGCTCTGAAAGGTGGACGCCGACCCCCACGACCTCAGCCATGGGACTGGGAGCTCCATTCTGGCTAAAGGGACAAGGAGGGGCAACTATGGCTGGGCCGGTCTCGGGTGCGACTGTTTTATCGTGTACCCGGGTACTCAAAACTCCCGGGAATGCTTACGGGACTTAGGGGAAAATGGGCCTCTGCCTCATAAGGCTATGATTTTCCTCCTGAGTGAGACTGGGATTCCCATTCCTATTAGTGAACCAACTGGACCAAGACAAGTAATGGCACCACAGTATATGAGAGAAAATGTCTTTTCGGTTGTTTGTGTGATTCCCCGCCAATCAAAGTGTTCCTTGGGGGCCTAGAGTCTCCCTGAGAGCAGTTTCGCCAGTGAGAGGCACTGGTTCTGGGAATAAAGAGGCCCAGGGCATTGCGTCCCAAGTGAAGAGTAATTGGAACTGCTCTAAGGATTTTAGGGGAGACAAAGCATCTTCCTTTCCTGGAGCGAACATTTGATTCCGAATTGGTTCCAAGGTAATTTTTTCTTCAGGATTGTTGAACTGAGACAGTCTTCAATTTTAACTGCCTTAGCCTAAAAATGACCATTTTAATTCAGCCTAGCAAATTAGGTTCAACCAGGAGGTAATTTACATCTTCAAAAAAAAAAAAGGCAATCATTTCCAGTGGGAAGGTGAAGGGGTGCCAGAAGCGGCATGGCTCAGTAGAAAGAGCACGGGCTTTGGAGTCAGAGGTCATGGGTTCAAATCCCAGCTCCGCCACATGTCTGCTGTGTGACCTTGGGCAAGTCACTTAACTTCTCGGAGCCTCAGTTACCTCATCTGTAAAATGGGGATGAAGACTGTAAGCCCCACGTGGGACAACCTGATCACCTTGTATCCCCCCCAGCACTTAGAACAGTGCTTTGCACATAGCAAGCGCTTAACAAATGCCATTATTATTAAGGCAGGAAGTCTGGAAGTAGGTGGGGCTTCTCTTGGGTGAGGCACGGTTGCTGGTCCACAGCCTCGCTCAAGGGCCGCAGGAGACTCGGAGCTGGGCACCCTCCTCTGGCAGCCCTGTTTGACTTCTTCTTCCAGTCCCGGAGCAGTGGACACAACAGCAGTGGAACCCAAGGCAGGCACTCTCTCATAGCTTTCTACCCTATGGAGACATATCATGGCAGGGATAAAGGAGCCCAAATTCATAAAGCCTGCAGGCAGGCTGAGGACCATGGGCCTGCCTCACAAGCACATATCGTCTGGGAGGGGTGTATCACCCCCACTCTGTGCCCCAACCTCCCTTGAACTGAGCACAGCAGAGAATGGGGAAGAAACTGCTGGTCCACCTACCCAGACTGGAGTGTGGGCCACTGATCATGAGAGAAGAGTGCTCTCGCCACAAACCCAAAAGCACACTTTGCCTACTCACGGCACAACCCTGGGGAGGCACGGCACAGACGGGACCTTTGGCGTCAAATAAAATTCCCTGCCAGATCTAAAAGGTGCGGGGAGAATGAGAGCTGCCCTGGGCGGGGTGCAGGCAACCCCGACTGAAATCTGGCCTAAGAGCTCCAACTCTCTGTGGAAACACGAGCGCATGAAGGCACCCTCAAACTATCCCTGCTCAGAAAGCTGACATTAACAGATAATCTTACTAAAGTCAAGTGTGTTAAACCCAAGCAAACTCACACCAAATATAGCATCAGCAATCACTAGCTGGAAATAGAACCTGGCTGATAACTGGCCCCCAGGAATAAGCAGGCTACAGATTCAATGAGATCCAGGGAAACAGGGAGAATGGATTTCTCCACCAGAAAAGGTACCAACAATCAAACAAAGACAGGAGTTTCCTCACTCCTCAGCAACAGAATTTACCTGTGATTAAAAGAGAGGGATCAACGGGAAGACGACATCATGAGCAAGTACCTCGAGTTGTATGGGGAACTGCTGGGAAGAAATAGAGACCAACGGAAAGAGTGTGGGACTGAGAACCAGGAGACCTGAGTTCCAGTTCCGGCCCTGTCTCTGGACTGCTCTGGGACCTTTCTGAGACTCAGTTCCCTCATTGCAAAATGGGGGGAAGATATAGTTCAGTTAGGACAATGCCTGTGTCCAATATGATCATCATCATAATAATAATAATGATGGTATTTGTTAAGCACTTCCTTTGTGCCAGGCTCTGTTCTAAGCACTGGGATAGATACAAGGTAATCAGGTTGGGCAGAGTCCCTGTCCCACATGGGCCCCACAGTCTTAATCCCCATTTTCCAGATGAGGTAACTGAGGTTCAGAGAAGTGAAGTGACTTACCCAAGGTCACACGGCAGACAGGTGGCAGAGCTGGGATTAGAACCCAAGACCTTCTGACTCCTGGGCCCATGCTCTATCCACTGTGCCATGCTGCTTCTCATGCTGCTTCATTTTGGAGCTATGTCAGTGCTTGGCACCGAGTAAGGACTGAATAAGTACCGTAATTATCACTATTATCAATAGGTCAAAAGATGAGTTATAGAGAGAAATGGAAAAGACGGCGGGGGGATGCTGTTATGACCGTGGACCTAAGACCTGGATTGCTCTTTTCATGAATTTCCCTGGACTTTAATGCCTTCCTGGGTCAGTGCTGATGTTCAAATGAAGAAGTTACTGCTCACCCGCATACTCCTTTGTGAGGCTGGCCTTTTGCACAAGGACACCCTAGCACCTCTGAGCACGCCCTTTTCCCCACCCCTAAACTCTCTCCAACCCCCTTTGCTTTCCAACAACCATAGGTCTTCCTAAACGATCAATGGTATTACTTACTCTGTGCAGAGCACTGTACTAACAGCTTGGGAGAGTACCATACAGCGGACTTGGCAGATCTGTTCCCTGCCCAAAAGGAGCTTAGAGTCTAGAGGGGAGCTTACAGCCTTGTCCTAACGGACAAAAAGGCCACCTCTCAAATCCGTTGCCTTCTCCAACTGCTCCTGTCTCCCTAGTCCCTTCGATACTCACCCCAGCCCCACAGCCTTGTCTTATCTTATGCCATTGAGTCATTTCTGACCCATAGCTACACCACGGGCACATCTCTCCTGGAACGCCCCGCTCTCCATCTGCAATCGTTCTGGCAATCTATCCACAGAGTTCTCTTGGTAAAAATACTGTGTGCCTCCTTCCACGCAGTAAACTTGAGTCTCTGCCCTCGACTCTCTCCGGTGCTGCTGCTGCCCAGTACGGGGGAGTTTTGACTTGTAGCAGATTTCTTTCCACTCGATAGCCACTGGCCAAGCTAGGAATGGAATGGATATGCCTCTGCTTGACTCTCCCTGGTAGAGTACTGGAAACTTTCTAGGTGCGACCCTGCGAGGGGAAGCCCCACGGTACTTGGGGTAAATATTCTTAGACTCTGCTATTTCTCCTCCTAGCTCCTCTTAGGCGGGGATCATATCTACCAGCTCTGTCGTATTGTACTTTTCCAAACTCTTGATACAGTGCTCCTCTTGCAGTAAGCACTCAAATATTGTTGACTGACTGATCGACTGATTGAATGGCCTTCAAACATATGGCACTTCCACTTCCTCTTTACCTACTTATAATAGCAATAATGGCATTTATTAAGCGCTTACTATGTGCCAAGCACTATTCTAAATTCTGGGGAGGTAAAAAGGTGATCAGACTGTCCCACGGGGGGTTCACAGTCTTAATCCCCATTTTACAGATGAGGTAACTGAGGAACAGAGAAGTTAAGTGACTGACCCAAAGTCACACAGCTGACAGTTAGTGGAGTTGGGACTTGAACCCATGACCTCTGACTCCAAAGCCCGTGCTCTTTCCACTGAACCACGCTGCTTCTCAAACCCCTACAATTTGGATATCCCCCTTTTCCCTCTACAGAGGCCATGCTCATTAATGTCTCTGATGACCTCCTTCTGACTTATCTAATGAGTTCCATCCCAGCTGAGATCCGTCTAACCACTTACGTCTCCTAGAAACTCTCTTTGGTCCTTGTTTTACCTACCCGTGGCCGAAACCTAGTAGAAAATGCCCAGGACTGGGAATCAGGAGACTTGGATTCTAATCCTGGTTCCCCAAATTGCCTGCTGGGTGACTTTGGAACAATACCACTATTATTATTATCTTTTCTGTACCTCGGTTTCCATCTATGTAAAAATGGGGACAAGGTACCTGTTCCCCCATTCCCTTAGACTATGAGCCCCATGTGGGACTCCCCACTCTTCAAGTGCCCCCATGCTCAAGGAGCAGTGTGGCTTATTGGAAAGAGCAGGGGCTTCGGAGTCAGAGGTTGTGGGTTCTAATCCCAGCTCCACCACTTGTCAGCTGTGTGACTTTGGGAAAGTCTCTTCACTTCTCTGTGCCTCAGTTACCTCATCTGTAAAATGGGGATTAAGACTGTGAGCCCCATGTGGGACAACCTGATTACCTCGTATCCCCTCCAGTGCTTAGAACAGTGCTTGGCACATAGTAAGCACTTAACAAATGCCATCATTATTATTATTATTCTCTGTGCCTCAGTTACCTCATCTTGTAAAATGGGGATTTAGACTGTGAGCCCCATGTGGGACAACCTGATTACCTTGTATCCCCTCCAGTGCTTAGAACAGTGCTTGGCACATAGTTAGCGCTTAACAAATGCCATCATTATTATTATTATTATCTGTGCCTCAGTTACCTCATCTTGTAAAATGGGGATTATGACTGTGAGCCCCACGTGGGACAACTTGATTACCTTGTATCGACTCCAAGGTTTAGAACACTGCTTGGCACATGTAAGCATTTAACAAATACCATTATTATTATCACTGAAGGAGAAGCTCCTCACCCCTGAATTCAAAGCAACTCAGACTGACTCCCTCTTTCCTCTCCCCCTCCCCCTCCCCATCCCTCCACCCTACCTCCTTCCCCTCCCCACAGCACCTGTATATATGTTTGTACAGATTTATTACTCTACTTATTTTACTTGTACATATTTACTGTTCTATTTATTTTGTTAATGATGTACATCTAGCTTTACTTCTATTTATTCTGATGACTTGACACCTGTCCACATGTTTTGTTTTGTTGTCTGTCTCCCCCTTCTAGACTGTGAGCCCGTTGTTGGGTAGGGACCGTCTCTATATGTTGCCAACTTGTACTTCCCAAGCACTTAGTACAGTGCTCTGCACACAGTAAGCACTCAATAAATACGATTGAATGAATGAATGAATAAATCCGCTCTCTCTCCCTTCTTCACCTCGCTCCTCTTCCACTACACACTGCTTAGAGAAGCAGCGTGGCTCAGTGGAAAGAGCACGGGCTTTGGAGTCAGAGGTCATGAGTTCAAACCCCGGCTCTGCCAACCGTCAGCTGTGTGACTTTGGGCAAGTCACTTAACGTCTCTGTGCCTCAGTTCCCTCATCTGGAAAATGGGGATTAAGACTATGAGCCCCCCATGGGACAACCTGATCACCTTGTAACCTCCCCAGTGCTTAGAACAGTGCTTTGCACGTAGTAAGCACTTAATAAATGCCATCAGTATTATTATTATTACACCCCAGCCTGCTCCCTTCACTCTAACACCAACCTACTCACTGTCCCTCACTCTAGGCTCCCACGCCACAGATACCTTGCTCATTCCCTCCCTCCTGCCTGGAACGCCTTCCCCCTTCACATCCCACAAGGCAGCACTCTTCCCATCTTTAAAGCCCTACTGAAATCCTATCTCTTTCAGGAAACCTTTCTGGACTAAACTCTCACCCCCACCCTATTTTCCCTCCCAGCTGCCTCTCCCCAGGTACTCAGTCCCACCCCTAAGCACTTAGCCACTGACCCCACCCTCCGGGTACTTAGAGTTGGTTGCTTCACTTACCTGTAATCTGCTTTAATGCCAGTTTCCCCCAATGAGACTGTGAGCTCTTTGAAGAGCAGGGATTGTGACTGCCAACAGTATTATACTGGTTTTTTTTTATGGTATTTGTTATGCATTTACTACATGCAAAGCACTATTCTACGTGCTGGGGGGATACAAGGTGATCAGGTTGTCCCACGTGGGGCTCATAGTCTTAATCCCATTTTTACAGATGAGGTAACTGATGCACAGAGAAGTTAAGTGATTTGCCCAAAGTCACACAGCTGGTAAGGGGCAGATCAAGGATTAGAACTCATGACCTCTGACTCCCAAGCCCATGCTCTTTCCACTGAGCCATGCTGCTTCTATAAGTGCTCTTCCAAGCACTTAGGATGGTGCTTTACACTCAGGAAGTGTTCAAAAATACTTCTGAATGATTGGGACAGGAACTGGATCCCATCTGCTAATAGTGTACATACCCTAGTGTTTAGTACAGTATTCAGCACATATTAAGCGCTTAAAAAGTACCACGATTGTGTTTTGTTTGCCAGTGGCATAGAGAAGCAGTGTGGCCTAGTGGAAGAAGCTCGGCCCTAGGAGTCAGAGGACCTGGGTTCTAATACTGACTCCGTTACCTGTAGCTGTGTGACTCTGGGCAAGGTACAGTTGCCTCATCTATAAAATGGGCATTAAGACTATGAGTGTTTATGTGGGATTAGGACTGTGCCTAGCCCAATTATTCATTCATTCAATTGTATTTTTCGAGCGCTTATTGTGTGCAGAACACTGTACTAAGAGCTTGGAAAGTATAATTCAGCAGCAAATAGAGACAGTCCCTACCCAACAACGGGCTCACAGTCTAGAAGGGGGAGACGGACATCAAAACAAGAAAACAGGCATCAATAACATCAATATAGATTTATAGATATATACACATCATTAATAAAATAATCAATCAATCAATCAATCGTATTTATTGAGCGCTTACTATGTGCAGAGCACTGTACTAAGCGCTTGGGAAGTACAAATTGGCTACCCAACAGTCCCTACCCAACAGTGGGCTCACAGTCTAAAAGGGGGAGACAGAGAACAGAACCAAACATATCAACAAAATAAAATAAGTAGGATAGAAATGTACAAGTAAAATAAATAAATAAATAAATAAATAGAGTAATAAATATGTACAGAGACAGTCCCTACCCAACAGTGGGCTCACAGTCTAAAAGGGGGAGACAGAGAACAGAACCAAACATACCAACAAAATAAAATAAGTAGGATAGAAATGTACAAGTAAAATAAATAAATAAATAAATAAATAGAGTAATAAATATGTACAACCATATATACATATATACAGGTGCTGTGGGGAAGGGAAGGAGGTAAGACGGGGGGATGGAGAGGGGGACGAGGGGGAGAGGAAAGAAGGGGCTCAGTCTGGGAAGGCCTCCTAGAGGAGGTGAGCTCTCAGCAGGGCCTTGAAGGGAGGAAGAGAGCTAGCTTGGCGGATGGGCAGAGGGAGGGCATTCCAGGCCCGGGGGATGACGTGGGCCGGGGGTCGATGGCGGGACAGGCGAGAGCGAGGTACAGTGAGGAGATTAGTGGTGGAGGAGCGGAGGGTGCGGGCTGGGCAGTAGAAGGAGAGAAGGGAGGTGAGGTAGGAGGGGGCGAGGTGATGGACAGCCTTGAAGCCCAGGGTGAGGAGTTTCTGCCTGATGCGCAGATTGATCGGTAGCCATTGGAGGTTTTTGAGGAGGGGAGTAATATGTCTAGAGCGTTTCTGGACAAAGATAATCCGGGCAGCAGCATGAAGTATGGATTGAAGTGGAGAGAGACACGAGGATGGGAGATCAGAGAGAAGGCTAGTGCAGTAGTCCAGATGGGATAGGATGAGAGCTTGAATGAGCAGGGTAGTGGTTTGGATGGAGAGGAAAGGGCGGATCTTGGCAATGTTGCGGAGCTGAGACCGGCAGGTTTTGGTGACGGCTTGGATGTGAGGGGTGAATGAGAGAGCGAAGTCGAGGATGACACCAAGTTTGCGGGCTTGTGAGACGGGAAGGATGGTAGTGCCGTCAACAGAGATGGGAAAGTCAGGGAGAGGACAAGGTTTGGGAGGGAAGACAAGGAGCTCAGTCTTCGACATGTTGAGCTTTAGGTGGCGGGCGGACATCCAGATGGAGATGTCCTGAAGGCAGGAGGAGATGCGAGCCTGGAGGGAGGGGGAGAGAGCAGGGGCAGAGATGTAGATCTGGGTGAATAATAAATATGTACATAAGTGCTCTGGGGCGGGGAGGGGAGTAGAGCAGAAGGAGGGACTCAGGGCGATGGGGAGGAGGAGTAGAGGAAAAGGGGGGCTTAGTCTGAGATTATCCACCCCAGTGCTTAGTACGGTGCCTGGCACATAATAAGCGTTTGACAAATACAATAAATAAAAAAGTCAGTGAGGCTGAACTGAAAACAGCACCAGGCCCTATAACTGGCAGCTATAGTGACACAGTAGAGAACAGCACTGACTTGTGTACAGTGGGAATGTACACAAGTTTTTCAAGCACTGATGGATAATGATTTACTCTCGGGGTGTCATATGTAAAAATGAATGCTGTTTTCTATACCCTGAATGAGAAACAGAACAGGGAAATGTGAAGATGGTGAGCTCTCCGGAGGGACCAGATCTAATTCCAAAATGTTTATTCTTTCCCAGCTGTTAGTACAGTGCTCTGCATACAGTAAGTGCGCTTAATAAATGCTATGTCTTCTCTCAGAAATAATCTGTACCTATGCTTCTTAAAAACACTTTCAGAAAATGGCCTCTGGATGATATATGTACAATGATCTTTTTTATGACATTTGTTAAGCATGTACTATGTGCCAGGCACTGTACTAAGCACTGGGGTAGATACAAGCTTATCAGGGTGAACATAGCCCCTGTCCCACCTGGGACTCACAGCCTTAACCTCCATTTTATTCCCAAGCACTTAGTAAAGTGCTTTGAACACGGTAAGTACTCAAAAAATATGATTGAATGAATGAGGTAACTGAGGCACAGAGAAGTTAAGTGACTAGTCCAAGGTCACACAGAAGACAAGGCAGAGTCACTGACCTAGTTCAGGAAAAAACACTGGTTAATCAATCAATCAAACGTATTTATTGAGCGCTTACTGTGTGCAGAGCACTTTACTAAGCACTTGGGAAGTACAAGTTGGCAACATATAGAGACAGTCCCTACCCAACAGTGGGCTCACAGTCTAGAAGGGGGAGACAGAGAAGAAAACCAAACATATTAACAAAATAAAATAAATAGAATAGATATGTACAAGTAAAATAAATAGAGTAATAAATATGTACAAACATATATACATATATATATGGTTAAGTCTACCCTAGTAAACTAGGCAGATAACCAAATAACACTCTGGCCAAATATCCCCAGTTCTTTCATCCAGAGAAAACCCTCTTTTGCCTGAAATAGTTTAGTAAGGAAAGTTAGGGTTTATCATCATCATCATCAATCGTATTTATTGAGCGCTTACTGTGTGCAGAGCACTGTACTAAGCGCTTGGGAAGTACAAGTTGGCAACATATAGAGACAGTCCCTACCCAACAGTGGGCTCTTCTGCCTCAGTTCACTAGTTGCATTACTAAGGCCCTGGTCTTCTTCAGCATTCTCAGGCTCTGTCTATATGACATTCAGAAAATTATATCTTGAACAACTACGCAGTGTGTTTGTAATCCAATAGTGAAAGCCATTTGTCCTGGCACAGCAAGTTCTTTAAAGGAACTCTGGAAATTTCTGCTCAGTTGGATCTGGGAACAACTTGGCCTCTGGGGAAAGAGCCCAGACTTTGAAGTCAGGAGACCCAGGTTCAAAACCCAACCCTGCCACTGGCCTGATGAGTCACCTTAAGGAGGCCCATATAAACTCTCCAGGCCCCAGTTCCTTCATCCCTAAAATGAGGGAAAGATCAACAATAAACCCTGAGTGGTAAAGGGATGACAATCTTCCAATTACCTCAGTGGATAGTTAAGGAGCTTAATAAATATCATTATTAGTATTATAACTATTGCTGTAATAAAGACAGCAAAACCTTTGGAGTCACTCCAACTACACTGCTTGAGGTTGGCTTCTAAATATTCATCAACAGTATTTGTTTCTGGCATTCATTAAAGCGCTGTACTAATCATTTCTTGGAATAACAGAAAAGTGACTACAGTTGGCCCAAATATTCCAGAAATTTGTCATTAGAACAGACGTGTGAACAGAAACATTGAGGTGACAAGAAGGGTAATGAGGCTGTTAGGTGCTCCAAGCTTTTCCTAGAAAGTAAACCAGTTTCAGGTACATTTCAATTTATGTCAGCCAACACAAATAAATTGAAGTGACTATTTGAAGACACTTATGGCTAGTTCAATTAGCACTCTGGGTAATTCAGGGCAAAAGATCTTCAGCTGTTTCTTGAAAACTTTTTTTTCTAGCATGCTCCAGATAATTGCCTCTACATACTAACTACTTCATCTTGCCCACTTACTACCATGTCTTGGATTTTGGCAAATCAATAGCCCTGTCAGTATTGAGTGCTTACTCTGTACACAGTCTTATACCAGATTCTTGGGGTCAGGCAATGAAAGAGGATATGCTCCCTCACCTCGAGAAGCTGACAATTTAATGGGTGAGATTGGCAACTGCAAAATATATGTGCAAAATGGATACAAGGGGGATAATATGGATACAAGTGGTAACGCCCTAACCCAAAATGCACATCTAGGTGGAATGAAGACACCAATATGCACATCAAGTTCTGAGGGTGGCTGAGTGGATGGATTACGGGTAAGTAGAAATGAGGAAATTCCAGAGGTTTTTTTCACCCAGTACCTAAGAGACTTGAAACAGTATCTAAGACACTTGAGGAACACAATGGCTAAGTTTTGGACAAATTATCTTCTGAACAAGAGCCAACAAAATGGATTGTGATTAAATTGGATCATCTATCTCATGTCATTCCACACTCCAGACAGAGGCTTGCCCTGGTGGCTGCCTGGTGACCAGAGCAATCAGCCAAGAAGGTTAACAGCTGTGGCAAGACAGAGCCATTCGCAAAAACCTGTGGCCAGCTAATCAGTCTCGTCTGCGTTATGAACTCTCCTGACCTTCAGAAAGTGGTTCATCCACAAAATCACTTCCCCCAGCAAAAAAAAAGGGGAACTGTATGGACAAGTTCTAAAAATGATTATTTTGCTTTTTCTAAAGAGGAAAAAAAAGGAGAGACAAGATAGGAATGGATATAGAAGAGACATAAAGAACACTCTGCTAACCCAGCTATTATTATTCTTATAATTATGATGAATACTATTTATTATGCCTTTTCTGTGTCCACATATCCCTGTCCTTGGCACAGTGATTTGTACATAGTAAGCATTTAAACAAACAACTATTATCTTGCCACCGTCCCCTCATCGAAGTCCTTCCTCTGGCCTGGAATGCCCTTCCTCTTCATATCCAACAGACGGTTACTTCCCCCACCTTTAAAGCCTTATTGAAGGCGCATCTCCTCTAAGAAGCCTTCCCTGACTAAGCCCTCATTTCTCCTTCTCCCACTCCCTTCTGTGTCACCCTTGCCCTTGGAATTGCTCTCTTTAATCACCCCACCCTCAGCCCCACAGCACTTATGTACATATCTGTAATTTATGTGTTTGTATTAATGTCTGTCTCCCCTTCTAGACTCTAAGCTCTTTGTAGTCAGGGAATATAACTACCAAGTCTGTTATATTGTTATATTATACTCTCCCAAGTGCTTAGTAAGTGCTCTGCATCCAGTAAGCATTCAGTAAATATGATTGACTGATTAACTATTATTATGGATTTGACACCTGTCTACGTGTTTTATTTTGTTGTCTGTCTCCCCCTTCTAGACTGTGAGCCTGTTGTTGGGTAGGGACCGTCTCTATACGCTGCCAACCTGTACTTCCCACGCACTTAGTACAGTGCTCTGCACACAGTAAGTGCTCAATAAATATGATTGAATGAATGCATTATGGATTGGCTGCGAAGAGAGAGGGGCATCAGTGCTTCCTGTGGTGTCCAGTACTGCTAACAATCTGAATCAGGCATCATCTGATGTTGAATTTTGGATACGTTGGGGTTCTATCAGAGGCAAGAAACAGTATGGCCCAGTGGATAGAGCACGGGCCTAGGTATCAGAAGGTCATGGGTTCTAATCCTGACTCCATAACTTATCTGCTGTGTGACCTTGGGCAAGTCATTTCACTTCTCCGTGCCTCAGCTCCTTCATCTGTAAAACGGGGATAAAGACTGTGAGCCCCACTCATTCATTCGATTGTATTTATTGAGCACTTACTGTGTGCAGAGCACTGTACTAAGCGTTTGGAAAGTACAATTTGGCAACAGATAGAGACAATCCCTGCCCAACAACAGGGGGAGACAGACAAGAAAATTAAACAAGTAGACAGGCATCAATAGCATCAAAATAAAAAGGATTATAGATACATACACATCATTAATAAATAGAATAATATGTACAAATATGCACAAGTGCTGGGGGACAGGAAGGGGAGTGGAGCAGAGGAGGGGAATAGGGGCGATGGGGAGGGGAGGAGGAACAGAGGAAAAGGGGGGCTCAGTCTGGGAAGACCTCCTGGAGGAGGTGAGCTCTAAGTAGGGTTGTGAAGGGGGAGTGTGTTAGTTTGGCATATGTGAGAAGGGAGGGCATTCCAGGCCAGAGGTAGGACGTGAGCCAGGAGTCGATGGTGGGATGGGCGAGAATAAGGCACAGTGAGGAAGTTAGCGGCAGAGGAGCGGAGGGTGCGGGCTGGGCTGGAGAAGGAAAGAAAGGAGGTGAGGTAGGAAGGGGCAAGGTGATGGAGAGCTTTGAAGCCAATAGTGAGGAGTTTTTGCTTCAAGTGAAGGTTGATAGGCAATCACTGGAGATTCTTGAGGAGGGTGGTGACATGCCCAGAGCATTCCTGTAGAAAGACAATCCGCGCATCAGAGTGAAGTATAGGCTGAAGCAGGGAGAGACAGGAGGAAGGGAGATCAGAAAGGATGCTGATGCAGTAATTCAGTCAGGATAGGATGAGAGATTCTACCAACAAGGTAGCGGTTTGGATGGAGAGGAAAGGGCAGATCTTGGCGATGTTGTAAAGGCGAGACCGGCAGGTTTTGGTGACGGACTGAATGTATGGGGTGAGTGAGAGAGCAGAGTCAAGGATGATACCAAAGTTGTGGGCTTTTGAGACAGGAAGGATGTTAGTGCCATCCACAGTGATAGGGAAGTCAGGGAGCCCCATGTAAGACAGGGACTGTGTTCAACCCCATTATCTTATATCTACCCCAGTGCTTAGAACAGTGACTGGTGCACAGTAAGTGTTTAATAAATACCATCATTATTATTATTATTAGTCAGGCCTAAACACTTTTCAGGAAGCGGCCTGAGAAGGTTCGACTTTCCAGCTCTATTAGAACTCTCCAAAAATCTTCTCCCTAAACAGGCACAGGAGTGGGCACGTGGAGAGGAATTGGGAGGGGAATGCACACGCACTCACACGCACGCACACAGAGACACACACCACCACCCCGCCCCCTCCCCCCCAATACAACTTTAGGAAGACAATCCAGGGAGTAGGGCTGGGTGGAGTACAAATGGGGAGAGACTGGAGGCTATGAAACCCATGAGGAAACTGATACAGTAGCCTAGTCATGAGCTTGAAACATGGTTGTTTGTCCGGAGAGAAAGCAGTGGATATCAGAAATGCTGGGGGAAATATCATCAGGATGTGTCTTGGGAGCTGAATATGGCAGCTAAAAATGACACCGAGGCTCCAGATTTCTTGGACAGAGGTGCAAAAGTTAGGAGGAGGAATGGTTTTAGGAGAGATGATGAAAAGTTCTTTTTTTGACATGTTAAGTTTGAGATGTTGGCAAGCCACCTAGGTGACGATGTCCTGGGAACAGGAAGAAATGCAATACGGGGTAGCAGAGGGAGCTCGGGCTAGTGCCCCGGCCTTCGGAGGAATCTGCCCAGGTAGGGTTGCTGAAGCCATGGAAGTGGGTGAGAGTGAATGCAGAGGAGTCAGAAGAGCAGCAGACCCAGAGCAGGGCCTTTGTGGGACCTCCAAAATTAAGGGAGGAGAGGTAGAAGAAGAGCCAACAAGTGAAACTGAAATAAAGCCGTCAGAAAGATGGGATGAAACGGTGTGGCCTAGTGACAGGAGCACTGGCCCGGGGGTCGAAGGACCTGAGCTCTATTCCCAGTCCCGCCACTCAGCTGCTGTGTGATCTTAGCCACGTCACATTACTTCTCTGTGCCTCAGTCACTTCAACTGTAAAAAGGGGATCAAATCCTCCTTCAATTTAGACTGTGAGTTCCATGTGGGTTAGGGACTGCATTCACCCTATCTTGTATCTACTCTAGTAATTAGTACAGTGCTTGGCACTTAATAAGCACTTAAACGCTACCATTATTATTATGAGAAAAAAAACAGAGATGTCTTCTGCATTGGCAAAACCAGGAGAAGGGGATGGTCAACAGAGCTGAAGGCAGATGAGGGCAAGCATAGTAGGAGAGAGTTGAACCCTTTGTAATCCACTCAGCTGACTGCCTGGCCTGTCTCCTTCGGAGCTGAGGGGGTTTTAATACTGTCCTTCCTGAGATGGGACAACTGGAACTGCAATGGACTCCAGATCTGCCAAAACAGAGTTCTAGTTTTGTGCATGGCATCCCTGGAACAAGTTCATTATCTTGGTTTTCTTTAATATAACCAAGGAGGTTGTTTATCCCCCTTGGGAGAAGGGGGAGAAGCAGTGTAGCCTAGTGTTTTGAGCACAGGCCTGGGATTCAGAAGGACCTGAGTTCTAATACTGACCCTGCCGCTTTTCTGCTGGATGACCTTGGGCAGTCACTTTATTTCTCAGTGCCTCAGTAACCTCATCTGTAAAATGGGGATTAAGACTGTGAGCTCCATGTGGGACATGGACTGTGTCCCAATTGTGAGCTCACTGTGGGCAGGGATTGTCACTCTTTATTGCTGTATTGTACTTCCCCAAGTGCTTAATACAGTGCTCTGCACACAGTAAGTACTTAACAAATACGACTGAATGGATGAATAAATGATTAACTTGTATCTACCCAGCACTTAATATAGTGCCTGGCACATTCTACACACTTAATAACTACAACTAAAAAACCAACAAACCCAAATAGGCTTGGGTGGTTGTCCAACCTAAACTGACCAGCCACGCCTGAATACCTGGCCCTTCACCTTGCCAGCAGAACCACGGGGCTTCCTGAAGTGAAGCTTGATACTGACTCAGTGATGTGACCGTGGTAATGCCACTTGGCCTCTGGTGGCTTCAGTTTCTCCATCTACCGGGTCCAGCTAGACTAGTGCCTGCCTCTCCCAAGTACGGAGAGGGTGGAGCGGGAAGGTTGAAGCGCATGTGTGCAGGGTGGGGGTACCTTGGGGCCCAGGAGCTGGGATGAGCAACATCCAGGCAGCTGGAGGGAACCCCAGAATCTTGCTTCCAAGATGCAGGAATCCCAGAGACTCCTAAAGCCCAGATGGCCCTAAAGCCCACTAGCAACCACCTGGTTGCCTTGTACTCTCCCAGGTGCTTATTAAAATGTGCTGTATACAGAAAGCGCTCAGTAAGTAGCTCTGATTGATGGGTGGATGGATGCCACCTTCAAGGGGCTCATGGGCTTCAATCACCACCACCCCAACGAGGCCCAGGGCCAGCAGAGCTGCTGGGGTGGAGGTTGTTGGGGGGACACAGACAGGGAACGGACTTTTGGCCAGCAACAGCTCTCCTACTTCAGTCGCCTGCAGCGGACTGTGCTGGTCCTGACAGGTATGGACAAAGCAAGTTGGGGAATCAGGGAAAATGCTAATCTAACTTTTATTCATTTAGAAATGACCATTCCTGACATGTGATTTGATTATTTTTGAACTGTGGAAGGGGAGATCAGGCTATCCATATTTTAGGTCATTTTTCAAGTTCTTTTCTTGACAGCTAAAAGCGATATCATTTCTAAAATTCAGACAAGGGCCTTGATGAAGATGAGCATCAGTAGAAAACTGGACAAAAGTTCAGGAGTAAAGTATTTTCAATCCCTTAAAATCACATGTAACATATTGGGCTCTCCACCACAGTTAATCACGCACAAAATGATGTGCAAAAGCATGCTTGCAGAATTGACTTAGATTTTATCACAAAGCCTCTGGGAATGTTTGCGGCACATGATTTTCCAATTATTTAGCAGAAACATGAACTCTAGATATATGCAAAGGAGAGATTAAATAACTGAACGTCTACGGAATTGAAGAAACACAGCTGTTCAAAGGATGCAAATGCAAGCTTCACTGAATAGATGTGCGTGAAACTGGGGCCATCAAAAGAACACACTTCCCCATAGAGTCTAAGCACCCCGTGGGCAAGAAATATGTCACTACTTCATGCTGTATCTCCCAAGTGCTTAGAACTATGCTCTGCACCAAGTGGGAACCAGTGAACGCAACTATGACTACTTAAGCGTGCCAAGCTCATTTAAAGTACACTGGAAATGAACCATCCTTATCTAAGGTTCCATGACAAATAGTCACTCAAGGACCAGCGACTGATATCGTGTTAATCCTAGGAAATAGCAGAAAATGGAAAGTAGGGATCTTGTGGAATAGGCAGTGAGCTAGGAACAGGTGACAGTGGGGCCAAGGGGTAAGAGTACCAGCCTGGGAATTGAAGGATTTGAAGCCTAATCCCAGCTCCACCACTTTCCTGCTGCGTGACTTTGGACAAGCCATTCATTTCTCTGTGCCTCAGTTTCCTCATATGTGGCCTAGTGGAAAGAGCATGTGCCTGGGAGTCAGAGGATCTGGGTTTTCATCTTGGCTCCACCACTTGCCTGCTCGGTGACCTTGGGCAAGTCACAACTTCTTGGGCCTCAGTTTCCTTATCCATAAAATAGGCTTCAATACCTGTTTTCCTTCTTAGACTGTGAGCCCCATATGGAACAGGGACCGGTTCCAGTCTGATGATCTTGTATCCACCCCAGCACTTAGAACAGTGCTTGACCCAAAGTAAGTGCTTAACAAATACCACAATTATGGATCGAGCACTGGGAGAGGTACAACATAATCAGATCAGACACAGTCCCTGCCCCACATTGTGCTCACAGTCTACAGAGGAGGAAGAACAAGTATTTCAATCCCATTTTGAAGATGAGCAAACTGAGGGAGCAAGTAGTTAATGACTCACCCAAGATCATGCAGCAGACAGGTGGCTGGGCCAGGATTAGAACCAGGTCCTCTAACTTCCCCTCCTGTTTCTCCCCACTCCAGCCCATACTTCCCTCTGCTGCGCAGATCGTTTTTCTACAAAAGCATTCAGGACATGTTTCCACACTCCTCAAAACACTCCAGTGGTTGGCCATCTACCCCTGCAACAAACAAAAACTCCTTGCCATTGGCTTCAAAGCACTCCATCACCCTTTCCCCTCCTATTTGACCTCAGTACTCTCTCTGACTACAACCCAGCCTACACATATTGCTCCTCTAGTGCTAACCTTCTCACTGTTAACTCTCCTGTCTCACCACCGACCCCTTGCCCATGACCAGCCTCTGGCCTGGAAAGCCCTCCCGCCTCAAATTCAATATACAATTACTCACCCCCACTTCAAAGCCTTATTGAAGACACACCTCCTCCTAGAGGCCTTCCCTAAGCCCCCCCCCTTTCCTCTTCTCCCACCCCTTCTGCGTTACCCTGACTTGCTTCCATTGTTCATCCCCCCCACCCATCCCCATAGCACTTACATACAGATCTGTAATTTATTTATATTAACACCTGTTAAACTGAATTCAGTCGACTAAGGCAACTGGAGCTGAGCTGTACAGTATGCCTTTACTCCATTTTACCCCCTACACCTAAAAAGGCCAAATTACCCTTTGAACACCTTCTTTGCCACCAGACTGATGCCTGCATAGCATGCTCACCTGTCACAGTCTGACTCTCCTGCATCAACGCATTTTGTCACTTTTGGCACAGAACAGTGCTGTTCAGTACTCACTAGCATCAAAAATAAGTCAGTGACTGTAGTGTAGCTGTTGGCATAGGCTGGCAGAGTTCTGGAAGAGAAAAACCAGTCCTAATTCTGGGTTCTGACACTATTTTTTGACAACAGAGGCTGTACTGTGCAAGGTGTTAACTGATGACCTTGATATTTCAAAATCATGCTAGAAGAACTATAAAGCACCTATATCATTGCTTTAAATGAGTCATACTTCAGAACATGTTAAAGATTTTGGCACCCACAAAATTAGGGGCTCAACCCAGGGTTCCCATTCAGGTGTCCTAAGTGTGTTAGCACCTTTACCAATCCCAGGAATTGGAGAATCTCTTGGTATCTTCATAAAGAACAAATTACAAATAGTCTGAAAACTGGCACATCCTGGCAAGTGGCTTTCCCCATTTTAGCCCTCTGTCCCCCTGTTCTCTCTCCCTTCTGTGTCACCTGTACACTTGAATCTGTACTCTTTAAGCACTTGATGTTCACCCCACCCAATTTATATCAGTAATTTCTTTATTTACACTACGGCCTGTCTCCCACTCTTGACTGTAAGCTTCTTGTGGGCAGGGAACATGTCTTCTATCTCTGTTGAAATATACTCCCCCAAGTGCTTAATACAATGCTCTGCACACAGTAAACATGTGGTAAAGCAGTGTTGCCTGATGGCTAGAGCATAGGCCTCAGAGTCAGAAGGACTTGAGGTCTAATCCTTGTTCTAACGCTTATCAACTGTGTGACCTTGGGCAGGAAACTCGACTTCTCTGTGCCTCAGTGACTTCATCAGTAAAATGGGGGTTAAGAATGTGTGCCCCACGTGGGACGTGGATTGCATCCAACCTTCGCAAGTGCTTAGTAAAGTGCTCTGCACATAGTAAGCGCTCAGGAAATATGATTGAATGAATCAACCTGATTGGCTTGTGTCTACCCCAGTGCTTAATACAAAGTCTGGCACATAGCAAGCCTTTAACAGATATTATTGGTTAGTTTTGCATGTTTTGCTTCCTAAGGCGGTACCAACATTGTGGGCTAATTAAGATGCCCAGGTTCTGCTGCTCATATTCCCTCAGGCCTTCCATCTATTTATCACATATTAAGTACTTAAAAAATACCAGAATAATGTTTATTCATAACTATTTTCCTGCTATTACTCATTGATTTCTAGCCATTTGCTACCCAATTCGATTGCCAGATTTTTGATAGCAACTTATCCTTCTATTGAATGTTCCCCAGCTGCCTTGTACAAAGCTCTTCACACCTAAGGTGTTCAATAAATCCTACGGCTAATCCCAAGAATGCTACTGCATTCTGAACAAATCACAAACTCAGGATGGTCATCTTTGTGCAGAACATCCAAAACAAAAAAAACAAAAAAAAAAAAACCTTTTAAGCAGTTGGTACACAGAGTGCAGGAACATAGCTTAGTTCATTGCGAAGGTGTAATACTGAAATAATAATGAGGGACAAAGAGGAAAAGGGAGTGGGAGGGAAAGAAAAATAAGTAGTTCCCATTTTCTCCATCTTTCCATGGGGGAGGGTGGCGGGGGGAACGCCACTGTTGCCAAGCAATGTGCTCAGTCAATAAATGGCATTTACTGAGTGCTTACCATGTGCAGAACACTATGCTAAACACTGTGTTGGCACATGAACATGGACACGGGAGGCTTTAGGTGTCAGTCTAGACTCCGAAATCCTTGATGTTGGGGCCATGTCTACCAACTCTGCTGTAGCATACTCTTCCAAGTGCTTAGTCCAGTGCTCTGCACATGGTACACCCTGTTGAGGGACTGACTGAATTTTGTGCAGATCCCACATTGGCTGGTGGGTCAGAGGTCAGGGGAACGGGCAGCAAGAGGTCTCCGTGAACAGTGGGTAATATTAATAATAAATAATAATAATAATAATAGTAGGTGTCTGGGGAAATTAGCAAGCGGCATGGATAGAGTCCGGGCCTGGGGATCAGAAGGTCATGGGTTCTAATCCCGGCTCTACCCGTTGTCTGCTGGGTGACCTTGGACTAGTCACTTCACTTCTCTGGGCCTCAGTGACCTCATCTGTAGAATGGGGATGGAGACTGTGAGCCCCACGTGGGACGGGCTGCTTTCAGCCCTATTTGCTTGTATCCACAGCAGCGCTTAGTGCAGCACCTGGCATGTACTAAGCGCTTAATAAATATTATTATTATAAGGAGAAAAGCAGTGTGGCTTAGTAGAAAGAGCACGGGTTTGGGAGTCAGAGGTCGTGGGTTCTAATCCCACTCCGCCACTTGTCAGCTGTGTGACTTTGGGCAAGTCACTTCAGCTCTTTGGGCCTCAGTGACCTTATCTGTAAAATGGGGGTGAAGACTGTGAGCCCCACGTGGGACAACCTGATGACCTTGGATCTACCCCAGTGCTTAACAACTACTAACATTATTATTATTATTGTACTAGTAAGGTGCGGATCCATAGCAATGAGGGGCGGGTTTTTGCGGGTGAATAGGCGGAGCGCCAGGGCAGCGGTGGTGGTTGCTCCCCCGGCATTGGGGGTGGGCAATGGGGAGGATCATTTATTCATTCAATTGTATTTACTGAGCGCTTACTTTGTGCAGAACACTGTACTACGCGCTTGGGAAGTACAGGTCGGCAACATATAGAAACGGTCTCTACCCAACAATGGGCTCACTGTCTAGAAGGGGGAGACAGACAACAAAACAAAACACTCACCCCGAGGCTGGCCCGCCGGGACCCGGGCAGCTTGGGTCATGGGTTCTAATTCCAACTCCGCCACTTGTCTGCTGGGTGCCCTTGGGTAAGTCACTTCACTTCTCTGGGCCTCGGTTCCGTCATCTGGAAAATGGGGATTAAGACTGATTGTGGATCCCACACTGGACAACCTGGTTACCTTGTATCTACCCCAGTGCTTAGGACAGTGCTTGGCACATAGTAAGCATTTAACAAATGGAGAAGCAGCACAGCTTAGTGGGAAGAGCACGGGCTTGGGAATCAGAGGGTGTGGGTTCTAATCCCGACACCGCCACTTGTCTGCTGTGTGACCCTGGGGAAGCCACTTAATTAATAATGGCATTTATTAAGCGCTTACTATGTGCAAAGCACTGTTCTAAGCGCTGGGGAGTTTACAAAGTGATTAGGTTTTCCCACGGGGGGCTCACAGTCTTAATCCCCATTTTCCAGATGAGGTAACTGAGGCACAGCGAAGTGAAGTGACTTGCCCAAAGTCACACAGCTGACAAGTGGCGGAGGCAGGATTTGAACCCATGACCTCTGACTCCAGAGCCCGGGCTCTTTCCACTGAGCCACGCTGCTTCTCCAACTTCTCTGTGCCTCAGTGACCTCATCTGTAAAATGAGGATGAAGACTGTGAGCCCCACGTGGGAGAGCCTGATTACCTTGTATCTCTCCAATAATAATAATAATAATAATAATAATAACGGTAGGTGTCTGGGGAAGATAGTAAGCGGCATGAATAGAGTGCGGGCCTGGGGATCAGGAGGTCATGGGTTCTAATGCCAGCTCTACCCCTTGTCTCCTGGGTGACCTTGGACTAGTCACTTCACTTCTCTGGGCCTCAGTGACCTCATCTGTAGAATGGGGATGGAGACTGTGAGCCCCACGTGGGACGGGCTGCTTTCAGCCCTATTTGCTTGTATCCACAGCAGTGCTTAGTGCAGCGCCTGGCACGTAGTAAGGGCTTAATAAATATTATTATTATAAGGAGAGAAGCAGTGTGGCTTAGTAGAAAGAGCACGGGCTTGGGAGTCAGAGGTCGTAGGTTCTAATCCCACTCCGCCACTTGTCAGCTGTGTGACTTTGGGCAAGTCACTTCACCTCTTTGGGCCTCAGGGACCTCATCTGTAAAATGGGAATGAAGACTGTGAGCCCCACGTGGGACAGCCTGATTACCTTGTATCTCCCCCAGCGCTTAGAACAGTGCTTGGAACATAGTAAGCGCTTAACAAATACCATCATCATCAACAAATACCATAATAATCCGCTCCACCGGGCCGGAGATGGTGCTGCCTGCGGGGGCCGGGCACAGAATGCGGCAGGGAGCTACTATTGCCCCCCGAGGCCGGTCCTGGGGGGAGGCCCCGGGTGGTCCCACGGGGCTGCAGCTCGCCCCACCTGCAAAGGCTAAATAAATCAGACCACGCCCCCCGCCAATTCCTGTCCAAAGGGGTGGGGCCACAAGGGCAGGGAGGGACTAATAATAATAATGATAGTATTTGTTAAGCGCTTACTATGTGCTGAGCACTGTTCTAAGCGCTGGGGGAGATACAAGGTCATCAGGTTGTCCCCCGTGGTCTTAATCCTCATTTTACAGAGGAGGTCACTGAGGCACAGAGAAGTGAAGTGACTTACCCAAAGTCACACAGTTTACAAGTGGCAGAGGAGAGATTAGAACCCACGACCTCTGACTCCCAATCTCTTGTTCTTCAATCATTCATTCAATCCTATTTATTGAGCTCTTACTGGGCGCTCTTGCCACTGAGCCACGGGGCTTATAATGATAATAATGATAGTATGTGTTAAGTGCTTACTATGTGTGGGGCACTGTATTAAGCACTGGGGTGGATACAAGCAAATCGGGTTAGACATAGGGAAGAGGAGGGAGGGGCAGCCACTTGTGGTCCGAAGGAGCGCGGTGAGAAGGGTAGAGTTGGAAGGGAAAGGCAGCCATTTCCTATCCAAAGGGGTGGGGTGAGAAGGACAAGGGAGGGTACAGCCACTTCCCTCACAAAGTGTCTTAAAGGAAAAGCCGAGATTATCGTCAGTCCAGGCCTAACACCCTACTTGGGGTGTCTGAGCCCGAGGAGGGATGGGTCCCACAGTGGGCCCCTCTGGCCAATCGCCACATCTGCTGTGGAGAAGAGCCAGATCTGCCCCCAGTCGTAGGCCCCCCACAACCAAACCCCTCAGAGTAGAATCCACTTTGCTTTGTGCTCAACCCTGGCTAAAGAACTAACTGTTCAAGTTGCCAAGGTCTGAGTTCCACCCTCCCTGAGCCGTCCAAAAGGAACTGGACTGTTCCCCAAGAACTGGCTCCTGTTGGCCTGCATCCCCCAGGGGCCCTAGGAACCTGGGTGGGGCAGGGAGTTGGGAGTCAGCCAGGGGTTGGGAGCTGGGACTCAGCCCTGGGAGGGCTGTTCAGGGGACCCCCAAGATAGTAGTAGTAGTAGTAGTATAGTAGTCATAATAACATTTAAGTGCTCACTGCGAGCAGACTGCTGTGTGACCCTGGGGAAGCCACTTAATAATTGCATTTATTAAGCGCTTACTATGTGCAAAGCACTGTTCTAAGCGCTGGGGAGTTTACAACGTGATTAGGTTTTCCCACGGGGGGCTCACAGTCTTAATCCCCATTTTCCAGATGAGGTAACTGAGGCACAGAGAAGTAAAGGGACTACTCAGTGCTGAGAAAGAATATACTGGTGTGCATTAGTGTTGGGACCTCAAAGTTCTCACCGTCAAACATATTAATTGAGGAGAGTGGGCTGGAGGCAAACACATCAGGAGTGAATAAGCAAACACTAAAACAGTGTAAATGCCCTGGGCAAATAAAAACAAGAGAAGCAGCATGGCTTAATGAAAAGAACAGGGGTTTGGGTTCTAATAATAGTGATGGCATTTGTTAAGCACTTACTATTGCAAAGCACTGTTCTAAGCGCTGGGGAGGATGCAAGGTGATCATGGTGTCCCACTTGTGACTCCCAGTCTTAATCCCCATTTTACAGATGAGGTAACTGAGGCTCAGAGAAGTTTAGTGACTTGGCCAAGGTCACACAGCAGACATATGGGAAGGCTGGGATTAGAACCCATGACCTCTGACTCCCAAGTCTGCCATTTACCAGTGTTGTGATTTTGGACAAGTCACTGATCTTCTCTGTGCCTCAGTTACCTTATCTGTAAAATGGGGATTAAGACTGTGAGCCCCATGTGGGACAGCCTGATTACCTTATATCAACACCAGTACTTAGAAAAGTGCTTTGCACATAGTAAGCACTTGACAAATACCATCATCAAAAATAATCAGTTGTATTTATTGAGCACTTACTGTGTGCTGAACACTGTTGTACGTACTTGACAGAGTACAATATAACAGAATTGGTAGATATGTTCCCTTCCCACAACAAGCTTACAGTCTAGAGGACTTACTCTTTCAAGCTCCCCATCAGACCTTCACAGTTATGGAAAAACCAGTAGAGTGCTGTGACTGGAGGAGGAGAATTACTTGTAGCTTAGAGTCCCTGCTTTGAGTCCCTGAGATCTCTAGGAATGGTCTTCAGATAATACAGGCAACTTCCTGGGCTATAACCTCCTATCTGGGCTGGTTATTTTGGCTGATATGCTACAGGTGAGAAGCACTGGTAATGCCACCTGAGCTGCAATTAAGCAATCAACAATAAGTGGATTTTGGAGGAAGCTCTGCCCATGGTTTGTGTCAGACTTTCTGGTCATTGAAAATAACCCAGAACAGGTAATGAAAGACATTATTGAACTGGGGAGGCAGATTGATTTAGAAATAGATGCAGCAGATGTTATTTAGAACTTATTTACAGGAATTACTGGCCAACAAGAACCTCACCAAACTTTCCACCAGACTGATCTGAACATTAATCATACTCCATCTTGACTACTTCATCAGCCTCTGTGCTGACTTCCTTGCCTCCTGTATCTCCCCCGTCCAGTCCTCTCTTCACTCTGATGCTCAAATCATTTTTCTAGAAAAAGTTCAATCCACATCTCCACACTCCTCAAAAAACTCCAGTGGTTGCCCATCCACCTCCACATCAGAAACCCCTTACCTTTGGCTTTAAAGCACTCAATCACCCTTCCCCTCCAATCTTGCCTTGCTGATTTCCTACTACAACCCAGAACATTCACTTTGTCACTCTATAGCCAACTTCCTCATTGTAATTAGATCTTATCTTGCTGCCGACCCCTCGACCATGTCCTGCCTCTGGTCTGGAACTCCTTCCTACTTCATATCCAACAGACGATCTTTTTCCCCACCTTCAAAGTATTATTAAAATTGCATCTCCTCCAAGAGGCTTTCCTCAACTATGCCCTCATTTCCCCAACTCCCTCTCCCTCTCCCTTCTGCTTCACCTACACACTTGGGTCTTTAAACACTTGATACTTACCCCGCAGCCCTTAGGCTCAATGTATTATAATATCTGTCTCCCCCTCTACACTATACGCTCCTTGTGGGCAGGAAACATGTCTACCAACTATTAAATTGTACTCAGTACTGTGCTCTGCACACAGTAAACATTCAATGTATACAATTGATTGATTAAAGATGAATATTCTGATCTATTTGATTGTGTGTGTGTGCCTATGTGCATACGTCTAAATTGCCACAGCTAAGATTTTTCTGGATCTTAAACTCAGGAGGGTCAGTTTTGCCAACATGTAGCTAGGATAGAGTTGGACTGACCTAGATTGAGTTAACACGGCAACCAGGTGGTTCCTGGCCAACCCCAGGGAAGGGCTTTGGAAAGATAGTCAGAGCTTGGGCCAGAGAGGATTGGCCCTACCTTCTCCCTCCCCATTTCAGGCCTGTTGGAGCTAGTGCTGAAGGAATTGCTTGGGCCATTGGCCAGTGTGACAATGCCAGCACTACACGTGTTCGAAAAATCAGGAATCCTGGGACATCCTCTACCCTGCCAATCCCCACGGCCTCACGGGCAATTGTACCCATGCAGGCTCTCAGGCTGTAAAGTCAGGGGCTGTCTGGCCAGGCCATTAATCTGGATAATAGCCTCACACTCCCAAGACTAAAGTAGGCCAAGGTCAAGTCAACCTGGGCCCCAGATTTTCAGCCTCCTCAGGGCTTGAATCCATGTTCTGGGCCAATATCACTCCCCATGTGTCTCAGCCTATAAGAATATTGTTTTTCCTAAATGAAATCATTCTTACCCCAAAGTTTGTAGGCGTAGCCACCCTCTGCGACAAGGTCCTGCTGACCTGGAAACAGGTTTCATCCAAAGCCCAGAGACGATGAGTAAGATAGGTATGGAAGGGTGGACAGCTGTGAAATCAGCCTGTTGTAAATAATGCTGTTGGTAGTCATGGAACAAGATGATTATATTTGCCCTGTGTACATTTAGCCAGCCCTAATTTAACAAGTGGGTAAGGATGTGCACTATACCATTTTAATCCCATGTTTTGCACATCTTCTAATTGAATTGTAATTTGCATTTATTAGGTAGTACAGTCTTTTAACCTCAAGTTTAAAGAAATGAAAAGGACCATACTGTCTCATTACATACTGGGTTTGGTCAGTTTAAGAGCCAGTTGTCTGAATGCCTTTTAGAGACCCAAGGATGCCCAAATCCAAGGGTTAAATCTTCTCTTGATTGACTGGGTAGCCTTGGGAAAGTTACTTGAATAAATACTCTTCTCTATCTGCCCAGCAGGTCCGGGAAGTCTGTGCGGTTTGTGCAAGAAGCATTAGGTTGGCTTACCAAGTTGTCTGGGCAGTCTATTAGTTCTATCAATCTTTAGGCAGAAGGGTTGAACTATGATCCAACACAATGCCGCCTCCCATCCCCAGAAATATATGACAGAATCTGACTCCCTCCTGGTGCCCTCCCCCAGGTCCACTTCCCGGCCCTGAAACTCATATGAAGCAACCGAGATATTTTTGAGGTCTGGAAAGACTTGTAGTTCACCTGCCCATGAAATTATTTAAAAGGTGGCATGGGTGGTACGTCCAATTTGGTCGGGAGCGGGGACATGTAAAGAGCAGAAGCTGAAGCTGCCTTCACACATCCTGGAGTGGAGTTCTGGGATCAATCCCTACTTTTGACTCTGTCTTTTTATTTTTTTAAAAGGCATTTGTTAAGCACTTATTTTGTGCCAGACACTGTTCTAAGAGCAGGGGCGGTTACAAGGTAATGCAGTTGGGCACAATTCCTGTCCCAAATGGGGTTCACTGTCTTAATCTCCATTTTACAGATGATGCAACTGAGGCCGAAAGCAACAAAGTGACTTGTGCAAGGTCCCATAGCAGACGGGTGGAGGAGCTGGAATTAGAACCCAGGTCCTTCTCACTCCCAGGCCCATGTTTTAACCACTAGGCCACACTCTTGCTCCAGGAGGACCATACGGTGTACCGTAAAATGTACCTTAAGATCTACATCTGAGGATGCGGCGTCTGTGCTAAATGTAGCTAATTCGGCGCAAAGTTAGAGGACTGACAGGCGCCCCCAGGAAATGATTAGAGTGGCCTTGGGAAAGGCTAATAAAAAACAGTCCGGAGTATTTATCACACACTTAAGGAGTTACGGAGAAAGGCACGGCCCCTGCCTTGGAGAAGCTTCTGATCTATGGGGGAGGGACAGGACAATTAGAAATAAATATGAATAAGCAGAAACATTAGGATGGTTGCACCACCCAATTAAATTGCATCTGGATAATATTAAGCTGAATAATCAGAAGGGGTGAAATGAAAGAATGAAGGCTGAGGCTGAAGGGGCAACTAAACAAGGCACCACAAGGAGGCCTGGGAAGGTGGCCTTGTCAGGTTCCTGCCACGGTGTGCTGGAGCCATTTTGGAAGAGATTGTTCTCACACTAGACAATAAACTCCTTGAAGGCGGGGATCGTAGCTATCAACTCCATTGTATTGTTCTCTTGCAAGTGATTACTACAGTTCCCTGCACACACAGTAAGCTCTCAATAAAGACCATCGATTGGTTGAGCAGATGCATGTTTCTGATACTATTCATTCAGTCATATTTACTGAGCGCTTACTGTGTGCAGAGCACTGTACTAAGCACTTGGACATTCCAGCACCTTCCCCCAACAAACAGGAGCAGGGGGATAGAGAAGAAGACAGTCCAGCAAGGGCTGTCTGTCGGGAGATAGGATGTGCAATCTGTTGAGGTACACTCCACTGTCATCTATGGCTGGGAGGTCAGTGGTATTCTGGGCTGTGGGGCCCCTGGATTGACAGTTCCAATTCTGAAGACTGTGAGGCGGCAGTTGCAGATAATTTTATCCAACCTTCACCCCTAAAATGATCTTGCAGACCAAGGGCCTGTTGTCTAATGGGAGTTCTCTGGGGTAGAACCAAAG
The DNA here is from genome assembly GCF_015852505.1 of Tachyglossus aculeatus. Classification (NCBI taxonomy): domain Eukaryota; kingdom Metazoa; phylum Chordata; class Mammalia; order Monotremata; family Tachyglossidae; genus Tachyglossus; species Tachyglossus aculeatus. Next base: position 24,639,450 of record NC_052088.1, read on the forward strand.
GACCTACTCCAACCCCAACTATGCTGGCTTTTCACTCCTGGGCTTCAACAGGACTGACTTGGTCTCCTGAGAAAGAGAGCCCTGTCATGACTGAGCCTCTGAGTTCAGCCCAAATCGATATCTAAAAGGGCAGATCTGTGCCAGGCCTAAAGTCTATCGGACCTAGGCCAGGCCTCATAGCTGTACCTGGGCTCTATTGGTGCTATCTCAGCTGCCTTTTTCTAAACTGGAAAAAATCTAGGCCCCACGGACACCCAAATGGTAAATATTCCTTTCCGACTGCTGCAGGGGCCTGAGAAAAAGACATCAGAAGAGCCAGAAGGAAGCTGACTCGGCAATCTGATGCCTAAAACCTAAATTCATGCCGCGGGAGTGTGAGATGGGGCAGCTTTCGCTTTTGACCCTTGGCTCATGTCCTCCCTCCTGCCTGGAACTCCTTCCTCCTTCATATCCTGACCGTTACTCTCCCCATCTTCAAATCCTTCCTATAATCACATCTCTTCCAGGTAGTCTTCCCTGATTAACTTCTCATCTCCCCACCCTATTTACTTTCCTTTCTGTGTCACCTTTCCACTAGGGTCTGTGTCCCTAAGTAGTTTGATGCTCACCCCACCCCAACAGCACAGATGTACAAAGCCGTATACTCTCCCACTTCCCTGTCAATCAATCAATCAATGGTATTTATTGAGCACTTATTATACGCAGATCACTGTACTAGGTACTTGGGAGAGTACAATCTGTAATTTACTTTAATGTCCATCTCTTCTACTAGATGATAAACTCATAGAGGACAGAGATAATCTCTATTAACTCTATCAAACTCTCCAAAACTCTTAATGCGGTGTTCTGCACACGGAAGCACTCAGTATATCCCAATGAGTATTTGATTAAAGTCATCTTTCTTTGAATTCAAATTTAATCCTTCAGTCACCCACTTCAAAAATCTCCAGTGTAAAGTGAAGCTCTCAAAACTTTTCCACCACCAGTTAATCCATCAATGGGGTTTTTGGGGCACAACCTGTAAGCAGAGCACAGGACTAAGCACTCGGGAGAGTAAAATGCAATAGAGTTGAAAGACACGATCCCTGCCCCCAAGAAGCTTATAATCACCATCTCCCTCTTCATAAATCTCTCCTTCTATTCACTTGAAATTCCTGAATAGGAGGGCATAGAGATCTGACTGACGTAATATGCAAGTGTGTAGCCAAAAGCAGGTGGCTAAATAAATATGTAAATGGCTTCCAGCCCTGGTGCTGATGATAACTGCCAGTTAGGATGCTAATGAGGTTGTAAACACAAATGCTAGGCCTGTGAAAGGTTCACTTTGCTTTGTTTCAAGTCCACAAACATTTTCTATATTGGTTTCTCAACGAGTCCTTTTATAAGGAAAATAATAGACTCTGGGCTGTGGGTTCACAAGCTATTACATTCACACCCTGGGTGTGTAAGGCTGATGGTTGAGTTTCGTACCCTAGCATACCGAAACAATGAGTATTTTCTTAACTAATACACACCCTGGAGGACGTGAGGATGCTGTGACTTGTAGGTACCACACACAGTAGATTGAGTTAAGTTGTATTCTAAACCCTATATTATCATGCTCCTGCTTATCTTTAACATGTTCATTCTGCCTTAATGTTTACTGTTACCTAGTTTCAACTTACAAGAAAGCAGAAAGATGTTTGGGTATGCTGTTGTTGTCCATTCCATTCATGAACCCTTCCCGATGACAAGTATCGTGTTGATGCTTGTGTTCTGAGGCCCTGTTGTTTTACAATCCTGTTTTGTCACTGGCACGTCAGGGAGATTGGTGGAAGGGCACTAGAAGTTGACTGTGAGTACTCTTATCCCAAAGGGTTATGCAAATCTCTTCTGTTCTATTTAGGTCAAACGTTCTTGGTCCAGTCCAAAGATGGACTAGAGGGGAGCAGAAAGAGTTTTAAAAAATGATGGGATGGGAGAGACTAGAAGAAGCGTGGAAAAAAATTAGCACTGAAAGTCATAACACAGAAAATACCTCCCTGTGAGGATGTTTTAGAAGCTTACTTTAAAATATTTCCTTCATAGAGCAATGCATGCCATAGTATACTCTCCCAGTCAGTATAGTGCTCTCCACATAGTAAGCACTCAGTACATAATGTTGATTGATACCATGGGTTAAAGATATGTGCAGTATTAGTTACTGTCTTTCTGAAGTTTAGAGATGAAGTAACAACTACCATATACTCATTTGGGTGATTTCAGAAGACTAATTCTAACAGCTCCAATGCTTATTTTTTGGGGTTGACATGAGCAAACTGTGCTGAGGGCAAGTTTTACAACAGCTGTGGCTATTTTTATGTTTATGTGCTTCTACTTAGGTTTAAATTATAGAGTGGAAATATATCATATCTACTAGGTCTTGCCAAAGAAATCACCAATTTGTCTTGATTTCTTTTCATTAAAACTGAGTCATCATAAAAATCATTTCCAAAATATGACAGTAAAAGTTGTGCAAGGGAAAAACACACAAGGAAGCTCATTCAGGAGAGTCAAAAAAACTCTTTCATATAGAAAATGTTTAAAGTTCAATTATGAACTCTAGAGTTTATTGGTATTTGACAGTTGAACTTGTATTTGTTTATCATTGCCATGATACTGTAATAATAATGATAGTAATAATAATAACTATGGTATTTGTTAAGCACTTACTATGTGCCAAGCACTGTTTTAAGTGCTGGGGTAGATACAAGGTGATCAGGTTGTCCCACGTCGGGCTCACAGTCTCAATCCCTATTTTACAGATGAGGTAACTGAGGCACAAAGAAGTTAAGTGACTTGCTCAAGGTCACACAGCAGACAAGTGGCTGAGGTGGGATTAGAACCCATGATCTCTGACTCCCAAACCTGTGCTTGAGCACTTACTGTATGCAGGGCACTGTACTGCAGTGTGGCTCAGTGGAAAGAGCAAGAGTTTGGGAGTCAGACATCATGGGTTCGAATCCCGGCTCTGCCGCTTGTCAGCTGTGTGACTTTGGGCAAGGCACTTAACTTCTCTGTGCCTCAGTTCCCTCATCTGTAAAATGGGGATTAATACTGTGAGCTCCACATGGGACAACCTGACCACCTTGTATCCTCCCCAGAGTTTAGAACAGTGCATTGCATATAGTAAGCGCTTAACAAATGCCATCATTATTAGTAATATTACTAAGTGCTTGGGAGAGTACAACACAATTATATAACAATATAACAGACACATTCCTTGCCCAAAAGGAGCTTACAGTCTAGAGGGGAGTCAGACATCAAACTAAATAAATTATGGATATGTAAATAAGTGTTATGGGGCTGGGAGTGTGGGTGATGAATAAATGTACTGTAGTCCTACATGTGCTTCTCATAATTCATTTTTAATGACTTACTCAAACTATTTATATTGTGAGCCCCACGAAGGGTAGGGAGAGGGACTATGTCTAATTCTCACCTTTGTATTCTCTCCCAGCACTTATTACAGTGCTATATTGTACTCTCCCAAGTGCTTAGTACAGTGCTCTGCACACATTAAACACTCAATAAATTTGATTAATTGATTGATTCTGCATATAGTAAGGACTTTATTCTAGAACCTGGGTTATTCATTTATGTCCCCTTGTCCTACAGTCGACATGCTCTAACAATGTTGACATGTTCTAACAATGTTGACATGTTCTCTTTCATCATCAAAATATCTTCACATTCTTCCTACTGCCTGTCGAAGACAGGATACAGTGACTAAGGCACATAAATTATGAAAAACTTGAGTGTTTGGTCTTAGGAAAATAATTCACTCAAAGGACACTAGATATAGGCAGTTTGGATTGCCTGTGAGGGGATTGAATTAGTAGTTACAGTTCAAAATTTCAGAAGTTTATTGACCAGTGATTTCAATCAATCAATTAATGAATCATTTTTAGTAAGTACTTACTGTGTGTAGAACACTGTACTAAGCACTTGGGAGAGTACAATATAACAGAGTTTGTAGACACATTCCCTGCCCACAATGAACTTACAGTCCTCATCAGTTTCTTTTTTTTTTAATGGTATTTGTTAAGCACCTTCTATGTGCCAAGCACTCTACTAAACACTGGGGTAGATAACAGGTAGTTTGGGCACAACTCATGTCCCACATGGGGCTCACAGTGTTATTCCCCATTTTGCAGAGGAGGAAGTTGAGGAACAGAAAAGCCAAGTGACCTGCCTAAGGTCACACAGCAGACAAGTGGTAGAACCCAGGTCCTTCTGGCTCCCAAGCCTATGCTCTATCTTTTAGGCCATGCTGCAATTAAATGTAAATATAACTATTGAAAATGGTTATTTATTTGGTTTTAATGCTCATACAATAAATCATTCAATAAAGCTCATTTTAATTAGAGATTTGTTTTGAACCTCCATGTGCAAATAATTTGGTGGTTTTTAAAAATTAAATCTTTACCTCAACTAGGAAAAAATAACTTGGTTTATGTATTTTCACAGTTAATAATAATGTTAATAATTGTGGTATGTGTTCAGTGCTTGCTATATACCAAGTGCTGTTCTAAGTACAGGGATAGATACAATCAGATCAGACACTATGCCTGTCCCATTCATTCATTCATTCAATCATATTTATTGAGTGCTTACTGTGTGCAAAGCATTGTACCAAGTGCTTGGGAGAGTACAACAACAAACAGACACATTCCCTGCCCATAATGGGGCTCAAAGTCTAGAGGAGAGGGCGAACCAGTATTTAATTCCTACTTTTCAAATGAGGAAATTGAGGAACCGAGAATTTAAATGACTTGACCATAATCGCAAGACAAACAAGTGGCGGAGCAGGATTAGAACCCAGGTCTTCTAAATCCCAGCCTCTGCTACTTCCACTAGGCCACTCACCGCCTCTCCCTGCTTCAAATGGCCAAATGGGCCACCACCACCACTTGCCACCACAACCTCAGTAGCCGTGGTGACAAAACAATTTTCTTGCTAGCGGACAATTGAGGACTTTTCTTGAGCTGGAGCTGAGCTCTGTCACATTCTGGCTTACTTCCAGGACTGGTCCAGGTACTGCACAACTGGAGGGAAACGGTGTACCCGTGTAGACGGAATTGGACACTGAATTTATGAGTTTTCCTTAGTGTGGGATTCTGCAAGAACACTGCGTCCGAGGTATAGGAGAATTGATATTTCTGGGACATTGCTTCTCTCTGTCTCTAAAACATTTATCCTGGCAGGTACCCTCTTCTGGTTCTCCAGATAGCAGCTCCTTGAGTTTCCTGAGGTCATCCAATCGCTTCACATGTCCTCCCCGGTGGAGCTGTGGGACCGTGTGCATTGCTTCAATGCCCGCCAGATGACTGTGTTCCCAGACATCACTGCTTTATCATTTTGTACTGTTATTTGATCGTGAGTAGAGTTTGTAGCTGGTACTGGTGAAACTACACATGACCAGAGGTGTTCGCTGGCCACATGGAACCTAAAACCAGTGCTAAATTCCACCACATTGGCAGTGCCCGGACCAATGTCAAGTGCTTTTTTCAATGCAGTGCCAATGATTCACCGACAGACATAAGGAAGAGGCTGGAAAAATCACCTGGTTTTAGCCTGGGTAGAGACTGAATCATGTAGCCTTTTTGACGGAGTCCAGGAGATGAAATCCTCAAGGCATCTGCCTTGGTAGGTTTAGGAGCTAGTTCAGATCTCTGTCCTGTGTATATTTTAAGAGCAAAGTACTTAAGTGTTAAAACCATCACACCAAAGGAAAACCCCTCCCTCCCCAGCCTAATGCCAATCTGGTTCTTTTACAGGGCGCCTGCTGTCATCCTGTTCCCCCCTGTGCTGTATTTAGAAAAAGATTAATTCAAAACTGTGAAATTAAAACACGATGAGTGACAGTTCTTGGAGAAAACAGCTGTGGCATTAGATTTTTCCTCATGTCAGGGCTGAGATTTGCATTTCAGGTCACTGTTTTCCATTGGCACTGATCCTCAAGGAGAAGAATTATTGTCTTTTCATTGGCTATTTTCTAAACCACCTGTTGTTTGCTTAAAGGCTTCTAAGCAGCAAAAGGGCAGAATGGATTACTGGGCCATGCCAAAGACCACAGTGGAAGAATAGAGGATAGAGAACCTCCTCTAACTCTTCTCACAATAATAGTAATACAAACGTATGTGTGGGGTTATTGTTAATAATCAATCAATCATATTTATTGAGTGCTTACTGGGAGAGTATAATGCAACAGAATTAGTAAACACCTTCCCTGCCCATAATGAGGTTACAGCCTAGAGACTTATTCCAGAGCTATTGCAATTTTGTACTAATCTGCCCCCTCCAGAGCAACTCATTTACACATGTCTGTTCGGTTATTTATTTTGGCCATTCTTGTGGTAGATACTTTCATGTTTGACTCCTCCATTAGAACATAAGCTCCATGTGGGCAGGGAACATGCCACTAGGTTACTCTGTACTTCCTGAACACCAAGTACAGTGCACCACACCAAGGGAATACTCAGTAAATGTTGTTACTACTACTACTACTTCTAGACTGTGAGCCCATTATGGGCAGGGATTGTCTCTATTTGTTGCTGAATTGTACTTCTCAAGTGCTTAGTACAGTGCTCTGCACACAGTAAGCATTCATTAAATACGACTGAATGAATACTGCTACTACTATTACCACTACTACTACTGCTGCTTCTACTACTCTTACCTTTACTACTACAGGAATAACAACTGCATAAAGACCTAGGGAAAATAAAGAACTTTCATTATGGTCATTATCATCACCATTATCTATTGAGCAAGTGTAGTATGCAGATCACTCCATTAGTTGCTTGGAAAATGTACTGTGGAAGTCTACATTGCAAGTCTTTACAAGTTCATCGAGGAGAAGTGTAGCCTAATAGATAGAGCATCAGTCTGGGAGTCAGAAGTACCTGAGTTCTAATCCTGGCTCTGTCACTTTACTGCTGTGCACCCTTGGACAATACACTTACCTTCTCAGCGCCTCAGTTACCCCATCTGTATAATGGGGATTACTACTGTGAGCCCCATGTGGTACATGGACTGTGTCCAACCTGATTAACTTGTGTCTACTCCAGTACTTAGTACAGTGCCTGGAATATAGTAGGTGATTAACAAATACTATAAAAAAGAAAAGAGGGAAAAAAAGCACCCTGATCTTGAAGTATCTCTGGTCCCTTAGAGGAGGCAGGAGGACACAAATTACCAAATAGATGAAAGAGCAACAGGAGAAATCCTGAGGAGAAATCCTACAAGGAAGGAATTGAATAAATAGTAACCATCATTTAAACTGATTGTATTTTTAAACGAATCTGTTGCTTTCATTTGAGAGCAGGGCACACACCAATTGTGTTCAGTCTCTCATCCTGGGCCGGGTCTTATATCCTAAAAACTTCCCCGTGACAAAGAGCTATTTCTGATTTTCCATCCCCATTTACCCACCCATTTTGGGTGGCCAAAGTTGAGCAATAGGCAATGAATCTAGAACAAAAGAAATTCGTGGAAGGGAGGAAGTTAATTTTCAATTCACAGAATCAGCATAGGCCCTTAAAATGATCAAACCAATCTTCTTCATGCAAAGAGCTCCTCATTGAATGGTTAAATGTCAATACTGCCAGAAACTATTGGCAGGGAGGTGCACCATGAAGCAATGAAGGTGCTATTAATGGCCCCGACAGTTACTGCAGATCTGAGAATTCCCACCAGTCTCTTTAAATGTGCAAACTGAGTCATCAGTCTATCCTATAAATAGGACCTGAACAGTGTGAGACTAATATATTAGAAAGGAGATTACCCTCGGGAAGTGGAGCCCAATATGTTTTCTGGCTCTCGTTTCCAGAAATAATGGCTCAGAATAAGAAATGTGATTTTTCAGCCTATCCATTCAAAAGATATTTTTAAAGCAGCCTGAAGAAGGGGGCTCGACACTAAAAGGATAGAAAGGTTGAAAATTACGCTTGGTAGTTTAGAATAGGTGTATAATTCAAACTCTAGTTTTCAGTGGTTTAAACAAAAAGATATGATATTTGTTTGTTAATGCAATATTTGTTAATACAATCACTCATCCTATTCTGCCTGGATTACTGCATCAGCCTCCTTGCTGACCTCCAAGATTCCTGTCTCTTCCCACTCCAGTCCATACTTCTTCGGTTGCCTGGATCATTTTTCTACAAAATCATTTGGGACGTATCAGCCCTCTTCTTAACAAACTCCAGTGGTTGCCCATCCACCTCCGCATCAACCAAAAACTCCTCACCACTGGCTTTAAAGCACTCCATCACCTTGCCTCCTCCTACCTCACCTCACTACTCTACTACAACCCAGCCTGCAAACTTTGCTCCTCTAATGCCAACCTACTAACACTAGCACAATGCTTGGCACTTAGTAAGCACTGAATAAATACCATCACCATCACTGTTATTATTAATGAAATAACGATAGTGAATATTACGTTATTAATGAAATTAATAATGAATATTAATGATCAGGCTCTGCCTAGCTGATGTGTATATAGCTAAAATTCTATTTATTCTGATAGTATTGACACCTGTCTGCTTATTTTGCTTTGTTGTCTGTCTCCCCCTTCTAGACTGTGAGCCCGTTGTTGGGTAGGGACCGTCTCTACATGTTGCCGACTTGTACTTCCTAAGTGCTTAGTACAGCACTCTGCACACATTAAGTGCTCAATAAATATGATTGATTGAACGAATGAATGAATGTGTGTAGTCTTAATTACAAGATTAACCCTTTGCCACATCCAAGTGAGAGTCAGTGCTGATCAAATGTCCTATATGCACCTTCCCTGAGGTTTGGGGTTGTTAAAGACCCTGGTGTGTGGAGAATGAAAACCCATTCAATATTTAAATGTGCAGGAAAGTCGAAGAAAAGATACAAGTCAGACTTTGAAACTCACACATTATTGTCCTTGCATTTTTAAATTCCAAAAATGTTCCTCTGCTCATTACTGTCTCTTTGAATATCTAGAAGCACCCATCTTTTAAATGATTCATTTCTTGTTGTCATGTTTCAGAACGTTCACCAGAAAGATGGTTAATAGATGTCTAAGTCTCTTTGACATAGCGACATCCAACAAGCTTTAATCAGTTCAGTGTCATTAATGGTCTGAGGAAGATAGGCAGTTACCAGTGAGTTTATCTCATAGTTTGACTTCTAAACTACTTTTTCAAAGACTTGACTAGGTTAATGTATGGTTTAATAGCCAACAGCGTACTACACACGAGCACATTTCAAATTATGAGCATGTTTCATGAAAAATGTGGGGAAAATCATTTCTAGAGGGTGGCTCCTGTTAAATCAGAATTTTGTCTTAAAGCCTTAATAATAATTAGGATATTTATTATGAGCTTACCATGGGCTAAGCACTGGGGCAAATACAGGGTAATGAGATTGGGAGCAGTCCCTGTACCACAGCGGGATCACAATCAATTTTACGGGTGAGGAAACTGAGCCCCAGAGAGGTTAAGAAACTTGCTCAAGTTCACACAGCAGGCCAGGGATGGAGCTGAGACTCAAATTTAGGCCTCCCAACTTCCAATCTAATGCCCTCTTCCCCAGGTCACTCTGCCACCATAGTTCTTCCTAGCAGAGACCCCCGTCCTCTAATCACTCAGCTGTTCTGCAAACTGAAACAATTTGGAGCAAGGGGAATCAGGGCATAGAAATGGATTGAATCAGCTAGTTGTAACCTGTCCCCAGACATATCAGGGGGTGATGACAGGCGAGGAATGAAATGACATCTAATCTGAAGGTGAAATGCTCAACAGATCCTGGCACCCTGGGCTCTCCGGGCCTACTGTATGTCAGTCAGGTTGTGCCAGTACACTGTGCCAAGTACAAATCTGGTGTGCGTCACTATAGATGTAGGTCAGTGCCAACATGAATTATCTGGCGCATCACACAGATAGCCCCCCAAAACACAAGGAATTGTCAAGTGGATGAGAATGGCTCCCGAAGAGAAAAATACTGGATCCATTTTCAGACACGGACCGTCTTTGCTGTAGAAGCGAATTTCTGCAAATACTGCACAAAAGCAAGATTTCCCTCAAAGCATTTGGCTGGCGAAGCCATTTTAGGATTTTCCGAGAAAGGGAGGTCTGTAAGACAAACAGAGGAAACTAATTCAGGGTACTGTTGGACCGTAGGATTCGATAACTCTGAAATGCGGGGGGCCACGTGTAAAACAGTCGCTGGCTGGCAAGTTGCACCGAAGAGAATTGAGATAGACAGCAATTTGAGAAGTGGTTTTCATACTTTCTGGGATAGGCTGAGATAGAACAGCTGACCAACTGGGAAATCCACGGGCAGTGAATTCAGTGAGTCAGCACTGAGTCACTTTCAGTACTACGTGACAGGAGAAAGCACACAAAGCTGCAGTTCAGTGAACCGGAAGGCATCTGAAGAAATGATCTGAAACTTCCAGGCAAGACCCCTGTGCCCTGCAAAAAAAAAAAAAAGGGGCATTGTCTAATGCTCCAAGTAATAGCTCTTAACCCATCACACACACACACGACACCGAGAGTCTTACGAAACCAGTAATTTGCCACTAAAGGGAATTGAGCTTTAACAGATGGCTGAAGCTGTTTGGGTGGATGTTATAATCCCTTGTGTTTCCTCCAAACTGAAACCCTATCGCTTTTCACCGTTGTCAATCCCTTTCTTTTTTTTCTGGTAGGAGAGCGCCTTGCTGATCTGTTTATAGTTCTCATTTTTAAAATGATACCCAAGCATACCGAATCCATAAAATGTGTGCTGAAAATGACACATGGACTAGTCACACAGCTTTAAATGCTAAAGGTGGTTCTAATGTTTCCACTAGCAAGGCCAAGTATCTGGAAAAGGCATTCCTGACCACCCTCTTGGAAATGAACTGTGTTTGCTAATAAAAGCAAATCCCGATTCTGGTATTATCTGTGAAGTGCTTTGGCTTGGAGCCATTTGGTGAATTTCACAGCTCTGGAGCCTAGAGAAGCATTTGATATAAGCCAAGGTGTTTATACAGTCCTAGGCTAGGGGCTTCATCTCTAATATATACTGTTTCCTTTTTTTGCAGCAACAGTGCTTAATGTTAAAGAGATTATTTTGAATTTACTGCTTCGCTTAAAAACACTCAAATTGGAGCCTCTCCACATTACTCTAAGTTTAGTAGAAATATTGTTCCTTCCCCCTGCCTGTAATCTCTAAGTGTCTATCTCTGTTTTTAAACTATAAGCTCCTGGAGGGAAGGGATGGTGTCTGATACTGCTACTGATACCCAGGGCCCAGAGATTGAAGCAGAAGGAACTTTTGTTACTTTTTTTGTTTTTGTTTTCTTTTTCTTAACTTTCAAGTGCTTTTGTCTACTACAAATTTTATAACCTCGGGAAGCTTTTGGATGCTCATCTTGGGCAGAAAACTTGTCTACCAACTCTTTTGTATCGTACTCTCCCAAGTGCTTAGTACAGTGCTCTGCACACAGTAAGCACTCAATAAATTTGATTGATTGATTGACTAGACACTCAGAGATGTGGGTGACAGCTCCCTGAGGCCCTTATAGGTCCCCTTCACCCCTGGACTTATCGGATTCTGAACTTCTTTTAAATATTGTTTTGTTATTATTCTATTTCATCTTTCATGTCTGCTCATCCTCACCCTCATTACCAATGGTATTTATTAAATGCTTACTGTGTGTAGGGAACTAAGCACTTGTGTACTAAGCACTTGGGAAAGCACAATACAACAGAGTTGGGAGACATGTTCCCTGCCCACAATGAGCTTACAGTCTAGAAGGGAGAACCCTTCACAGGTTTTAGACGAGGAGCCCCTGAAAGTCGAGGGACCAAATCCAACTCTCACCTGTGTATTTATTCCCAGCACTCAGTACGGTGTTTTGCACACATTAAGTGCTTAGTACATTCTATCACTTCTTGTTTTGCTGCCTTACGCTGTCGAGTCGTCTCCGACCCATAGTGACTCCACGGATGTCGCCACTTGTCTGCTCTGTGACCTTGGGCAAGCCACTTAACTTCTCTGTGTCTCAGTTGCCTCAGCTGTTAAATGGGGATTAAGACTGTGAACCCCAGGTGGGACAGCCCAATTACCTGGTATCTACTCCAGCGCTTAGAACAGTGCTTGGCACATAATAAGTGCTTAATGAATACCATAATTATCATTATTATTACTATTATTATCTCTCCCAGAATGTCCCCCCTAAATCTGCAATGATTGTAGTAGTGCATCCACAGAGTTTTCTTGATAAAAATATAGAAGTGGTTTACCACTGCCTTCTTCTGCGCAGTAAACTTGAGTTTCCGCTCTTTACTCTCTCCCATGCTGCTGCTGCCCAGCATAGATGAGTTTTGACTTGTAGCAGATTGCCTTCCACTTACTAGCCACTGCCCAAGGTAGGAATGGAATGGGTATGCCTCTGCTCGACTCTCCCTCCCATAGCCAAGACTGGTAGAGTACTGGAAACTTCCCAGGTGCCATCCTGAGAGGAGGTTATTACTTCCTCCAATTCCTTCCTCCAATTCCTACTTCCGATTGATTCATGAATTTAGCAGTTTGAAGGTCTCAGTTTCCTGAGTTCACTTTCTCTGGCCCCCCGCTGCCACATGTCCCTCAGTGGCACTAGAATGGTCTATCTGGAACCTGCAGGATGCTGGTAACTTCCCCCACATCCCAATCCACAGCCCTAAGATACAAGGTTGCTCCAGAGCCCTCTAATGCTCCAATAGAGGTTTCTCTTGCAACTCGCTCACTTCCTTCTCCATCACTGAAAAAAACACTTGTTCTGTCTCCGATCCAGCTGGTCAAGAAGACTTTCACAGTGGTCTTTGGTCAGTGGTTCTGCAGCTGAGCAGACCGGGCTTCTGAATGACCCCATCTAAGGTTGGCTGTTTTAGAGGGCAAGCTTCTAGTGGGCAGGGACAGCATCATCTTACCCTGCTTTGAACAGTGCCCAACTCAGAACCAAAAAACCAGCTGCCATCACCACACAGTCAATTAGGGGCAGCGCGAAGAGTCTGGAAGCCTTGGGACAAACTTCCATTCCGTGGCCTCACTGAAGTTTAGAGAGTGAAACGTTTGGCCTCTCCAGGAAATCACCTTCCTTAAATAATTTTTCTTTGGATAAACTTGGGCTCAGAAATTAATGATAATGGTGGTATTTGTTAAGAGCTTACTATATGCTGTGCACTCTAAGCACTGGGGTAGATACAATACAATCAGCTCAGACCCATCCCTGTCTCACGTTGGGGTTCACTATCTAAGAGGGAAGGAGAAGAGATATTTCATTCCTATTTTATGGATGATGAAACTGAGACACAGAGACCTGCCTAGGTCACACAGGAAGCAAGTGATAGAGCTGAGATTAGAGCCCAGGCCCCCTGACTCCCAGTCCTGTATTTTTTTCACCTAGATCACACTGCTTTTTAATGCAGTGAGGGCCAGTTTGAGGAGGGAAACTATCGGAGTGGTAGGAATTTGTGCCCTTAAACCTCTCTCCAGTCCCAGGTCTGAAAAATCCCACCTGGCATGGGCCGCCTCTTGGATTTACAGATGAGTCAGAGGAGAGGAAACTAGGGAAGAGAGCGGGGCCTTAGGAAAGAAAAACCCAATAAAACAGAACACTGACATGGAAATCAGTTTGAGAGAGAACTGGCCTCTCTAAGTCTTAGACTTTGATTCATGGTCCACTGGAATATAAGAATCTATTGAAGCATCCCCACTCTGCTCATCTCAGGGGACCTGACCTTAAAAAAAGATTTGTTAGTGTTGAAACTTTTTTCAGGGAATTACATTATGAAGTTATGGCTAACAGAGGAAAGAGAAGATTGTGAGATCTTAGTTGCTTAGTGTTTTTGTTAGGTTAAAAATTGGCATTACTGCAGTTTTATTTCACAGGAAAATTACATGGAGTTTAATGCGCCATTTCACATTCTGTGAAGGGCATTAGCCAAAGAAAATTTGACTGAAATTCCAAGTAACCAGGCTTAAAGAATGCTTCAGAGTGTTCAGATTTACTCTGACTGATTTTCAGATCTGTTCGTTTGTTGAGCAGCATGAAGCCACGTGGCCTAATGGAAAGAGCACACCACCTGGGAGACAGAGGGTCTGGGGGTTATAGGACCTGCGTTCTAGTCCCAATTCCGCCACTTTCCTGCTGGGTAAGTCACTTAATTTCTCTGTGCCTCAGTTTCCTCATTTGTGAAATGAGATTAAATGTCTATTCTTCCTCCTACTTAAGACCATGAACCCCTTGAGGACAGAGACTGTGTCTTGCCTGATTATCTTGTATCTACCCCATATAGAAAGCGCTCAATGCTACCATTTTCTCACCTGGTCAACAACTGCCACAAGATAAAAACAACAACAAAAAAACCCCAGCCCAATCTTTGTTCAGAAAATCAGTATGAGAAAAACAGAAATCTCGGACTGAAACTCAAAACTGTTTTACAAATCATGTTAAGATTGACATGTATTTTATGTATGACATAAAAGTTTCCCATAGTTGGTTTAGGGAATAAAATTCAGGGATAGAGTTCCATCCCAGATTTTCCGAAAAGGCAGGGACAGAATCCACGCCAAGGAACAAACCCTGATCTTGTGCCATAAAGTGAGCCATAAAAATCCCACACTTCCAGAATATGAGCAAAGTCTCAGAGGACCAACCGGATGGAGTGTCATAAATGCAGGCATGCTGATTTAGGAAGGAACTGGCTGCAGACATTTGTATACATTGTATATGCACAAATCTAAAAACTCTTCAATTGGAGAACTGGCACGAACACCACAAGCGAGCCATTCACATGGAACAGAGCTTTGAGCGTCTCAAAGATCATCTGCTAGTCATTCAATTAAAACGAACTGAGTCAGTCTTTCCATTTCTCCCAGATTCAAAAATGACTCCAATGAGAGAGAAAGATTTTGACCAGAGTTTCAACTTAGTTACCATGGACTTAAATTCCTGGACAGGGATGTTCATTAAAGTTTAAGAATGAGAATAAAGATCTCATCTTTATGAAGTCAACAGGGGAAAATAAGCTTCAGTTCCAACGTGGCTTAATGGGAAGTCATGCAGTTTAGTGGAAAGAGCAGGGGGCCTGTGAGTCAGATTACCTGGCTTCTAATCCCAGCTCCTCCAGTTACCTGCTGTGTGACCTTGGGCAAGTCACTTAACTTCTCTATGCCTCAGTTTCCACATCTGTAAAATTCAGGTGAAATACCTGCTCTTCCCTCCCCCTTAGATTCTGAGAGCCATGTGGGAAAGGGACTGTGTCGGACCTGATTTCTTGGATCTAACTCAGCACTTAGTAGAGTGCTTGGTACATAGTAAGTGTTCACTACAATTATAATAATGATACTACAATTATTATTAAGTTATAGTCATTGTTGTCTTATGCTGTCGAGTCATATCCGACCCGTAGCGACGCCATGGACATATCTCTCCCAGAATGCCCCACTTCCATCTGCAATCGTTCTGGTAGTGTATCCATAGAGTTTTCTTGGTAAAAATATGGAAATGGTTTACCAATGCCTCCTTCCGTGCAGTAAACGAGTCTCTGCCCTCGACTCTCTCCCATGCTGCTACTGCCCGGCCCAGGTGAGTTTTGACTTGTAGCAGATTGCCTTCCACTCCCTGGCCACTGGCCAAACTAGGAATGGAGTGGGTATGCCTCTGCTTGACTCTCCCTCCTGTAGTTGAGACTGGTAGAGTACTGGAAACTCTCCAGGTGCGACCCTGAGAGGGTATTAAGTTACAGTAAGAGTAGCTAGTGGTAGACAAGATGTCCCCAACTTCACCTGAAATGCCCAGATGCTTACTTCTCTCTCACTGAGGTAGGGGACTTCTTTTAGGGAGCCTCCCCAGGTACTCCTCAAAAATGGACTCCAAGTTTAGCCACAGTATGTATTAAGCACTTACTAGGTGACAAGCACCATGCTTTGGGCTGGGGTAGATGCAAACAAAAAAAAATCCCATCAGACACAGTCCCTGTCTCAGCCTGGGCTCACAGTTGAAGAGGAAGGGAGGATAGGTATTTTCTCCCTATTTTACAGATGAGGAAACCAAGGCACAGAAAAGATAGAGAAGCAGCGTGGCTCAGTGGAAAGAGCACGGGCTTGGGAGACAGAGATCGTGAGTTCTAATACTGGCTCTGCCACTTGTCAGCTGTGTGACTGGGCAAGTCACTTCACTTCTCTGGGCCTCAGGTCCCTCATCTGTAAAAGGGGATTAAGACTGTGAGCCTGACGTGGGACAACCAGATCACCTTGTATCCCCACCCCCCCAGCGCTTAGAACAGTGCTTCGCACATAGTAAGCTCTTAACAAATACAATTATTATTATTATTATCATTATAATTATTATAAGTGACTTGCCCCAAGTCACACAGCCAGTAACTGGAGGAGCTGGAATGAAAAGCCAGGTCTCTTGACTTTTAGTCCCATGCTCTTTCCACTAGCCCATACTTTACAAAGGCTCTTGCCACCTTATCTCAGAGGAGAGAGGAAGCCAGCAGTGGTGAATCTACCTACTCTAGTCCCTAAAATAGGTTGATCCTGCATCTTGGACTAGCTGGAAGAGGTCTAGATTTTGGTAGACTGCCCAGGCAATTTTAGAGAAACGTGCAATGGAAACTGCTCTAAAGAAAATGACCATCTTTCCTCACCCTGTGTCTCAGCATCCCTTTCTCATGTTCAGTGCTTGAACTAAAGCATTGAAGCAGCAGAGAAGCAGCTTGGCCTAGTGGCTAGAACGCGGGCTTGGGTATCAGAAGGACCTGGGTTCTAATCCCAGCTATGCTTCTTGTCTGCTGTGGGACCTTAGGCAAGTAACTCGATTTCTCTGTTTGTCAGTTACCTCATCTGCAAAATGGGGATTAAGACTGCGAGTCTCATGTGGGACATGGACTGTGTCCAACCTGATTTGCCTGTATCTACCCCAGTGCTTAGAACAGTGCCTGGCATATAATACCTGCTTAACAAAGACCAGAAAAGCACCAACAAAAACTGGAAAACCCAGGATGCAGTGTGCACAGTTAAACCACAGCATCCTAGGACCTATAATGCTCCTCCTACCCCATATTGCTGGGCAAGTTTAACCCCTCCCTTTCCCCTTCTCCTCTTCCCTCCTTCAATCCTCCATCTCCCAGTCATTAGAAGGAAGGGGAAGTTTTGCAAATTTGGGTTAGTGTCCCTTCACTCATATTTTTTTAAAATAAATGCAGTCTAGTGTATTTTTCCCTGGGTCAGAATCTCACATAGCCAAAGGGATGGAATTGGAGCAATGGGAACTTAAGTCATTCAAAAAGTGTGTCCTGAGCTGAAGAGGCATCATGCTGGGAGAGGATATAATAACAATAATAATAATAATTAGAGAAGCAGCATGGTATAGTGCATAGAACATGGGCCTAGAAGTCAGAAAGTCATGGGTTCTAATCCTGGCTCTGCCACTTGTCTGCTGTGTGACCTTGGGCAAGTCACTTCACTTCTCTGTGCCTCCGTTACCTCATCTCTAAAATGGGGATTGAGACTGTGAGCCCAGTGTGGGATGGGGACCGTGTCCAACCTGACTTGCTAGTATCCACCCCAGTGCTTAGTACAGTGTCTGGCACATAGTAAGTGCTTAACAAATACCATAGTTTTTTTAAAAAAATTAAATAATAATAATGATAAAATAATGTTTGTTAAATGCTAAGTGCCAAGCACTATACTAAGCTCTGGGGTAGATACAAGATAAGCAGTTTAGACACAGTGCTTGCCCACATGAGGCTCGCAGTCTATTGGGGAGAGAGAACAGAGGAGGAAACTGAGGGCCAGAGCAGTGAAATAACTTGGCCCAGGTCACACAGCAGACAAGTAGCAGAGAAGGATTAGAACTCAGGCCCTGTGTCTCCCAGGTCTTTCCATTAGGCCACACTACTCCTCGCTTAGGAGGCAGTAAAAGAGAGATCTGGATCCTAAACACTCCTCTCAGAAAAAAAAACAATGCTGATGTTGGCCATGCCCATTGATCAACTGTTTGGATGTGGACAAACTTTCTGGCCAATATTTCTGGCTCCACTCTGTAGCCTCACTGCCAGGCCTAATCATGCTTGATAGTGATGGAGGTGGGAAATATATTTTGGATTGAGAAATCAGGCATATATCAGACTGGAAAAATTGCTATTCAGGCCCCTTGAGAAAAAATCATTTGCCTTTTCTCACCTGGTTGGATATGGATTTATATGACGTCCTTGTTTGAACTTCCATTGCTCTTTTTTGACGTGGAGGGACAGGAGGAAACCCATCAATAACGACATTCATAACTGCGGGACCTAAGTCAGTCAGTCATTTGTATTTATTGAGCGCTTACTGTGCCCAGAGCACTGTACTAAGCACTAGGGAGAGTACAATATAACAATAAACAGACACATTCCCCGACCACAATGAGTTTACAACCTAGAAGGGAAGACAGACAATAATATAAATAAATTAATTACAGACAAAACCCTGCCACTGGTGCAAGCATTATTCAGACAATCTTTTCACCTTTATATGTTCTTTTATGCTTCTTATGGATTATTCCACAGGTCAGCAAGGTTATTTTCAGGAAATCAGGGTCAAAGGGGTAAAAATCAAATATGCATTCACATGCTTGTTCACATAATAATAATGATAATGGTATTTGTTAAGCACCTACTATGTGCAAAGCACTGTTCTAAGCACTGGGGAGGTTACAAGTGATCAGGTTGTCCCATGGGGGGCTCACAGTTTTAATCCCCATTATAATAATAATAATAATAGCATTTATTAAGCGCTTACTATGTGCAAAGCACTGTTCTAAGCGCTGGGGAGGTTACAAGGTGATCAGGTTGTCCCACAGGGGGCTCACAGTCTTCATCCCCATTTTACAGATGAGGTAACTGAGGCACAGAGAAGTTAAGTGACTTGCCCAAAGTCACACAGCTGACAATTGTCTGGGCTGGGATTTGAACCCATGACCTCTGACTCCAAAGCCCGTGCTCTTTCCACTGAGAGTCACAGAGAAGTTAAGTGATTTGCCCAAAGTCACATAGCTGACAATTGGCGGAGCCGGGATTTGAACTCATGACCTCTGACTCCAAAGCCCGGGCTCTTTCCACTGAGCCATGCTGCTTCTCTAGATTAGAACCCATGACCTCCGACTCCCAAGCCATTATTTACATGATGGTAAATAATGTTTTCCCTACCTCCTGGGGATGCGGTGAGAATAAAGTGAAATAATTCAGGAGAAAGTGCTTTGAAGATTAAAGGGCCGTACAGATTCAAAGTATAGCTATTGTCATTGTTTCCATGATTTTGACTTTTATTATTTGTCACTTTTGGAAGGAATACATTCACGAGTACTATACAATATAGTCTCTTCTGTGGACTAGCTAAGAAAGCTTTGCCATTGACTGTGGGTTGATCATAGAGCTCTTCAATCCCTGATCCAGCTGATAAAACGTTCTTTGGCTTTAAAAACTAGAGAAAGTGGATTCAGGATTCAACCAGAGGTCAGGCCTTGAGTGAAACTCCTGATTCCCTCGTGAGGAACTACACATCACCCTCTGGACCAACTGCTGATATCAGCGTTTGGCATCCATGAAAATCCATTCACCAGCCCACAGTGAGTTGCTGTCATGAGTAAGGCGAGAAGATGAATAATAATGATACCCTACATTTACATAGAGCTTTGCATTTTCAAAACGCTCTGCAGTCACTACATTTACCCAACATTTCTGAGAAATAAACCAGTCTGATTTATTTTTTCCCCATCTGCGGTTGAGGTAAGAGTGAACTAAGAGAAATTAGGTGAATTGCTCCAGGCCACGCAGTGATTCAGTGGTGATCTGGGATTAGAACTCAGACTTTCTGGCTCCTGTGCTTGTGGTTGTCCACTGGATATTTGTATTTCCGATTTCTGGACAGAAGGTGGGAGGCGGAAAAACCGACCAACACAGGTCGTGCCTCTGGTCCACTTTTTTTTTAGTTGTTGTGTTTTTTGTATCTATGGTATTTGTTAAGCGCTTACTATGTGCTACACCATACTAAGCGCTTGGATAGATACAAGATGATCAGGTTGGACACATTTCACGTCCTAGATGGGGCTCCTAGTCTTAATCCCCATTTTACAGATACTACTACTACTAATAATAATAATGGCATTTATTAAGCGCTTACTAGGTGCAAAGCACTGTTCTAAGCGCTGGGGAGGTTACGAGGTGATCAGGTTGTCCCACGGGGGGCTCGCTGTCTTCATCCCCATTTTACAGATGAGGTAACTGAGGCACAGAGAAGTTAAGTGACTTGCCCAAAGTCACACAGCTGACAATTGGTGGAGCCGGGATTTGAACCCCTGACCTCTAACTCCAAAACCCGTGCTTTTTCCGCTGAGCCACGCTGCTTCTCGTATGAGGTAACTGAGGCTCAGAGAAGTGAAGCGACTTGCCCAAAGTCACACAGCAGACAAGTTGGGGTACTGGGATCAGAACCCAGGTAGTCTCACTCCTAGGCCCATTTGGGCAAGTCACTTAGTACAATGTCTGGCACATAGTAAGAGCTTAACAAATAACATAATTAATATTATTATTATTATTAGGATGGACTACAAAGTGGAGGAGCCAGGATCAGAACCCAGGTACTCCAACTCCCAGGCCCATGCTCTGTCCACCAGTCCATGGTGCTTTCTCATAGAATAATAATAATAATAATTATGGTATTTGTTAAGCTCTCACTATGTGCCAGACACTGTACTAGGTGCTGGGGTTGAACACAGTCCCTGTCCCACGTGGGGCTCACAGTTGCAATCCCTATTTTACAGATGGGGTAAGTGAAGCACAGAGAAGTGAAGTGACTTGTCCAAGGTCACACAGCAGACTACTGGTGGAACCTGGATTAGAACCCATGACCTGGTTGGTGTGAGTGACTCACTTGCCATGATGCTTGATTGAGGTAGTGGAGGGGGAGTGATCTTTTAGTTTGGATATCCATTTGACAAAACAAACACCAACCCCACCCTCCAGGAAAGTGAAGGGCAGGGGAGAGGAAAGGGGAGCTTTAATGAAATGGAAGTGGTTGGTGGAAGTGGTTGGGTTGCCATTCACGTCTGTTTTAGGAGAATACAATAGAGTGGTAGACATGATCCCTACCCTCAAGGAGCTTACAATCAAGTTTGAGAAACAGACATTAAACTAAATTCCAGGTAGGGGAATTTACTACAGGAATCACCTGTCCACATATTTTGTTTTGTTGTCTTTCTCCCCCGTCTACACTGTGAGCCCGTTGTTGGGTAGGGACCATCTCTATATGTTGCCAACTTGTACTTCCCAAGCACTTAGTACGGAGCTCTCACACAGTAAGCTCTCAATAAATACGATTGAATGAATGAAGGAATGAATGCATAGGGGAAGCAACTGAGTTTGAGGATATGCTCCCTTTAGACTGTGTCTGATTGGATTCATTCATTCATTCATTCGATTGTATTTATTGAGCACTTACTGTGCGCAGAGCACTGTACTAAGCACTTGGGAAGTACAAGTTGGCAACAAATAGAGACGGTCCCTACCCAACAGTGGGCTCACAGTCTAGAAGGGTGGGCTCACAGTCTAGAAGGTCACAGTCTAGAAGGATTAGGTTTATGCCTGCACCAGCGCTTAGCACAGGGCTTCTGTGCTACCCCACCTCCTTCTCCTAGAAGCATTATCTAATCTTGATTCACTGTCGTTGTCCTCTCCTGGTTCTCCTCTTCTTTCTGACCGCTCCTTCTCGGTCTCTTTTGTAGGCTCTTCCTCTGCACCCCCACTCTCTCGATCCCCTTCTATTCTCCATCTACTTGTACTTCCCAAGCGCTTAGTACAGTGCTCTGCACACAGTAAGCGCTCAATAAATACGATTGTATGAATGAATCTACACCCAATCCCTTGGAGAACTCATTCACCACCTTTATACCGATGATTCCCAAATCTACCTCTTCAGCCCTGATTACCCTCCTTTTCTGCAGGCTCACATTTCCTCCTTCGGCCAACACCTCAAATTTAACTTGACTTTCCCACCATCCTCCCTGTCTCACAAGCCTGTAACTTTGGCATTATCCTTGACTCATCTTTCTCATTCAACCTGTCATGAAACCCTATCAATTCACAACATCTCTAGAATCCACCCTTTCCTCTCCATCCAAACTGCTACTACAACGATCCAAGTACTAATCCTTTTCTGCCTCGACTACTGCATCAACCTCCTCACTGACCTCCCTGCATTCTGTCTCCCTATCTCCAGTCCGTACTTCACTCTGCTACCCAGATGATTTTCCTGGAAAAAATGTTCAGTCCATCTCTCCCCACTCCTCAAAAAAACCTCCAGTGGTTGGCCATCCACCAAGCACTTAGTACAGTGGTTTGCACACTAAGTGCTCAATAAATACGATCGAATGACTTCACCTCTGCATCCTTACCATTGGCTTTAGGGCACTCAATCACCTCTCCCTCTCCTTCCTCACCTCGCTGATTACTACTAAAACCCAACCTGCCCACTCTACTCCTCTAACACCAACCTGCTCTCTCCACCTCGATCTTGTCTGTGCTGCTACTGACCTCTTGCCCACATTCTCCCTCCAAACTCCCACTTCATCTCTGACAGTTCACTCTCTCCCCACCTTCAAAACCCTTCTCAAATCACAGCTCTTCCAAGAAACCATCCCAGACAAAGCCCTTTATTCCCACATCTGCCATTCCCTCTCCCTCAACTATGCATTTGCCTGTGTACCTTTTAAGTCCTTTGATACTCGCCTCAAACCCATAATACCTGTGTAAATATTAATAGACTCTACTATTTCCCCTATCCATAATCTTTCCAAAGTATGTCTCCCCATGTAGACTGTAAGCTGTCTGTGGACAGGGATTATATCTATCAACTCTCTTATATTGTACTTGCCCAAGCACTTAGTACAGTGCTTGGCACACTGTAAGTGCTCAATAAATGCCATCAATTGGTTGATTGGTAAGCACTTAACAAATATTAACAAATATTCATTCATTCATTCATTCATTCAATCGTATTTATTGAGCACTTACTGTGTACAGAGCACTGTACTAAGCGCTTGGGACTGTGAGCCCCAAGGGGGACAGGGACTGTGTCCAACCTTATTTGCTTGTATCTACCCCGGTACTGAGTACAGTGCCTGGCACATAGAAGTACCAAACAAATGCCACAATTATCATTATTGTTGTTACTACTAATAATAAATAACACAAGTAGTATTATTATTGTCCACAGAGACCTCTAACTGCTTTCAAACACATAGGTCATAGGGTTAATTGAAATGGTAAAAAGATTTTTGCTTACCATTGCTGTATGACTTAATTAACCCTTTATGAGCTATTTCCTAGTCATTTTTAATTTGTTTTTATGAATGCGATCCTTGATATTCTTTCTTGATTTTTCCCCCTTTTTCTACTTTCTCACCTATGCGCCATGGACTGAGATATGCTTTCTGCAACAGAATTATGGATCAAAGGGAGTCAAGCCCGGATCCAGGGACTATGTGAGAGTGTGTGTGGAAAAGAATGCCAGAGTTCAGTTGAGATGGATAAGACTAAATCATGATTGACAATACCTTCCTCACTTGTCTCCAAGTAATGATTGTCTCTTCTTCTGTGATGAATGCTCCTTGAGATACAGGCTCATGTCAGTCAACTCATTCATTCAATTCTATTTATTGAGCACTTACTGTGTGCAGAGCACTGTACTAAGCATTTGGTTGCATCGTGCTTTCCCAAGTGATTGGTGCAGTGCTCCACAATCAGTAAGTGCTCAATAAATACTACTGATTGATTTATTGATTCCCCAATGTGCCTGGAGCCATTTTTATTTCTCCCCCCTTGATGTTGCAATCTTCCAAAAGCTTCTCTTCTCAATCAATCAATTGTGTTTATTGAGCTTTCACTGCGAGCACTTGGGGAAGTACAATAAGACAATATAACAGAGTTGCTAGACACTTTCCTTGACCACAATGAGCCTTATTTCCAGTTTCTTGACACAAGCTAACCTGACTTCCAACTGTCCATAGCTAGTCCACATCGTTGAAGGTTTTGCTTCATCGTTTGTCTCTCCTCCTTGTTTATGGTGACCCCATTTACGTTTACACTTCAACAGTTGCTTAAAAATGATGTAATTAGTTATCTATCGAGTGGCAATAAGCTTAGTGCCTCTGGGTGGTAAAATGATAAATCGACACCTGAGTTCAGGGTTAACAATGGCTCCAGGAGTCCGTGAAGGAGGTTCAGGGATCACCTTAAAACCTAGTAGAAAGGGATGAGGAACTGAAATTTTCTCTGATTAAATAAACAAGAATTTCCTGTGTCTTAAAGACAAAAAGTGAGCCATTTGGTATTGAAAGGGACCACGGCAACTTCCTCATATCACTCCCCACAATCAGCGGCTAATCTTTCAGCTCTGTGTGAACATAGCTTAGGTTTACGTACTTCTGAAAGTTAATTGTGGAAAACTATTTCCTAGGTAAGCATATTGGGATGAAGTAAGTTCTCTATTTGGTTTAGTGCCTATGGTGCATTGAATTTCCCTTTACAAGTTGAGGCTGTGCTCCCTTGGGAGAAGAAAAAAAAATTACTTCGTTGTGGCTTAAGGTTTCCGTGCTACAATAAAGCAAGCTGTGTGTAAATCTGCAAAAGCCACATTTACCGCCATCAAAAGGAAATGGTGAAGAACTGGCAGGAAAAAAACCCAAAAAAACAAAATCAGAAAACTCCTTCATCCTCCCATCCCAGCAGAGATGTTTTTTTAACATTATGAGTTTGTTCCCGGTACTTTAAGCACCACTTCATATGGATGTTGAAATACATGGTCCTTCTTTTTTTTGCAGACCAACAGATTGAAAAACAAATTGTGAAATCACGCTTCACAGAGAAAGATTGCGTCATTGATTTTTCCTCTCTGCCTCAAGGGATTTCTTAACATCTGAAGACATCATCAGTGTGATAAAGTTGACATTAAATAGAGACTCAAAACTGTAACACTAAAGTACTGACACTTAAAGGACAGGTGGTTGGAAGGAATGATAATAGTAGTGAAATCTGTTTTTGTAAAACTTACAACAGAAGTTGTAAAACAGATCTTCTTACGCTAGATCTTCACTGAGCTTCGGATAAATAAAATACAGTATTGAGGTAAAATAAAACCCCACTTTATTTTGCTTCCTTGTATGTCTGTTTGAACAGAAAACAAAGAATCAGGCCAGAAGGTGAATTCAACTGGCATATCAGTGGCCAGTGCAAAAAGACCTGCACATTTCTGGGAGTGACTCATTCAAATTGGCTGATAGCACCACCTACGCAAGCCCCTTGTGTGTAAAGAAATTCCCAACTCTATTGTACTGTTCTCTCCTGAATACCTAGAACAGTGATTGGCATAAAGTAAGCGTCCAAAGAATACCATTGATCGATTGATTGATTGGGAAGAACTAAGAGTAGATACTTCTATCAATAAATCAATGGTATTTATTGAGCCCTTTCTATGTGCAGAGCACTGTACTAAGCGCTTGGGAGAGTACTATTCAATAGCATTGGTAGACATGATCATTGCCCACAAAGGAGCTTACGATCTATGCTTGTACTGACAGGCAGGGTCAAGTCATAATAGTTCCATAAAAATGTCATCTTCAAAATCTCGGGCACCAATATCATTGGCTTGCTTGTCCACAACTTTAGTGCCAGTACGAAATAGCAGTGGATGAACCAAAACGCCAAAGTATCTGGAAGGTGGAAACTTTTTGGCCTTGAACCCAGAGGTGGTCAGAGGG
The DNA here is from genome assembly GCF_015852505.1 of Tachyglossus aculeatus. NCBI lineage: Eukaryota > Metazoa > Chordata > Mammalia > Monotremata > Tachyglossidae > Tachyglossus > Tachyglossus aculeatus. The sequence continues at coordinate 24,665,275 of NC_052088.1, forward strand.
AAAGATAAAGTGAGTGGTCATCAGAGAGAACTGTAGCGAAGGGATTGGCCTTTCTGAAGAGTTTCCTGAGAGATGAGATCTTAAGGTCATCTCCTTTCACATCTGCCCTCCATCATCCACTCACTCAAATTCTTTTATTTCTGTCTCTCACATCAGAGCATAAGCTACAGGTGGGCAGGGAATGTGTCACTTGCTTATTTGGTTCTTCCCAAGTTTTTAGTATAGCTATAGCACAACACAAGCAGTGGGAACTCAAATGAATGCTATTACTACTACGACACCTCTACTACTACTATTATCACCACCATCATCACCACCGCTCTGACCCTTTCTACCGCTGCCAAAGTTCTACTCCTTAAGCCAAACCTTCAACACCTCACTTTATCACCATGAGATGAGACAAAAGACACTGAATTGATTTATTCAGAAGTCCCGGAGAGAAAATGAATTTTGTCAAGGGAATAGACTTCAGTTTGAATTAAGTCTTTTCAGAATGTCTTTCCATTTTTATATCTACTAAAATTGTGCCTTTGTTCTAGTTTGCCTACTGTTGTAAATTTATGCTGCTGATCCTCTGTTTACGTCTTTGGTTTCGCACAGTCTCTGTCATGTAGAAATTGAAGTCCAGTTTCACATGCATTTGTTTCCCTTCGGGGTCCAATAAACCTTTGGAGCTATCATTAGTATAGCGTCCCTTCATACAATGCCTAGCACCCAGAAAATTCCTTATTAATTGAGTTTGATGGATCTTTCTTGTGAAAGAGATAAGGGAGACTGCCTTGGTTACCTCTTCAATTCTACTATTTTGAGAAAGTGATATGTTAACTCTTTGTCTCTGGTTATCCATCTGGAAACTAAGAACAACAATATTCTTCTGCCTGTTGTATAAACATTAGCCTAACCCTTTGTTTGTTACTGTGGAGGGCCTGAGCTCTGAGGTATTCATTTTTATTTTATTTTTTCCACTTCAGATGATTACATTCTATTTGTTTTGTGAATCTTTGTGGTTTTTTTTTTAATTTTCCTAGTCTTTTGCATATTTTCCAAAGAAGAGATACTGGAAAGAGTTCAGTGAGAAAAATAAGATTGTAGAATTAATAGGCTCCTAGACAGTTGATGTAAAATGTTTGCTATAAATATGATGCTGTCTATCAGAAGGGACTGATTACAAATTATAAAACTTGTTTATCAGAAGTGCTGTGGGAAAAAGGGTAAAAGATTTTATGTCAGCCTGGTGGAAATTATTTTCTCTCAAAATAATTGAAGCTTGGGTCTCCACTCTTGAGAGCTCGCTCTGGTCCTGTTCCTTCTTCTCCAAACCAAATCGTTTCCTGTTCCCATGGTTTTCCTGGACCCCCTCCCTCACCCAGAACTTGGCCTCCTGTTGTCCCAGGCTCCCCACACCCTCCCCTAAATTCTTTATCACTTCTAGAGACTGATTTATTTTTCTGCAGCTCCCCAGTGGGGAACTAACTGCTGTTGCCTCTTCCACCACCCTGGTCAGCCTGGTCCCTTCAAGGTGCAAAAGTGAAAGTCTGAGTTCCTTCCCCCTTCTCTTCATCATCTTTCAGGGCCACGACTGGCTTCCCTCTCGCCACCCTGCCCCAGCTGGGTGGCAGCCTCCCAGCTCTGCAGCTCCACGGGGTATGATTGATAGTCACAGGGCAGCCACAGACAGAAGTCTTGACAGTGAAAGCGGCAGCATGAGCAAGGTTTCTGGTGGGAACCAGCAACGTTGGAGATGTTGCAGACAGAATCAAAATTGGGATGGAGGCAGGAGACTGTGGAACCGGAGTGATAGAGATACCTTCTCTAGACCGTAAGCTCGCTGTGGGCAGGGAATGTGTCTGTTTACTGTTGCACTGTACTCTCCCAAGCTCTGAGTACGTGCTCTGCACGCAGTAGGCACTCGATATATACGACTGGATGAATGGATAAATGAATGATTAATTCATTTGGCATCCTGGGCGGGAGGACTCCGAAAAGCCAAGAGGACCATTCATGTGGAGGAAAGGGTGGGGCAACAATAACAATCATAATAATTATGGTTTTTGTTAAGTGCTTACTATGTGCCAAGCACTGTTCTAAGCACTGGTGTAGATGCAAGGTAATCATGTTGTCCCATGTGAGGCTCACAGTCTTAATCTCCATTTTACAGATGAGGTAACTGAGGCACAGAGAAGTTAAGTGGCTTGCCCAAGGTCACAGAGCAGACAAGTGGAGGAGTCAGGATTAGAACCCACGACCTCTGACTCCCAAGCCCATGGTCTTTCCACCAAGCCTCTGATTCTCCTCAGTCCCTAATCTAATACCCCACAATACTTTCTCTAGACCGTAAGCTCCTTGTCAGCAGGGAACATGTCCACCAACTCTATTGTATTTTCCTCTCCCAAGCACTAACTACAGTGCTCTGCACACAGTAAAGTGCTCAATAAATACTACTGATTGACTGATTGATTGATTACATAATGTGAGCAAACCAGGCTATCTTTTCTTAGCTGGACCAGAAAGAAGTTGTGCACATACCTCCTGAGGTTCCCACTGTGGGGAAAGTCATTGGTTAGATGAGTAACCAGCTTAAGATCCTAACTCTTAACACAGTAAGCGCTCAATAAATATGATAAATACAATTGACGAACTCTTAACATAACCCAAGTCCTTATCCTGGCCCTCAACCCAACCTCAGCACTACTGAGAATATTTTTCAGCACTTAGAACAGTGCTTGGCACATAGTAAGCACTTAACAAATACCAACAGTATTATTATTATTATTAAATGTCAGTGATAGGAATTTATGGATTCTCCCAAGTGCTTAGCTCAGCACACGGTAAGCATTTAGAAAAATGCCATGGATTGATTGATGGTTGATTATCGGATATTAGTTTAGGGATTAATTTGATGCTTGACTTCCCAGAACAATTTTTCCCAATAAAGAGGCACCCAAAGGAGTTAAAATACACAACAGGGAAGCACACAGTGAGTGCTTTGTTGTTCAGATTGCAAGACTTTTATTTTGCCTCTTTCCATTCATTTCTCTCATTTCATTTTGCCTGAATAATGGGACCAATTCAGGAAAGTTCCAAGAAGAGAAAGAAAGAGAGACTTGATAGTCAGACATTTGTGTTCATTTAAGAATAAAAATTAGTTTCAAAGTATTTCTTCAGTATTTGAAGCAGATTCGAACTTTTATCTGGACTTAACGGCTACTGCATCCTTGCACACATTCACAGAGATTCAGGCTTTTCTTCAAGTGAAATCGAGCTCATTATCGTCCAGTGACCACCTGAACACACACAATACTTCCAATGATTTTCTAATGTTCTTTTCCCGGTTGACTGGAACCCTTCAATGAGCGGAGATAATGAGAGATTCTTCAGTCTGAAGAATATGCTCTTTTCAATACAGCTCTTTTCTAGATCTCATTTTTGAGATCTCAGTCAGGCAGAAGGGTAAGCAGTCACCCTATCTCAAATGGCTCCCGAATAGAACAAAGAAAGCAGAGAGTTCCCACTATACAAGAGAAGGGAGCTAAATTGGATGGCCAGGCCTTAGGCCCCCAGAAACTCGCCTGGTCTCTGTTGAGGAACTTTTGCCTGCTTTTAAGGAGCTCTAGGAGGAAATAACTTCCTTCAGTCTTCAGGTGATCAACAAATGGTATATACTGAGTTCTTACTGTGTGCAGAGCATTGTACTAAACAGCTGGAAGAGTACAGTACAACAGAGTTGGTATAGATACTTTCCCTGCCCATAAGCGTTTCTTAGTGGCTTGGGTATCAGAGGACCTGGGTTTTCTAATCTGCCTCCACAACTTGTCTACAGTATGACCTTGGGTAAATCACTTAACTTCTCTGTGCCTCGTGACCTCATTAAAATGGGGATTAAGACTATGAGCCCCACGTGGGAGAGGGACTATGTCCAACCTGATATCTTGTATTTACCTCAGTGCTTATTAAGGGGCCTAGCAGTGAGTGCTTAAAAAATGCCACAAAAAAACCAGTAAAAAGAGTTTACCAACCTTCTCTGTCTAGGCAGGGCAGTTCAAAAGAAGCACAGGATTAGCGGTGAATCAAGCCCAGCTGTGACTCATGGCTACAGCATCATGGGCTGTTGGTCTTCAGGGAGCCTCTCTTCCTTCTAACAGGGATGAGTTTGCTTCAGATGTCCTTATTTGCCCTTCTGTCCTTCTCCCCACCCTCCACCATAATTTTCTATCCCCAAGCCTACCCCTTTAGGATGTGTTTTCCTTTACAATTGTACAATGGATTTGGCAGAAACCCATGGATTGCTCTTGAACTCCTTTGGCTCCCTGTTACAAGGGCAAAGGTTGATTCCATTTTGTGGGTGTATATCACAATATTCTGGGTTTGAACTGCTTCATGCTGACCATATCATTCAGGCAAAACTCAGGGAGGTAGCAACTCAATCACAACCAAGAAGGGAAGGAGCAATTGTACTAATTTTTTATGGTATTTTTTAAGCGCTTATGATGTGCCAGGCAGATACAAGCTAATCAGGTTGGATACAGTCCATGTCCCACATGGGGCTTATAGATTTCATCCCTATTTTACAGATGAGGTAACTGAGGCACAGAGAAGTGAAGTGACTTGACCAAGTTCACACGGCAGATAAATGGTGAAGCTGGGATTGGAACCAAGTTCCCAATTCTGAGGTCTAGCTCAATGTGGAAAATTGATTTCTTCAAAACTATTTGGACTTCAAAAATTCTACTTGGCCCCTAAAGGCTGCATTAGTTCTGTTTCCGTTTGTCAATTGTAATAATAACAGTAATTGTGGTATTTATTAAGCACTTACTAAGTGCTGGGTGGATAGAAGCAAATTGAGTTGGAAACAGTCCCTGTCCCATCTGGGGCTCACAGTCTCAACCCCCATTTTACAGGTGAGGTAACTGAGGCACAGAGAAGTTAAGTGATTTGCCCAAGGTCACAGAGCAGACAAGTGGCAGGGCCCGGATTAGAACTCATGACCTTCTGATGTACAGACCCCTGCTATATCCTCTACGACACACTGCTTCAGCGTGGCTTAGTGAAAAGAGGACAGACTTGGGAGTCAGAGGACACGGGTTCTAATCCCTGCTGCTCCACCACTTTTCTGCTCTGTGACCTTGGGCAAGCCACTTCACTTCTCTGTGCCTCAATTACCTCTTCTATAAAATGAGGATTAAGACTGTGAGCCCCACGTGGGACAACCTGATTACCTTGTATTTACCCCAGCGCTTATAACAGTGCTTGACACATAGTAAGCGCATAACAAATACCATAATTATTATTATTATTGCCTGTCTCTCCTTCCTTATGGCTCCCAACTCATTCCCTGTTTCCACTCTCTCTCAACTAAATAATACCAAACCTCTTCTTACAGCAAAGCTGTTCCTAGTTTCTGCTCCACCCATGGATTTCCATGGAAAACAAGCAAAAATGGGGTAGGAAGGCCTGATTTTCTTTCGGTCCAAACAAACAAGGCCCTTCTGCCCTAACCCATGCGTCAATCTGTCTCTCTGCAACCCCTGATTTATCAAAGTCTTGTGGGGATAGTGGGGTGGTGAAAAAGGAATGAGATTCGGACAAAAAGTGGCTTGAAATGTGGGAGAGGGACCACGCTCACGAGTCCCCAGGATGTTTGTTCTGTTCATTACCTCACCCTTGGCCCACGAAGAGCACTGAGGGCCCCAGTCAGACCTCAGGAAAGACAGATTCAAATTTTGGAGTCTGGGCTTCGGAGGGATGTATCTGACCTCTGGTCACCAAGGAAAATCAAAATAAAACACACAAGAATCGGGAGAGGATATTTTTCTGCCAAGGAAATAGTTTTCCTTGAAGTTCTTTCAAATGAAGCCAAAACTCCATTGGAAAAAAATAAAGTTTGATCCAAAGTTCAATGAACTTTTCTGTGACATTTGACTTTCTAAGTGACATTTAAAAAGAGGCTAGATAAAACTTTTATCCTTCCAAGGATAGGATAGCAGACAAAATGTGGAAGTTTGGGAGGGTGAGAGAGGATGGATTTTAAATTTGTAAATTGTCAGGCCCATGTTGGGTCAGGAACTGGGTCCGTTGTGATTATTTTACTTTTACTACAGTGCTTAGCACATAGTAAACTTTTAACAAATTCCCTTATTTTCATAGGTATTAAACATTTCAGGCTACGAAATGAAGTTTTTGATATCATTTGCTTGTTTAGTTGTATCACAATCATAAGACTAGTTAAATTGTTACAGTGAAGACTCCTCACTTCTAAGTGAAAAACTCTTACGTGAGAAGCAGAGTGCTCTAGCCTTCTAATCCTGGCTCCACCATTTGCCTGCTGTGTGACCTTGGGTAACTCATTTCACTTCTCTTTTCCTCAGCTACCTCATCTGTAAAATGGGGATTTAGACTGTGAGCCCTGTATGGTACAGGAACTGTGTCTAACCCAATTATCTTGTATCTATCCCAGCATTTAGTTCAGTGCATGGCACATATTAAGCGCTTAACAAATGCTATTAAAAAAAAATAGGACACGGTGGTCATGTATGGTATATCCAATTGTGTAATTGTCTAAATATCTATCATCTCACTATCACTGTTATTTTGCCATTATTATTAAATATAGGCTACAAAATGAGTAAAATATTTATTCTCCTATCTGCTTTATCTACTTCTTTTGAAGACATTATGTTCAAATGACCAGTGTCCTTTAGATCATCCTTTGATGCAACAACACACCCACGGCATAGGCCTAACCACACCAACACAGCACAGCAAACTCTGGTTCCCCCTACATGTGGTTCAGTTGAAGCCTCAACCACACAGTCATAGAGGAAATGGTGAAGCCAAATTTTCCCTGCCTCTGGGTGTCCCGTGCCCAAAGTCTTCCTTGACTCCCCAGGACTCATAGAAATACCAGGGAGACTAGAAACCAACAAAAGTGTGCCCCATTCTCATCTTTCTCACCACTGACTCCTACCTACACCCTGCCTCCTGAAACCCCCTCCCTCTTCACATCTGTCAGACTGCTGTTCTCCCCATCTTCAAAGCCCTTTGAAAAAAAATCACATCTTCTTCGGGTAGCCTTTCTTGATTACTCTCTCATCCGCCCAACCTGTTTCCCCCCACCCTACTGTGTCCCTGTGCACTTAAGTCCTCACCCCCTAAGCTCCCCATTCTTAGCAACTGTTTTCCTCCACCACAACAGCACTTACATACCTATCTTAAAACTTGGTTCGCTTCCTAGCTATAATTCATTTTTCGGCCAGTCTTTTCCTGTTAGATTGTAAACTCCTTGAGGTCAGGGATTGGGTCTACTAACTCTGATGTACTCTCCCAAGTGCTTAGTACAGTGCTCTGCACACAGAAACCATTCAATAAATAGTATTCCTTGATTGAAAAAACTGGGATTCTGGAAATGGGCCACCCAGCATCTATAGCACTGAAGAATTAGAAGTATAAGATGACTAACAGAGACTCTTGGCTTGGGGATTGCGTACATTCATTTTTCTATTGCAGCAGACCCCTGAGTAAGCAGCCGAACACATGTAATATAATAATCACCGGTCTGAGGAATCGGCTGCTAAAATGCCTCAGGCTGAGCTCTTGGCTCCCTCCCACAAGCCCGGCAGGGTCAGGGCAGGGCAGAGTTGGACAGCTGCCCACCCAGAATAAACTCCCCTGCTGCAGGAAGTGGTTTGGATGATTCAATAGGTGGCACACTTCGTTTTGAGTCAGAATTGAATCAGGGGTAGAAATAGAAGCCTTGGAAAGGGCCTATTCCTGTCTCCTGTAGCACAGGACCGCTCACCCTAATATGGCCTCAGCCTCGTGTAAAAACAGCCCAGCTTTCCCCCTTTCTGGTTTCAAATAGTCCAGTTAACTCTGGCCTGGGAGTGGCTGTGCCTCTAGGGAGGGCAGATTTTTGAGAGAGAGATACGTTATCCATGGTTATCCAGGTCTCTGAACAGGTTTTCAGAACCATCAATCTCAGCTCCTAGAAGTGCCCCTGCTCTAGACAAACAGCTCTGTTCTCCTTTCTTCCTCCCCACCTCGCTTCCTCCTTTCTACTCCTCTCTTCTCCTCTCCTCTCCCTTTTCCTCCCATTCCTTTCCTTCTCCTCTCTTCTCCTCTTCTCTCCTCTCCCATCCCCTCCCTTCCCTTCTCCTCCTCTCCTGTCCCTTTCCCTCACCTCTTTCCTCCTGTCTCTGTTTCTTCTCTTCTCCTCTCCCATCTCCCCTCCCCTTCTCTCTCCTCCCCTTCCCTCTCCTCCTCTCCCCTCCCTTTCCCTCTCCTCCCTTCTCCTCCTTTTCTCCTCTCTTCTCCATTCATTCATTCATTCATTCATTCAATTGTATTTATTGAGCGCTTACTGTGTGTAGAGCACAGTACTAAGCACTTGGGAAGTCTCGTCTCCTCTCCTACCCCTCTCCCTCTCCATCTCATCTCTTCCTCCTCCTTTTCCTCACCCTCTCCTGTTCCTCTTCCCCTCCTCATTCTCTCCCTCTCCTCCTCCTCTCCTCCTCTCCACTCCCAGCTATTCGAAGTATGGGTGCTGGAACACCTATTATGTGCTACCTCAAGATGGCACGGTTTCCGTGGCACTTGAAGGGATCCTGTTCTGAAAGTACTGAATGACACAGGTGACTCTGTAAAGTGTTCTGAGGCTTTAAGAAAAGGCCCGTAGAGAGCAATAGATATTATAAATTGCTATGTTTTATCTCAAGTAATTTTCTAGTGCATTTCATCTTTGATATTGAATCTCCAAGCGATTCAACTGTACTTAACCCTATTGACTTTTGGGAGTGAGATTGGCACATTGTGCTGTGTTCTTTCTTCGTGTGATCCAGGTGTATCTCATTTCAATTCAATCTGTTTATCAGAGAGGTAACGTGGTTCCATTGACTAGATTCGAAATGAAGATTCATGAACTCCGGTTGGGAGGGTCTTCTTAAATTGTGTCCCAGAGGAAGTTGGCTGCCTTCAGTAAGAATCAGAAAAGATTGAGGGTAAGTTCATGGAATTTGAGGGTAGGTTCATGGAATCAATTAATCAGTCAATCAATGGTATTTATTGAACACTTACTGTATGTGGAGCACTGTACTAAGCATTTGGGAAGGTTCAAAACAACAGAGTTGGTAGACGTGTTCCTGGTCCACAGAGAGATTACCATCAAGCAGCACTGCATGCTTTATTGATTCCCTTAGGTAATAGTAGACTCAGACTAGCTCTCTTCCTCCCTTCAAAACTCTATTGAGAGCTCACCTCCTCCAGGAGGCCTTCCCAGAATGAGCCCCCTTTTTCTCTCCTCTTCCCCATCCACCCCTCAGCCCTACCTCCTTCCCCTCCCCACAGCACTTGTATGTATTTGTACAGATTTATTACTCTATTTTACTTGCACATATTTACTATTCTATTTATTTCGTTAACGATGTGCATATAGCTGTAATTCTATTTGTTCTGACGATTTTGACACCTGTCTACATGTTTTGTTGTGTTGTCTGTCTCCCCCCTCTAGACTGTAAGCTCATTGTTGGGTAGGGACTGTCTCTATATGTTGCCGACTTGTACTTCCCAAGCACTTAGTACAGTGCTCTGCACACAGAGCTCAATAAATACGATTGAATGAATGAATCAGGTAAGTTTCAGTGTCTTTTCCTTACATAGGATCTCTCCGAAAGGGGTTGTGAAGCAAGAGGTTGGATGGAACCACAGCTCTAAGACTTGAGCAGCTTCTGAAATCATTTCATCACACCACTGACGCTGTCCTTGAAACCACAAGGCACGACAGAATCATCCATACTGAGGACCTGGAGCCCAGCCAGTCAAACGAGCTGGTTGAAGATCCACCCTGGGCTGGATCTGGGTGACAGAGGACGTCAGAAGATCCCAAAACATTCTCCCCCCCCCCGGCAAGGAGCTCAAGTGAGACACTGATGGGCCAGGCTGATTCACAATTTAAAAACTCACTGAAAAACAGGCAGGGGATCTCACTTGCAATCCCCGCTTTTCCACTTCAATCAATTGTATTTATTGAGTGCTTATTGAGTGCAGAGCACTGTACTAAGCACTCAGGAAAGTTCCTGCCCATAACAACCCTGCCTGCTGTGTGATCAATGGCAAGTCACTTCACATCTCTGTGTCTCAGCCACCTCATGTGTAAAATGGGAATTTAGTACCTGTTCTCTCTGCTCCTCATACTGTGATCCACGTGTGCTGCAAGGATGGAGTCTGATCTGATTATATTTTTTCGACTTTAGTACTTAGCACAATGCTCAGCACACAGCAGACACAATAGCACAATTATTATTGTTAGATTTCTGCCTAGCTGGATTTTCAAGACCCAACCAAGCCTGGCTCAAGTCTTCTTCTTTATGAGAATTGGACAATTTGGGACTTTTGCCTGCCCCTCACTGCCCGCACCAAGGTCAAAATTTTTAAAGTGGCCTCTACTCCATCCTAAACCTTGTTAGTCTCTCAAGCTGCCTTTGGCATTGTGGACCACCCCTTTCTCCTGGAAACAGTATCCACTTCACTGACATGATCTTCTCTTGATTTTCTTCCTTTCTCTCTGATAGCACCTTCTCCGGCTCTTTTGCAGTCTCCTCCTGCCTCCCATCATCTAAATGAGAGACAGCATGGCCTAGTGGCAAGATCACAGGCTTGTGAGTCAGAGAATGTGAGTTCTAATCCAGGCTCTGCCACTTGTCTGATGTGTGACCTTGGGCAAGTCATTTAACTTCTCTGTGCCTCGGGTACCTCATCTGTAAAATGGGGATTATATGGGACAACCTGATTACTTTGTATCTACCCCAGCACTTCAAACAGTGCTTGGCAGACAGTAAGCAATTAATGAATACCACAATTATTAATTATTAAATGCAGGAGTCCCTCAAGACTCAGTTCTGAGTCCTTTTCTATTCTCTATGTATACCCACTCCCTTGGAGAAATCATTCATTTCCACAGCTTCAACTACCATCTCTACATGGATGATTCTCCAAATCTATGTTTTCAGCTTTGACCTCTCTCCTCTACTGTCCCTCATTTCCTCCTGCCTTCAGGACATCTCAACTTGGATGTCTTACTGACACTTCAAACTTAACCTGTCCAAAACCTCTTCATCTTCCCATCCAAAATCCTCTTTTCCCCCTGACTTTCCCATCACTATAAACACTATCATCCTCTGTCTCACAAGCTCCTAACTTTTACGTCACTCTCAACTCATCTCTTTCATTCCATGAAAATAGTAATGTCACCCAAATCCTGTCAGTTCTACCTTCACAATATCTCTAGACTCTTCCTTTTTTTAAAATGGCAATTGTTGGGCACTTACTATGTGCCAGGCACTGTAGTAAGCACTAGGGTAGATCCAAGATAATCAGGTTAGACACAGACTATGTCCTACTTGGGGCTCACAGTCTTAATCTCCATTTTACAGATGAGGTAACTGAGACACAGAGAACTTAAATGACTTGTCCAAGTCCAAACCACTGAGAAGTGTTGGAACCAGGATTAGAACCCAGGTCCTTCTGACTCCCAGGTTTGTGCTGTATCCATTACACTACGCTGCTCCTTCCTTGGGGGCAGTGATCATGTCTACCAACTCTATCATATTGTACTTTCCCAAGTGCTTAATTCAGAGCTCTGCATACAAAAAGTGCTCAAAATCACACTGAATGATTGATTAATCTGAACTGCTACCATCCTGATCCAAGCACTTACCATATACCACTTTGACTTCTGCATCAGACTTCTGCATCACACTTGTCAGCTGTGTGACCTTGGGCAAGTCACTTAACTTCTCTGGGCCTCAGTTCCCTCATCTGTAAAATGGGGACTAAGACTGTGAGCCCCACGTGGGACAACCTTGATCACCTTGTATCCCCCCCAGTGCTTCGAACAGTGCTTGGCACATAATAAGCGCTTAACAAATACCACTATTATTATTATTATTATTATTATTATTATTATTATTATTGTTATCAGCCATCTCACTGGCCTCCCTGCCTTCTGTCTCTCCCTTTTCCAGTCCATACTCTGCTGCCCAGACCATTTTTCTAAAAAAATTCAGTCCATGTTTCCTCACTCCTCAAAAACCTCCAATGGTTGCCCATCCACCTCTGCATCAAACAGAAACTCTTTACCATTGGCTTTAAGGCACTCAATCAGCTCTCCCTCTCCTACCTTATCTCCCTGATCTATTACAACCCAGCCAGCACACTTCGCTCCTTTAATGCCAACCTACTTTCTGAACTTCAATATTGCCCATCCCGCTACAGATCCCATGCCCACCTTCTCCCACTGGCCTGTGCTCTTCATTCATATCTAACAGTCCACCATCATCATCATCATCAATCGTATTTATTGAGCGCTTACAGTGTGCAGAGCACTGTGCTAAGCGCTTGGGAAGTACAAATTGGCAACATATAAAGACAGTCCCTACCCAACAGTGGGCTCACAGTCTAAAAGGGGGAGACAGAGAACAAAACCAAACATACTAACAAAATAAAATAAATAGAATAGATATGTACAAGTAAAATAAATAAATAAATAAATAGAGTAATAAATATGTACAAACATATATACATATATACAGGTGCTGTGGGGAAGGGAAGGAGGTAAGATGGGGGGATGGAGAGGGGGATGAGGGGGAGAGGAAGGAAGGGGCTCAGTCTGGGAAGGCCTCCTGGAAGAGGTGAGCTCTCAGCAGGGCCTTGAAGGGAGGAAAAGAGCTAGCTTGGCGGATGGGCAGAGGGAGGACATTCCAGGCCCGGGGGATGACGTGGGCCGGGCGTCGATGGCGGGACAGGCGAGAACGAGGTACGGTGAGGAGATTAGCGGCGGAGGAGCGGAGGGTGCGGGCTGGGCTGTAGAAGGAGAGAAGGGAGGTGAGCTGGGAAGGGGCGAGGTGATGGACAGCCTTGAAGCCCAGGGTGAGGAGTTTCTGCCTGATGCGCAGATTGATTGGTAGCCACTGGAGATTTTTGAGGAGGGGAGTAATATGCCCAGAGCGTTTCTGGACAAAGATAATCTGGGCAGCAGCATGAAGTATTGATTGAAGTGGAGAGAGACACGAGGATGGGAGATCAGAGAGAAGGCTGATGCAGTAGTCCAGACGGGATAGCATGACAGCTTGAATGAGCAGGGTAGCGGTATGGATGGAGAGGAAAGGGCAGATCTTGGCAATGTTGCGGAGCTGAGACCGGCAGGTTTTGGTGACAGCTTGGATGTGAGGGGTGAATGAGAGAGCGGAGTCGAGGATGACACCAAGTTGGCGGGCTTGTGAGACGGGAAGGATGGTAGTGCCGTCAACAGAGATGGGAAAGTCAGGGAGAGGGCAAGGTTTGGGAGGGAAGACATGCTCCCCACCTTCAAAATCTCCAAAAATCTCTCCTTCAAGAGGTCTTTCCTGACTAATCCCAGATTTCCCTTACTTGCCCTCTCTTTCACATTGCCTACAAACTTAGATCTCTACCCCCAACCACAGGATATTCACCCCACCTCAGCCCCACCGCACTTATTTTCATATTCTTACACTCTTCCATTTCCCCTTCCTGTAATTTATCTTACCATCTGTCTCTCCTTCTAGACTGTATCCTCCTTATAAGCAGAGATTGTGTTTACCCAACTCTAATGCACTGTACTCTCCCAAGTTCTTAGTACCATATTCTGCACACAGGAGACATTCAATAAATACCATTGATTAATTGGTATCATTTAAACTCTTATTATTCATTTATTCATTTGCATTTATTGAGCGCAGAACATTCATTCATTCATTCAATCATATTCATTGAGCACTTACTGTGTGCAGAGCACTGTACTAAGCGCTTGAGAAGTACAAATAAATGTACTAAGTGCTTAGGAAAGTACAATAACAATAAACGGACACATTCCCGGCACACAACGAACTTACAGTCTAAAGGGACGAGTTTACAGTCTATAGAGAGATGAACTTACATGTGCCAAGCATTGCACTAATTGCTGGGGCAGATAAGCGCTTAGTACAGTGCTCTGCACACAGTAAGCACTCAATAAATATGATTGAATGAATGAATTTGCAATCAAATCAGACACAGACTCTGTCCCACATGAGGCTCACCATCTAAAGCCGGGGTGGGGAGGAAACAAGAATTTAATTCTCATTTTACAGTTGAGAAAACTGAGGCACAGGAAAGCGACTTACTCAATGTCACAGAGGAGACACAGAACTGGAATTAGAACCCAGATCCTCTGATTCCTAATTCTGTGCTCTTTACATTATGCCACACAAAGTAGAAGGCATTATATCTGTCCCCTAGGAGCTTACAATCCAATGAGAGAAGTCCACGAGTGTGGAAAATGACAGCGAGAACACCTATTTTTCATGGTACTTGTTAAGCACTTACTTTGTGTCAGGCACTGTTTTAAGTGCTGGGATAGATACAAGTTAATCAGGCTGCATAGAGTTACTGTCGTATATGGAGATCATAGTCCAAGTAGGAGGGAGAACAGGTATTGAATCCCCATTTTGCAGTCAGGGAAACCAAAGCACAGAGAAGTCAAGTAACTTTCCCAAGGACACAGAGAAGACAACTGGCAGATCAGGGATTAGAACCCAGGTCCTCCGACTCCCACGCCCATGCTTTATCCACTAGGCCACTCTGCTTCCTGTTAAATATAATCCTTCAGTTAATCAATCAATCATTCATTCACTCAAGCAACTGAATTTATTGAGTACTTACTGCGTATAGAGCACTGTACTAAGCACTTGGGAGAGTAAAATATGACAGAGTTGATAGACACAAGGAGTTTATGGCCTAGAGAACAGATCACAATTTAGGTGGATAGTTAACAGAGAGAGAGCAGACTTAGGGCAAAGCAAGAAGGCAGTGTGTTGCAAATATCCCCCAACCACCATTAAAGTATAAGCTCCTTGTAGGCAGAGAATGTGTCACTTGTTTATTCTGTACATTCTGTATTCTTCCAAACATTGAGTACAGTTCAATTCGATTCAATCTTATTTATTGAGTGCTTACTGTGTGCAAAACACTGTATAACAATAGTTTACTGTGAGCAGGTCACAGCAGACAAGTAGCAGAGGCTGAACTCTTCCCAGCAAAAGGCTGCCTCTCTCCCTGAACGTAAAAACCCTCAGAAGAAACAAAACTTCCTCGATCAGAGTTGGGAGTTGTACTTGGTTGCCTCTTCTTTCTTGTGTTCTTGTGTCAGGGAGACTGTGGCTCACGAAGATGTCATGACTCAGGCCTTTTTGCCAACTATGGTCCTCGGTGCCAAGCCACCCATTTCCAAACCTTGACCGGAATCAAGTTCTGC
Source organism: Tachyglossus aculeatus (assembly GCF_015852505.1). Classification (NCBI taxonomy): domain Eukaryota; kingdom Metazoa; phylum Chordata; class Mammalia; order Monotremata; family Tachyglossidae; genus Tachyglossus; species Tachyglossus aculeatus. The sequence continues at coordinate 24,680,576 of NC_052088.1, forward strand.
AGTGGATGTTTTTGAATATTGTGGCCTAGGGGGAAAAGAAGCAGCCTGGGAGTCAAAGGACTTGGATCTAATCCTGGCTCTGCCACTTTCCTGCTGTGTGACCTGGGGCAAGTCACTTAACTTTTCTATGCCTCCATTTCTTCATCTTTAAAATGAGTTTTAAATATCTGTCCTCCCTTCCCCTTAGGCTGAGAGTCCTGTGTAGGACAGGACCTGCGTCTGACTTGATTACCTTGCATTTACACTAGTGCCTTGTACAGTACTTGACATATAGTAAGCGCTTAACAAATACCTCAACTGTTATTATTATGATTATCCTAGGTGTGAATGGGATGCTATCGTGATGGATTCTCTGAATACCCTCGACTACTCAGACAGCAGGTTAAGTTTTTCTTGTTTGATTCCTTACAGATGGTGTCCTGTGGAGCAATTCATCCTTCATCTCCAACCATTGTCACGGTCACCATCAACATCAATGGTATTTATTGAGCACTTACTATGTGCAGAGCAATACAACAGAGAGTGTAATACAACAGAGTTGGCAGACGCACTCCCTTCTAACAAGGAGTCTAGAGGGAGAGTCTCTATATGTTGACGATTTGTACTTCCCAAGTGCTTAGTACAGTGCTCTGCACACAGTAAGTGCTCAATCATCATCAATCGTATTTATTGAGTGCTTACTGTGTGCTCAATAAATGATTGAATGAATAAATGAATTAATATAAATAAATAATTTATAACATAATTTAAAGATGTGCATATACGTCTGTGGGATTGAGAGTGGGGTGAATATCAAAAGCCCAAAGGTCACAGATCCAAGTGCATAGACAGCACCGAAGGGAGAGGGAGCCTGGGAAGAGAAGGCTTAATCGGGGAAGGTCTCTTGGAGAAGATGTGACCTCAAAAATGCTTTGAAGGTGGGGAGAGTGGTCATCTGGTCTATACAGAGGGGTAGGGAGTTCCAGGCTCGAGGGAGGATGTGGGAAAGGGAGATAGAACAAGATCAGGGCACAGTAGTAAGCTGGTGCTAGAGGAGCGAATTTTGCAGGACGCAAAGCTGATGTTCGTCATGGGGCTGGGTCACAGAGCATTGGTGTGTTTGCTTATTAATTTTAGGGCTGGAATTGACCCCATAAGATCCTCCTGCAATCCTCCCGAATAGATACCCTTTTATCTGCCCACAGAAGAGTAGCTCACAGCTTCTTAAAGACATTCATTCTTTCATTAAATCATATTTATTGAGCCCTTACTGTGTGCAAAACACTGTACTCCAAAGAAGGAAGCACCACCATGACCACTGATGATGATGATGGTGACGATGGTTGAGGTCCAAGGTTGAATTGTTCCAGAGGACACCCTCGGTGAGAAATCCAACAAGAGAAACTTAACCCGCTGCCCGAGTAGATCGGGTGTGCAGAGAATCCACCACAATAACATCCCATTCACACCTAGGATAATCATCCCTGTTTACTTGTTTTGATGTCTATCTCCCCCTTCCAGATTGTGAGCCCGTCATTGGGCAGGGATTGCCTCTATTTGCTGCTGAATTGTACTTTCCAAGCGCTTAGTACAGTGCTCTGCACACATTAAGTGCTGAATAGATTCGATTGAATGAATGAATCATAATAATAATGATTGAGGTATTTGCTAAGCGCTATTTGTTAAGTACCATACAAACCCAACAGCACTGATGGAGAAATTGAAGTGTGGGAAACTCTGTCGCAGCCACTTGGAACATAACAATGTCACTTTCTATGTCTCTAAACTCTGTAGACCCCTTTCTGTACCTGGCACTAATGCTGACCTAAAGATGATCCCTATGGAGCATCCTGTGCTATAAATAATAAAGATAACAACAATAACAACAATAAGAATAGTGGTATTTGTTAAGCACTTACAATGTGCAAAGCACTGTGTTAAGGACTGGGATAGCTACAGGATAGTCAGGTCGGCAGAGTCCCTGTCCCTCTAGACCCTGAGTTCATTATAGGCAGTTTGCTAATTCTCTTGTATTGTACTCTCCCAAGCACTTAGAACAGTGCTCTGCATATTGTGAGCGCTCAATAAATACTATTGATTGATCGATTGCTTGATTGGGGATCATAGTTTAAGTAAGAGGAAGAACAACTATTTCATTCCCATTTTACAGATGAAGAAATGTAAAATGACAAAAGTAAGGCCCAGAGCAGTCAAGTGACTCATCAAAGGTCACACAGCAGACATGTGGTTGAGCCAGGACTAGAAACTTTGACTCTTAGGCCCATGTTCTTTACTTTAGGCCATGTTGCTTCCCATGCTATTTCGGGGGTTGAAAACCCCCTTCTGTATTTAACTTTTCACCTATTTTAGATGCTTACCTAGCCAGTGGTCACCCTTTCCCTCCTGAGTCTGGTCTTCATTTCCCTGTATCAATCATGATTATTTGTACCAGTCATTCAGTACTAACAATGTGCCTTGCTCTCCACTAAGCAATGAGGTCAACACAAAAAAAAATCAAATTAAGACAGTCGCTGGCCCACAAGGGACCCTAAATAGGGAAAGACAATTCAAATGGTAGAAGATTGCAATGAGGAAATACAGAAAACAAGTTAAAATGATTTAACTGTGACAATATGAATGGTGAAAATCCCTTAGCTGAGAGCAGCGTGTGGAGGAGAAGTCCTCAGGCTGCCCACTGCTCCAGGCAAACCATCGTTCATGTCGCACTGCCACAACTTTCTAGGGTCCTGGAGGACGGGGCCTGGTCCCTGAGGTTGCTTCTGTCACCACTCTGGTAGTGCCTGTGCCAGAGAAGATGAGGAGATGGGGCATTTGACGATGAGTATCCTTCCTTATCCTCCCTTTCTTCTCCTTCCTTTCCCTTTCTTGATGAAGCAGGGAGACCAAGTGGAAAGTGCACAGGACTTGGGTTCTAGTCTCAACTTTGCTCCACTTGCCTGCTGTGTGACCTTGGCCAAATCAATTGATCAGAGTTATTGGGTGCTCACTGGGTACAGAATACTGTACTAAGCACTTAACTGCTCTGTGCCTCAGTTTCCTCATCTATAAAGGAGCATTAAATCCTACTTCCTCTTACTAAGACTGGGAGCCCCATGCCGGATAGAGACTGAGTCCAACCTGATTATCTTGTATCTACCCCAGTGCTTAGTACAGTGCTTGGCACATAGTAAGCATTTAACACCATAATTACCTTTTATCTTTCCTACATATCTTAAGTCCCTTCTCTCCCCTCTCCATTTACTCCATTTTCCATTCCATTCATATCTCTCCTGTTTCTCACTCTCTCACTCAATATCTCCTTCTGCTATCCCTTTCTGACTCTGATTAGATAGATCTTCCATCCAAGTAAAGGAGGACGAACACTTCTAGATGTCCTGCTGTCTGGCAGGGCCTGAAATGGTCCCTTGACCCATTCATGTCTTTTTTTAATGTTATTTATTAATTGTTTACTATGTGTCAAATATTGTTCTAAGTGCTGGGGTAGATAGTTCAAGGAAATTAGGTTGGACACAGTCTCTGTCCTGCATGGAGCTCACAGTTTAAATAGGAGGGAATAGTATTTAATGCCCACTTTACAGATAAGGAAACTGAAGGTGCAGAGCCATTAAGTGATGCGCTTAGTACAGTGCTCTGCACACAGCAAGTGCTCAATAAATATGATTGATTGATTTGGTCAAGGTCACATAGATGGCAAGGGGCAGAACTGGGGTTCTCTAAATCAATTCACATATCTCCAGCTGCTTTCCAGCCAGTCACCACATTGTCTTTTACATTCCTCCTCCCCCAACTTGCCCTCAGCATTCACCCCCTCGGCACTCACCCCTTGGCAATGGTTGGCAGAGTTCTGGATTCCCAGCCTTAAAGAACAAAACACCCCCACACTCGAACAGGCGTGGTTACCATTTTACTGCTGAATTTTCTGGCTTCCTCTGCAACTTGACAGTTAAGAAACTGTGAATCCCAGAAGGACTTTGAACGAATTTTCAAGGAAAATCTTTTTCAGTGTGGCTTGTAAAATGATCACAGAGCTAGGTCAGGAATTTCAACAGTCATCCAATGGCTACCAATCAATCTGCGCATCAGGCAGAAACTCCTCACCCTGGGCTTCAAGGCTCTCCATCACCTCGCCCCCTCCTACCTCACCTCCCTTCTCTCCTTCTACTGCCCAGCCCGCAACCTCCGCTCCTCCACCGCTAATCTCCTCACTGTACCTCGTTCTCGCCTGTCCCGCCGTGGCCCCCCAGCCCACGTCATCCCCCGGGCCTGGAATGCCCTCCCTCTGCCCCTACGCCAAGCTAGCTCTCTTCCTCCCTTCAAGGCCCTGCTGAGAGCTCACCTCCTCCAGGAGGCCTTCCCAGACTGAGCCCCTTCCTTCCTCTCCCCCTCTCCATTCCCCCATCTTACCTCCTTCCCTTCCCCATAGCACCTGTATATATGTATATATGGTTGTACATATTTATTACTCTATTTATTTATTTATTTATTTATTTTACTTGTGCATTTCTATCCTATTTTATTTTGTTGGTATGTTTGGTTCTGTTCTCTGTCTCCCCCTTTTAGACTGTGAGCCCACTGTTGGGTAGGGACTGTCTCTATGTGTTGCCAATTTGTACTTCCCAAGCGCTTAGTACAGTGCTCTGCACATAGTAAGCGCTCAATAAATACGATTGATTGATTGATTGATCTCTGTTAATGATGTGCATATAACTATAGTTCTATTTATTCTGATGATTTTGACACCTGTCTACATGTTTTGTTTTGTTGTGTGTCTCCCCGTTCTAGACAGTGAGGCTGTTGTTGGGTAGGGACCATCTCTATATGTTGCCAGCTTGTACTTCCCAAGCGCTTAGTACAGTGCTCTGCACACAGTAAGTGCTCAATACATACAATTGAATGAAGGAAGGAATGAATAATGATGGTTTTTAGTATGCATTTACTATGTGCCAAGTACTCCTCTGGAAGAATATTAATCGAGGTTTGAGCATTACAATAAACTAGTCTGATAAGTCTCCAGGACTGAGGTGGAACATATAGTCCCCCTGAATTCCCAGTGTAATAAGCCTCATGTAGAAGCCAGGACTGTATTTTAAAATGCACTTTACAGGAAATGAAGAAGCCGATTTTTTGCTAACATGCTTTCTTAGTAAAATTGAGCAGTTTAGCCTAACCATCAAACACTTATCTGCTCACCTGGGAACTTGTCTAAGCGCGAAGGCAACTCCCACTTTTCTTAATTAGCATAATGATCAATCCCCCGGGATGTGCAGTTTCACATACAGAAAAGTTACAGATCTGTCAGCAAGATCTCTTTATCCTCTTTTTCTTTCCTGCCTTCAGTTTAGGTGTTTGGGATCTCACTCCCTCTCACAACCCTAAAACTGATAAAGAAAATTCCTTGGCTTCCCACTAGATGACAGAAGGTTCACCCTTCAGTTGTATTTGTTTAAATAACTCTCAGCAGCCCCATCTCATTTGCAGCTGAAGTAATTGGTCCCTTTAAGCAGAGGATTCCAATCTGGTCTGAAGTCAGAACGACTCTGTAAGCATTTGCCTGGCAAAAAGCACAAGCCCTTGGCTAGGAAGAGTACAGCTTGTTCCCTGCCCTCGAAGTAGCATCTGCGTAGAGCCAGTATAGGTGCCTGTGACTAAAAAATAACTACATGGTGGTCACGTTATGTTTGTTGGCTTTGGGAGAATCAAGTGAATGCTAGCCCTGGAATATGGTGCCTTAAAGTCCACTAAGATGGAACTCCCTTGTTTTCTGCAGGCAGCCGGTAGTCGGAAGGAGGAGGGTAGTATGCAATCAGAATGATTATTCTAAACAGCTGCTCTACCCCTCGTCTGGCCCCGGAGGAGTTTGTCTGTATTCAGTTGACTCAGAAAATGTGAAATGGAAAGCAGTACATGCAGGCGTGACTCAGCTTCTGAGAGGGAATGTATCCTCCATTTGATTAAGCCTGCTCCAGCCATTATCTGGCCCACAGAGGGATTTGAACTTTCCAATAGTAGTAGTATTTAGTAAGTCCTTGCTGTGTGTGGAGCACTGTATGTACTATGTGCTGGGAAAGAGTTTACAGGTGAGAATTAGACACAGCACCTGTCCCTCGAGGAGCTCACTGACTGAGTGAGTGCTGGAGGAGGTATGGTGGGCCAACAGTCTGGGAGTTGAGCAGGCCACCCAAGGGATAGAGGCAGAGGGAACAGTCATTGCAGGATCAGCCCTGGTTCTTGGGGGCCTCTGGAAAAATCCAGATATATGTCTTTAGAGAAGCAGTGAGGCCTAGTGGAAAGAACACAGGGCTGGGAATCAGAGGACTAGGTTCTAATCCTCAGTCTGCCATATGTCATCAGGGTGAACTTGGGCAAGTCACTTGATATTTCTGTGACTCAGTTCCCTCATCTGTAAAAGGGAGATTCATTCTTACTCCCTCCTTCTTAGACTGTGAGCCCCATGCAGAACAGGGACTGTGTCCAACTTAATACCTGTATCTACCCCAGTGCTTAGAACAGTGCTTGGCACATAGTAAGCACTTAACAAATAGCATTATTATTAAGGGAGAGGGAAAATGGGGATTTGATCCCCATTTTCCAGATGAGAAAACTGAGGCACAGAGAAGTTTAGTGACTTGCCCACGGTCATAGCAGGCAGAAAGCTAAGCCAGTATTAGAACCTAGGTCTTTTAATGATGATAGTGTTAGTTGTTAAGTGTTTATTATTCAGCAAGCACTGTACAAAGTATTGAGACATAGACATAAGACAAGATATCAGAGTCGCTGTTCTACAAGAGGCTCACAGTCCAAACAGGAGGGAGAACAGGATTTCAACATCATTTTACAGATAAAACAAACTGGCACAGAGCGGGTAAGTGACTAGCCCAAGGTGATACAGCAGACAAGTGGCAGAGCTGGCATTAGAACCCAGGTCCCTTCATTTCCAGATCTGTGCTCTTTTTCACTAGGCCACACTGTGCTCTGGAGGAGGTGTTATTTGGGAATTACATCATGAAACAAAGTGGAAATTTAAATCTTTAAGAAGTCTAATCTTTTGCCTGTGCAATAAGGTTTTGTGAATCATTACTGCTCCAAAATAGAGTTGCCAGCAGGTCACATAAGAGTATATTGAGCCCTGAGAGGCAGCTTTCAGTGCCTTGGGGCCCTGCCCAAATGCAGTGGACAGAAAAAATGCCCTTTTGCTTCAGCACTGCCATGAGTGCCGGGGAAGGGAGTGGACGGGGCAGAAAGTGAGTACTCACCCTGCCTTTGGCCTCCTCGGGCAATCCCATAGTTTTTCCAGACCCCGTGTCTTGACCAATATGGTGATTCAGGAGGAAGTAGAGGCAAGGCCATTGGTGGAAAGAGGAGAGAGGAGGAATTTTGTAGCTGTTTGACATTTCCAACAGCCAACCCAACCTGTGAAACATGACCAGGGGCTTCCCGTAAAAGCATGTTGCTCTCATAACTGAAGGGACAATTCCTCTCCAGAAGATCAGCTCTACAGTGCCATTAGTGGAAAGAGCACAGGCTTGGGAGTCAGATGTCATGAGTTCTAATCCTGACTCCGCCACTTGTTAGCTTTGTGACTTTGGGCAGGTCACTTAACTTCTCTGTGCTCAGTTTCCTCATCTGTAAAACGGGGATTAAGGCTGCGAGCTTCTCGTGGGACAACCTGATCACCTTGTATCTAACCCAGCGCTTAGAACAGTGTTTGGCATGAAGTAAGCACTTAACACCATCATTATTCCCTTCTAGACTGTGAGCCCATTGTTGGTCATGGGTTCTGATCCTGGCTCTGCCACATGTCTGCTGTGTGACCTTGGGCAAGTCACTTAACTTCTTTGAGCCTCAGTTACCTCATCTGTAAAATGGGGATTAAGACTGTGAGCCGTACACGGGACAACCTGATCACCTTGTATCCCCCCCAGTGCTTAGAACAGTGCTTTGCACATAGTAAGTCCTTAACAAATGCCATTACTATTATTATCATCTCTTGCCAAACTGTACTTTCCAAACTCTTAGCAGAGTGCTCTGCACACAGTAAGTGCTCAATAAATACGATTGAATGAATTCTCAGATTTCCTTCAACTTTCCACTGCACTGCAATACATACATACGCATACATAAAAGAACATTCACAAATATAAGCACCCTGACATGCTTCCACACACATTTAAAGACACCCTGAAATTTCCTTCTACACATAGACAGAAACTTTGAAGTACACAGGAAGAAACACCGAGAGGCAGGGTGGTGCAGGGCATGGGTATCAGGGCAGGAGGATCTGGGTTCTAGTCCCAACTAAAACCCAGCATGAAAAGCAGTGTGGCTCAGTGGAAAGTGTCTGGGCTTTGGAGTCAGAGGTCATGGGTTCAAATCCCAGCTCTGCCACTTGTCAGCTGTGTGACTTTGGGCAAGTCACTTAACTTCTCTGTGCCTCAGTTCCCTCATCTGTAAAATAGGGATGAACACTGTGAGCCCCCTGTGCGACAACCTGATTGCCTTGTAACCTCCCCAGCACTTAGAACAGTGCTTTGCACATAGTAAGTGCTTAATAAATGCCATTATTATTATTAACTCTGCCACTGGCCTGCTGTGGGACGTTGGGACAGTTACTGAAGTTCTCTGTGCTTCAGTTTTCTCATCTGTAGAATGGGAATGATGATATCACCCTTTTCCTAATCCACGGAGTTGGGATGAGCAATGTGAAGTTACTTTGGGAATCAGAGCCTTAGGTGAAATGAAGATAGTATTCAAGCCTCATCAGGGAGGTGTGGAAGCACAAGCGGATATGTGCCTCATAACTCGAGGAGCTAGCAGTATAAACAATCATGAATCTATGACTAGAGGAGGAATACAGGGATAAGTGACTAAGCATCCTGCAATAGGCAAGGTGGTTCTGCTTTTGGGGGTTCCTTCCTGATATTTGAAAGGTCTAGGTGTTCTGCTTTTAGAGTAACATTTTGGTAGCAGTGTGCTTAGTTGAAACGGAGAGAAGGAAGATTAGGTTGCCTAGACAGGCTTCTCTCCTTCAGTGGCATAACTCCCAGTATCATCAGCTGTTGCAGGCCATACCTGGAAGTCCGATGATCCAGAATGACATGCTTCCACTTAGTCAATCCTATTTATTGAGTGCTTCTGTTAGAAGCTTCCATGCAAGCACTACGATAAGCCTTTTCAGCTGGCATTGAAGGCCCACTACCAGCCAGGTGGAAAAAGTGACAGACAGCAGCAACAGAGATGGTGTGCTAATTGTGGTACTTTAATTGATCAATCAATCCATCAGTGGCACTTAGTGAGCACTGACTCTGTGCAGAGCACTGAACTAAGTGCTTGAGAGAGCACAATACAGTAGAGTTGATAGACATGTTCCTTATCCACAACAAGCTTATATTCAAGAAGGGAAAACAGACATGAATATAAATAATTAAAAATATATAATTTATAGATAAGCGCTATGTGCCAAGCACTGTACTTAGCTCTGGGGTAGATATGAGGTAATTTAATGGGTCTTTTAATTCTCTTATGTTGTACTCTCCCAAGCATTTAGTATAGTGCTGTGCACACACTAAGCAATCCATAAATATGATTGATTGATAAATCAGGTCAGATGCAGTCCCTGTTCCACATAGTTGTTTTCACAATCTAAGGGGAAAGCAAGAACAGGTATTGAATCTCCATTTGACAATAAGGAAACTGACACACAGGGAAAAGACTTTGCCAAAGTCACATAGCAGGCATTTGGGGTTTAGAGGTGATGCTATTCAACAGAGATGTTCTAGCAGGGAGTGAAGAGAAAATGACTCCCAAATGACATTTTCTAGTAGATCCAGCTTCAAAACGAAACAAGGAATAGTGACTCCTTTTGTTACATCTTCCATGGGGGATGGTCTCAAGCTCCCCTCCACCGAACCAACAAATCCCAAGACAGGCAGCCTGGGAGAGCCCTCTCACTCCCACCACTATTTTAAGGCCTGGTGGCTGCTGGCAAAGAAAACCTCATCACATAGTAATAATGATAATAATAATAATAATAATGCTATTTGTTAAATGCTTTCAACGGGCCAAGCACTGTTCTAAGAGCTGAAGTAAGTACAAGGTAATCAGGTTGTCCCACGTGGGGCTCACAGTCTTAATCCCCATTTTGCAGATGAGGTAACTGAGGCCCAGAGAAGTGAAGTGACTTGCCCAAAGTTACACAGCTGACAAGCGGCAGAGTCAGGATTAGAACCCATGATCTCTGACTCCTAAGCCCGTGCTCTTTCGACTAAGCTGTTTTTATAGTATTTATTAAAGCACCTACTACGTGCCAGGCACTGTATTAATCGCTGGGTTAGGTACAAGCTAAACAGGTTGGATACAGTCCGTGTCCCACATGGAGTACACAGTCTTAAAACTCATTTTACAGATGAGGTAATGAGGCCCAGAGAAGTTAAGTGACTTGCCCAAGGTCACTCACCTGGCAGAGACAATTGGAAACACTGCAGGCCCCCATGGAAGTTCCTGCAAATCAGCTGGTTCCTTTCTTCTCTTCCTCTCCAAATGAGTCACTTGACGATGTTTAGCCTCTGGGCTTCCAAATGAAGGCAATTAAAATCGTCAGTTTTTTATGTCACTGGGGTAATGTGAGTCTTTAAACATGAAGGAAACATCAAGGAGCAGCAGAACACGTTAGATGAAAGCCAGAGGATAAATAAAAAATGTATTCTTATTCATCTAATTTGAGTCCATCTTCAGAAAATTTTTGTTATAAATAACTTGACAGTCATTGTGGTCCGCCTTCTAATGGCCAAATTCATTTTTCATCTACTTAGATTTATAAATTTGTATTTGCGTGTATAAATTTGTATTTACATTTTAGGTGACGTATTTTAGCTATAGGGTTCTTGTTCTGGCACTGCGACTTGTCTGCTGTGAGTGACCTTGGGCAAGTCATTTTGATTGCTCTGTGTCTCAGTTAGCTCATCTCTGAAATGGGATTTAGACTGTCAGCCCCATGTGGGACATGGTCTATGTCCGACCTGATTTGTTTGTATCTACCCCACTGCTTCATATAGTACCTGGTACACAGTTAGCAAATATTAATACAAAAAGAAAAAAAGGTTGAGTCAGTTTCAGTGCTGGTTACTCTAAAAATAAGGACAACAACTCTTTGCAGCAATAATTACAAAGTGTGAAAGTTTGGTCAGGGAACAGGAGTTCCGAAGTTCCCAATCCTTTAGTATCAATATTAGAACAACAAATTAGTTTTTAAAAAATCAACATTGTTAAAAGAGAACAAAAAATGGTGTTTTGCACTCTTCTGGACAAATACCTTTGTTCAGATCTTTTGAAGACAGTGTGGCTTAGTGGTAAGAGCTCGGGCTTGGGAGCCAGAGGTCATGGGTTCTAATACCAGCTCCCTCACATGTCAGCTGTGTGACTTTGGGCAAGTCACTTAACTTCTCTGTGCATCAGTTCCTTCATCTGTAAAATGGGGATTAATACTGTGAGCCCCACGTGGGACAACATGATTACCTTGTATTTACCCTAGCGCTTAGAACAGTGCTTGGCACATAGTAAGCGCTTAACAAATACCAACAGTATTATTATTATTAATTTTTACCCCCTACCCCTCATAAATTTGCTGACACAGTCACCCAGGATAATTGAAATATATTACTTATTTCACAGAAACTGCTGTCTTCCTTTTTCTAAAAGAGGAAGTCCATGCATGGAAAAGCACTAATGAAGGAAATGATTTGGAGAGTTCTCTTTGGAAAACAAGCTCTCCCTTCCCCTTACCGAAAGCAGGGTCTGTGTACTTTGTGATTCACTCACATGAAACTTCATGCACGTCTAAAACTATCACAGGTTTCACTTAACACTTTGTGGTGGTAGGATGCGGCGTATGGAAACTTTGTTGAATACATTACTATATAAAGTCTTTAGGCCTGTCTAGCTTTGAAAATTCAAGGGGCTACTGAGGTTGTATTGAAAAAAAAAAGCCTTGAGGTGAAAATAGATTCCTAAAATTTTCGTATATTATTTAAAAGCTAGAATAAAATCTTCGGGATAATTTTAGTGTTGGATAATTTTAGTGTTCTCGGTCAGTGGAAAGTTAGGCTGCTGAGATTTTTATGGCCTACCACGTTCCTATGCTACTCAAAACTACTGAAGACTGGATTCTGCCCCTTAGATAGACCTTTCTGTCTGCTCTAACTAAAATCAGAAGATTCCTCTCTGAGTTTCACCTATTGCCTTTCTTGAATCTGAGCCACAAGGCTCAGTGGAGTACTTCCCAAGCACTTAGTACAGTGCTCTGCACACAGCAAGCCCTCAATAAATACAATCGAATGAATGAATGAATGAAAGAGAATGGGCTTGAGAGTCAGAGGTCGTGGGTTCTAATCCTGCCTCAGCCACTTGTCTGCTGTGTGACCTTGGGCAAGCCACTTAGCTTCTCTGTGCCTCAGTTACCTCATTTGCAAAATGGGGATTAAAACTGTGAGCCCCCATGGGACAATCTGATTACCTTGTATCTACCCCAGTGCTCAGAACAGTGTTCAGCACATAGTAAGAGCTTAACAAATAACATAATTATTATTATTACCTGTGGATCGGGGACCAAGGACAGATTAGAAAGCAAGTGGCCCTCCAAAATTTATTCATTTTTCTGAGGGACAGGGATTACATTCAATCTGATTACCATATACTTACCACAATGCTTAATACAGTGTTTGGCACATAACAAGGACTTAAGTCTAATTATTAAACAATTATCACCACCCAGCAGCAGAGGACTGTAAGATGATGGCAAAGATTTGGGTGATTCATAATTTTAACTCCTTTGGGTAGTTCTCATTGCAAGTAGTTAGGGAACTTTGAATCACTAGTTTACAACTAACACACATCAGAAGGTGCTCTTCACTGGAACGTGAGGTGGCAATGATTGGAGAATTTTGTTATGTGGGTGGTTTCGAGTCTGTAAGTGAAAAGCACCTGATTTTCTCTAATAGCAATTCCCTTTGATTGAGCTGCTGACTATGAAAAGCTAGATCCGACAAGCCATCATGACAGAGATTTTGTTACACAGGTGGTTAGTGGAGAGAGTTTTGCCCACTTGGGATTGGAAGGTAAATAGCAGCTCTCTACTCCTGCTCAGACTGCAAGCACCAAAATGATTTTGGCCTCGCAAATAAAGTCAGTGATGTCTCATCGATTATGTCATTGCCAACAGCAGCTCTTGAAAAATGTATAGATCTTTGAAGTTTTCAAATCAATCAACCAATGGTATTAACTGAGTGCTTACTATGTGCAGAGCACTGTATTAATCACTTGGGTGAGTACAATATAACAGAGTTAACATGCTAGTCTGATCCACACCTGTGCTAATGCAGAAACTGCCCAGCTTAAGGGATTTATGACAAGCATAAATATGACTGAAATTGTGTAGCAGCCAGCACGAAGGAATCTATCCACAAAAATCCAGAATTTTCAAGGTCAAGGCTGCTGGTGAATTCTGCTACTTTAAGCCTTACATGATCTGTTAAAGCACAGGTAGGTTGTAGGTAGGGAATGGGTTTGTGCATCTGTTGTTCTCAAGAACACTGCACTAGAATACAATAAATTACTATATTTAAACTCTTCCCTTTTTTAACCGTTCACACTTAGGGATAAAATATGATACCACCACAGTTGATCTGACTTTCTCAGAGAAGCAGCATGGTTTAGTGGATAGAGCACAGACCTGAAAATCCGAAGAACCTAAGTTCCGATCCCAGCTCTGCCACTCGTGTGCCTTGTGACCTTGGACCAGTCACTTAACTTCTCTGGGCCTCGTTACCTCATCTGTAAAATGGGTATAAAGGTATGGGACATAGACTGTGTCCAACCTGATTAGCTTGCATCTACCCAGCAGTTAGTACAGTGCCTGGCATATAGTAAGTGGTGAACAAATACCATAAAATGGTGAAATAATGATAATAATAAGCACGGTGGCATTTGTTAAGCACTTCCTAGGTGTCAAGCACTGGGGTAGATTCAGATAATAGGTCAGACAGTCCCTGACCTTCAATGGGCTCACAATCTGTCAGGCTATAATAGCATTTAAAATCACCCAGTTCACAGAAAGCCAAGATATAGAACCTGTGAAAATTATTTTAAACTTTTTCATCCAGAAACTGTAGTCAGGCACCTAGATTTGATCATCATCATCATCATTTGAGGAGATTTGTAAACGAATATTATCAACAATAATTGGTATCGGTATCAAAAGCTTGTCTAGAAGACGTGTAAGCAAATCCTTTTCCTCTTTGTTGTTTCCCCTTTCTTATGAAGATGAAAGATGTTTCTTTAATATGCTGGTTTTAAAAACTCAGAGAGAGAAATGTAAAGCAAAGGAAAAATATAAAGCAAAAGTGTAAAAAAAAGAATGTAAAGCTGTGATCCCTGATTGTCATTTGTGAGGTGAATAGTGACTTGGCTAGGAATGGGTCATTTGCTTGTTTCATATATTGCATTGCTCCCAATGGTTGTGGGTTTTTTTGGTTTTGGGTGTATTTTTTTTGGGGGGGGGGGTGGCATTTGTTAAGCACTTTCTATATGCCAAACACTGTTCTAAGCTCTAGAGTAGATACAAAACAATCAGGTCAGACCAGGTCCATGTCTCATATGAGGGTCACAGTCTAGGGAATGTTCAATAAATCCTACTACTAATACCATTACTAGGATCACTACTTAATGCTGACAACTAAAATAGTTAGAAAAGCACAAAAGGAAACCAGTTTTCATCTAATGTAGGAAATACAGGTCAATGAATATTGCCAAGTCACTTTAAGAAGCCCCTTATTGTAATCCCTTTTAATTGTGTTCACTTGCTAATTAGCCCCAGATCTCTCTATGGGAAGATCCTGCTTGGTTTTCAAAGAATTCATTGTATTTTGAAGAAGTTTCAACTGCCTACTCATAAGACTGTGAAAAAATGTGGGGTGAAGGAAGACTGGACCCAGAATTCTACTAAAGTTGTTGGGCTTGGTAAAAGGATTGGGAGGCATTCAGAATCTAGCATCATTTTTGTAGAACTTCTTCCTAGGGGAGGATTTAAAAAATGCATGAAAACAGTATGAACAGGTCAGTAATAACTTGGGGTTTGAAAATTATCCCATGTGGTATAGATTTTGCTATAAACTCTGGGACAGATTTTTTTTTAATACCTGAAAGTATGAAGCCGTAATATTAGTAATACTTGTATTTGCTAAGCGCTTGCTATAGGCCAAAGATGGGATAGATACAGTATAGTCAGGTCAGATATAGTTCCTGTCCTACTTTGCCCCACAGTGTGAGGGCAAAGGAGAGTGGACATTTAATCACCATTTTGCAGATGAAGAAACCCAGGCACAGGGAAGCTAAGTGATTTGCCCAAGGTTATTCCACAGGTAAGTGACAGAGCTGGAATTAGATCACAGGCCTTCTGAGGTCTTCTCAATAAGCCATAATGTTTCTACAGCTGTTTGGGAAAGGACAGAATTAAGTGCCTCAATTCACTTCAAGCTAACTAAATTTAGCAGTTGGGGGGCTACAGGAACTGTTTTTCTTTCTTTCTTCTTTTTCTTTTTCCTCAGAGTCTAAGAAGGAGGGAGAGCTTTGCATATAAGAACACCTAGGCACAGAGAGCTTTAGCGACTTGCCCAAGGTCACACAGCCAGCCGGGGGAGGATCCGGAACTAGAAGGTGGATCTCTTGATTCACAGATATGTAGGTCACCTTTTTGTAGGTAAGGGGGCCATCAGCATCATTTTCAAAGTAAACACCCAGGGGTGTGTTCTCATGTCACCCACCTCAGGTTGTAGTCCTGCATGCCATTGGTGATGTAATGCACTCTACTCAAGCAGTTTGACTTTAGCAGCTTCATCATTTGCACTTATGAGTGCCTACTGTCTGCAGAGCTCTCTACTAGGTTCTTGGGGACATTCAAAAGAAGAACATGTTTTCTACTTTTGATAGTAATAATAATGATGCCATTGTTTCAGCGTTTACTATGTGCCAAGTGCCAAGGTAGACACTGCATACTGTTGTATTGTACTCTCCCAACTGCTGAGTACAGTGCTCTGCACAGAGTAAGTGCTCAGTAAATATGATTGTATGAATGAATGAGCTAATCTAATCAGACACAGTCCCTGTCCCACACAGAGCTCTCAGTCTAAGAGGGAGAGAGAACAGGTATGTTATCCCCATTTTACAGATGAGGAAATTGAGCATTGAGAGATTAAGTGATTTATCCAAGAGCCAGAACAGGCAGGTGGCACATCTGGGATTAGAACCGAGGTCTCCTGGTACTTTCCACCAGGCTCTCTTTTAGTCTGTGACCACATATCAAAGTGTGTGAGACTAGGCTTCGCAAGGTTTTTTAGTGATTTGTTCTGCCTCCCCTGCTTTCCCATGTCCTATTTCAGTTTGCTATGCAGCAGTTTCTTGGTATATGTTTCGAATATTTCACACCCACTAAAGCTATGTTTAGCTGACCATCGGCCTCAATGGTGGAAGGCTGACTGTGTTTCAGGATTTCATTGTTGGGTGACCCTGTGTTGTCAACCCAAGAGTGTGTTTGTGTATGTGTGTGTGATGTGACGTGATGTGACATGACGCCCGAGGCAGGTTCAAACCTGTTATAGCCTCCAGAATGGTTTGTAATGAACCTTGAGTTATATAGAAGGTGGGAAGCCCCCTACCACACCTTTCTGGATATTCAGTTTCATGTGAAGCTTCATACCCCTCTGTCACCACACGCAAACTGGAACAAAGACAGTTAAAACAAAAGTGATGGTGAAATAACAGAAAGGTCCATGGAAAGGGCGATGAATATCCACTTTCCTGTGATGTTTATATTCCTCTTACTGTTTATCCCAGTGGAGAAGAAACTTCTGTTTGGGTTTTTACTCCATGTATCTACTAATTTAATTGTCTTTAACTTCCTTCTTATTCTAAAAGCTCCAGGAAACATGCCTTCTTGGACTTCCAACTGGGTTCAAATTTCTGGATTACCAAAATGTTTGTTTTAAGAAATGTTTGCTGCTATGTAAACAGTTTGCACTGTCATCATTAGCCAAAATAAATTCAATAAAAATCAAATTGTTTTTCTCTATTGGCAAAAATCCAGATGAACCCATAATAAAGTTTTGAATCCCCTTATTGGAAACATTACTGTATTTAGAAGGATCTATGAGGAAGTGAATCAGAACCTCTTCTTATAAGATTAAAAAAATATAATTCTGTTTGAGCCATGCTTTGAGCTCTTGCTTTAAATTTGTAAGAACTTGATTTTGTCTAACTTCAGGACTAAATAGACTGCTAAATGATACAAATTGGCATTCTAACCCATAGCTTACTTTCCCAGACCTATTTAGGTACTTGGTTTAATCAGTCTCTTGAAATGGAAATCTGGTCCGAAGCACAGATCCATGTTAACAATGAGCTTTCAAGTAATGGGGTTCTTTCTTTCATTAAATTAGTGGTTTTGCCCCATCATTTTTTTATGCCAAGTATTTATAATTTATTTTTTTCAAACCATATTAAATAGACTGTAAACTTCTCCCACTAGACTGTAAACTCCTTGAGGTCAGCAATCATGTAGACCAAATCTATTATATTGTATTTTCCCAAGCACTTAGTACAGTGCTTTGCATGGCTTAGTGGAAAAAGCACAGGCTTGGGAGTCAGAGGACATAATTTCTAATCCCGGCTCTGACACTTGTCTGCTGTGTGACCTTAGGCAAGTCACTTAACTTCTCTGTGCCTCAGTTATCTCATCTGTAAAAGGGGGATGAAGTCTGTGAGCCCCACGTGGGACAAACGGATTACCTTGTATCTATCCCAGTGCTTAGAACAGTGTTCGGAACATAGTAAGCGCTTGACAAATGCTATTATTACTATTATATTGACAATAAATATCACATTGATTGGTTCAAAAACTAACAATGAATGATAAAAAATAGACCTAACAAACTAGTTTTTTCCTACTGTATACTTTGTACACTTTTGCAAAGTAGTTATCTTGCAGACACTAGGCTAAAATACCCACATTTACCTTGATTGTTCTACTTTATGTGTTATATTGTGAGCTTCATAAGGGCAGGGATTGTGTCTACTAACTGCAATGTACTCTCCCAAGTGTTTAGTACAGTGCCTTGCACAGAGTAAGTGCTTCATAAATACTACTGATTGTGCAGCAAGAGTTACTTTTCAAGAGATGATTTTTCCAAAGAAAATCTGGAATTTTTCCAAATCTAGACGGGCACCATCACAGTAAGTGCCTTCCTGATGTAATAGATAATTGAACCATACCTTTAAGCTCACTTTTGTGGCGACGCAACACTGGTTCTGCTTTTGAACCTAACTGGGGACACTGACGTCAGCATTTGCATCTGATTTGGTAGTGTTTCAGGTTTTTCCATCTTCCTCCTTCCCTCTACTCACTCCTGCCCACTTGAACACCTTAGGGAAGGATCAAAGGGACTGGGGAGGCTGGTGGTGAGGGATATTATGGGAACTTGAGGCTGACAGCCATTTTGGAGAGCCATGGTTAATGAATCTGGATTTTTCTGCAGTTGTTTCCTTAATCATGAGCAAGCAAAATGGCTGTATCTTGTGTTCAGGATATCACAAGATTGTAAATTCCTTGGAGGCAGGGATTTTGTCTACTTGGTCTGTTGTGCTCTCCCAGGTGCTTAGGACAGGGCTGTGAACACAATAAGCTCTCCCTGATAGGATAGAAAAGTTACTTCATCTCAATCATTTTACAAACTTAAGACAATTCAGACAGCTTCCTGGGCAAAATCATTCATGAACCCAATCTGGCATAAGTCCAACACCTGAATAATCAAAACTACTTCCCTCTGATTCCTCCAAAGAGGCTGTTCCAAAATCCAGGAAGTGGATTGATTTATTTGAAATTAAAGGGGGATTTTTTTTTTTTGGATAAGTGTCCAGAAATCAGTTCATCCCTCTGAGAAGGGGGAAGATTGAGTGTTTCAGGCCTCTGTGGAGGACAGAAGGGGGAGATGCTTATCTCATCTCCACATATGGGGAAGGGACACAGGGTGCGGGTAGGCGGGGTGGTGTTCCCCATAATTCTGTAAGTGTGCCCCTGTCTCATCTCCACAGCACCCACAAAAAAAGAATGGGAGAGGCAAAGGTATCATCATCAATGGTATTTATTCAGTGTTTACTATGAGCAGAAGAATATAATAATTTGTTTACTTGGGAAAGAATCTGCTTAAAGTAAAAGTATATCTCTTCCAACAGAATAAGGAAGGAGACAGAGTGGGGATGATTCCTTGCTTTCTCACACACTCAGTAGCCCTGGAGAAAGATTCAGGTTCATGTGTTTAGATATTTCCTCTTCTTTTTTATCCCATCATTTAATTCATTGCTTCCCATTCCTTCCTCCCGCTGCGATTTCTCCTCCACCCCCCTCTTCTTTGAAGATTCATTCCTTGGACATCAAATATGCTATTGACCTTTTTAGTAAAATGTGATTCCCCCTCAAATCCTTTTTCTGTTACTAAATTTCTATGAACTACAGATTTCCTGCATCCAAGGCTTTTGCTTAGTCGTGATTGTCTACTAGGTCAGGAGTTACAAGGACTCGGCTCTCAAAGAGCAGGCTGTAAATTTTCTTTGAAATACAAAATGACATAATTATTTTGAAGATTGGGCTTCTTCCCTTTCCTTGGATATTGTCCAGTAGCATGCTTACCTTATCCTAAGTCAAGCGTTTAAGTATTGTATTTTTAGTGGAGAAAACTGCTAATTACATTTCACTGGTGGATACTAACATCTGTCCTCACATCTAAACTGCAGGATTGTTGTCGGCAGAGACTGTGTCTACCAACTCTGTTGTATTGTGATCTCCTAAGCACTTACTACAGTGCTCTGCACACAGGAAACATTCAGTGAATACCCTTGGTGATGATGATTTATGAAGATGACAATTGCAACTCGGAAATGTCAGACATTTCTTCATCACGTCCTCACTGGAAATCAGGATGTCTGGGAAAAAAAATCTAAGAAAATCAATCCGTCAATCAGTGGTATTTATTGCGTGCTTACTGTGTGCAGAATATTGTACTAAGCTCTTGGCAGAGTACAACAGAGTTGGTAGATTTGTTCCCAACCACAACAAAATCAATCAATAGTATTTATTAAGCCCCTACTGTATGCAGAGCACTGTTCTAAGGGCTTTAGATACTCCAAATGAGCTAGTAGGCATGATCCTTCTCATCAGCTACTCATAATTCAGGCCAGAGAAGTTGTCATGGCATCTGAAGGTCCATTCAAAATCTGGATGCCCTAATCACAATATTTCACTATTTCCAAAATAATAGACAAATGTTGTGGCATGTATGCAAAGTAAAAACTTTGTAAATTATATGGCTCTGCCCCAGGCAAATAGAATGGCAAATAGATTAGAAGAAAATCCAAATATCTCAGATGATACCACCTACTTCTACATAGCTTCATTTTTCAATTCGATGGAAGGAAGATGGTAACTAGCATTTATTGTCACAGTTAAACTCAGTTTGCTTGGTTGAAGGTACTTCGGAGGCAGGGTGTAAGTGCCCATCGGATCTTCTCATTATACCTGCTTCCTGATTAAGCTGGGGTTTTGCTAGTTTGTAGGCTAAAGCTGAGTGCCCTGTATCCCATGGGATTCTGGAAATTGCCTTGAAGTCATCCAGGATATTAGGGGAGCAGGGTCTGCAAAAACTCTTGGGAAAAGGCTAGGAAAGGCTGAGGTGTGCCTATGCAGCCCAGGCTATTGGAATATTGGGGATTAAATGCCTGGTCTCTCGCCCCCTTAGATGGTGAACCCCACGTAGGAAAGGGACTGCATCTGACCTCATTATCTTGTATCTACCCCAGCCCTTAGTACAGTGTTCGGCATTTATTTAGCATCTCAAAAATGCCACAAATACTATTAAGAAGTAGAGCCAATGTTCCCAGAGCGGGCTTGGAGGGTGTCTCCATCTCCAGTGAGTGTATATCCCGCCCAGTTAGCTGTATTAGCACAGCCCAAATATCTTCAGCATGAGGTTCGGTCTATACAAAAAAAGAAACTAAAATGAAAAATCCAGTTGGAAGCAATAGAACTTGCATGGATAGCTAGAGATCTGAAAATGATATTCAGAATATTATGCTATGGCAACACATAATAGGTAATTAGGTCTCCAGTGTCTACTTTTGGAAAGGGAGCGGTGATGAAGATAATTTAATGGTTAGGCCAGATCTACATAGTTGAGGTAGAATGGAGCTTGAAATCAGTTAATTTGATCTACGTGGCAGACCGAAGCCAGATAATTCAGGCCAAAAATCCACTGTGGAGCCTGGATAACTTGTATCTGCTCTGTCCTTGGAAAAATTAACCAATTACTGATTTTATATTTCAGTCTGAGCAGTGCCGATATAGTGATGGCAGCACCAGGTGAACTATTTCAGGGTTTTTTTTTTAAAAGAGTCACAGATTCTTTTAACAGTAGAGCTGTGATTCAGCTAGTATTTGTGGTCCCAATTCAGCCCTGGAAACCTGGAAGAGGCCTGATTATGCTGATGGGTTAGAGCAGAATTGAACAGGATGGGTTCCTCCACGTGTGCCTGGCATGACTGACAGCTTAAGGAGTTTTGAGATGCTCTTCCATGGCCCTGGCCAGTTCAGGACTTCAAAGATGCGGGCAGGAGGAGGACTTGAAGGTAAGAGTGTAATTCACAAAACCCTGCAGGTTGGCTATCTCCAGTTCAATCACTGCTAACTTGTACTTCCCAAGCACTTAGTACAGTGCTCTGCACACAGTAAGAGCTCAATAAATACGATTGAATGAATGAATGAACGCCGGGGTGGCTCCCAAGGAGATCGGGTTGGACGCAGGCCTTGTCCCGCAGCAGGCTGTTACCGTGTGTATTACTCTATTTATTTATTTATCTTATATTACTCTGTATTTACTTATTTTATTTGTACATGTTTATTCTATTTATTTTATTTTGTTAATATGTTTTGTTTTGTCGTCTGTCTCCCCCTTCTAGACTGTGAACCCACTGTTGGGTAGGGACCGTCTCTATATGTTGCCGATTTGTACTTCCCAAGCGCTTAGTACAGTGCTCTGCACACAGTAAGCGCTCAATAAATACGATTGAATGAACGAATGAATGCTAACGCCACCTGTGCTTGGTTTGAAGTTGGCCTGGCCAAATTTGGGATGAAACACAAACCTGAAGAATCTTCAAAGGCAAACAAAATCTCCCCAAAAGAAAAAAAAAAAGGACCTTTGCCTCAGATTGAATTGCCTGCTGCTTATCAAATAGTCCTCAAAAAAAAAAATTCTTCTAGGGATGATGTTCTGAAATCTGTCCAATTTTTTTCAGTGTTCTAGAACTTTTAAGGATGGAAAGACATTAAATATGGGAGATTGGCACCTCAAGCATAAACTGCCTTAATTGAGAAAAACACCTGAACTAGAATAGAAGCCTTCCTGGAAAATAATACTGTAGTTCAGAAGTGAATGTGATGTATGTTTTAAGATGAATCTAAAATGTATCCATATGGGAATTGTTGCATGAATAAAATTTCTTCTAAGAAGGAAAATGCACACCCAGAAATGACACGTTCCAATATTTAAAGGGGGAAAAAAAAGGAATTTGCCAGGAGTTGGGGGCGGGGGAGCTTTAAATGCTTTGGGAAGAGCTCTTTTAGAATTGCTTTTCCAAAAACTACAGTTTGAAAATTTAGAGCATGAAAGAGCATGCTTTATTTACAACCACTTTTGTGTTTAACTCATGTGCCATTAGGCATCATTTCAATTCATTAAGTGGAGTGAACGTGCAGTGTGTAGACAAATAGCCTAGTGAAAGTATCTTCAATGGTAAAAATTTTTTCAATATACTTCTGAAAATAGCGTTTAAAATGCACAACCCCAATTCCCCACCTCCACCACAAAATGCTACCACCTAATTCTAGAATGGACTCCCCAGTCTGGACATAGGTGTTAACCTGAACAGATTAGGAACGAGTGTGGAGTTTGCTATCCGCAGGTGAATGTGTTATTGCAATGATTTGTGGTGAATAGAAAATACTCAGCAGTTTATGTTCCACAAGAAGAAAGCTTCCAAACACAATATTACAAAAAAAAAGTTTATTTTCCACAAGGAAGAGCAATTGGAAAAATTAAATCATTTCCCACATATTGTTTTCTTAAAACAGAGCCTACAAGGACATATTCAGCACCAAAACTAAAAATAAAAAAGGAAAAAAGTACAAACAGCCATAGAATATGATCTATAAAGCAAACATTTAATATTGCACTTTGTTTCTCTAACATTTTGGATTTTTGTCTTTTCCTAATTGAAAAATCAGGAATCCATGTTGAATACTGGAATACAACAGTGAACCTCATTTCTTATAAGATTAGGAAGTGACCAATATCAAAATAATGAGAAAAAAGTAATGCCTCTAAACAAGACAGTAAAGAAATACTTTCATGAAAACTTTATTTGATAAAGTTTTTAAATTTTAAACGGGATCACATTTTCTTCATGTGATCTGGTGCCAATGACTAGAATATTGGTCAATCCCTGCTTCATGTGTCATTTTTGCATTTCACTCCGATAAGTATTTCAATGCTATGCATAACAGTAATTGTTCCCTAGTCTGTTAAACAAAAAGGAAGAAAAAAGAATATGGGGTTATCAGACCATAACAAAACCCCCTAACCGAAAACACCCACCAAATGCCCTTATATGCCAGGTATTCCATCAGCTTTTTGGGGGAGGGGGGCATTCACAAAATGGTTTAGCAAGAATAAAAAAATACTTCACCCCCATTTCCTTGTTATCTAGTATTAGTTTGTTTACTGTAGCCCGAACTAATTAAGAGAATCACTTAAAACGCGATTCATTTGTTCCTTTTCTTTACGTTGGGCTTTCTCCACCCTGTCAGCATTTTCAAACATGAATCGTTTTCCATGTTTTCATAAAGGCCACTTATGGAAAAGCCTATTTTGTTTTTGTATGAAGCATAAAATTAAGACAGTACTATAGCAGGACAAGCACAGGTTTGAGTCACTCTGCTCTCAGCCACTTCACTAAGCACGGGGTTAAACTGCAGGGTGGATCAAACACGCACTTCGTTAGAATCGGACAGCAGAAACATTGATATGTGTTGAAAACTCAGGACTCCTCATTTTGGGGATACGAGAAGTTGGTACGTGACTTCTGGAAAATGAGGACGGTGCCGAAAAGGCTCATGTTTCCTGCCGTGAATGCTGGTATATGTGACCTGGGAGCCAACGGTCATCCTACCAACCAAGAAATGCTCCCTCTTGTCTGAAAGCTTCTCACTCACATACACTCCACGCTTTTTGCTCAACAGAAAAGCCAACTGATAGCTGTTGGCCCAAGCTAGAAATACACTCTCGACCCCACGAAGACCTTCCTTTCGCCAGCGAATATTCTGCTAGACAAGGTCATTTTGATATTCTTACTCAGTTCCTTAAATTCTGAGAATCGCTGTTTAGCAAGAAAGCACTTCGTCTTCTCTGGAGGTAGCAGAATATAAAGCATGCACAAACCATGTCCTCTAACCATTTTCCCCATTATTTCTTGCACCTTAAAATATACTTTCTGCCAGAGCACAGGCTCACAACATATGTCATTTTTTTGGTTCTTAACTATATAAAAATAAATTGACTTTCCCCTCCTGGTGGCTGAGAACCCCCAATAGCGTGTGACAGCGTGTGACTTTTTTTTTTTTTAAGGTAACCCTTTGCCCATTGCTAGTGCCTGCTGCTGGTACTGTCTTTGCTCCGTTGTAGTTTTGCTCATTTCTTCCCGTACATAAGGATAAAAAGGGAATGTGGGTGGGTTTATCCCTTTTGTGCATGTCCCTTATTCAAATGCCCCCTCCAAAAAGCTGACCTACCAAAAAAAAAAAAAAAATATATGACAGTGCAACAAAACAAAACACAAATAGCATTCCGACAGTTTGGCAAGTGATGCGTTCACCTGAGATTAAGTGATTTTAGGCAGTCTGTAACAAAATGCTGCTTTGCTGTAATAGTAGAAAGGCAACAAATTCTCAAAGGAAATCAAGAAGGTATACAGTCTTAACATAGTCTCTTATTAGCTTCCTCCTGTTATCTTTTTTTTCCCCTACATATCTGTTGCTTATCTACTACAGTAGGCTGCAAAACATACAGCATGGAGGATTGGCTTGAAGGCGTCTGATGTTTGTAAATCAATCCACAAAAGGATCCAAGCTGAAGAGGTGATATAAGGTCAGCCTAGGAGGACAATTCTGAGCATGTGCATATGCAGGTAAAGTCCAGGCTACATTAAATTAAAAAAAAAAAACCAATAATGTCAGTGCATTTTTTTGTCTTAAAAGTTTTTTTCAAAGCTTTCTTTTGCGCCTTGTTGTGCGGACCACAAACAAGTTTTGAAAGATTTCGAGAGTCTGGCTTAAATGAGAAAAAAAGCTGTAGTGACACAGAACCGCACAATGTAAGCATTGAGCATGTGCAAATTTTCAAGTCAAGAGGGCACTCATCCCTCTCTCTTACAACATGGTGTCTCGACACGTGTCATATGACCATAGGTTATTAAGGCTGCTCCTAGTATGTGCCGGTTTTAAGGGAGAAAGCTTAGATCTTCACGCATGTTGGAGCAGTCCTCTGGTGTTGCTGTAGGCTTCAAAGCATGATCACTGGTTGTTTCATATGTTCGCCATTCTCTGGGCAAAAGCGATGCCACTTCCTCTGAAAACGTATCTCCCAAGATACTTCCTCTATCCTCAGCTGGGCAGAGATTCAGTTCGGAACCCAAGTCAACTCGGTTGGTAAAGTTGTTCTTCAACGAGAGGGGCAGGATGGTCTGTCTTCCGTTGGTTGATCTGGGTTTGGATCAATCTAGAAACAAGAAAGACTAGCATTTTAAATACTTTCTGAAAATCATTAACTACAAAATGGTGTTCTGCCACTCTTAGATAATCACTTGGATTTTGAGTAGGTTCAAAATAGCTAGGGCAGGCAGAATTGTTAACAAATGGTAAAGGAATGCTTTTTCCATCTTTTTTATTTTGGAAGAATTTAAAAGGTTTTATTAAACATATAGAATTTAAAGTTACTAGTGGGTAAATGAACACACTATCACCTCACCTCTTGCTTTACTGCCTGAATCGTGAAAGAATACAAAAGTTACTAATGATATTACAGAAGATGAAACTGCTTCTTTTCATGAACGGACTCTGGAGAGTGGTCAATAAATGAAAAAATTCACAATTGCTTTGCTTTAGGAACCACCTAATGGATTTTAACCATAGAATTAGGTTTAATTATCTGCTCAATTCTAAGTTCCTTGAAAGCAGGAACCAAGTCTGTTAACTCTACTGTATTTTCCCAAGCACGCTGTAAATGCTGTGCAAACTGTAAGTGCTCAATAAAACCTACTAATTAACTTCATATTTAAAAACCAGAAACTGGAACAATATCAGGTCAATCAATCCTTCAATCAGTTGTATTCACTAGATGCTTACTGTGTGCACAGCACTGGGCTAAGCGCTTGGGAGAGTACAATGTAACCATTGGTAGACACATTCCCTGCTCACAAAGAGTTTACAGACTGAAGTAGGAGACAGATGTTACAATAAATTATGGATATGTACATAAATGCAGTGGGGCTGAGGGTGGGACGAATAAAGAGTACAAATCCAAGTGCTAGGGTGACGCAGGAGGCAAAAGGGAGTAGGGGAAATAGGGGTTTAGTAGGGAAATCCCTCTTGGAGATGTGATTTTAATAATGCTTTGAAGGAAAGTGATGGTCTGTTGGATATGAAATGGGAGATGGACTTCCAAGCCAGAGGTAGGACTCTGTTAAGGGATCAGTGGCGAGACAGATGAGATCGAGGTACAATGAGTAAGTTGGTATTAGATGAAGTGTGCGGGCTGGGTTGTAGTACAAAATCAGGAAGGTAAGATAGGAGGGGGCAGGTGACTGAGTGCTTTAGAGCTGATGGTAATGAGTTTCTGTTTGATGTGGAGGTGGATGGGCAACCACGGGAGGATCCTGGGGACTGAGGAAACACGGGAGTGATCATTTCTTTTGAGAAAAATGATCTGGGCAGTACAACGAAGTAAGGACTGGAGGGAGGAGAGACAGAAGGCTGGGAGGTCAGGAAGGAGGCTGATGCAGTGGCCAAGGCAGGAAAGTACAGGTGCTTGGATCAATGTGGTAACAGTGTGGAGAGGAAAGGCAGATTTTAACAATGTTACTAAGGTAGAACTGAAAGGATTTGGTGACAGATTGAATGTATGGGTTGAATTAGGGAGATGAGTCGAGGCTGGTGACAAGTTTACAGGCTTGTGAGACAGGGAGAATGGTGCTGCTGCCTACGATAATGCGGAAGACGGGGTTTGGTGGGAAGATGAGGAGTTCTGTTTTGGACATCTGAGTTTGAGGTGCTGGTGGGACATTCAAGTAGAGATGTCCTGAACGGAGGAGGAAATGGGAGACTGCAAAAAAGGAGCGAGATAGGGCTGGAAAGGTAGATTCAGGAATCATCTGTACAGTGATGGTAGGTGAAGCCAGAGGAGCAAATGAATTCTCCAAAGGAATGGGTATAGATGGAGAACAGAAAGAAATCCAGACTGAGCCTTGAAGGTCTCCCACATTTAGAGGGTAGGAGGAAAAGAAGTATCATATCACCTGGAAAATCAATTACCCCAAGATAAAGCTGTGGTTCATGTAAGTTTTGTGCACCAGAGACCTGGGCAGGCAAGAGAAAAGAATTGAAATGTCGTATTAGATCAGCTGTGCCTAAGAGAGACATAGAGTACTAAAGATCTAGGAGAAAGGCTGGCTGAGTTGTCCAGTCCTAAGTAGGTGAGGGCTTAAAACCGATCCATAAAGGTGAAAAAGCCCATTCTTGATACCCAGTGGAAAGACTCAACCACTGAAATGCCCTGCTATATATCTGCTCTACTCAAGGAGTTGGGACTAAATTCCACAAAGGATGAATGCAGAATACAGTATCACCTAAAGCATGAGAAGACAATCTTACTCGATTCACGAATGAGGTATTTATCCCCAGATCAAAACTATGGAAGCCAAGTCCTCTGATAGGGACAGATATTCTGCTAAAAATGCATCTGCTTGACAATCAAAAGAGAAATTTTGATTTTAGTGAACAAACTTCAGAATACAGGTGAAGGCATCATTGGAGGGTAAAGATTGAGGACTTAAAAGTCGTTCTGCAAGCTTCTATGTAGCACTTGGGATTCTAAGTTCTGCCATTTTGATTTAGGTCAGAGTGGTAAAGAGGAAGTTCAAGAATTTCTTTCAAGTTTTCAGTCTCCCTCTTGAGAGGGCATTGATCAAGGTGACACTAAGTACTAAAACTCTAGATGATAAGCTGCTGTCAAACAGAGGCCAAAAAATCAAAACAAAATTTAACTATTCCAGGAAGCGAAAGATTTCAGATAAGACAACAGTCAGGTCAGGACATTTCGGCGTCAGAGGGAAAAGAAAGAGATGTAGAAGACAGAAGAACCATGAGTGAGATGCAGAAATCAGGAAGAGAGACAGTCCATTAATCAAATAGTACATTATCACGTTTGCTATGGGTAGGAGCTGGCCTTGGGAAATTCTCTTGGAGCTAATATAAACTTAAAAAACTTAATTTTTGGTTTACAATGTTCTAAAATTGATTAAACCTGTTAGTAAGGTTTTCAAATGGCAGTTGAGTTCAAAAAATTCTAAAAATCTATACACAGCATGTATGTTACATCTACACAGTCATGCATATACCCAACTGCATTTTGAAACCAAAGATGGTAAGATTGAGTGAAGGTAAAGGGAGGTCTCATATGATTTACTAGCTCTTCACACAAAAGGATGTTGACAGCTTAATAATAATGGCATTTGTTAAGTGCTTACTATGTGTGAAGCACTGTTCTAAGCGCTGGGGGGGGGATACAAGTTGATCAGGTTGTCCCAAGTGGAGCTCTCAGTTTTAATTCCCATTTTACAGATGAGGTAACTGAGGCTCAGGAAGTGAAGTGACTTGAACAAAGTCACACAGTTGACAAGTGGCGGAGCTGGGGTTAGAACCCATGACCTCTGGCTCCCAAGCCCGTGCTCTTTCCACTGAGCCACCCTGCTCCTTGGGGTTCCACTTTTAAGAAGGTGAATTTCAATTTGGTGAATTCAATTCAGGATTTCCCCTGCTGGGGCAGTGGAACTGAATAACATGAAGAACATTTAGGTAGGTTACCAGAATAAAAATGACTCTCCTTAAGTTCTGACTTCTGTAATTAGCACCAACAGGGAGGAGCCCTCACTAAAAAGCTATGGGTATAGATCAGGTAGCAAGGAGAGAGCTAGCTTTTGGAAAATGACTTGTGAACAGTGTAATTCAGTAAGGCAATAAGAGAGCCCATTTTAGAGATGGGACAGAAAACAGGAGCAGGAAAATGGGAGAATTATCCTCAAATCGCAATTCTGCCTTGGAAAAATGTTGAGATGGATGTCACAGACAGAGGTATTTGAACTCACCTCAGAATAGAGAGGTGGAGGTAAAAACCGGAACTCCTGAATATATGCAAACAGTGGTCCCTGTAGAGCCCGCTCAAAATCGTCACAAGCAGTGACTGGCGCAAGATTGTTCTGCCTCTGTTCCTCGGTTACCACTTCTGCATAGCTGGGTGGGGCTGGAGGAAAAAGATGGCCAAAAATTGAACAAGTATTCAAACATGACTCAATGAACAACATTATGGGTACACGAAAATTTAAAAATTTAATATCATCGGGCTGAATTTAATAGGGTTTAAAAATCAACTGTTCAGGCTTTTTTAAAAAATTCATTTAAAATCTATTTTAAAGGCTTGGAGATGTCCCCAGACTCTCAGAGAAAAGCATCACCATTATGAAGAGAACAAAATGGTAATGGGATAATCGCAACTGTGACCAGTGCTCTTAAATATTTTGTCAAGGCTTTGACTGTGGCCACCTCAACACGTCTGTAGGTGTCCCTTTTAACTTTAGGCAAATCAGGGAGTGGTATTAAGGTGAAGGTTACATTAGAGGAAAAAAAAAAGTCATTGAGACCGTGTGTGTGTCTGTGTGTGTACTCTATAATACATATATAAATACACGTATCTATATAGTACATTATATACGTATACATTATTTTGTTTTCTCTTTGGGAGTC
Source organism: Tachyglossus aculeatus (assembly GCF_015852505.1). Taxonomy (NCBI): domain Eukaryota; kingdom Metazoa; phylum Chordata; class Mammalia; order Monotremata; family Tachyglossidae; genus Tachyglossus; species Tachyglossus aculeatus. The sequence continues at coordinate 24,710,799 of NC_052088.1, forward strand.
ACACTGAAATTGTGACTTGCGAACCACTGCTCATGAGAATTCCAATGCTGAATCAGTCCCCGATTTGTATTTGACAGTTACCTTCTGGTCTTTCAGGCAGGGTGAGACCAAGCCAGGTCATATTCATGCTACACTGGCTGCTAACACTTGATGTTCTACTGCCAAACGGATGCAGCGGAATAGTTCCGATAACAAGTGGTAAATTAAGAAACAAATCCATTGCTCCAGGAATGTCCACATAGACCTAAGGAGTAAGGATAAAGGCCAGGTAGATTCAAAACAAAATAATAGGGACCTACTGCTTGACTTCAGTGATTGATGTGTTAACCCACACGCCTCTATAATTCTAACTTCAGAGGCAAAACTCACCCTTCTTATTTTTCCATATTTAGTTTAATAGTACTTGCTGTAGTTTACAATATGCAAAGTTCAGACTCATTACGCATAGATTACAGACTATGTATAAAACTATATTTTAGCCTGTAAACTTGTTATGGGCAGGGAACGTACCTGCTAATTCTGCAGTATTGTACTCTCCCAAGGGCTTGGTACAGTGCTCTACATATAGTAATCACTCAATAAATACCACCGATTAGGTGTAGGGCCTTGAGGGCAGGGATTGCAACTTCTTCCTCTACTGTATTCTCAAGTACTAAGTACAGTGCTTTGATGAGAACAGGGGTCCAATAAAATTGGGTAATGAATTTAATGCAACTTGAAACTATAACTGGATTCTACTGGATGAGAAGCAGCGTGGCTCAGTGGAAAGAGGTCATGGGTTCAAAACCTGGCTCCGCCACTTGTCAGCTGTGTGACTATGGGCAAGTCACTTCACTTCTCTGGGCCTCAGTTACCTCATCTGTAAAATGGGGATTAAGACTGTGAGCCCCACGTGGGACAACCTGATCACCTTGTAACCTCCCCAGCGCTTAGAGAACAGTGCTTTGCACATAGTAAGCGCTTAATAAATGCCATCATTATTATTATTATTACTTAAGTGACCTCTAGGATTTCATATATTTCAGAAACCTATCTTTACATACCATTAGTGAATATTCCACACGGATTATGCTACAGTCCAGGATAGAGGGGGAAACAGGCGGAATCTTCAGTAACTTGCCATTCCACGTCTCTGTTTTCCCAGATGACAGGGATTCCCCCCGCAAGTTGGCAACAAGTTGTTTGACTTCCTTCATTTTCCCTTTGGCATAGAAGGCCTGTGTTTGGTAAATGGCTGCCTTTGGCACCACCATACGGGAAGAACAGTTCTCAATCTCAGCAAATATCTGAATTGATTCACCTAAGGAGAAAATCGAAGCAGAGTGAGCAATGAGGCAGTTCCATCAACAGATAACCCAAATCAAATTTTAAAATTCATAAATGAGAAGCTGTCCCGGGAAAGACAAATCCTGAAATACAACCCTGGACTCCCTGGGCCTAGCTGGAGAAGGAAGACTATCCTTTATGGCAGTAAACCGTGTAAGAACAATGAATGCCATTTAACTTTAACACACTTGTTTTTTTCTTTAATGTTCAATGCAATAACTGTCACCCAAGTGGAAAAACCAAAATTGTCTTTGCACCCAATACATACCTGGGGTATAGCCCTTCCTTTCAATTTTGGCACTTAAGGATATTGGGCCTGAGGTACAAAACCAGCAACAGAGAGTCTTTTCTTTTGTGCCTGCCTGGGGTGACTGTGTGAAAAAACAAACATAGAGAAGATTAATTCAGGGGTTGGGCATTCCACAGTAGAGTTTTAGAAAAAGGTTGAGGGAATACCACCAAGATGATTTGAAATTAAAATTTTTTTTAATATCCTAAGTCTATTTTGGCACTCATGAATTCCTCTAGCAACCTATTCTCAATTGAACCCCTCTTCTCTGGGTTCATTATTTTTCAGTTCAACAGAACATGTAAGTGGATTATTATACCACCTACTCCAATAATGGTTTTAGCATCTTTTGTGCACTGTCGACAATTTAAAAAAAACCCTTTCCACGTTCCATTTGATTTTCTTTTGAAAATGGAAACCTTTTATTATGCTCTCAAATGTTAACATGTTCCTTATTTATGAGATTTTTTTTAATCCATACATAAAGCACTGAAGGCAAAGTTTTTATTTTAGTTTTATTGAAGATGTTATCATTTGAGAAAACCACAAGAGGTTTTGAAGTCAAATCAGAATTCGAGTCTTGTAAGGAAATGTTATTGAAATAGATGTATTAAAAAAGGAGTTCAAAAACATCCTTTTATGAAACTACGATAGTCTCCCCATTGACAACTATCCCCATATAAGTATAATATAAATAATGCAATGCAGTACATATTTTAACTTTGATACTTTCAAATTAAAGCTCTCTTGTTTCAAAGGGGGGGAAACTGTTCCTTTTCAAGTAATTATTAACCAAGGAACATATTTTTTTTTCTTCTTGAACGAGAGATATTTCCAAAAATGTTTTGGTCTTATTTTGAAATTTGCAATACTTTTTTTTAAAAGCAACTGACAGCACATAGCAAATTAATGAATGTGCCCATGTTTTCAGAGTTGCGGTGCTACATATTTTAGGAATATGTAATTGATAGTTTTTTTTTAAAGTTCATTATAAATTTAAAAAATCTTGATTAAAATGATAAAGATTTGGTCATTTCAATAATTATGCTTTAGTATTTGTATGCCAGAAACAGAGAATGAAGAATTCTGTCAATTCTTACCAGTAATGAAGGAGTGTTGATATCTATATGTTCAAAGACTGTAAATTCCTTCTTTAATTTTACTGGTAGGAGCCAAGGCCTGTGCAATTCGGCTTTCACCCAATAGCGCACACTGCCGTGTCTGCCTTCGAATGAGGTAGCAAGTGGTCTGTGCAGAACACAAAGGTCAGAATATATTAAATTTCTATCTCTCTTTCCAATAATGATACAGCTGATCATAGGACAAGCATCAGTTCTGTACTGTTTATGCATCATGGTATATCATTAGACATGATTTTTTTTTTGGTGCAAAAAATTCAAAAGGGATCAGTCTTTGGGGAAGAGAAAAAACCTCCTGGTATCCAATAATGGTAGATCAGTCTATGTGAATGTTAGCACAGGAATTTTGCTAAAACATGCTACAGCCACACAGTCCCTTTAAACCTAGAAGAAGTTTCTTTCACTACCAGCAGCAAAGTTATGAAAGCTGGGAGTCAGCAATTTGGGGAATATAAAAATAAAACAGAAGGCCCATCTACAGTGGTTCTCTTTAATATTGCCTTCTAAGGAGTCTAAGTAGATCTACAGAAAGGCATAATATCTAAAATCCTTCAAAGCCATTCTCTTCCTTAAAGACATGGCATTTGTGGTTATTATCTGAGATGACCGTGATTAGATAGATACTCCCTGTTCCTGACCTATTGTTTTTCTCAATACCGGGTGTGAAAACGGTCTCTTTCGGGATAACTTTGTAAAAACTGCGACTATTGTTAGAATATTATGAAAGGAACGTCAATTCTTTCAAACCACCAGGGGACCACTTACTTCACTGCTGTGGAGTGGGTCCAAGATAGAGAGCAATGTAAAAGATCCTTTAATAGCCTGAAAGAGTTCAGTGCTCTTCCCAAAGTGCCCAACTTACTACCAGGGAATAAATGTGGGTACTGGGAAAACCAAACTCAATATTCGTGATACCAGTTTATCTTTTCAATTTCTGTTTACTAAAACCACTGGGGGAACATTAAATCTTATCTTGCAATTTTTTCCTAATCACTTGTAAGTCATGTACTTGATGCTTTAATTCAAAGACTGAGAAACTACTATCATAACCTCTCTTTGAGAGATGCTGCATTCTACACCCAGTACATGATTATTATTAATTTAGATCAGTTATCCCTATATCGTCCCCAGGAGAGTATCTTAGAGGGCTTGGACTTTGTTTTATTCTACCCCCAAACTTCATACTCTAATTTGACTTTTTTCTTTCATCTGAATATCTGTAGAATTTAAAAGTAGAGTTAAACTCCACCCCTCATCTTGTGATAATAACCAAAAGTACCTTCTTTCCGTCCTAAAGCTTCTAAATATAGAGAGCCCAACTTTGGTTTAAACACACTCTCTTTTCCTTTGGTTTATTCAGCTCCTCTATTATCTCTATGAGAAATCTACCAAAAATGTCACAAACAGACTAAAATTCAGGCTTACGGCTCAAGCGACATGCCAAAGTAGAAACTCCCATCATTTTCAGGTATATGTTGAACTTTAGAGAAACAAACAACTCAAAATCTAGAATGGTTAGAAAAAAAAGTTAAATATTCTGAGCATTTGAGCTCTTGTGCAATCCAAGTTTTCTGCTAGCAGGCCTGAACGGGCACCATTTTGTATGTTCTCAACCCCCACGAAATGGCATTGCTCTACTTAGTTTTACTTTTGAGCCATCCTATCTCTATGCAATCTGTTATCACTTCGGGTCTTATAACTTGGTATTATTTCAAATCTTCCTTTATATATAAAATCATCTGCCCTGCTAAGGCTGCCAGATTTCAGTTATGAGAATGAAGAATACTGGCTGCAGATGAACTTCACCCTTCCTCCACTCCTGCGGAGATCTGAGGCTGATGTCAACCAAGTGGGAGACAATTATGTGTCTCCTTTCTACATGGCATTGTGGGCAATTTTGTAAAAATTGCTGGGAAATGAGTTCTATTCACCACAATTTTGCCACTCAAATAAAAGTAGCCTCTTTTTGGACAAGGAACAATTCCATATGTATAGGATGTCCTAATGGATATACTTTTCCCTTTACTGCATGCTTCGGTGGTTAAGGTCATAGTGATGTTTCATAATCCAAGATGGCAAAATCCTGAGCCCACAGTTTTTCCTCTTTCCATGCTAACACTTTCCCACCCCCAAGAAAGTAATCTATACGCAATCTCTGAAATATTTTCAAGAGGATCTCATACACTACTTTGTTGTTATATAATGCTTTCATTTTTCATTATTTTCCCCTCCCATACTGTGTTTTGCTAATATCCTATTCCCTCCATCGTTCTGGCTTACTGTAACTGTCTCATCTGGATTCCGTGTGGGATATTCTAAGTGGCCACCATCTTAATAAATTTGCCTGGTTAACACTTCCACAACCAACCAGTTTTGTCCAGGCTCCACCCAACACAGAGATTTATGGGGCAATAATGCATAAAAGCTTTATTCATTGTAAATGTAACTCTCCCCCATCTGACTTGCATATTTTCATTTCTGACTACTCTAAGTTGGAGGAAGAAATCCTCCCAACCCTACTGATACTAAGGGCCTACAACTGCTCACACCCCTGATTCTTTGTGTGTGGTGAATGAAATAACAACTGCTGATGGCAGCCGCCGATGTAAAAATTGCTGAGAAATGAGTTCTATTCACTACAATTTTGCCACTCTTAAATAAAAGTAGCCTCTTTTAAGTTTAATTGGACTGTTTTCATGTAGCATGTTCTAGTATATTCCTTCTCAGTAATGAAAAGGGTTTTTTTTTTTTACAATTCAAGATGTCAAAATTTAGAATATCAAATTGTTGATTTTTACTTTTAATAGTGTGTACTTGCCAGTTCATGAAATAGTGTAGCTGTGCTGTGTACTACTTACGTCTGTGGAAGCTCAAAGCTGAATGCATATTCGTGCCTTCCTGAATGAATAGTGTTGAGGCCTTCTTCTGAATTGTCATCATCTGGAAAGGAAAAGACAACATGCTGTTCTACTTATAAAGATTCAAGATGGTGTACAACATGTTCTTCCTCTTCTAGATCGGAAGAAACCAAGTTATTATTAATAGGAATTGGAGAATTTAAAACATCGGGGCAAAACCACTTCTTTATTTTACCCAACCAGTTGAAGTCTGTATCTTTAACCATCGATGGTTAACATACATTTCAAATAGAGGCCACTTAAGGCATCTTTTCTTACCTAATGACAAAATGGATGTTAATTTTTATAGCCAAAGTTAGTCTGAAATACCTTCTAGGGCGAAGTGCATTTTTTAATATTTATTTTTACTGTAGTCCTATTTGACTACCAGTTTCAATGCTAATGAATTTTATTGAACTGGAAAGAGACAAGATTTCGTTCAGTTATTTTTCCGCCTATTGTCTCTTGAATGTAAAATTTTTCTGTGCTTGTTGTACACGTGCAAAAAAAAGCCGGGTCTGGGTTGTAATCTGATAGTGCCAGACAAATGAGGACATGGCTGCTATAAAATGATCACACCGTTTTGAGGTGAGGACTCAGCAGAGTTTTACAGGGAGGTGTTTCAATCCAGTAAGCAAGCATACTATTCTCATAATCAATCAATCGTATTTATTGAGCGCTTACTGTGTGCAGAGCACTGTACTAAGCGCTTGGGAAGTACAAGTTGGCAACATATAGAAACGGTCCCTACCCAACAGTGGGCTCACAGTCTAGAAGTGGCTATTCCTTCATTTTATTCTTAAGCAAACCATTTTGTAAGGGGGCGGGGGAAGAGTTTTAAAATAATAATGTTTTTAATTGAAAATTGAATTCATAGTATCTTTAAACTAGGTATCTGCACTGTTTACTTATGTCAGTGGCTCTTCATTTTATTCTTAAGCAAACCATTTTGTAAGGGGGGGAGGGTTTGAAAAGAATAATGTTTTTAATTGAAAATTGAACTCATAATATCATTAAATTAGGTATCCGCACTGTTTACTTATGTCAGTCGCTCTTCCTTCATTTTATTCTTAAGCAAACCATTCTGTAAGGGGGGAGAAGGGTTTTAAAATAATAATGTTTTTAATTGAAAATTGAATTCATAATATCTTTAAACTAGGTATCCGCACTGTTTACTTATGTCAGTGGCTCTTCATTTTATTCTTAAGCAAACCATTTTGTAAGGGGGGGGAAGGGTTTGAAAATAATAATGTTTTTAATTGAAAACTGAATTCGTAATATCTTTAAACTAGGTACCTGCACTGCTTACTTATGTCAGTGGCTCTTCCTTCATTTTATTCTTAAGCAAACGATTTTGTAAGGGGGGGGTTGAAAATAATGTTTTTAATTGAAAACTGAATTCATAATATCTTTAAACTAGGTATCCGCAGCGTTTACTTATGTCAGTGGCTCTTCCTTCATTTTATTCTTAAGCAAACCATTTTGTAAGGGGTGGGGGGAAGGGTTTGAAAATAATAATGTTTTTAATTGAAAACTGAATTCATAATATCGTCAAACTAGGTATCCGCACTATTTACTTATGTCCCTTTACTATCTACTGTCCATGAATAAAAAATTAATGGTGCTGACAGAAATCGAGAGGTGGTTCCACGTGGAACGCGATTTTCTTCTACTTCTAGTATAAAAATCGGTTTCCACGCCTGAATTTCTTCAATTCACCCCAGTCAATCAATCAATCGTATTTATTGAGCGCTTACTGTGTGCAGAGCACTGTACTAAGCGCTTGGGAAGGACAAGTTGGCAACATATAGAGACGGTCCCTACCCAACGGTGGGCTCACAGTCTAGAAGAAGTCAGGATGAAGGGAAAGAAACTGCCCACCGGCTAGTCTTTGCAGCCCAGGGCGATTCCCTTATTTCACACCATTTTCCCGACTCAGGGCAAGGACTGAACGGCAGCCTTTTCTCCCTCAGGTTTCCTTCATCCCTCCTGCGGCCTAAAGTTTCCCTCTTTTTCCCTTCGACAGTCTAGAAGAAGTCAGGATGAAGGGAAAGAAACTGCCCACCGGCTAGTCTTTGCAGCCTAGGGCGATTCCCTTATTTCACACCATTTTCCCGGCTCAGGTCAGGGACTGAACGGCAGCCTTTTCTCCCTCAGGTTTCCTTCATCCCTCCTGCGGCCTAAAGTTTCCCTCTTTTTCCCTTCGACAGTCTAGAAGAAGTCAGGATGAAGGGAAAGAAACTGCCCACCGGCTAGTCTTTGCAGCCCAGGGCGATTCCCTTATTTCACACCATTTTCCCGACTCAGGGCAGGGACTGAACGGCAGCCTTTTCTCCCTCAGGTTTCCTTCATCCCTCCTGCGGCCTAAAGTTTCCCTCTTTTTCCCTTCGACAGTCTAGAAGAAGTCAGGATGAAGGGAAAGAAACTGCCCACCGGCTAGTCTTTGCAGCCCAGGGCGATTCCCTTATTTCACACCATTTTCCCGGCTCAGGGCAGGGACTGAAAAGCAGCCTTTTCTCCCTCAGGTTTCCCTTCATCCCTCCTGCGGCCTAAAGTTTCCCTCTTTTTCCCTTCGTGCCCATTTTTTCTGGCTTTGTGTGTGTGTGTGTGTGCCAGCTCAGCAGTCTGAGGGAGCCTGAGGCCGGGCCTCCTCGGCGGCGCTGTGGTAAACAAGTGCTGAGCTGTCAATCACAAACTAGACTAGAGCAGGAGAGGACCGGCCTAAACCGGCGCGAGCTGATCCCCGGCCAGCCAGCCAGCCAGCCAGCCAGCCAATCAGCGGCCAGCCACTCATCTCCACAGCCCACATTACGGCGCGCGCGCAACCTAGCCTGCTGAGCTCGCGGCGGGGGGGCGGGGGAGCGAGGCTTCCTCAAGGCTTCCGCTTTCGAAGCCGGTTCGAGCCGGCCGTCCCCACAGACGGGGGCCGTCGGGCTCCAGAAGAAGGCCACGAGGAGCTAGTTGGGGGGAGGCGGCCCCCCCCAAAATGATGTCGCCGTTTTGGCCCTCTCCTCCTCAGGGCTGACTGGATTCACCAGGGCCCCCGGCTCTTCATCATCAATCGTATTTATTGAGCGCTTACTGTGTGCAGAGCACTGTGCTAAACGCTGGGGAAGTACAAGTTGGCAACATGTACAGACGGTCCCTACCCAACAGTGGGCTCACAGGCTAGAAGGGGGAGACCAGAGAACAAAACCAAACATATTAACAAAATAAAATAAATAAACCGTGCTTTGCACGTAGTAAGCGCTTAATAAATGCCATCATCATTATTATTATTATCCCCATACCCCTACCCCCGGTAAACGGCCGTCGGGGGGCCTCTTGATCTGGCCCGCCCACAGAAGCAACTTTCGGAGCCATTTATGCATGGCTCAGTGGAAAGAGCACGGGCTTTGGAGTCAGAGGTCGTGGGTTCGAATCCCCGTTCCGCCACATGTCTGCTGTGTGACCTTGGGCAAGTCACTTAACTTCTCTGTGCCTCAGTTACCTCATCTGTAAAATGGGGATGAAGACTGTGAACCCCACATGGGACAACCTGATCACCTTGTATCCCCCCCCGGTGCTTAGAATAGTGCTTTGCACATAGTAAGCGCTTAACAAATGCCATTATCATTATTATTATTATTATTATTATTATTATCCCCGATCCGGGCGACGTGTGCGCTGGGGGGGCAAGCTCCTCCCGGGAGGGCCAAGAGAGTCTTCTACACCTCCCTCACCTGTCGCCTACAGTCCTCCCCACAAAATAAGCCGCACGATTCTCGATGTGGATGGAACCCTTAAAGACGCCCCCACAGAACCGAAAATTGTGTGTGTGTGTGGGGGGGGGGGGGGATTCCATTCAATCAATCAATCGTATTTATTGAGCACTTACTGTGTGCAGAGCACTGTACTAAGCGCTTGGGAAGTACAAGTTGGCAACATATAGAGACAGTCCCTACCCAACAGTGCATTCAAAGTTCATTTCTTTGACCATGAGCCTCCTTGGGCCCAGGAAGTGGGTCGGATCTGGTCCTAATAATAATAATGGCATTTATTAAGCGCCTACTATGTGCAAAGCACTGTTCTAAGCGCTGGGGAGTTTACAAGGTGATCAGGTTGTCCCATGTGGGGCTCACAGTCTTAATCCCCGTTTTGCAGATGAGGTAACTGAGGCACAGAGAAGTGAATGATTCTCCCTCAGTGCCTGGCACAGTGTAGTGCCTGGCACAGTGTTGGGCACCCAAATAATAATACTAATGATAGGATTTATTAAGCACTTACTATGTGCAAAGCACTGTTCTAAGCACTGGGGAGGTTACAAGGTAATCAGGTTGCCCCACAGGGGGCTCCCAGTCTTAACCCCCATTTTACAGATGAGGTAACTGAGGCTCAGAGAAATTACCTGTACGTAACTATTCTATTTATTTTATTTTGTTAATATGTTTTGGTTTGTTCTCTGTCTCCCCCTTCTAGACTGTGAGCCCACTGCTGGGTAGGGCCCGTCTCTATATGTTGCCAACTTGTACTTCCCAGGCGCTTAGTACAGCGCTCTGCACACAGTAAGCGCTCAAAAAACACGATTGATTAAGTTAACTAATTAATTAATGATGGCATTTATTAAGTGCTTACTATGTGCAAAGCACTGTTCTAAGCGCTGGGGAGGTTACAAGGTGATCAGGTCGTCTCACGCTGGGCTCACAGTCTTAATCCTCATTTTACGGATGAGGTAACGGAGGCACGGAGAAGTGAAGTGCCTTGCCCAAGGTCACACAGCAGAAACGTGGCGGAGCCGGGATTCGAACCCATGACCTCTGCCTCCAAAGCCCGGGCTCTCTCCACTGAGCCACGCTGCTTCCCAAAGGCTCTTAAAGGATGCCGCTGTTAAGTGATGATAACGACCGTGCGGGGAAGGGGGGGGGGGGGGGGGGTCTGTGATACATTAGGACAAGCGCTTAGGACACAGTAAGCGCTCAATACGTACGATTGAATGAATGAATGAATGAGGAGTAGGCGCTTAACAAATCCCACCATTATGATAATATGAGGTCTGGGCGGGGGGGGGAGGCCACCGCCCGGAAGAGGAGTTGGGGAGCGAGGAGGAGAGGGAGGATCATGACGGGAGGGGGGGGGGGCCAATACCGGCTCGCGCCGGTTTCCAGCAACTGGAAGGTTCAGCGAAGGCTCGGCCCCTCCCTGGCGGCATCCCTCTCCCCACCGGGCTGGGCCACCCGATCCAATCGGCGGTCGCCATCGCCTTAGCAACAGGCTAACAAACGGCGCTGGCCCTATCGCGGCCGGCCAGGGGCGGGGCCCAGCCCGCCAGCCGCCTCGGACCGGCCCCCGCTACAAGTCATTGAAACTATTTCAGGCCGTACTGTGTGCGAGGGTGCCGAGACGGGGCTTCCTCCACACCAGAAATGCCACCTACATTAAAAGAAAAAGACCTGCTGGCCGAGGCCCCGTTCTAAAGTCTCTTTTCTGGAACTGCAACCTTCACAGATAAGCCCACTGTTGGGTAGGGCCCGTCTCTATATGGTGCCAGCTTGTACTTCCCAAGCGCTTAGTACAGTGCTCTGCACACAGGAAGCGCTCAATAAATACGATTGATTGATTGATAAAAAAAACCCTTTGTTTCAATGCGACCACCCATCAGAAATAAAATCGTTTTCTGGGTGTCACACGCAAACTTCAACGCGGTTGTTCCCGGGCAAGGACCAGAAATGGCCCTGGTCCTTGCTAGGAATCAGGTTGAATGCACCTGTATATATGTTTGTACATATTTATTACTCTATTTATTTTACTTGTACATATGTATTCTATTTATTTTATTTTGTTACTGTTTGGTTTTGTTCTCTGTCTCCCCCCTTCTAGACTGAGCCCACTGTTGGGTAGGGACTGTCTCTATACGTTGCCAACTTGGACTTCCCAAGCGCTTACTACAGTGCTCTGCACACAGTAAGCGCTCAATAAATACGTGATTGGATGTCGGAACGGCACGTTTAGGAATCACCCTGGGTAAGTCACTGCTAACTCGTTTTTTTTAGGAAAATGTACTGGCCAGAGGGAAATTCTGCGCCCCTTAAGAAAGCAGCCGTCCCTCCCTTCTTAAATAACCCATCCTCCCATGATTGCAACCATCCTTGGTTTCTCCACTTGACCTAGACTTGCTACAGGCCAACTTCTTCCGTCAGGGCAATTTCTTATTCATTCATTCAATCGTATTTATTGAGCGCTTACTGTGTGCACAGCACTGTACTAAGCGCTTGGGTCCAAGTTGGCAACATATAGAGACGGTCCCTACCCAACAGCGGGCTCACAGTCTTTAAAATATAAGATTGGGCGAAGGAGAAAAAAAAAAGCAGAATGAAACCCATCTGCAAAATCGTCGATGTCCGAACTAAATACGGCATTAGAAAAGGGAGAAGGACCCCCCAAAAAATTACATAACCGGTTTTAACATTATATTCTTCTTGTGCTAGGAATTAAGTCATCGCCACCACCTGACGCGTGGAACCAATCTGCTGAGAGAACAGGCGCCCCTCCTCACCCCCCAGTACTGGTCCGAAACAGGATTGAACCGCTTCTAACAAAGGGTGGAAACTTGGAAAAACAAGCTTCGAGTCCTCTATATTTCCACAATGTTACCATTCAAACAATAGATTAGCAATATCAGGCCCCCTTCCCCTTCTTGACAGCCCTGGATCCCCGTTTTCTAATCAAAATTAAGCCCGGTTTATGGGCTGCTTTTTCGGTTCCACTTGGATGGCACAGGTTTCACTGAATTCACGTTCCAGAAGTCCAAAGTTAGAAATGATGCTCAGAAAATAAAAATGACTGACCCGAAATGGCCCCAAAAGGACTTTGAAGATTATCATTGTTAGGTATTCTAAGTTAAATAAAATATTACTTGATGCAAATTACTAATCGAATTGAAAGGAACAAAAAAAAATTCACACGTGGGGTGCTGAAACCATATGTCAAATTAAGGCACAGGAAGCTCTTAACCGGGGAAAAATGATAAATTCTTCAGGAGGTTCTGCATGTCAATTTAAAATCTGGAATCTATCACAAAAATCCCTTGTCGTTCCCAAGCGCTTAGTACAGTGCTCTGCACACAGTAAGCGCTCAATAAATACGATTGATTGATTGATTGATTTACAACGTTTATTCCGAGGTTTGAGGATAAGTAGCCTTTGGAACTGAGGTTGCAAATGTGAGTAATGAAAAGATGCAAGAATTTGAGATTCGATTTAGGTTCTGATCTCGCATTTCGGAAACTATGTTAATCAATGGTTGGCTCCATTTATACAAGCGTTCTTAGAATGAAGATGCATATCAATTTTAAGTGCGTGTAACATACAGAAGATGGAGAAGTGCTCGAGATAGTTGGGCAAAGTGCTATTTGCAGACCCTTTGCAGATGCCTGTATATATTGCTGCTCAAGACACGACAAACGTCAACTCTCCTCCAAAATTATGGTTTCGGCGAGAATGCTGCACTTCAAGGATACTGAGATTTTCGACCTGCACATGCAAGTCAGATTTCATTTTCTCAGAAGGACAGGCGCATCTTTTTTTTTTAAAAAAAAATGCGCATTCTCTGGTGACTTGTGCAAAATAGAAAAAGAAAACCCACTTACCTCTTTCGTGCCCAATCAAGATGTCTTTATGGTTGAAATATTCTACTTCTTCAGTGTAATTCTGTGTGTAGGCAGTGTTGGATCCAGCATTCCTCGATTCAGTCCAGCGTACTTTCGCGTGTCCTCTCGCGTGGATCTTAAGAGATTTCACTCTGATTTCCCCAGTTACTTCTAAATTTACCCTTCCTGAGACCGTATCCCCACTGGAGTACACGGGGACGTTGCTGTCATTGAGACAGTCGAAGCTTATTGTCAAACTCTTCACCTTCCCCAGCACCATGGTTATAGCAAAGTCTATAAAAATAGAATGTAAGAGACGCACACGCAAAAAAAAAAAAGGGCAAGATCTCATATAAAATGCGATCTTTAACACCGATCGATGACTGTGCCGTGCAAGGAAAAAGGGTGGGGGGGGAAGCTTGCAGGCAAGATCAGTGGAGTTCTCACATTGAGACTTAAAAAGTGCCAGCAGTACACGCTGCTCGCTCCCCGCTACCGCTCAGCTCAGTGGTCTCCGTACAAAGACGGGTGGCCCCAGCCTGCCGGCTCACTTTAAAACCGAGCTTTGTGAAAAACAACCCCCCCCCTCCCGCCCCGCGCATGCGCACGGCCCCGCTGCCGCGTTCGGGCCGCCTTGGGTCTCTCTCCGTCTCGCTCTCTCGAGGGCCGTCATTGGCCAACGCGGGGGGAGCCGGAGCCGGAGGCCGGCTCCCATTGGTGGAGAGGCGGGTGGGAGGGACGTTCTGCGCTCCGCCTCACCGCCTATGACGGGGCAGATCGGAGGGCGGAAGTTGGGGGGGGGGGGCGACGACGGAGCCGAATCGCGGCTCGCGGGGCCGCTCGTTCTGAGGGGATCAGAACTGAGGGAAGGCAGGATGGGCCTTCATTCATTCATTCATTCATTCGTTCGTTCATTCATTCAGTCAGTCAGTCAGTCCCTCAGTCGTATTTATTGAGCGCTTACTGTGTGCAGAGCACTGTACTAAGCGCTTGGGAAGTCCAAGTCGGCGACATCTAGAGACGGGCCCTACCCCACACAGGGCTCACAGTCTAGAAGGGGGAGACAGACAGCACAACAAAACATATTGACAAAATAAAATGAATAAATATGTACAAGAAAATAGAGTAATACAGATGTACTGTCATTCATTCAATCGTATTTATTGAGCGCTTACTGTGTGCAGAGCACTGTACTAAGCGCTTGGGAAGTCCAAGTCGGTGACATATAGAGACGGGCCCTAGCCAACACAGGGCTCACAGTCTAGAAGGGGGAGACAGACAGCACCACGAAACATAGTGACAAAATAAAATAAATGGAATAAATGTGTACAAGTAAAATAGAGTAATAAATACGTCCTGTCATTCATTCATTCAATCGTATTTATTGAGCGCTTACTGTGTGCAGAGCACTGTACTAAGCGCTTGGGAAGTCCAAGTCGGCGACATATAGAGACGGGCCCTACCCCACACAGGGCTCACAGTCTAGAAGGGGGAGACAGACAGCACCACGAAACATAGTGACAAAATAAAATAAATGGAATAAATATGTACAAGGAAAATAAACAGAGTAATAAATACGCCCTGTCATTCATTCATTCATTCAATCGTATTTATTGAGCGCTTACTGTGTGCAGAGCACTGTACTAAGCGCTTGGGAAGTACAAGTTGGCAACATATAGAGAGGGCCCTACCCCACACAGGGCTCACAGTCTGGAAGGGGGAGACAGACAGCACAACAAAACATATTGACAAAATAAAATGAATAAATATGTACAAGTAAAATAAATAGAGTAATAAAGACGTACTGTCATTCATTCAATCGTATTTATTGAACGCTTACTGTGTGCAGAGCACTGTACTAAGCGCTTGGGAAGTCCAAGTCGGCGACATCTAGAGACGGGCCCTACTCCACACAGGGCTCACAGTCTAGAAGGGGGAGACAGACAGCACAACGAAACATAGTGACAAAATAAAATAAATGGAATAAATATGTGCAAGTGAAATAGAGTAATAAATACGTCCTGTCATTCATTCAATCGTATTTACTGAGCGCTTCCTGTGTGCAGAGCACTGTACTAAGCGCTTGGGAAGTCCAAGTCGGCGACATATAGATACGGGCCCTACCCCACACAGGGCTCACAGTCTAGAAGGGGGAGACAGACAGCGCAACAAAACATATTGACAAAATAAAATAAATGGAATAAATGTGTACAAGTAAAATAAATAGAGTAATAAATACGTACTGTCATTCATTCATTCATTCAGTCGTATTTATTGAGCGACTGTGAGCCCACTGTTGGGTAGGGACCGTCTCTATATGCTCTGCACACAGCAAGCTCTCAATAAATACGATTGATGATGATATCAATCAATCGTATTTATTGAGCGCTTACTGTGTTCAGAACACTGTACTAAGCACTTGGGAAGTACAATCAATCAATCAATCATATTTATTGAGCGCTTACTGTGTGCAGAGCACTCTACTAAGCGCTTGGGAAGTACAAGTTGGCAACATATCTCTATATGTTGCCAACCCAACCAACCTCTATATGAGCCCACCCAACAGTGGGCTCACCGACTTGGACTTCCCAAGCGCTTAGTACAGTGATCTGCACACAGTAAGCGCTCAATTCATTCATTCATTCGTATTTATTGAGCACATACTGTGTGCAGAGCACTGTACTAAGCATTTGGAAAGTACAAGTCGGCGACATATAGAGATGGTCCCTACCCAACAGCGGGCTCACAGTCTAGAAGGGGGAGACAGACAACACAACAAAACATATTAACAAAATAAAATAAATGGAATAAATATGTACAAGTAAAATAAATAGAGTAATAAATACGTACTGTCATTCATTCATTCAATCATATTTATTGAGCACTTACTGTGGGCAGAGCACTGTACTAAACGCTTGGGGAGTACAAGTTGGCGACATATAGAGACAGTCCCTACCCAACAGCAGGCTCACAATCTAGAAGGGAGAGATAGACAACAAAACAAAACATATTAACAAAATGAAATAAATAGAATAAATATGTACAAGTAAAATAATTAAATAAATAGAGTAATAAATACGTACAAACATATATACATATAGAAGAAACACATATACGTAGAGAAGCAGCGTGGCTCAGTGGAAAGAGCAGGGGCTTTGGAGTCAGAGGTCATGGGTTCAAATCCCGGCTCCACCAATTGCCAGCTGTGTGACTTTGGGCAAGTCACTTAACTTCTCTGTGCCTCAGTTACCTCATCTGCAAAGTGGGGATTAAGACTGTGAACACCCAGTGGGACAACCTGATCACCTTGTAACTTCCCCAGCGCTTAGAACAGTGCTTTGCACAGAGTAAGCGCTTAATAAATGCCATCGTTATTATTATGTGAGCCCCCAGTGGGACAACCTGATCACCTTGTAACTTCCCCAGCGCTTAGAACAGTGATTTGCACCAAGCGCTTAATAAATGCCATTATTATTATTATTATCATTATTATTATTACATATATACAGGTGCTGTGGGGAGGGGAAGGCGGTAAGGCGGGGGGGATGGAGATGGGGAGGCCTTGTGAGAGGGCAGGCGGGCCGGGCAGCCCGGGACTTTGGGCAAGTCACTTCACTTCTCTGGGCCTCAGTTCCCTCATCTGTAAAATGGGATGAAGACTGTGAGCCCCCCGGTGGGACAAGCTGATCACCTTGTAACCTCCCCAGCGCTTAGAACAGTGGTTGGCACATTATTATTATTATTAGAACAGTGTCTGGCACATAGTAAGCGCTTAATAAACGCCATCATTATCTTCTAGACTGTGAGCCCGCTGTTGGGTAGGGACCGTCTCTATAGGTTGCCAACTTGTACTTCCCAAGCGCTTAGTACAGTGCTCTGCACACGGTAAGCGCTCAATGAATACGATTGAATGAATGAATAAACCGGTTTAGGCAGGAGGACGGCCACCGGGGAAATCAATTGCCTGGCAGAAGAAAATGCCCATCCACAAACCAGTTCAGAAACTCAGTTGCCAAAGGGACTGGTTTTGCTCGGGAAGTCAACCGCACGTTTAATCATTCTATCAATCAATCAATCAGTCATATTTATTGAGCGCGTACTGTGTGCAGAGCACTGTACTAAGCGCTTGGGAAGTACAAGTTGGCAACACATAGGGATGGTCCCTACTCAACAGTGGGCTCACAGTCTAGACGTGGGCTCACAGTCTAGAAGTCTTCTAGACTTCTAGTCTTCTAGACTAGGGACTGTCTCTATATATTGCCAACTTGTACTTCCCAAGCGCTTAGTACAGTGCTCTGCACACAGTAAGCACTCAATAAATACAATTGAATGAATGAATAATTGTCACTATGGGTATTTTTGTTAAAGCCAAGCGCTGTTCCGGGCGCTGGGGTTCATTCATTCAATGGTATTTATTGAGCACTTACTGTGTGCAGGGCACTCTACTAAGCACTTGATTGATGCGAGGTCATCTGGTGGGACGGAGTCCCGTCCCAGATGGGGCTCACGGCCTTCATTCATTCATTCAGTCGTATTTATTGAGCACTTACTGTGTGCAGAGCACTATACTAAGCATTTGGGAAGCACAAGTTGGCAACATGTAGAGACAGTCCCTACCCAACAGCAGGCTCACAGTCTAGAAGGGGGAGACAGAAAACAAAACAAAACGTATTAACAAAATAAAATAAATGGAATAAATATGTACAAGTAAAATGAGCCCACTGTTGGGTAGGGACTGTCTCTATATGTTGCCAACTTGTACTTTCCAAGCGCTTTGTACAGTGCTCTGCACACAGTAAGCACTCAATAAATACAATTGATTGATAGAGTAATAAATACATACTGTCATTCATTCATTCATTCAATCATATTTATGAGCAATTACTGTGTGCAGAGCACTGTACTAAGCGCTTGGGAAGTACAAGTTGGCAACATATAGAGATGGTGCCTACCCAACAGCGGGCTCACAGTCTAGAAGGGGGAGACAGGCAACAAAACAAAACATATTAACAAAATAAAATAAATAGAATAAATTTGTACAAGTAAAATAAATAGAGTAATAAATATGTACTGTCATTCATTCATTCATTCAATCGTATTTATTGAGCACTTACTGTGTGCAGAGCACTGTACTAAGCACTTGGGAAGTACAAGTTGGCAACATATAGCGACGGTCCTTACCCAACAGTGGGCTCACAGTCTAGAAGGGGGAGGCAGACAACAAAACAAAACATATTAACAAAATAAAATAAGTAGAATAAATATGTACAAGTAAAATAGAGTAATAAATACGTACTGTCAGTCGTTCATTCATTCAGTTGTATTTATTGAGCGCTTACTGTGTGCAGAACACTGTACTAAGCGCTTGGGAAGTACAAGTTGGCAACATATAGAGACGGTCCCTACCCAACAGCGGGCTCACAGTCTAGAAGGGGGAGGCAGACAACAAAACAAAACATATTAACAAAATAAAATAAATAGAATAAATATGTACAAGTAAAATAAATAGAGTAATAAATACGTACTGTCAGTCGTTCATTCATTCAGTCGTATTTATTGAGCACTTACTGTGTGCAGAACACTGTACTAAGTGCTTGGGAAGTACAAGTTGGCAACATATAGAGATGGTCCCTACCCAACAGCGGGCTCACAGTCTAGAAGGGGGAGCCAGACAACAAAACAAAACATATTAACAAAATAAAATAAATAGAATAAATATGTACAAGTAAAATAAATAGAGTAATAAATATGTACAACCATATATACAGGTGAGGTGGGGAGGGGAAGGAGGTAAGGTGGGGGGACGGGGAGGGGGAGGAGGGGGCTCAGTTTGGGGCCCCATCCTTAATCCCATGATACATATGAGGGAATCGAAGCACAGAGGAGTGAAGTGACTTACCCAGGGTCACACAGCTGACAAGCGTCAGTTTGGGGATTAGAACTCATGTCCTCTGACTCCCAAGCCTGTGTTCTTGCCACCAGGCCACACCACTTCCCCCAAGGGTCCCTGCGGATCTGTGGAAATGAAGCCCACCAAGGGGTGGAGGGATGAGGGGAATAGCCCTCTTTTCACGACAAGAACTCTCTTGCAGACGAGAAAGAGGAGCTAACGTTATTTCATCCAACTTCGCCAGCTTTCTCCCTCCTCCCAACCCCCAACTGCAGTTATAATAATAATAATAATAATAATAATAATAATGGCATTTATTAAGCACTTACTATGTGCAAAGCACTGTTCTAAGTGCTGGGCAGGTTACAAGGTGATCAGGTTGTCCCGCGGGGGGCTTACAGTCTTAATCCCCATTTGACAGATGAGGGAACTGAGGCCCAGAGAAGTGAAGTGACTTGCCCAAAGTCACACAGCTGACAAGTGGCGGAGCCGGGATTTGAACCCATGACCTCTGACTCCAAAGCCCACGCTCTTTCCACTGCGCCATGCTGCTTCTCTGCTTCTCAGTTGCAGGGGGAAGAAATAATCAGCAAGCAAGTTATTCCCATGGAAACCACAGAATGGGGAAGACGGTCTGTCTTCATTAAGGCTGACCACTTCCTTTAAAGAAATGAGTGAGGCTGGTTGAAGGGAGCATCTCCCACTCATTTTTTAGGTGCTGTGTCTTTCAGGTCACCGTTTCAGCAGTAAGAACAGTCGGACTGTAAAAAGAAACTTTAGAAATGACAGGGTGACACTGTCAGGAGACATAGATAATGCCAGTTTACAGTAGCAACAGCTACTATTTCAGCAACAACTGAAATATGTATGGGGTGAAAACTGGAGTGTGGTATTTTTATTAAAAAATGATAGTTAAAATTAAACTTTGCTTTAGATTTTATTTTAACTATATATTTTCCATACAAGGGCCTTGAATGATTAAACAAACATCCTTGAATCATCACTTCCGTATGGGTGTGGGGTAAATTTTGTGAAATAGTGAAAAATACCTGAACACATAGGGAGTAAGGAACATTCATATTCAGGATCCAGAATTCCTGACTGCTGGATCTGCCCTCAGGGCGCTGACAATATTGCTAAAATTTCTGCTAAAGAACATCCTCAAAGAATAAATAAAATGCAAACAAGAAGAAGCTCAAACCACTGAGAGTGAGAGTGTTGTGTGTTTGTGTACAAGTGTATGCGTGGAGAAGGAGGGGGATGTGAGGCCAGATACGGGATAGTTTGCCTTTAAAAGGTGACTATTCCTAAATTAGAAGTAGCCTTAGGATTTTTTTCATACAATAATTATAATAATAATATTGGTATTTGTTTAACGCTTACTATGTGCCAGGCACTGTACTAAGTGCTGGGGTGGTTACAAGCAAATCGGTTGGACACGGTCCCTGTCCCCCGTGGGGCTCACGGTCTCAAATCCCCATTTTATAGATGAGGTAACTGAGGCACAGAGAAACGAAGTGACTTGCCAAAGGTCAGACAACAGACACGTGGTGATGCTGGAATTAGAACCCATGACCTTCTGAACCCAGGCCCGCGGTCTATAATAATAATATTGGCATTTGTTCAGCGCTTCCTATGTGCCAAGCACTGTTCTAATAATAATAACAATGGTATTTGTTCAGCGCTTACTATGTGCCAAGCACTGTTCTAATAATAATAATAATAATAATGGTATTTGTTAAGTGCTTACTGTGTGCAAAGCACTGTTCTAAGCGCTGTGGGGATACAAGGTGATCAGGTTGTCCCACAGGGAGCTCACAGTCTTCATCCCCATTTTACAGATGAGGTAACTGAGGCAAAGAGAAGTTAAGTGACTTGCCCAAAGTCACACAGCTGACAATTGGCGGAGCCGAGATTTGAACCCATGACCTCTGACTCTAAAGCCCGTGCTCTTTCCACTGAGCCACGCTGCCTCTCTAAGTGCTAGAATCCACTACACCGTATTATGTGGGTAAAATTGGACTATCTAACCCTTTTTTTTCTCATCTCTCTGCAATAAAATTATGTTTATTATTGGACCTCTTTTTAGACTGTGAGCCCACTGTTGGGTAGGGACTGTCTCTGTATGTTGCCATCTTGTACTTCCCAAGCGCTTAGTACAGTGCTCTGCGCACAGTAAGCGCTCAATAAATATGATTGATTGATTGATTCCCCTTTTGTGCAGTGGTCGTATTACCTCTCGACACACAGAATGAACACGCGGCTGTATCGGGGTGGATCATCTAGGTTATTAATGGGAGATTTGAACCCCTGACCTCTGACTGCAAATATTATTATTATGTTTATGTTTCTATGTAATACACACGTTTAAACTGACCAAACTCCCGAGTCAGGATGTCCCCAGATCAGTTAAATTTATCTCTGAACTGAACTGATGGAGTTGTCTGCAGGATGGGGATTGGGGGAGTTTTGGGTGCAAAAAGAAAAAGCATTTAGTTTTCCCTCAGTCATCTAGGTTATTAATGGGAGATTTGAACCCCTGACCTCTGACTGCAAATATTATTATTATGTTTATATTTCTATGTAATACACGCGATTAAACTGACCAAACTCCCGGGTCAGGATGTCCCCTGATCAGTTAAATTTATCTCTGAACTGAACTGAGAGAGTTGTCTGCAGGATGGGGATTGGGGGAGTTTTGGGTGCAAAAAGAAAAAGCATTTAGTTTTCCCTCAGTTGACACCTGTGTTGGCATTTTGAATTACTTCCCCTTGGCCTGTGGAGACTGGTTAGGTTTCCCTGCCACCCTGTGGTCGACGGCTTGAATTTATACAGATGTTTGTTTCATCCTTACCACTTTACGAATTTAACTCATTTTGAGTGGAATCAATCAATCAATCGTATTTATTGAGCGCTTACGGTGTGCAGAGCACTGGACTAAGCCCTTGGGAAGTCCAAGTTGGCAACGTACAGAGACGGTCCCTACCCAACAGTGGGCTCGCAGTCTAGAAGGGGGAGACAGAGAACAAAACCAAACAGATTAACAAAATAAAATAAATAGAATAGATATGTCCAAGTAAAATAAATAAATAAATAGAGTAATAAATGCGTACAAACATATATACATATGTACAGGTGCTGTGGGGTAGGGAAGGAGGTAAGGACGGGGGGATGGAGAGGGGGGAGGAGGGGGAGAGGAAGGAGGGGGCTCAGTCTGGGAAGGCCTCCTGGAGGAGGTGAGCTCTCAGTAGGGCCTTGAAGGGAGGAAGAGAGCTAGCTTGGAACACGTGTTTTAACTATTTGTTGTACATAAAATGCAGTGGGAGAATTAAGAAATGTCTGTCTGATTCAGGACAATTTGGAAAGATGTATGTGTGTGATCCTGGACAAGGTCTTACTACTGCAGGGAGGGGGGTAGTTTTCTTTTCCAAGGGGTTCTGCTGCAAGAATGCAGCTCCTCTGTTATAATAATAATGGCATTTATTAAGCGCTTACTATGTGCAAAGCACTGTTCTAAGTGCTGGGGAGGTACAAGGTGATCAAGTTGTCCCATGGGGGGGCTCCCTGTCTTAATCGCCACTTTACAGATGAGGTAACTAAGGCTCAGAGAAATTAAGTGACTAGCCCAAAGTCACACAGCTGACAGTTGGCGGAGCCGGGATTTGAACCCCTGATCTCTGACTCCAAAGCCCGTGCTCTTTCCACTGAGCCACACCTCTCTGTTATAACAGAACTGGGTATATTATTGCTTTATGCAAGTAGCTGTGCTCCAGAGTCAGACTCAAAAGAAAATATGATGAATCGCTTCACATTTTCAGTCCAGTGCTATGATCCCCCTCTAGACTGTAAGCCGGCTATGGGCAGGGAATGTATCTACCCACTCTGTTATATTGCATTCTCTCAAATAGTACAGTGCTCTACACACAGTAAACATTCAATCAATACAATCGATGGATTGATTGATGCCTAGAGAAAACTTAACTTGTATTCAACTGACCCTTGGCAAACAATACCCCAACCAAAAGTTTTCATGAGCAACTCAGATGAAGTCACCAAGTTTTGTTGCCTAGGCAGTACACTAAATGAAGAGATAGTAGAAAGAGAGGGAAAAGGGCCTGAAAGTTGAGGATCTATAAGGTTGTTGTGCTGGCCAACATCCTCTATGGCTGTGAGAACGGTACCTAATGATAATAATA
The DNA here is from genome assembly GCF_015852505.1 of Tachyglossus aculeatus. Classification (NCBI taxonomy): domain Eukaryota; kingdom Metazoa; phylum Chordata; class Mammalia; order Monotremata; family Tachyglossidae; genus Tachyglossus; species Tachyglossus aculeatus. The sequence continues at coordinate 24,734,160 of NC_052088.1, forward strand.
ACAATTCTGGTATTTGTAAAGTGTTATGTGCCAGGCATTGTACTAAGCACTGGGGTAAGTGCAAGATAATTGAGTGGGACACAGTCCCTGTCCCACATAGGTCTCACAGTCGTAATTCCCACTTTGCAGATGAGGTAACTGAGGGACAAAAAAGTAAAGTGACTTGCCCATGGTCATGCAGCATTCACTCATTCAATCCTATTTATTGAGCGCTTACTGTGTGCAGAGCACTGTACTAAGCAGACAAGTGGCGGAGCCAGGATAAGAACCCAGGTCCTTCTGACTCTCAGCCCTGTGCTCTATCCACTAGACTTATCCAGTTTAATAGTTATTTTCATCAATGCCCCTATGAACTGTGTTCAACATCAAATTGCAGGTCAACATTGCAGCGTGGCTCAATGGAAAGAGCACGGGCTTTGGAATCAGAGGTCATGGGTTCAAATTCCGGCTCCACCAATTGTCAGCTGTGTGACTTTGGGCAAGTCACTTAACTTCTCTGTGCCTCAGTTACCTCATCTGTAAAATGGGGATTAAGACTGTGAGCCCCCTGTGGGACAACCTGATCACCTTGTAACCTCCCCAGTGCTTAGAACAGTGCTTTGTACATAGTAAGTGCTTAATAAATGCCATCATTATTATTATTACCAATGAGGTCCTGAAATGCAGTCAGCTCACCAGCATTGAAACACACAGCCAAACTCAGGTCATAGTCACAAAGCTCCATTGGTCAGGGAATGGAGAAATAATAATCATCATCATAATAATTATTATTATGGTACTTCTTAAGTGCTTACTATGTGCCAAGCACTGTTCTAAGCAGTGGGGGAGATACAAGTAAATCAGATTGGACACAGTCCCTGTCTTACATGGTGCTCTCACTCTTAATCCCCATTTTACATATGAGGTAACTGAGGCACAGAGTAGTGAAGTGACTTGCCCAAGGTCACACAGCAGACATGTGGTGGAGCCGGGATTAGAAGCACTTGGGAAGTACAAGTCCTTCCCCTCCCCACATCACCTGTACATATGTATATATGTTTGTACGTATTTATTATTCTATTTATTTATTTTATTTGTGCATATTTATTCTATTCATTTTATTTTGTTAATATGTTTTGTTTTGTTCTCTGTCTCCCTATTCTAGACTGTGAGCCCACTGTTGGGTAGGGATCAATCAATCAATCAATCAATCGTATTTATTGAGCACTTACTGTGTGCAGAGCACTGTATTAAGCACTTGGGAAGTACAAGTTGGCAACATATAGAGACAATCCCTACCCACTATATCTCTATACCCGTCTCTATATCCGTCTCTATATGTTGCCAACTTGTACTTCCCAAGTGCTTAGTACGGTGCTCTGCACACAGTAAGCACTCAATAAATACGATTGAAAGAAAGAAAAGAAAACCTAGGCCCTTCTGACTCCTAGGCGCTATCCACTAAGCCACGCTGCTTCTCTAAGACTGGATGACAGCAGGATACCCACGCAGCTGCTGTACACTGAATTGAAAAGGGGCAGAGCAAGCCCAAAGGGCAGAATACATGGTTTAAAGGGGTGGGGAGACCCCTTTAATGGGAGAGCACTGCCACAAGCAGACTATCTTGGCAGCAACTAGGAGGGGAAATGCTCTCCACAAACAAAGACTTTATATAGATCGGGACACCAATAGGCAGACTTGAAAATAGCTAGTCCCTAATAATCATCATCATCATCATCATCATCATAATTGGGGTATATGTTAGGTGCTTACTATAGCACTGTAGTAAACTCTGGGGTAGATACAAGATAATCAGCCCCCCATGGGGTTTACAGTCTAAGAAGGAGGGAGAGCAGGTATCGGATCCCCATTTTGCTGATGAAGGAATTGAGGCACAGAGAAGTTAAGTGACTTGTCCAAGGTTACAGAGCAGACAAATGGCAGAGCTGGGATTAGAACCAGGTCCTCTCATACCCAGGCCTGTGTCCTTTCCACTAAGCCACACTATTTCCCTACTGGGACAAACCCGTTAATTCATCAGGCTTTCAGCCATACTCACACATGTGCACAGGCTCTTACCAAACTTTTTTTAGGCATTTCTGTTTTTGAACTCCCACCCTGTCTGAAATTTGCAGTATTACAGGCTATAAATTCTTTTCCTTATCCCCTCGTACAATTTATTCTTCTCAAGTGGCTTCCCTGGCCACCGACTGCCTTTTGTTTCAAATATCAACTATTCAGTCTCACCCCCAAAACTCTACCCTACTCCACCCATCTCACATCTTACCTGTCATCTCCTCCTACTCACCCTCAAACTCCCTATTCTCCCGTCAAGCACATCTTTCTGCCGGCCTTGTTCTCCTGTCCCACTGTTGCTTCTGTGTATCGTTATACGCTGCCTTAAATGCCTGGAACAACCTCCCACTGCTACAACAAGCTTCCCCCATATCCTCCTTCAGATCCCTCTTCTTCTGTCTTCTTACTCTAGTAAACAGAAAACCAGGCAGTTCATTTTGCATACCCTGGATAAAATCCCATCTAAATTCTAGGGTATTTAAGAGAATGCTCATTTTCCCCAGAATGGGCCTCAGAAATCTATCCTTCGACTATTTTTAAAGTGAACGTAGTAATAAACTAGTTATTAAAATGGAGGGGCTAACACCACCGGGCTGCCTTATGTGCCATTCAAGAGGTAGTTTCTAGTCACTTTTGAATCTGCACCGAGCACTTCTGTTTCAGCCGTGGTCCAGATGTGTGTCCTGAAAAAGGGGGATAGGAGGGACTGGGGAAGGCAGAGCGGGATGTCTCAGGTGCAGTGATCAATCAATCAATCAATCAATCATATTTTTTGAGCACTTACTGTGTGCAGAGCACTGTACTAAGTGCTTGGGAAGTACAAGTTGGCAACATATAGACACAGTCCCTACCCAACAAAGGGGGAGAGAACAGCTCTAGCCTGACAATGACATTTGAACCTCGGAAGACTCCTGATTTTCCTGAAGCTGTTCGTACTCACAGTCTATTCCCAGTCCTCATTTTTTCACTGCAGCATCTTGGCTGGAAAGTGAATTTGTTTAGGTAGGGGTGGAGGCAGACAGGACTAAACAGTTTTCCTGGGAGTCTCTATTTTAGAGAAGTGACTTAACCTAGTGGAAAAAGCACAGGACTGGGAGTCAGAAAACCTGGGTTCTAATCCTGCTTTTGCCACTTGCCTGGTTTGGGACCTTGGGAAAGTCATTTAACTTCTCTGTGCCCCAGTTACCGCATCGGAAAACTGGGAATAAAGAGCTGTTCTCCTTCTCCCTTAGACTGTGAGCCCAGTGTGGAGCAGCTGTGGGGAACAGTGTCCCATCTGATTATAATTTTTTTATGGTATTTGTTATGCGCTTACTATTGACAGGCACTATACTAAGTGCAAAGGTAGATACAAGGTTGTCAAGTTGGACATAGCCCCTGTCTCACATGGAGCTCACAGTCTTAATCCCCATTTCACAGATGAGGTAATTTAAGCACAAAGAAGTTAAGTGACTTAACCAAGGTCACATAGCAGACAAGTAGCAGGGCAGAGATTAGAATCCAGATCCTTCTGAGTCCCAAGCCCGTGCTCTATCCGTTAGGCCAAGATTATTCCGAATCTACTCCAGTGTTTAGAAGAGTGCTTGTCACAGAGTAAGTGTTCAGGGAACATGTCTACTAACTCTGTTGTATTGTACTCTCCAAAGTGCTTAGTGCAGTGCCCTGAGCAGAAGTGCTCAATAAATACCACTGATTGATTAACAAATATCATAATTATTATTTGTGTTCTCCCACAATCCTCATAACCATCCTTCCAAGTTGTTGTGAAAGAGATTCTGTGTTGAAAAATTGAATCCTTCCAGTGTGTTAGTGTGTTACTAATAGCACCTTGGATCATTTAAATGGATATTGTTTTTGTTCACGAATGACTCATTGAAACACCTGTCTTTGGCATCTCTTCTTTTAGGATCAGTTATTGGTCCGTTACAATATGTGCTAATTAAGTTTCGGATTAAGTGATTGACTCAGGAAACTGGTTGTCCTAAAAAAACCACATGCATACAGTAAGCACTCAGTAAATACAGTGGAATGAAAGGGGGGTTTAGTCTGGTGGTTTTTTTATGGTATTTGTTAAGCGCTTACTACATGTCAGGCTCTGTACTGAGTGTTGGGGTAGATGCAAGCTAATCAGGTTGGATACAAGGGGGTCACAGTCTTATTCTCCATTTTACAGATGAGATAACTGAGGCACAGAGAAGTTAAGAGACTTGCCTAAGGTCACAGAGCAGACAACGGGTGGAGTTGGGATTAGAATCCAGGTCCTTCTGACTCCCATGCCCGTGCACTATCCACTAGGTTATTCAGCTTCTCAGATCTGAGACCTGAGAATCAAACAACCAATCAATCAATCATATTTATTGAGCACTTACTGTGTGCCGAGCACTGTCCTAATTTGGGGGGAGAGTACACTGTAACAGAGTTGGTAGACGCTTTCCCTGCTCACAAGGAGAGGAGAAATGGAAGCCAAAATTTCTTGGGTTGTTTGCCAATTGGTCTGAAGTGACTACATATGTCATCCTTTCTTCCTCAGCAAACGAGGGATATGAAGTTGAGTAAACGTGTTTAGTTTAGTGGGTAAAATATGAAAAGGGTTACAAATTCAGAAGCATTTGAGTGGCAGTGAGGTCTAGTGTCAAATGCTGGCAACTGAGAATCAAGAGACATAGATTCTAGCACCAACACTGTCATTGGCTTGCTGTGTGTCCTTGGGCAGGATGCTTAGCCATTCTGTTCCCCAGTTTCCTCATCTGTAAAATGTGGATAAGGTACCTGCTCCCCCTCTATCTCTTAGATTGTGAACCTTATGTAGGACAGAGAGTGTTTTCTAGCACATAATCCTATCACTAGTCTAGTGCTCAAGAGCAGTGCTTAAATACCAAATTATTATTATTGAGAACTTCAATTATCTGATGTAACTGATGAATGACCATGACATGTGAGAAAGGGTTAATGATTCAAACAATAGATCAATCAATGATATTTATTGAATGCTTACTATGTGCAGAGCACTGTATTAAGTACTTGGGAGAGTACAACACAGTTGGTAGACATGTCCCCTGTCCATGTGGAGCTAAAGGATAATTTTAAGTGTCCTGAAATTGTGCCAAAAGTGGTTTTGAAAGACTAGAGAGCTGGATCAACAAGATTCTACTCAGGTTCATTCTATAAGGCTTTTCCAGGGGCATTGCAAGGGAATGGAAATTTTTCTTTTAAAGGGGGAGGTAAAAATAACATGGACAGCCTTCATAGGAGAGCAAACACTAAGCTGTTTTCCCCACACCAATGATACTGAGAAATCTGAATTGTCCTAACTTACGGTGTTGCCTGAATCTGGAAAGCAATGATTTTAGCACTTATATGTTTTTGCTGTGAAAAGTATACACACAAAACAAGCTTCAATTCTTTGCCTCTTTGCTTACTGGGGAAATCTTAGCAATATTAGCTAAGAGCTTTCCTGGGGATAAAATTAAGGAGGAACTAACTGCATTTATTCACTGAATAACAATACTCCTCTTTCCAGTTGGACATTGGTGAAAAGCAGTCCATATTTTAACCCTTTACCTTGTTAGAACCAACAGAGCTAGAGGTGATCGATGTGTTGTATGAACGGAAGGGAATAGAGTATCTTATTAGCAAAATGAATTAGCAAAGGACATCACTAGAAAAGATGCTTTGAATTTAACCATCAGATGACTCTGATTTCAACTACCTGTTTGAAAGGGCAATTTGAGAATGCTTAATTAACCTATTAACTCATTGTTTTCTTTATTTCCCTTTCTTCCTCATTTAGAAATGTAGTGAATTTGGAAGAGTAAACTAACACAAAACTTGACTAACACACCAGGAAAAAGGACTGAGATAGGAATCCTCAAGGGGAGGTGTTGGGAGGCTTTTCTCCTTTTCTCCATTCCTTTACTCCTACTATATTCAATCAATCAAGCAATCAGTGGTATTTATTGAGGGCTTAGTGTATTTAGAGCACCATCCCTGCTCCCTAGGACCTTATGAAGCAGTGTTGGAGGCAGCTCTCTAAACATATTACAGGTAAGGGAAACAAAAGAGTATAAGGCTCTATATGTAAGTGCTGCGGGGTAGAAATGGAGTGAACATCACATATTCAGGGGATACCGATTTAATGGCCTAAGTAATGAAGAAGGGAAAGAGGATAGAAGGTGGATCTCATCACAGGCAAGGAGCATGTCTGCTAATTCTGTCATATTGTAATCTCCCAAGCTCTTAGCACATTTGCTCTGCACATAGGAAGTGCTCAATAAATACTATTGATTGATCGATTGAAGGTGAGGAGTTAGTCAGGGAAGGCTTCCTGGAAGCGGTATGATTATAATAGGGATTTGTACGTAGGAAGAGTGGTGCTCTCTCATATATGAAGGAGGAGGGAGTTCCCCGCAGGATGGAGGGGGTGAGCAAGAGGTGAGATCGGGACACAGGTATGTAGGTTGGTGTTAGGGGAAAAAAACATGTAGGCTGGATTGTTGTAGGAGAGGAGCGAGGATAGGTAGGAGGTCAATATTTCCTGCTGCCTTCAGAACATCTCTACTGCGATGTCATGTCATCACCTCAAATTTAATATACCCGAAACAGAACTCAAGTTCGCCCTCAAACCCTGTCCTTCCCCAGACTATCCCATAACTGTAATCCACACCACCACACTTTGTGTCTCACAGGCCCATAAGAGTGGCGTTACCCTCAACTCATCTCTCTCATTCAACCTGCATTTTCAATGTCACCAGATCCTATTGGTTCTACCTTCATAACATTTCTAGAATCTGCCTTTTCCTCTGCTACCATGCTGATCCAAGCACTTATCACAGCCCGCCTTGACCACTACTGACTGCATCAGCCTCCTCCCTGGCCTCGTGTTCTGAAAGTAGAACTGTTAGGATTTGGGGAACTGACTGAATATGCGGGTAGAAGGAGATAGGAGTTGAGGATAATGCTAAAGTTGTGGGAATGTGAGACAGGGAGGATGGAGGTGTTGTCAACAGTGATAAAAATCTTGGGGAGGAGAGGGTTTCAGTGAGAAGATGAGCAGTTCTGTTTTGGAATTGTTAAGCTTCAGTTGTCGGTCGGACATCCGAGTAGAGATGTCCTGAAGGCAGGAGAAAATGAGAAATTTCAGGGAAAGAGAGAGGTTGGGGGTGGAGAGGGAGATTTGGAAGTCATCTTCATAAAAATGGTAGTTGAAGCCATGGGAGCAAATGTGGTCTCCAAGGGACTAAGTGTATTCACCTCCCAGGAGTCCTGACTTGAGGGCTTGTATGAGTTCTTTTGGTCAATTTCTGTCCCACATTCTGATCATCATCATCAATCGTATTTATTGAGCACTTACTGTGTGCAGAGCACTGTACTAAGTGCTTGGGAAGTACAAGTTGGCAACATATACAGACAGTCCCTACCCAACAGAGGGCTCACAGTCTAAAAGGGGGAGACGGAGAACAAAACCAAAGATACTAATAAAATAAATAGAATAGATATGTATAAGTAAAATAAATAAATAAATAAATAGAGTAATAAATATGCACAAACATATATACATATATACAGGTGCAGTGGGGAAGGGAAGGAGGTAAGATTGGGGGGGGATGGAGAGGGGGATGAGGGGGAGAGGAAGGAAGGGGCTCAGTCATCATCATCATCATCATCATCAATCGTATTTATTGAGCGCTTACTGTGTGCAGAGCACTGTACTAAGCACTTGGGTCGGATGGGGTGCTTTCCCAGCGTGCCCGAGAATCATGGGGGCGGGAATGGGATGCCCAGGATAGACCCCGGACTCCGCTCTGGTGTGGCTCCTGGAATCCCGCGACTCTGTCCCACCAGCCTGGGAGCCGGAGGCCGAAGGGAGGATGAGGGAGGCTCCCTCTCCCAATCACCAGTGCTCAGGTGAGGAGATGGGGGGTGGAGGGAAGTCAGGATCAGGATCAGGATGAGGATGGGACGGCAGAGCCTCACTTCGGGGGGGAGGTCCCCCTCGTAGGCCGGCCAGCTGCAGGAGAAGGCGATGGGGTGGCCTGTGGCGTTGAGGGTCTCGGCCATCTTGGGGTAGCCCGAGGGAGACGAGGATCCTCATCAGTCACGGGGGTAGAGTTTGGGGTGGAGGCTGCTGGGGTGGGGAGCGGGCTGCCTGGCACCCCTAGGAGGGGCTGGGATCTCACAGCACTTAACTGGGTGCCAGGCCGGGCGGGCGTCTCAGCTGGGTGGACTCCCTGCTTTAGTCAGCTGAATCGAAAGTATGATACAGCACCACAGAAAACAATCAAATTCCCAAATCATCCAAGAGCTTCAGTGACTCACTGCCAGACTCCTATCTGTTTTCCCAGCTGCTCTTGGACTTGTTATCAGCCTTGACCCCATTGCCTGTGTCTCGACCCACTCCTGCCTCTGTTTTCCTCTCAGGACTAACCTTACTTTGTGAGCAACCAGACTTCCAACTTTTTCTCAAAACTGCTAATGTATTCCCTCCCCTCCGTCCTTTGTCTTATTGTTCTTCAGTAATGCTTAAAGTTGGGTGAAAGAGTGCTCTAGGGATGAGGCTTAGGTTGGTAAGAGTGGCCTCTGGCCTCTCCTAGCTAGCCTCAACACTTCCATAAAGTCCTTTGAGTGATGGAAAGACAGTGTGGCCTGGTGGAAATAACACAGGACTAGGAATCAGAAAACCTAGGTTCTAAGCCCAGCTCTGCCACTTACCTATTATGTAATAATAATAATGGCATTTATTAAGTGCTTACTATGTGCAAAGCACTGTTCTAAGCACTGGAGCACTGTTATGTGACCCTGGGTATATCACTTAAATGCTATATGCCACAGTTTCCTTATCTAAAAAGTCGCAATGAAATATCTGCTCTTCCTCTTAGATTGTGAGCTTTGGGTGAAACAGGGATGGTGTTTGATCTGATTATCTTGTATCTACCCCAGTGCTTGGCACATAGAAAGTAATTAATAAATACCATCATTTTTATTATGAGAGACCACTTACTCTTCAGTCAACCAATAGGGTTTATATATTAGCATAAATTTAACATTTATTATAGTACTTATTTGATTAATTCAGGTTGATAAATGAAAAAGTGATGAGAAAAAACATTCATATATAGTTGACCAAAATTTGTCACTGTACATGTATCAAGTTAGCATCAGTGTTTTTTTCCTCCCAAAACTCTGTTTCAGATCACGCAGGGGCTAGAGGGAGGGAGAGCAGAGAGAGATTAAGCCAGATGCAAAAATGTATCAGACTGTCTCTTATGCCCACGTTTACCGGTCTATCATTCTCCTAATGCAACTCAAGCTTTTCAACAGCTCCACAGAGTAAAAAAATAAGATCATCTTCCTGCAGCAAATGTACTTACAATACAGTCACAAAACACACACTTTCCTGAATATCTAACTAAACATCTTTCAGCCCCGCTATTCAATTTTTGCATCACCTCTTGCCTCCAGAATATATCCACTTGGATGGCCTGCCAGCACCTCAAACTCAGTCGGTTCCAAACTAATCTCATATCCCCTCCTAAACCCTTCTTCCCTCCTCTCAACTTTCCCGTCTCTGGCTCTAACACCTCCATCCTTCCGGTTGTCAAAACCCACAAACTGGATGTCATCCTCGACTTCTGACCAGTTTTCAGTTCTCAAATTCAGTCAGTCACTAACTCCTGCTGATTCTTCCTTCAAAACATTTCCCAGATCTTTCCCAAACAGTTACCGCCTTGGTTCCAGTACTCAACCCTTAACACATGCCATATTGAAAGTACTAAGTACTCATCATTTCATGGTTAGACTTTGTATATCAGCCTCTCACTCTTTTCCCTGGCTTCAGCTTCTTCCCATATCAGTCAAGTCATCTTGCTGTTGTTCCCATCATTCTCCCAAAGCATCTCTCGGCACACCTCTCAACTCCTCAAAAAACCTCCAATAACTGCCTGCTACCTATACCTTTACCACTGACTTCAATGCTCACCACTAACTCTTTTCATTTTACATTCGAGTTCTCTTTACCCTCCAGGGTTACACTCCCCTGTTCTCCCTAAGTCAGTCATTCATATTTATTGAGCACTTACTGTGAGCGGAGAACTGTACTAAGCGTTTGAAAGAGTACAATCTAGCAATAAACAGACACCTTCTAACTGTACCCTGCTTTCTTCTCACCCAATTCTGACCTGAATTGATCTGAAACTCCCTCTCCGCCCTAATCAATCCTACCTCAGCTCTCCCCACTTTAAAAACCCTTCTAAAATCACACCTCCTTTGGTAGGCTTTTCCGATTAATTCCCAACAGCAATCAATTGATCAATCAATTAATTGTTTTCTGTGTTTAGAACACTGAACTAAGTGCTTAGAAGAGTCCAGTACAAAAGAACTGATAAATCCCTGCACTGCTCCCTGCCCTCAAGGATTTTACAATCTAGATGGAGGTGTTACAATCTAGTAGAAAGTCTGAATCCTGAGTTGTAGCAACCCAATGGTAACCTCTAGCATTACATATTATTTATACCTGTTTTCTGTACTTGTATACTCAATTGCATCTATTAAGCACTTACTGTGTGCAAAGAATCATTCTATCTGCTTGGGAAAGTACAATATAACAACAAACACACCTATTCCCTGACCACAATGAGCTCATAGTCTACAGGGGGAGACAGGCATTAATATACATAAATTAATAAATAAACCTACATAAACATGCATATATCTATTTGTCCTTGTATATAAGGAAAAAGAGAAAATCAAACAATCAAAAAAGGTACTTTTAGAGCATTTACTGTCCGCAGAGTACGGTACTAAGCTCTCGGGAAGAGTGCAATACAGTTAGTAGATATGAGCCCTGTCAATAAGAAGTTTGCAGTCTAGAGGCAGAACTTATTAACTCTATAATGTATTTAGTTGTCTTCACTTTTGAAGGTGGTCTGATGGTGAAATTGTATCCATGCTTGTGGGAGTGGCTGAAAAGGCTGATGGATGACTAACACTCGATTCTACCTGGAAGTACATATAACACTGTTTGCAAGTGCTTAGTTCAGTGTTCTGCATATTGTAAATGCTCCATAAATACCATTGATTAAATGATAAAGGCAGTTCCTTTGCAGCCCTGTGCTGCCCTGATGTGTTTTCTTGTGTGAGGCCTGTTTCTTTTTTTGAAACTGCATCTTCGTGAAGCCCCAACTCAAGGAGAGCACCCTCTCTGCAATTTACTTCTCGAAGAGTGCCTAATCATCTGGTTTTCAGAGGGTATGGTCTTGCCTTGTACTGCTATGATCCTGGAAGCCTGCTTCCCCAGTTATATAATATTCAGTACTGTCTCCCTCCGTCGTGGCTCCTGCTGCCAAGTGCCATGACTTAGAAGTAGCACCCATGTCCAGGGGAACATGGGAGGGAAAAACAACAATTCCATTAAAGGGCAAAGCCCAGGGGTTCTGGGTGGGAACTTTCTAGGTTTGGGTGAACCTGGGGATATTTGGTGTTGCAGATGCCTTGTAGAAGTCTCTGGAGAAAATATCCCAAGAATAATAATAATAGTTATCATAATTATGGTATTCGTTAAGGGCTTACAATGTGCCAAGCACTGTTCTGAGCACTGGGGTAGATATAAGGTAATCAGGTTGTTCCACAGGTTAATCACAGTCTTAATCCCTCTTTTTACAGATGAGGAAACTGAGGCACAAATAAGTTAAGTGGCTTGCCCAGCAGACAAGTGGCAGAACCGGAACTAGAACCCGCATCCTCTGACTCCCAATTCCAAGCTCTTTCCACTAAGCCACACAGATTTACTAATTTTCATTTAGGTTTTAAGCCTGATGCTTTTTTTCAAATGGTTTTTGTTAAATGCTTACTATGTGCAAGGGGCTATACTGAGGGCCGGGGGGACGCACAAGTTAATTGGATTGAACACAGTCCCTGTCCCACATGGGGCTCATAGTCTAAATAGGAAGGAGTAAAGCTCAATCCCCGTTATACAGATGAGGAAATCAATCAACTGTATTTATTGAGCGCTTACTGTGTGCAGAGCACTGCTCGGAAGAGTACAATATGAGAGTATACCAGACACATTCTTTGCCCACAACAAATTTACAGTCTAAAGGACAAACCTACAGTCAAGAGGAACTGAGGCACAAAGAAGTTAAGTGATTTGCCCAAGGTCACACGGCAGACAAGTGGCCAAACCACTTAGAACCCCCAAATCTTTGACTCCCAAGGCCCATGCTCTTTCCATTAGACTACACTGCTTCAAGATGTCATGAAGTTCTGTCTGTCTTTCTCAGGAGCCCCTCAGCCACTTTTAGTTTTCTTTTCTACTTCTGCTCCAATACAGCATTGGACAGTGTATCCCTTTGGCAGCAGAATTCAGTAACACCATTCAGGTCTTTGTTCCTGATTAAAACTTTGATTGTATGTAGGGTTTCTTGGGCATAGTTTCGTTCAAAATCTCAGCTCTGTTCAGCCTTATTGCCAGTCTGTAGTACTGTTTAACCTCTGAGAAGAATTCATACCCAACCGTGGGTCTTCTTGTGTATGTTCTTCAAGGGCATATTTGTCAAGGTACAGCATTTCCTGAATGACTAGCTCAAAGACTTTTGGTGGTGCTCTTGGCCTGAGGAGTTGAAAAAGTTTCCTAGGGAATGGAAAACATATTCTGACTCCACTAAATGCATTCTCAAGCATGATGGCACAGATTAGATTGAGTGAGACTGGATTTACCAGGCAGTCCTGCTGTATTTTGGTGTGATGGTGATAGTACACCATTTTGGTGTAATAATAATGATACTGATTAAGCTCCCTCTATGTGCAAAGCACCTCACTGAGCACTGGGAAAAAATATGCAGGTGAAAATAAAACACCAACCCTGACCTCCAAGGACTCACAGCCTTTCAATGTTTATTATATAAATCTCTCTCCCCTTGAACTTCTGGACAGTTCCAGCCATAAAAAGCTTAATGTGCAGAACAGTGAAGTAGCAGGGTTTGGTGGAAAGAACATGAGACTGAGAGTCAGAGATTCTGGGTTCTAGTCCTGACTCTGCCACGTCTCTGTGGTATGATCTTGGGCAAGTCACTTAACTTCCTTGTGCCTCTGTTTCTCAAATTGTAAAACAGGGATTTAATAGCTGTTCTCCTTTGTATTTAGACTGTGAGCCCCATGTGGGAAAGGGACTGTGGCCAACCTGATTAACATATCTTCCCCAGTGCTTGACACATAAGAGTTTAACAAGTACTATTATTCTTCTTCTTATTAACAAAAAGAAGAATAATAATAGTAACTAGTAGTATTGAGGGGTGGTTATGAATCTCATCTGTGTATGCTCTGATGGGCCTTTCCCAGTGTTCTGGGGAATGATTGAAGAAAAATCCGTGGTGCTTATATCAACAATACACTACTGACCTTTAACCTTTACATTTTTGGCCTAGTGGAAGGAACATGAAGCTAGAAGTCTGGAGGCCTGAATTTGAGTCCCAGCTTTGCCACTTTTCTCTGTATGACCTTTATTTATGCATGACCTTTAGTTATCTGCAACTAAGTTTCCTTTTCTGAAAAAGTGGGGTAGAATACCTGCTCTCCTTCCCCCTTAGACTGTAAGCCCTATGTTAGGCAGGGGCTGTGACAGGGGATAAAATGAATTGGGAGACCCATGTAGGACAGGGACTGTGTCCAATCTCATAACCTTGAATCTACTCCAACATTTAGTAGATGATATGGGCTTAATAAATGTTAGAATTATGGCATTCAGGAAACACCAATTCCTGAATCCATGGTGCACTGAAATATTTCACATTCAACTTTTACGGATTGTATTTAGTGGAACTAAATATCTAAGGGTCGCTTTGATATTTTTCTAAATCCATCTCAGAAAGTTTTCTTTTTTAATATAAATATGAAACAATTCTGAAGGCACTCATTCTGGTTTTTGTAAATGTGTGTTTAGGGCTGGCTCTCCTGTATTACAGGAAGGGAAAATTGGAAATTATGTGCTTAATATGGGTGGACTAAACTGGATAATTCAGGTCAGGCCTGGATAATTTTGGTCAGAATAATCTGGATTAGCTGCCTCAATGGTTCGTATTAATAAGGTGACTGATTGCTAACTCTCCTCATTTTCATGCAGACTTCACTTAGCTTCAAAGAAGGTGATAGTGAGTTTTTGTCAGTTAATTTTTTTAAATTAAATTTAAATATATATGCATGTGAAATAATAAAAAGCAATGGTTAACAGTTTTAAAAAAGAAGCTAGGAGAAAATTGATTCCATATTTTCTATAGGGAAACATTGAATCATTTCTCTTTTTTAATGAAAAAGACCCTGTAATTTTGGGAGAACTAGTTATAGGGTTTTTAAAGATATATTGCCACCTAGCGTCAGTTTCGCGTAATTGCTTGTACTGACTAAAAGTGATTAAGCGGCTCGAGTGATTTTTTTTAACCATTTTAAATACATGGGCAGGAAATCAGTTAAAAGCTCTCCATTACATTATTTTTTAAAATAGGTAAATTATACATTGAGGTTAAATTTCTGTGTTTCTACACTGTGAGCCCCCTTTCTAGACTGTGAGCCCACTTTCTAGACTGTGAGCCCACTGTTGGGTAGGGACCGTTTCTGTAGTTGCCAACTTGTACTTCCCAAGCGCTTAGTACAGTGCTGTGCACACAGTAAGCGCTCAATAAATACGACTGACTGACTGAATGAATGTTGAGCTGTCTGGATGACAAGATCAGTTTACAGTGTTTCTTTAGGTGTATGCTTGAAGGTTGATAGAGCTTCCATTTGCTGAATTGTTAATACGCATTTCCCTCCCTGGTATGTATCAGTGCACTATACTAGAATAGGCAAAGCACTTGTCCTGAAGGAGCTTTAGACTCTAGACTGTAAGCCCGCTGTGTGCAGGGAACATGTCTATCCACACTCTGTTATATTGTACTCTCCCGAGCACTTAGTATCAGTGCTCTGAACTAAGTGCTCAATAAATGCCACTGATTGATTGATTTAGTCTAATGAAGAGACAAAGCTAACGTTCAAACTCTCCTCCCTCTCCCTTTCTCTCTCCCTGAAATGTGCTTTGTTTGTAGGGGACAAAGGAGATGATTTAGGAAATAGGCGCTAAACTGTAAACTCCCTGAAGGCAGGGATGATGTCTACAAACTGCATTGTTATTTCCCAAGTGTTTAGTATGGTCCTCTGCAATGTAACAAAGAAGCAGCATGGCCTAGTGGATAGAACGGGGGCCTGGGAGTTGGAAAGACCTGGTTTCTAATCCCAGCTCTGTCCCTTGTCTGCTGTGTGACCTTGGGCAAGTCATTTATCTGTGCCTAAATGGCCTCATCGGTAAAATGGGGATTAAGACTGTGAGCCCTCCTTGGGACATGGACTCTGTCCAATTTGATTAGCTTGTATCTACCCCAGGGCTTAGTACAGTAATTTAAGTGCTTAACAAATACCACTAAAATAATTAAGTGCTCAATAAATACCACTGATTGTTTGATTAACTGACAGGAAGGTTGATCTACCTAGAGGGGGCAGATTGGACATAGATTTGAAGTTGTGCTGGCAACCTGCAGAGTCTGTGGCAAACTGTCATTGACTCCTAACCAACGCTTTTTGGCTCCCAAAGCCCTCTGGGTCCCCTGTTGGAGACAGAATGCTGATTTGACCTAGTAATGGAATTATATTTTTATGTTCCTATCTTTCATGTATAATTAAGATTTAGTAGATAGACACGGGAAGTCAGGATCAGGGCTTCATCAGGAGCCAGAATTTCAAATGAAAATGTTTAATAGGCCCAAAATAAGAAATAATGAAAGATGGGCTGTTATCTTTGAATAAAGATATTTAGTAGAGCTATAAATTTGGAATATATCAAGCATTATTAGCAGAGGTTGTGAGTGTATGTGTCTATACATGTGTAGATATAAAGCACAACTATATTCCTAATTTGGTAATATTCACAATGGGCCAATGCCACCTGATGTTTAGTACATGTATCTAGGTAAACTGGAGAAAACAATATTGACTGTAAATCTTCCCAATCCACAACATCGTTTACTATGGCTTGCGTTGTATGTCCATTTAAGTAAACCAGTTTACTGTCCATGATTATAGGTGGGTAGCACTTGATGCATTTGTCATTTGAGTTTATTTTCATAGAGGAGATATAATAATAACAATAATACTATTTATAAGACATTTCATTCATTCATTCAATCGTATTTATTGAGCACTTACTGTGTGCAGAGCACTTTACTAAGTGCTTGGGAAGTACAAGTCAGCAACATATGAAGACGGTCCCTACCCAATAACGGGCTCACAGTCTAGAAGGAGGAGACAGAGGACAAAACTCTAGGGTAGATACAAGATAATTAGGTCAGACACAGTCCTTACCCCACATGAGGCTCAAAATTGAAGGGAGAGGGAGAACAAGTATTTCTTACTTTACAGATGAGGAAACTGAGGCACAGAGCATTTAAGTGACTTGCCCAAGGTTACACAGCAGGCCCATCACCCCAGTCAGCTGTTACAGACATTTAACTTCCTCCTCAGGCCCCCTGTTCCTCCCTCCTCCATCCCTCCCTCCAAAACGATCTTACCACCTACTTCATTAAGAAAATTAACACTATCAGGTCTGAGCTCCCCAAAGTCACTCCTCCCCCTTCTCTTCCCCCCCCCACTCTCGACCCCCTCCTCTACTTTCCCATCCTTCCCAGTAGTATCTTCAGAGGAGATCTCCTCCCTCCTCTCAAGTGCCACCCCCTCCGCCTGTGCTTCGGACCCCAATCCCTCCCACCTTATAAAAACTCTCACCCTTTCCCTCCTCCCCTACTTAACTTCCATCTTCAACTGCTCACTCTCCAATGACTTCTTCCTCTCTGCCTTCAAACATGCTCACATCTCCCCTAACCTAAAAAAAACCTCCCTTGACCCCACTGCCCCCTCCAGTTATCGCCCCATCTCCCTCCTACCCTTCCTTTCTGAACTCCTAGAACTAGTTGTCTACACTAGCTGTCTTGAATTTCTCACTACAACTCTCTCCTGGACCCCTTCCAATCTGGCTTCCGTCCCCTCCATTCCCCCGAAATTTCCCTCTCAAAGGTCACCAATGACCTCCTTCTGGCTGAATCCAATGGGTCCTACTCTATCCTAATCCTCCTTGACCTCTCAGCTGCCTTTAGTCACTGTCAACCATCCCCTTCTCCTCAAAATGTTATCCAACCTTGGCTTCACAGACTCTGTCTTCTCCTGGTTTTCCTCTTATCTCTCTGGTCGTTCATTCTCAGTCTCCTTCAAGGGCTTCTCCTTCCGCTCCCATCCCCTAGCTGTAGTAGTTCCTCAAGGGTCAGTACTTGGTCCCCATCTATTCTCCATCTGTACTTACTCCTTTGGTGAACTCATTTGCTCCCACAGCTTCAACTATCATCTCTATGCAGATGATACCCAAATCTAAATCTCCACCCCATTCTCTCTCCCTCCCTCCAGGCTCATATCTCCTCCTGCCTTCAGGACATCTCCACCTGGATGTCTGCCGACACCGAAAACTCAACATGTCTAAGACTGAGCTCCTTATCTTCCCTCCCAAACCCTGTCCTCTCCCTGACTTTCCTGTCACTATGGACGGCACTACCATCCTTCCTGTCTCACAAGCCCACAACCTTGGTGTCATCCTTGACTCCTCTCTCTCATTCACCCGGTGCTCTGCACACGGTAAGTACTCAATAAATACGATTGAATGAATGAATCAATATATATACATATTTATTATTCCATTTATTTTATTAATGATGTATATATATATCTATAATTCTATTTATTTACATTGATGTTTTTGATGCCTGTCTACTTGTTTTGTTTTGTTGTTTGTCTCCCCACTTCTAGACTGTGAGCCCGTTGTTGGGTAGGGATTGTCTCTATCTGTTGCCGAATTATACTTTCCAAACGCTTAGTACAGTGCTCTGCACACAGTAAGTGCTCAATAAATACGATTGAATGAATGAATGAATGAATGAATGACAGTGGTGGATTTATGATTAAAACTCAGGCCCCCCGACTCCCAGGCCCAAGGTTTTTCGTCTAGGCCACTCTGATTTGCTAGGAAAACTATTCAATGTCTGGGATGCACTAATCATTCCAGGTTTTACCTCAACTCTCTTAAGGTAACTTTTCTCCATGGATACATGTTTTCTTTAGGAAAGGAAATAAGTAAAATCAAGACCAAGTATACCATGGAAAGAATGATTTTTGTTTTTGTTGAGAAGAAATAAATATTGACTCCACTTGCAAAAGTAGGGTGGTGGCACTATGTGGTGAATTAGTAGGAACCAACAAGGAAAAGTTACTGTCATTATTTAGGCGGGCCTCCTAAATAACTTCAAAGGAAGGAAAAAACATTTACGTCACTTAAACTGTTTACAGATTATAATGCAGTTCCCAAACTGTAAGGAACTAAATGTCCCTAGTTGCTGGGAGGAGAGAACGACATATGGGACAGAGCAGTTCTTCTTTAGTAACTTGGCAACACTTGTGACCCTGGAGGTTTGACTAGGCAAATATCACTTAAAATCAGATATTCCCAGTGAAAATATTCATTAGTGAGACACACTTCCTCCAAACAGGTGTAACCACCCTGTGAAAATCATACTGCAGCTTTCCCCCTCTCCCAGCTGACTGCCTTCACCTCCTAAAATCCAATCCAAGGCAAGCTTTCCTTGACATGATTAATTGCAGTGTTTACTTCTAGCCATTTTAAGTACTTGTGTATACATTCATTTTGATCATCTGTGTCTGTGTCCTCCTTTAGAATCTGAGCTCTTTGTTGGAGAGGAACATGTTTTGTGACCCTGATGGAGTTAGGGCTGGGGCGTCTCAGGGAGGGCATCTGTAGGGCAGGAGCAGTGGAGGAGAAACTTAGGGACAGCAATTGCACATCAGTCTGTCAGGGCTATACTGGTCATGGAAAACTTTTCCATCCCCTCCCATTCTTTATGATATGATGTCATTCCAATGCTCCTTGTGAGCAGGGCCCATGTCTACCATCTCAATTGTATTGCACTGCATTCTCTCAAACATTTAGTACTGTGCTCTGCACAGATAAGCACTCAATAAATACAGTTGATTCAATCATTTATTTATCGTGGGGCTGTACTTAGAGAACATCTGCTGAAATAGATGAAATGCAGAGGAGAGAGAGTTTTCCAATCCTCACAACTGCTACTGGTAGGGTTAGGGTGAGGGCAACTGCAGTTTAGAAGAAGCGTAGCCGTAGCTTAGTGGAAAGAGCACAGGCTTGGGAGTCAGAGGACCTGAGCTCTAATCTCTACTCTGCCACTTATCTGCTCTGTGACCTTGGGTAAATCACTTAACTTCTCTTTGTCTCTGTTACATCATCTGTAAAATGGGGATTAACACTGTAAAACCCATGTGGGACATGAACAGTGTCCAAACTGATTATCTTGCATCTACTCCTGTGCTTAGAGCAGTGCCTGGCTCCTAGTAAGTGATTAACAAATACTATTAAAAAAAGGGGAGAGGGAGGTGGTTCTCACTCTATTTAGTGCTTATTGCTTGGCAGAAACCCAAGGGATACTGATCTCTAGCACTGCCTACAGTTCGATGCTCAAAGTGATCCCTAGTCTTCTATTTTAAATCATTCAGAATAGAGAAGGTTTAACTTTATCGTCATTGTACCTAAATAGGATTTCCTTTCTACTAATAGGGCAAATTGCAAATGTTCCTGATAAATGAGCAACACTATAATGGGAAAGGCATTTTAGGAAGTCTGCCTCTTTGTTGGCTCACTGCTTTAGTCAGGCAACCTGAGTTTGCTTTTTGGAGGGAGGGTTCAACTATCCCTGGTTCTGGTTTTCCAGTTTGGGATACATCACTTCTGCTCTCCTATCAAAGGGTGGTACTGGGGACCACCATTCCTAATGCTTAGATTGGCATTTGCCTCTTTCCACTAGGACCCACTGCTTTCTGGTTCGATCCCTCCGTGCATAAATCAGAGACACAAGGGTATCAAAAATATTTTATTTGCATTATGTTGGGAATTATTGCCCTCTAAAGAAGAAATTTTCCTATCAGAAGTATTTTAGTTTCTGTCCCAAATGTACAGATGACTTTAAGCATCCCCAGGGGCCGTCAGAGTTAAGGATGATCATTCCCAGAAGAGACTGTCTTCAAACTTCCTCCCCAAATTTTCTCTGAGTGGCACTTTTGCTAGCCTCATTCTTCTTGCTGAAATGTCAATGACGTGCAAACTTAATTTGTGGCAGGTAGTCTGATCCCAGGTTATGTATTTTGCTGTCAGAATAAATTTAACTTGCTGCCTCTTCTTTTCAGGGATTTTCCTCCGCAGTAGACATGGCTCTCAAGGAAGCAGCGCTCCAGACTTAAATTTTATTTGAATTTGTAAATGTTACTCAGCAATAAATTAGTGCATTTAACAATTACCCTGATAACCTCCCACCAACCCTGCTGACTTATGATAAGTATTAGAATTTTTTTAAAAAACAAAACATTAAATTGAGGTAAAGGGAGGTTTCCTAACGCAAAACATAGGAAGTAGAGAAGCCCAACTTAAGGTGGGCAGAGAACAATGTTTGTCAGGGGTATTACTCCAGGGAGAAGTCATAAAAGTGGGAAAAGAAGGACAGAAAAGGTGCAACAAAGATAAAATTTCAGGTATAATTGAAGGGACAGAGAAAGATGCACGTACAGAGGAAGAGAGAGGGACAGAGAAAGAGAGAGACTGTGGGGGGGAGAGTGAAGGAAAAAGAGAAAGAGAGAAAGAGAGGGAAAGAGAGAGAAAGAGAGAGAAAGAGAGGTGGAAACAGAGACATTGAATGGTTGGGATGAAGGGACATTATATAAAAACAAACACACAGAAATAGAGAAATGTAGAAACACATACAGAAACACCCACACTATGCCACCATCTTTCTCCTTGGCTATTCTGGTGACCTCTGCCACTTCAGCTGTATCTGTGGATGTCAGGGGAGGAGAGGAGGGCTTAGTCAGGGAAGACTTCTTGGACGAGATATTATTTTAATAAGGCCTTGAAGATGGAGAGAGTGGTCATTTGTCAAATATGAAAGGGGAGGGAATTTCAGGCCACAGGCAGGATGTGGGCAAGATAGACAAGATGGAGTTACAGGGAGTAGGTGGCTCAATGGAAAGAGCATGGGCTTTGGAGTCAGAGGTCATGGGTTCAAATCCCTGCTCCGGCAATTGTCAGCTGTGTGACTTTGGGCAAGTCACTTAACTTCTCCGTGCCTCAGTTACCTCATCTGGAAAATGGGGATTAAGACTGTGAGCCCCCCGTGGGACAACCTGATCACCTTGTAACCTTCCCAGTGCTTAGAACAGTGCTTTGCACATAGTAAGCACTTAATAAATGCCATTATTATTATTATTATTTTTAGAAGAGCCAAGTGAATGGATTTGGGTTGCAGTAGGAAATCAGTGAGGTAGGATAGGAGGGAGCAAGGTGATCAAGTGCTTATACTGAATTATGATGAAAAGTATTATAAACCATATTAACATCATAACCACCATCACATCTATTGTATATGGGCTTATAATTATCCTAGGCACTGGGGAAAACAGTGAAAATTAGCAAAATAGCCCCCAAAGTCAAGAACTTCTCAGTTTAAGCGGGGCATACATACATGCACATATACATTCTCAAAAGGTGCTGACAAAGTCTTCAATAATAAAGTAAAAACAAAAAAAGAACCTCAAAATACCATTCAGGGGGCTAAAAGCCAACCTAGTATTAACTGCTTGCTACATAAAACAAACAGTTGTAGTAAATAAGTGTCTAGAATGGCTAGTAAGTCAGGGATAATGCTATTTTAAGACTCAGGTAAATTTAATGACATTTTATCAACCTACTTTTAAATGTGCCTCATGATGATGATGATGATGATGATAATAATAATAATAATAATAATAATAATTATTATTATTATTATTATTATTTTGGTATTTGTTAAGCATTTACTATTTGCCAAGCACTGTTCTAAGCACTGGGGGATCAGATACAAGGTAATCAGGTTGTCCCACATGGGGCTCACAGTCTTAATCATCATTTTCCAGATGAGATAACTGATGCACAGAGAAGTGAAGGGACTTGCCCAAAGTCACACAGCTGACAAGTAGCGGAGTGGGATTAGAACCCACGACCTCTTACTCCCAAGCCCGTGCTCTTTCCACTAAGCCATGCTGCCTCATGCAGAAAGTGTCAAATCAGGACTAAAATCGAGGCACCTTCACTTCTAAAACCGAGTTTGAGTAAAAAAAATAATATTTCTGCCTTGAATTAAACCTGTTGTGGAATAATGGGTGACAATACATTTGAACACAGCATTAGCGGCAATGAGATATTGTAGGAGACAGTGCCATCTGGTGACTAATAAACAGCATTTCAAGGGGTAAATAATTATTTAGATACTGATTTCTCAAGATTTTTGTGGATGATCATTTATAGGAATTTTTTTTAAACCCCAAGCATTAGGTTCATAATTGAAAGTAGGTCCATAATGATCCCCCAGTGCCATTTACCTATTTGAGAAATAACTTGGAATGCATACAACATACCTATTTTTCCTATTTAAGAATACGGGGAATTCAATAATTTCTATCTGTTGCATTTTTTAACCCGCTCATAATCAAAATTTTTGTACATATTTTTGAAAGTTCGATGAAAAAAGGACAATTTCAGAAAGAAACATAAGTTTACCTTGAGCCCAGTTGGATGACTTTTTCATCCAGATGGTTAAGAATTCTAGAAAGAATTAAAGCACACCACCTTAAATACTAGGAACTCTCATTTTGATGAGAAAACCTGAAACAATATCTGAAGGACGACTTTTACAATTCTGTGGAACCCCCCAGGTAAAAGATCTTATATATTAGATTTTAAGCTTCTCAAGGGCAGGGGTTGGATCTGCCAAATCCATTGTACTGTACTTCTGAAGCATTTAGGACAGTACTCTGCACACAGTAAGCACTCAATAAATATCATTGATTGATTGATTGATTGATTAAAGAGTAAGTGGGGATTTAGTCTGCTCCTAAAGAGATTTTGATCAATTATTCAGTCCATCAATCGTATTAATTGAGCACCTACTCTGTGCAGAGCTCTGTACTAAGCACTTGAGAGAATACAATGACTTAGTAGACACAGTCCCTTCCCTTAAGGAGCTTACAATCCAGTGGTACCTCTTTTCCTGATTACAGATGTTCTTTATAATGAGAGTGCTCCATAGCATTTGGTAGCATAAGGTATTAGGGCATGGGAGAAAAGAAAGGATCTGGGATGGAACTGTTGAGGGTTACAACAGGGACTGGAGGAATGCTCCTTTGGAGATGCAACATGGCATATTCATTCATTCATTCATTCATTCATTCAAGTATTTATTGAGCGCTTACTGTGTGCAGAGCACTGTACTAAGCTCTTGGGAAGTATAAGTTGGCAACATATAGAGACGGTCCCTACCCAACAAGTGGCTCACAGTCTAGAAGGGGGACACAGGCAACAAAACAAAACATGTAGACAGGTGTCAAAATCATCAGAACAAATAGAATTAAAGCTATATGCACATCATTAACACTAAATTAAGCCACTTAACTTCTCTGAGCCTCAGTTACCTCATCTGTAAAATGGGGATTAAGACTGTGAGCCCCACATGGGACAACCTGGTCGCCTTGTTCCCCCACTCCCCCAGCGCTTAGAACAGTGCTTTGCACATAGTAAGTACTTAACAAATACCATTATCAGTGCTTAGAACAGTGCTTTGCACATAGTAAGTGCTTAATGCTATTATTATTACTATTATTATTATTATGAGTGCATTCCTCCCGTTAGGGAAGCTCAAATATTGCTCATTGATTACATTCCTCCCAAAAGGGAAGCTCATTCCAATCCAGTGCTTAGAACAGTGCTTTGCACATAGTAAGCACTCAATAAATGCCATTATTATTGTTATTGCGCCTAAATAACTAAATAATTCAATTCACCTCACAGAATAAATTTTATATAAAACTCAGGCTTTCTGTTCTCTCTCTCTCTCTCTCTCTCTCTCTCTCTCTCTCTTGCTCTATCTCGCTCCCTCTCTCTTGAACGAACCCATCACCGGACGACGGGTGACAGGCGCTCAAAGTCTTAATCCCCCATTTTACAGATGAGGTAACTGAGGCACAGAGAAGTTAAGTGACATGCCCAAGGCCACACAGCAGACAAGTGTCAAGGGTAGAATTAGAACCCATGACCTCTGACTCCCAAGTCCGTGCTCTTTCCACCAAACCGCGAGCAGGTACTACAAGGTAAAAGATAACTCCACAAATGCCTGCCATGCTTGTTTCTAGTGCTCTCCAACTCTAAAAATTGGTTCCAAATTCAACCCTTTGTCTAACAGCTCTAGAGAGTGATAATTCATGAAGTCAAATAAGATGTTTTTAAACAATAAGCTTTCTTTGCCTTCCTTTTCAACGTTGTCAACTGAAAGTAGCAGTAATAGTATTAGTAGTATCTTAGATTGGGTCAATCAAGCCAGTGTAATGTTCTGCCTCTGAGGTAGGTGAAGAATGTCCTCTAAGGACCCTAAAATACATCAAATTGGCCGGTTTGATTAAAAGTCTGCCTTATATTTTACTCCTTCTGTATGTTGCTTAATGCATCACTGTGACAAATGATCTATCAAGGATGTTGAGAAATTTATGGTCAAACATTTAGCCCATTTCCCCCTCACTATTAAAGGAGGAGTAGGTTTTCTTAAGTGATAGTTTTATTCTTGCTGACATTTATGGGCTGGTGGATGCTTGACATCGTTATAAATATTAACCAGCTTGTTATTCTGTAAGATTCAGGTTTATAGTTTTCTCATTTTTTGATCATAAATGACTCTTCCAAGAGAGTAATGCTGGAAGCAGTGAATTGACTCTTCACGTTATAAAATATCCTTTTTATCTTCCGTGCAATTTGCAATCTTTCCCCAGATCTGGTGCTCTTTTGTCTCTACCACAGCTTTGCCAGGTGTTTAAGGCTGCCTACAATAAATTTAAAGCTTCTGTTGAAATCATCTTTGGCAGCAACAGTGACCCGGCTACATCCTTTGTTCAAGTCCAGGGAAGTTTCCTCTCTCAGATTTGGGTGAAGACTCTGAACATAGAAAGGTCGACTGGCATTCAAGTTTCCCAAATCCACTCATACTTCCATTTCTGGGGTGGCCAGCAGGTATATTGAGGGTACATCTTTAACCAATGTTCAGAGTACTGGGATACTGGTAAAAGAGAGAAAGCTCTGGAAGACACAGGAGAGAGGGCAGAGAGCAACAGGACAAATATATAATTCAATAAGAAATACCATTGCTGTCTAGAACACTGCTTCCATTCAGCCAATTTTGGCTCTAATGGAAGCAGTAGGAGGCTTGAAAGGACTGTTCTTAGTAGCCTCTTTAACATTTAGGGATATACCACCTCATATCGCCAACTTTCCCTTCTCTATGCCTAACTTGGCCTCTTATCACCCATTATGATGATAAGTTTGTTCATGCATTTATTCAAACCATTTAAAAACCCACTGATATTTTCTGCCTGCAGAACTTCCAATGGTAACAAATTCCATACGCTCACCATTGGCTGGATGAAGAGGCAGCAGGAGAAAAAGGCATTACATGAATAGTTTAAATATTGGTGAGTGAACTTGCAACCAGATCTATTTTTCTGTTCTACTCTCTGCCCTTTGTTCCAGTCCTTCTTGTTTTTCTAGAGTGAAGTGACAGGTTTGAGGTGTGTGTGTGTGTGTGTGTGTGTGTTCACGTGCGTGTGTGTTGGGACTCATGATGGGGAAGGGAGGGGACAGAGAAATGAAGATAGAGAGAGAGAGAACAAAGGGAGAGGAGTTGGGGAGAGGAATAATGGGAGAAAGTGAAAGGGGTGAGGGGAAAAGGAAAAATGGAGGAAGTAGAGAAGGAAAGAGAACACAAGAGGATAAGTTGCAGGAGAGAGCTGAAGAGACGCAAAGGAGAGAAACAAGAAAAAGGGAAGTGAGATGTCTCTCCAATCGTCTTCTGTCAATCAATTGGGCCTGGAATGCCCTCCCTCTGCCCATCCGCCAAGCTAGCTCTCTTCCTCCCTTCAAGGCCCTACTGAGAGCTCACCTCCTCCAGGAGGCCTTCCCAGACTGAGCCCCTTCCTTCCTCTCCCCCCGTCCCCCTCTCCATCCCCCCCGCCTTACCTTCTTCCCTTCCCCACAGTACCTGTATATATGTATATATGTTTGTACATATTTATTACTCTACTTATTTATTTATTTATTTATTTTACCTGTACATATCTATTCTATTTATTTTATTTTGTTAGTATGTTTGGTTTTGTTCTTTGTCTCCCCCTTTTAGACTGTGAGGCCACTGTTGGGTAGGGACTGTCTCTATAGGTTGCCAACTTGTACTTCCCAAGCGCTTAGTACAGTGCTCTGCACACAGTAAGCGCTCAATAAATACGATCGATTGATTGATATATACTAAATGCCTACTGTGTGCAGACACTGTGCTAAGCACTATGGAGAGTATAATAGAGTAGGTAAACACTATCCCTACCCTCAAACAGCTTAAATTTAGCTTATCATCTTGTCCTTCTCTGTCTTCCACCATTGGCCAGCCCCGAGCCCAGTCCCCAGCCTCAGCAGAACTACCGGGCATAGAAAGTTTGATGACTGCCAGCAGTCCATCTGATCCGTGTGTCTGTTTTGGATGGCTTTTCTTCTCCCTCCACTAATCAGTGCTTCAGGGTTGGGAGTGTCCAGTCTGGCAAGGATGACACATTTCTGACTTGCCGTGGGCTGCAGAAGCAGCAGTCACAGTTACTGCCACCGCATCTGTCACCACTGCAGCCAGTACTACTGAGGAGTTCCAACTTGCTACCGTGGTCAAAAAATCAGTAGTCTCAGTAATCAATCAATCGTATTTATTGAGCGCTTACTATGTGCAGAGCACTGTACTAAGCGCGTGACTCAGTAAGCTCAGTAAGCCTCAGTTTAGGCACTGTGTTGTCAAAATAAACACGCACGCACGTGTGCGTGCCCAAACTAAATTTGGCAAGATGCCTAGTCCTCTCACTTCAGGACCTAGACTGAATGGTGCCAGCTTGGCATTTCTTAATCAGGACGATGACATATATGTGCCAAACACTGGGCTAATCACTGGGGTTGGTACAAAACAATCAGCAAATAATAACGATAATTGTGGGATCTGTTAAGCATTTACTATGTGCCAAGCACTGTATTAAGATACAAGATAATCAGGTTCCATATGGGGCTCACGGTCTAAGAAGGAGGGAGAACAAGTATTGAATCCCCATTTTGCAGATGTGGGAACTGAGGAACAGAGAAGTTAAGTGACTTACTTAAGTTCACTCAGCAGGTAAGTGGCAAAACTGGGATTAGAACATCCTCTGACCCCTAGGCCTGTTCTCTTTCCATTAGGCAACACTGCACCATAGTCTTTGTCCCAAATGAGGCTTACAACCTAAGAAGGAGGGAGAATATGTATCTTATTAAATACCTCTCATTGATTGTGTGCTGAGCACTGCACTAAGTGTTTGGGAGAGTACAATAAAGTTAGTAGCCATGACCCCTAACAGCAAGCAGCTTACACTAAAGATTGACCTGGTTTTTCTAACCTTAGGAAATTCAAGGACAAAAGCAAATTTCCAGTTGAAACACATTTCTGAAAAATAGAAATCATATAGGAAGGGGAAAGGAATGCTAATTGCAATATCCATTGGTGACTCTCACAGAGCCTGGCACATAGTAAGTGCTTAATAAATACCCATAATGATTATTTTTACTTTGTGGCTAATTGCCGGGGCTTGTCCTGATTCTAGTCTGGGCCTGATGGGGCTCTCTTCTGAAACATTTTTTTTAGTGGCATTTGTTAAGCACTTACTCTGTGCCACAAACTGTATTTAGCTCTGGGGTTGACACAGAAGATATTCAGGTTGGACATAGTCCATGTCCCACATGGGTCTTACAGTCTTAATTGAAGCACAGAGAAGTTAAGTGACTTGCTCGAAGTCACCCAGCAGACAAGTGGTGGAGCCAGAATTAGAACCCAGGTCCTCTGACACCCAGGTCTATGCTCTTTCCTCTAGGCCAGGCTCCTTCCCAATACAACATTAATAGGGATTATGAGGATACCATTTAAGATGGGAGTTTGAAGAATCAGTTGGATGATTTCCTCTGCCACCTAAAATGGCTCCTCTTATTCTGCCCATGAGCTTGTATAATTCCTCATCCAGTTTTACAGTTGGGATTCATTTTCTGTATCTGAAAAGAATTCAGCATGTTTTCTTCTGGGATAATCTCTTCCTCTAGACTGTCAGCTCCTTGTGGACAGGGAACATGTCTACCAACTCTGTTATATTGTATTCTCCCGAGTGCTTAATTCACTGCTCTGCACACGATAAGTGCTCAATAAATACTACTGATTGATTGACTGAGAGAAGGTGAGCAGGTGACCCTTTTATGTAGATGCCACCCTCTGATCCAGTGGCTGAAACAGGAGAGAGGGCAAGACTTGGTTTAAGCCCTGTGGATTGGACTTTCATTGGATTTTTTTTTGGAAGAAATTATTCTAAAATCTCTCTGACTTTATAGTGTAATACTTTTACCTCCTGTGAGATAGCAAAGATATTCAGAAGGTCTCCTGAGAAATGGTGGTGTCCTTGGGAAAGGGGCAGGAGAGGGTAAAGGTTTTTTACAGGAGGCATTTCATAATATGCAGCACCACAAAAGCCCATTTCCCTATTCACCATTTTTTAATGGTATTTGTTAAGCGCTTACTATGTGCCAGGCACCATACTATGTGCTGAGATAGGTACAAGATAATCCGGTTGGACAAAGTCCATGTCCCACATGGGCTCACAGTCTTACTCCCCATTGTACAGATGAGGCAACTGAGGCACAGAGAAGTTAAGTGATTTGCCCAAGGTCACAGAGCAGACCAGTGATAGAGGGGGGGATTAGAACCCAGGTCCTCTGACTGACATTTTCGGGCTGTTTAGACTAGGTCATGCTGCTTCCTTAAGCACTGGGGCCTGGGTGATCTCAGTTCAAGTCCCAGTGCTGAGACAGGTCAGAGACCAGAATCTACAGCCTCACTGGACCTGAGCTGCCAATCATTAACTGATCAAGTTGTCAATGGAAAGCCCCTAGAGAGAGATCCCAATTCAGAGCAGTGGGAGGGGAGATTGAATGCCACCGATTTCTGTTGTTAACGAACCCCAGGAGGTGGTTTACTAGAGCGTATTGGCGTTCCAAAAGGGGGTTGCCAACACTGTCTAATTAAGATGGAAGACTTGCAGTGTGAAAGGCTGCAGTTTTGTGAATATTCCTATTGGCTGGCAGCGCGTTAGAACCGAGTTAGCATAGACCCACAAGCTCTTCCTTGAGTGTGGCTCTTCCTTCGCTCTAGAACGGAGGGTTGGTAAAAGAGCTTCTTCTAGGGCAGTAATATCAATTCTTGCCCTTTGAATTAGTCATTGAATAGCTTTTCACCCTCTCAAGCCCACAAGTCGCTGGTAGAAATTCATACCTAGAAAACATCTGTTTGAAAGAGCTCAGAGCTGAGTGTGAACTACAACAGTGAGTCCAAGAATGAATCACAATCAATCAATCAGTCGTATTTATTGAGACTTAGTATGGGCAGAGCATTGTGCAAAATGTTTGGGAGAGAGAGTACAAGAGTGTATGCTTTCTATCTCTGCATCGGTCTTTAATAATAATAATAATGATAATAATAATAATTTCATTTATTAAGCACTTACTATGTGCAAAGCACTGTTCTAAGTGCTGGGGAGGTTACAAGGTGATCAGGTTGTCCCACGGGGGGCTCACAGTCTTCATCCCCATTTTACAGATGAGGTAACTGAGGCCCAGAGAAGTTAAGTGACTTGCCGAAAGTCACACAGCTGACAATTGGCAGAGCTAGGATTTGAACCCATGACCTCTGACTCCAAAGTCCATGCTCTTTTCCACTGAGCCACACTGCTTCTCTTTGTACCTCTTTTCCCCTCTCCACCTCAGTCTGTTCTTTATAGTGAATTATCTTCTGTTTTATGGAAACTATGGAGGTCTAGAAGTTGATTTTCTTGAGATAAACTGCTTTGCTCAAACCAAGATGCATGATCTCTACAATATGCCATTCACCCTTTGTGGCAGGGCTGCAGTTAAACCTGGTAATTCCTGAAACATGATCTGGCTTTCAGGCCAGAACACTGCGCAGCAGAAATGATCTTTGCAGCCTGACAGATGAAGGAAAGGTACAGGAGACAACTTCAAAACTTCCATGCTATTTAGGTAGATTTTACAAAAGCACCTGACCCCTTCAACAGACCTGGACTGTTAGGAAAATTTGTCCTGAGAAATTAATCACTGTAGATAGGTTACTCCAAACAGGGTGGAGTTGAAAGTAAGCACTCAATAAATATGATTGAATGAATGAATGGGCTTCTTTTTCCATCACTATTGTAGTATAGCAGAGCTGGGTGTTCGATCTTATTCCATTCAACCCATTCTATCCTTTGCTGATTTGCTTCCAGGCTCCTTGTTGCATCGTTAGAGTCAGAATACACTTTCAATCTCTCAGAAAGTCCAATTCAATAGACCTTGAGCATAATCAAAAGTCTTTAAAGACAGTCATCCGGAAACTGATGTATGCTGATGTCTGTACCCTAGAGGCCCATCCACAGGAAAACAAGCAACTGCTTATGAATCACACTGGAGAGTTGGTGTGCATTTGGGATGGGCAAATCTGAGCCGGTCCCTGCTCACAAGAAACTTCAAAACACTTCCACACACTGCTTTTTAAGAAACAGAAAATATTCAAACTTGTATTATCAGAATGCACACATGTAATAGTGTTTAAAATTGCCTCTAGAATTCTGTCCCCAAAAGATCTAAATTTACATGCAAACACCACCCCCAGACTTTCCAGTTTGGGCCTGTTTCCAATTTTCCTCCATTTTTCTTAGAGTTCTGTGCCTAGCTAACTTTGCATCCTGTTACCTGTCTTGTCCTCCCAACGAACTGCGAGAGTTTGTTCCTGAGACCTCAGAACTGCCATTTTAAAGAACGAATGATTTTGGACTCTTTTGCTCTTCGACTTTCTTTCCTCACATCCTTTCTCCCTGTGTCCTAAGCTTGTTAAAATTGGTTCCTCTGCAGCTCATTTTCTTTATCTGTCTGATTTATCTCCCCTTTCCTCAGAATCAGGAATGTAATCATATTTCATGAAAACATTCACCCACTTTTAGACTCTTGACTAATTCCAGCTAGTAAGAATTAAATCAGAAAGACCATCAACTCATGCTAATTCCTCTAGCCTCTGCACTAGCTCAATTCAAAGACGTGCTTGTGATCCGAGATGTATTTCCAGGAGATACCCTTGTAGTTAAAATTTCCCATAACTACTACACCTGATCTGACTTGGCTTCAACCATCTGCTTTTTGTAGCCTTAATTATAGTATTGATTTAGCCCTTACTATATGTCTAGCACTGGGCAAAACTTGAGGTAGATACACGATAATCCCATCTGCCACTGGCCTTATTTTACAAGGGGATCAAATTCTAAGAAGTAGGGAGTGGTCGCCCCACGTTGTATTCATTGCCTTATACTCAGTTGCTTCTCCTGAGTATGATTTTACGGTAAATTTCTCCCACTATATTACAAGTTTCTTGAGGGCAGGGATTGCGGCTGCTTACTCTATGGGGCTCTCTCAAGTGCTTAGTACAGTGCTCTGCACACAATAAGCGATCAATCAATACCACTGATTGATGGGTGAGTAGGTATCTCATCCCCATTTTACAGATGTAGAAATCAAGGCACAGAGAAATCAAGTGACCTATAAAAGGTTATGGGGCAGGCCAGTGGTGAATCTGGGATTAGAACCCAGATTTCCTGGCTCCCCTGCCCGTATTTTCTCCATGAGGTCACAGGGCTTCTCTTCCAAACACTTCTCACTACAGAAGGGGTAGGGAGTACTTATAAATGACCGGAAGGCTGAACCTACAGACCCTGAAAATTTATTGGGGGTGTGTTTCCAGCTGTGTGTTTATTGCCTCTGGTCAGACAATGGTGATACATGCTAGCAGGTCTCACCTAGACTTTTTCCATAATGACACTCTTTGCTGCATTCCCAGCCCTTACATGCGGTATTTGTAAGTGAACATCCTCCCACAGTCTTGAAAAGAATTATAACACAAATGAGTTGGTCTCCCAGATTTCCAATGCCCGATCTGGACATTCCTGCCAAAGCAGAAATGTGTCTGTCTGTCTCTCCTGTTTGGAAAAACTCAGTAAAAGATGCAAAAAAGAAAACAATTCTCCATAACCATGAATGGAGTTGGGTTTTTGAGCTTTGAACATGTCTTCTAATTCTGTTGCATTGTACTCTCCTAAGCACTTAGGAGAGTGCTCTGCACACAGTAAGTACAATAGATTGATGCATTGATAAACTCGAGCACTACTGACCTAATGAACAGGGTTTTGCGCACTGTGGATGGCCAATAAATATTATGGAGAATTGCTTAGCGGTGCTTTCAAGGTTGTGCCATTAGGCACTTTTGACCTCTTTAATAATAATAATAATAATAATAATGATGGTATTTAAGTGCTTACTATGTGACAAGCACTGTTCAAAGCACTGGCGGGGATATAAGGTAATCAAGGTTGTCCCATGTGGGGCTCACAGTCTTGATCCCCATCTTACAGATAAGGAAACTGAGGCACAGAGCAGTGAAGTGATTGCTTGAGATCAAACTGCAGGCCAATGGCTACTGCTAGGGCAAGACTTTCAAACCCATTTTCTTTCCATTATATCACCCTCTCATAAGGTGTTGCATGTCAATCAGTGATATTTACTGAGTGCTTACTGCGTGCAGAGCAGTGTATTGAGCACTTGGGAGCGTACAATGTATATATATATATATATATATATATATATATATTTATATAAACACACACTTATATAGCTTACCTCCAGTTTTTGAAGATGACCTGACTGATGAGAAAATCTTATCCTTATGGGAGTAAGTGTGCATTCATCTGGTTTTATACTGGACACTCTGGTTTTCATCTGATCAGCCCCATATCTTGTACAGATACAGCACAGGATGCCTTCAGCTCTGGTATTTTTATTTTCAGCCCAGTCTATCCCTGCCTTGACTGCTACCATGGAATTCTGTGGCTTGAAGGAAGTGCTGGTGTTATCAGGCATCTGGGAAGAGAAGCAGCGTGGCTTAGTAGAAAGAGCACAGGCTTTGGAGTCAGAGGTTATGGGTTCAAATCCCCACTCTGTCACTTGTCAGCTCTGTGACTTTGGGCAAGTCACTCAACTTCTCTGTGCCTCAGTTACCTCATCCGTAAAATGGAGACTAAGACTATGAGCCCCACATGGGACAACCTGATAACCTTATATCTACCCCAGCAATTAGAACAGTGCTTTGCATATAGTAAGCGCTTAACAAATACCATCATTGTTATTATTATTATTAAGGACCTGGGTTCTAATGTGAGCTCTGCCATGTGGCTGCTGTATGACCTTGGGCAAGTCACTTAACTTCTCTGTGCCTCAGTTAGTTCTTTGGTATAATGGGGATGAAGATTATGAGCCCCATGTTGGACATGGACTTTGTCCAATCTGATTATCATGTGTCTACCCCAGTGTTTATTACTGTGCTTGGCACCTAGTATATGCTTCACAAATTCCATAAAAAAAAGAGAATCCAACAGCTCTGGAGTAAGTGAGGGTATTGGGGATAACAATGAGGAAACCCCTTTGGTTCAAGTGGACTCAGTTGAATTTCTGCAAAACGTGGCCTATGGCATCTTTTATTTTTGCTGCATGCACAATGTAATGTGGGTTATGCCACATGGGTCTCAGTGTCCAGTATTCAGAAGGGCCATCAGTGGCTGTTTATGTTTGGTGTGGGTCAACAGATCAATGAGTGGCTGACATACACTTAGTATAGTGCTTTGTGTACAGAAAGCGTTCACTAAATACCACTGATTGACATAGTCTGTCACTCTGTCTGCACTTAAGGATAGATCCTTGCTGCCTTAATGGGTTGTCTTAAAAAGGGCCTGTCCCTGCTTTTGAGCCTGCTTCTTGGCATCCCTGAATTCCAGGACATTTGAGCTCAAGAAGAGCAGTCCTTTTCTCCAAAGTCTTTGACGCCCTGCAGGTGTTTCAGGATGTACTCTAATCATGCTTGCTTCTTGGTTCTTTGCAAGAGTTTCTTGGACACAAAGCCCCTCACTTGACAACTACATCAGCCTCTTTGCTGTCCTTGCTACCTCCAGTCCATTCCAGTCCATAACTTCACCATTATTCTGTTCTCTCCTAAGCACTTAGTACACTGCTCTGCTCACAGTAAATGCTCAATGAATTGATTGATCCACTGCCTGGATTATTTTTCTGGAAAAAAAAAAGCTTAGTCCCTATCTCCCGACTCTCAAAAGCCTTCAGTGGTTGCCCAGCCACCTCTGCATCAAAGAGAAACTCCTTATCCTAGGCTTTTATGGTGCTTAATCAGCCCTCCCAGGGAATGTGTTTGTTCATTGTTGTTCTTTCCAACTGCTTAATACAGTGCTCTGCACACTGTATGTGTTCAATAAGTGCAATTACCTGACTGACTACCTTATCCCCCTGATCAGTTATTACAACGTAACCCTCAAACCTCACTCCTCCAACACCAATTTTCTCAACCGCTATCTCACCTTTCTTGCAGCCTACCTCTTGCCCACATCTTCCCTCTGGCCTGGAACTCTCTCCCCACTCTTATCTGACAGGCCATCATTTTCCCCAACTTAAAAGCTTGACTAAAATCACATCTCCTCCAAGAGGCCTTCCCTAAGCCATTGATTGATTGATGGATTGATCGAATGGAATCCTGAGGCTTCCAATTTCTGGGCGACCGTTCTCACTGGTAGTGGCTATAAGCCTAATGGAGAACTGGAAGGGTCTTAAAGAAGAGAACACCCTCCTCTTGGCTTTGGAAGATGCATCATTGCATCCTGCAATTAGATAAAAGTATGCATTTCCTTGAAATTTTTAAGTAAAAATGTTATTTCTGCTTTTTGTATTACCATTTCTGTATCCACCCGCCCTCTCTCTCATCTTTCACTAGTTCTCCCTCTTCACTGTATAAAACACATTCTTTGAACATGGGAGGGATGCTTAAATGTCTGTAGCCTTCTGTTGTAGGAGAGTAAGGCCCAATATATATGATATCTGTTGTGTCATTTCCAATTACTTCAGTATACATGGACTCAATGGAGAAAAAGAGGGGAAGTTTCTACACAGTTGGCTGGATGAATTTTTTACTTGTGATACTTCAAATTTTAGCCTGTGAAATGACAGAGAAGGTCTAAGTAACTGAGAAAATGCCATCCAATAACAACACATAGATACCACAACTAGCTAAATAATCAGACTCACCAAGGTTAATTTTCAAGGATATTACCTTTTTACATTGCTTTAGGAATGCTTAAAAATTTCTTTCTTCCCTTGGTCTGTCATTCATAAAATTCCTTCAGAAGGTAGGGACTGCAAAGAAGTCTTAGTTCTCTTTGGGTTTTGGTATATTTTAGTTTGAGAACAGATGTGGCTCAGAGCACTGAATTAGATGGAGCAGAAAACACTCTTAATAATGTGTTTCTTTCCTAGCTTCTGATACTACCCAGTGGGTTTGGCAGATTAAAGGTTCTTGTTGAAGAATAAATTATTCATCTGTGAATGATTCTGCAAATCATAGACCAGAGATGCTAATTTCTTAAATTTTGGTGATTCAGAAACCAGTTGGATTCATTAGAAAAAGGAAAATTTTCTCAAAAATTCTTCCAAATTTGGTTTTTCACAGCCTTTTAGGGCTTCTCCAGAACAGAAAAATATCACCATAACCAAAGCAAGCGGATGTGTTCATGCAAACTAAAGCTTTGAAAAATATTTGTTAGGGGAATAATTGAATTTATAGTGGCATTCATCTAATCTCTATTTAAATCTCTGTGGCCATCAATGCTGAATAAATAGAAAAGATTCTCTAGAGCAAAGCTGAATGTCATAGAATGCCGCCAAATCGTTTTTTTCAAACTGTGTTTATATTTTCTTGGGACAGTTGGATAACTCAGCGGAAGTTATTTTGGCAACAGGTTCCAGTGACCTTTTATTCTAATGGTATTCATAAATGCTCACCATGGGCCAGGCACTGTACTTAGCACTGGGGTAGATGCAATTAGAATCATCTAATTACCTAATTAATTTGGCCCCAGTCCCTGCCCCACATTGGGCTCACCGTCCTAATCCCCACTTTATAGATGAGGTACCTGAGGCACAGAGAAGTTAAGGGACTTGGCCAAGATCTCACAGATCACACAGTAGACAAGTGGCAGAGCTGAGATTGGAACCCAGATCCTCGGACTCCAAGGTCCTCTAATGTAAGGTAAATTCATACAGTAGTTCTATGGAGAGTGCATGTATAAATTTCCGAATGAACTTTTCACTAGAACTCACCATCACCTTTTTTTTAAAAGATCAGTATTTCATCTTAAAATGTCTTGATTTTACGATTTTATGATTTGGTTGGATTTCCCTACATCTGGTTCTAAACAGGTGGTAAGGCACAGTGACTAATGAAGCAAGGCAAAGAGCTCAGAAGTCTTTTTATTTTCTTAACATGCAGCTGATATGTGAGGCCAGATGTAAAATCAATGATGTTTTTGACCATGTTTCTCAGGATCAATATATGATTTATTCAAAATCTGATAATCCAGTTGAGGCTAGTCTTGTGAAAAAGGTCACATTCAAGAAGGCTGGTGAGTAATAAAATAGGAACATTTCTTGTAAATAAAGCATTGAATATATATTAAATATGAGCTGATTATTTGCACCTTCCTCTTTTTTATATCAGTATTCTCCTTTGAAGAAATAGTTAATGACTTTTTAAAATTCTCCCACCCGGGCAGAATTACCTTATGATGAAGCACCTAATTTCACTAGAGCTGTAATTGAAAAGAATTCTCTGAGATTTTGAAATATAACGTCACAGATATAATCGAAAGTGGATAATGTTATACTTACTTTTTTTGACATTCGTGGGCTTTCCTTTGGTGTTCTGAATAATATGACAGAATAAATGATAGAGGGTTAGTGCTAATCATACCAGAAACAAGGTTATTTTATAGGAGGAGCTGGAATGGGTACAGATCTCTAATCTCTCTCTCTCCCAGGACATAGGTTTTGTAGAGGGAGAAGTCTTAGGCAGTATGGAGTAGAACTCATCCTCTAAAGTGGTAAGAACTGAAGGGTATGTTTAATGAGGTTGGATCTGGTTGTGACTCCATGGAAGTGTGTATCATGGGATTTGTCCACAAAATGCTGCCCACTCAGGGACCCATTGTCTGCTCAGTCAATCTGAGGACATTTAAGGAGGGAGCCCGCGCTGTCAGACCGAGATCCTGTCAGAAGGGACGGTTTACCCATTTGTAGCGGCTGTTACCTTTGAGGGACAAGGACAGGAATGAATTCTGTTTCTCCAGTGGCATTTTGAGGCCTAAAGTAATTTTTAGTAAAGGACTTTAAATTCCTTCAAACGATAGATTATTTGTAGCTTTCAAAAAAAATGAGATGGAATTTCTGTATTTCGCTCGGGTACACGAATATGTGAGGAACATAGAATATGGTGGTGATTTGTCTGTGCACACAACCTTTGCCTTGTGAAATGTCCAGAGTTGAATTTTCACATCCTTCAGAAGATAGATGAATTGACTTTTACGGGGAACACTTTGATTTCTAGAAAAAACAGTTTTGGGTCAGAAGTATTAATTGAACACCTACCATAGAAATAACACTTTACTAGGGGCATGTGAAGCATACAGAAGAAAAAAGATATGTTCCTTGTCCTCACGGAGTTGACAGTTGAATACAGAAATGAAGCATAAATTGACAAATAGATAAGAAAGGAAAGTGAGAATTGATATTAACAATGAACCTACAGAGATAGATAACTCAGTAAGGTCACTTAGAGAGCTTAAGAGGAAGAGAGGAAAGCAGGCTTGGGAAAGTAGAGAGCTTAACCCATGAATGTCCTGAGGAAGAGATGGCTTTGAAGAATGGGTGAGAAGTGGTTTAGCAAAGCAGAAGGGGGAAGCTGCTCCACTGGGGTGGAAAGGTGTTAGGAGTGGATTGGAGGTGGGAGAGTTGATATGGAGGGCTGTTAAGAGATTAGCTTGGGCCCTGTGTGAGACGGGAACTGTGTCTAACCTTGTTTTGTATGTACCCCAGCGCTTAGTCCACCGTTTGGCACTTAGTGCTTAACCAATGCCATTATTATTACTATTATTTTATTATCATTACTATTAGCAAAGAACACAAACCTGGGATGAAGCAGGGAAGAGAGCTGATTAGTCAAAGTGAGTCTTGGAGTGTTAAGGAAAAACAGGAATTTCAAAATCACAAAGCACTTCTCACCCAAGAGTTAAATGAACATGTACCCCACCATGCTTCTCCACTCATCTCAGGCCTAAATCACGTGTGGTAATTCAAAGTTCCCACATTCCAACCAACATCCCAGGCAAATTCCAACAAGTACACACTACTTGATTAGAACTTCTAAATTGTGCTGGTTAGGGAATTCTCTCTTACTTCTTGTCAGCAAACCATGCAGTGAAACATGGATTTTTCCATGTGGATTTTCCAGTGGATTCCATGTGGATCCACTGTGGATGCAGTGGATGTTTTTTATAATGGTATTTGTTAAACACTGTGTAACAGGCACTGCACTAAATGCTGGGGTAGATACAAGCTAATCAGGTTGGACACAGTCCATGTCCCAGCATGGGGCTCATACCTTTAATCTCCAGGTAACTAAGGCGCAGAGAAGTTAAGTGACTTTCCTGAAGTCACACATTCATTCAATCTTATTTATTGATCGCTTACTGTGTGCAGAGTACTGTACTAAGCGCTTGGGAAGTGCAAGTTGGCAACATATAGAGATGGTCCCTACCCAACAACGGGCTCACAGTGTAGAAAGGGGAGACAGACAACAAAACAAAACATGTGGACAGGTCTCAAATCATCAGAATAAATAGAAGTAAAGCTAGATGCACATCATTAACAAAACAAATAGAATAGTAAATATGTACAAGTAAAATAGAGTAATAAATCTGTACAAACATATATACAGGTGCTGTGGGGAGGGGCAGGAGGTAGGGTGGGGGGGCTAGGGAGGGGGAGACAAAAAAGAGGGCTCAGTCTGGGAAGGCCTCCTGGAGGAGGTGAGCTCTCAGTAGGGCTTTGAAGGGAGGAAGAGAGCTAGCTTGGCAGATGTGTGGAGGGAGGGCATTCCAGGCCGGGGGGAGGACGTGGGCCAGGAGTCGATGGCGGGACAGGAGAGAATGAGGCACAGTGAGGAGGTTAGCGGCAGAGGAGCAGAGGGTGTGGGCTGGGCTGTAGAAGGAGAGAAGGGAGGTGAGGTAGGAGGGGGTGAGGTGATGGAGAGCCTTGAAGCCGAGTGAGAGGAGTTTTTGCTTGATGCGCAGGTTGACTGGTAGCCACTGGAGATTTTTGAGGAGGGGAGTAACATGCCCAAAGCGTTTCTGCACAAAGATGATCCGGGCAGCAGCATGAAGTATAGACTGAAGTGGGGAGAGACAGGAGGATAGGAGATCAGAGAGGAGGCTGATGCAGTAATCCAGTCAGGATAGGATGAGAGATTGAACCAGCATGGTAGTGGTTTGGATGGAGAAGAAAGGGCGGATCTTGGTGATGTTGCGGAGGTGAGACCGGCAGGTTTTGGTGATGGATTGGATGTGAGGGGTGAACGAGAAAGCAGAGTCGAGGATGACACCAAGGTTGTGGGCTTGTGAGATGGGAAGGATGGTATTGCCATATATAGTGACGGGAAAGTCAGGGAGAGGGCAGGGTTTGGGAGGGAAGATAAGGAGTTCAGTCTTAGACACATTGAGTTTTAGATGGCAGGCAGACATCCACATGGAGGTGTCCTGGAGGCAGGAGGAGACCCGAGCCTGAAGGGAGGGAGAGAGAGCAGGGGCAGAGATGTAGATTTGGGTGTTATCAACGTAGAGATGATAGTTGAAGCCGTGGGAGTGAATGAGTTCACCAAGGGAGTGAGTGTAGATAGAGAACAGAAGGGGACCAAGAACTGACCCTTGAGGAACCCCTACAGTAAGGGGATGGGAGGGGGAGGAGGAGCCCGCAAGGGAGACTGAGAATGAATGGCCGGAGAGATAAGAGGAGAACCAGGAGAGGACGGAGTCTGTGAAGCCAAGGTCAGATAGCGTGTTGAGGAGAAAGGGGTGGTCCACAGTGTTGAAGGCAGCTGAGGGGTCAAGGAGGATTAGGATAGAGTAAGAGCCGTTAGATTTTGCAAGAAGGAGGTCATTGGTGACCTTTGAGGGGGCAGTTTCAGTGGAGTGTGGGGGATGGAAACCAGAATGAAGGGGGTCGAGGAGAGAGTTGGCATTGAGGAATTTGAGGCAGCAGGTGTAGAGGACTCGTTCAAGGAGTTTGGAAAGGAATGGTAGGAGGGAGATAGGGCTATGACTAGAAGGGGAGGTGGGGTCAAGAGAGGGTTTTTTTTTAGAATGGGAGAGATGTGGGCATGTTTGAAGGCAGAGGGAAGGAACCAGTGGAGAGTGAGTGGTTGAAGATGGAAGTTAAGGAGGGGATGAGGGAAGGAGCGAGAGATATCATAAGATGAGAGGGAATGGGGTCAGAGGCACAGGTGGCTGGAGTGGCACTTGAGAGGAGGGAGGAGATTTCATCGGAGGATACTGCTGGGAAGGATGGGAGAGTCGTGGAGAGGGTTGAGAGCCTGGGGGTTGGAGAATGGGGAAGAGTGACTTTGGGGAGCCTGATGGAGTTAATACACACTGCAGGTACACGGAGGACTCAGGATTATAACCCAAGTCCTTCTGATTCTCAGCACCATGCTCTAACTACTATGCCATGCTGCTTCTCAAATTATGTCCTGGGGCAGTAATCAACTACAAAATTTCAGTTGCTGGTTTCAATCCAATGCTCTTTCCCAGTTCCTTTGCCTTTTTTCTGGCTTTGCTACCTTTTCCCCTCACTTGAACACTATTATATGGCTGTCCTTCAGTTTCAAAGATGATGCTATTTAAAGGTGAGATTTTAATTTGTGTGGGTATGTGTGTGTGTGTGTGTGTGTGAGAGAGAGAGAGAGAGAGAGAGAGAAAGAGAGAGAGAGAGAGAGAGAGAGCGAGAGAGCAGACTGTGATAGACAACCCCTTCCACATCATCATGTTCATAACGGAATTTCCCTTTCGCATTACTTGAGGTAAGCAGTGTTGCCTACTGGTTAGAGCACAGGGCTGGGAATCAGAAGGACCTGGGCTCTAATCACTTAATAATAATGATAATGATGGCATTTGTTAAGCGCTTACTATGTGCAAAGCACTGTTCTAAGCGCTGGGGGGATACAAGGTAATCAAGGTTGTCCCACGTGGGGCTCACAGTCTTAATCCCCATTTTACAGATGAGGGAACTGAGGCTAGAGAAATTAAGTGACTTGCCCAAGGTCACACAGCAGACATGTGGCGGAGCCGGGATTCAAACCCATGACCTCTGACTCCCAAGCCCGTGTTCTTTCCACCGAGCCAACTTGTCTTCTGTGTGACCTTGGGCAAGTCACTTCACTTCTCTGTGTCTCAGGTCCCTCATCTGTAAAATGGGGATTAAGACTGTGAGCCCTAAGTGGGACAGGTACTTTGTCCAACACAATTTTCTTGTACCTACCCCAGTACTTAGAACAGTGCCTGTTACTTAGTAAGCACTCAGTAAATATTATTATTATTAGAATGAAAGAATCTAAGAAATACAAGGTAATGGATCAGAACAAAACCTATGGTCCATACCAGCCTGGAATTGTCTTCAAACTCATTTTAAGGAATGTGCCATCTTGCATCCCTGAAAAACAAAGCTGGAAGCTCCTTAGTAAAAGTGTCACTGGGAGATCAATCTTTGTTGTTGATCTTTTTTTACATAACATGTTTGATGCATGTATTAAGCACTTACCATGCGCTGAGTGCCACATAGATGCTTCAGTGAGTTAAATGAAATGGGCAGTTTGTTTTACTTCGAGCTACACCTCTCAGAGCAGGAACCTGAGAGAAAATCCACCTTGAGGACTTGAACATAGAACCTGATCTTGAAAATTCAAACGGCAGTATCTGCTGTAAGAAGTATGCCCTGGTGATGGAGTTAAGAAGAAAATCGCTTGAAGGTCTCACACTGTGGGTTCTCTTTAGACATGTTTGAACTTTAAAATGAGCTGTGAAGGATACGAGAAACTCTGTTAGCAGATTATCATTTATTTCCAGTTTTCAAAGAGGCAGTGTTTTCAAAGATGTTATTTCCCACATGATTGAAATCACTTTCTGGGAAAGCAACAGCATTTGATTGAAAGAATGGGCAGGGCCATCTTCTGCCCCCATTTTTCCTAAAACCATATTCCGCTCATGATTCAATATCAGGTGGATGTATTTTAATTCCCATAGAGAGATGTGTTCGAATTTTGAATAATTTTGACTATCTATACTAAGAACAGCCACTGATAGTCCAAAAATTTCCTCAAGAGACTCTATCTCATAAGAAGGATCAAGGGCAGGCCAATGAACCTGTTTGGATGCCTCCTTGCATTTTGTTTGTTTTTCTACTATCTTAAAGTCAAAAGAGTTAATGGACTTATTGTTAGATAAGTAGTAGTGCTTTCTATTCCCAGGGAGAAAGAGAGATGCTCTATGAATAACAGCTTTGCAGTTTGATGAACGGAATTCTGTAAAGTTTGTAAATTGCCTTGAACACTCAGAAACACTTGGACTAAGCCTTTCATATTTTGTTATAAGAGCATTCACAAAATGCAAACCAACATTGCCAGAATGAGAAAAAGCAATATCCTTGGCATATACCTAGATCTAAAATACCGAAGGGCTTTTTGTGGCCTTGATAAGATAACTCGATGAAATAAAGATGAAAACAAATTAATAAGATTTAGAGCTCATATTTTTTAAAAAGAGGTTTTCTTCTTTTTAGGTCTTCTTGAAATGCATTAAGGCAAATCAGAGTCATGATGGCACAGTTTAATCAAGAACTCATTAGCAATGTTTCTGAGGATAGAAATCTGTGTTGTGTGACACAAACCGATCTTTAAGACCAGAATTCAAATACATCTAAATTAAATTCCAGTCTTGAAATGGATAAACTTTCTTTAGGATTACTACCAGGCTTGGCATTTTGGAGTCATGCCTTTAATCAATAGCTGTAATACTTACAGGCATCAGTAGGGAGAATAGTATTGTAAACACATATTCTTGCTGTAGGGTACATTTTAAATGTCTAAACAGTAATCAATACAGAGAAATTAGGTATTGACTAAAATTGTTTTATAATAAGTAATTATTGGTTTGCTCTTTTATAAATTAGACATTTTCACTTTGGGAATAAAGAGTAAATTTACTGTCATGAAATTAAAGTGTTTGTGACCTTTTTGAACAACTTTCCTCTCTCTGAGAAATGATTAGGCTTAAATATGATTGCACAGCTGTATTATGTTGTGGGCATCAATTTTTAATTACTATAAGGTCAATGTTGGAACAATACCTCGCTACATCTTTTATTTATTTTAGAATCTGGGACCCTCAATTATTACGGAATGCATTGTGAAACCATGGTGAATACCACCCCTTTGGTATTTTAGAGCTGGATTTTTGCCAAGTGCTTTGCTTTTCCTCAGTGCTTACTCTAAAGATCTTATTCTGCTGGGGTGCTTCCGCTTTCTGTTTTTCTTCTTTGGCTTAGGGAGATTGCTATGTTGTAGGATAGTTATCATTTGATTTTATGTGTGTGTCAGGGTATATTGGCCAGAATACATGTTGGCACTCTGTGTTTTGGCTGGAAAGTTTTTGGGAAATTATTCAGGCTGTGATTCCCCGTGTGGGTCATGGACGATGTCCCATCTGTTTATCAGGTATATCAGTTCAGTGCTTGGCAAAGAGTAAGCATTTAACAAATGCCACTATTGTTACTACTGCTTATTATTACTATTATTTCACTCTCAGGGTTGCACCGGAGAGTTCCAGTACTCTACTGGTCTCGGCTATGG
The DNA here is from genome assembly GCF_015852505.1 of Tachyglossus aculeatus. Lineage (NCBI taxonomy): Eukaryota > Metazoa > Chordata > Mammalia > Monotremata > Tachyglossidae > Tachyglossus > Tachyglossus aculeatus. The sequence goes on from NC_052088.1 coordinate 24,778,406, forward strand.
GAAGGAGAGTCAAGCAGAGGCATATCCACTCCATTCCTAGCTTGGGGAATGGCTTGCGAGTGGCAGGCAATCTGCTACAAGTCAAAACTCACCTGCGCTCTACAGCAGCGGCATGGGAGAGAGTTGAAGGTGTAGACTCAAGTTGACTGTGCGGAAGGGAGCAATGGTAAACCACTTCTGTATTTTTACCAAGAAAACTCTATGGATACACTACCAGAATGATTGTAGGTGGAGGTGGGGTGTTCTGGAAGAGATGTGTCCATGGCATTGTGATGGGTCAGAGATGACTCAGCAGCATAAGACAAGATCAATATTATTATTCTTATTATTATGGTTCCCATTACTAGAGGCCCTACTCAAGGCCCTACTGAGAGCTCACCTCCTCCAGGAGGCCTTCCCAGACTGAGCCCTCTCCTTCCTCTCCCCCTCCTCCTCTTCTCCATCCCCCCCCACCTTACCTCCTTCCCTTCCCCACAGCACCTGTATATATGTATATATGTTTGTACGTATTTATTACTCTCTTTATTTTACTTGCACATATCTATTCTATTTATTTTATTTTGTTAATATGTTTTGTTTTGCGCTCTGTCTCCCCCTTCTAGACTGTGAGCCCACTGTTGGGTGGGGACTGTCTCTATATGTTGCCAACTTGTACTTCCCAAGCACTTAGTACAGTGCTCTGCACACAGTAAGCACTCAATAAATATGATTAATTGATTGATTGATTGATTAGAGGACATTCTGCTGACAATGTGATCCTACTTAGATAAAGGACCCAGTGGCACAACACAAGTGTACACATTTGTATCACTTTGGGTGTCTTGAATACTACAGCACCAGTTTTTCTTGACGCCAGGATTTGCAGAATGCAAGTCCTCAATACTAGGAGAACTGGGTGTAACTTTATAATATGCATTTTTCATAGGAATTTATTTTACCACTGAATTTTACCTCTAACTCATCTTTTTACCACAGAGGTCCACAGCCCAGCAAGGCTTCTCGGGCAATAGGGTTTAGACAGACTAGATGCTTTTTGTTTCCAGCCTTTGATCAAGCTGCTAATGGTGTGGTGTGTAGAGATTTTGTTTCTCTCCTGGCTATAATGCAGCTCATTTCTTATTTTTTTTTTTAGGGTTGAATCCTACTGAATCATACCTGATCTTCATCGTAATTCAACATGAACAAGGCTAGTATAAATATTTGCAGTCAGAATAGGCGCAAATGTTAGCCCCACACTTTCATCCTTCCCAAAATGCAGAAAAAGGGATATGATTTTCCAGTTCCTGACTGTCAAGTGGGCTCACTCACTGGTGAGGGCTGATGGATGTAGGTGGTGGGGAAGGGAAACAAGGCTCAGAGACTTGTCAGTGTTGTGGAGGGAGAGGGGTACGCTCACAAGGTGACAAGGGACCCTGGGCAGAAGCTCCTTCCTTTCAATCAATCAATCAATCAATCGACCGTATTTATTGAGCACTCAGAGCACTGTACTAAGCGCTTGGGAAGTACAAGTTGGCAACATATAGAGACAGTCCCTACCCAACAGTGGGCTCACAGTCTAGAAGGGGGAGACAGACAACAAAACCAAACATACTAACAAAATAAAATAAATAGAATAGATATGTACAAGTAAAATAAATAAATAGAGTAATAAATATGTACAAACATATGTGCATATATACAGGTATATATATATTCCAAGCCTAGAGTCCATCATTTCTCTCAGTGCTCAACCTCATTTTATGCCCCTATCAAAGTTTCCTATTGTATCAAGTCTGGGGCAAGGTCCCTGTTTATCTTAACTTTTGGTCAAACCAAGCATTAATACTAATCAAGGTTTCCTTGGGTCCCAAGATCACTTTATTTTCTGCCTCCAAAATCGGGTTTTCCATTCCAAAGACACATATTCTGTTTCCTGCCCATATCTCTAACCTTTAGTCATTAGCATTTATATAGCATGGAGGCGAGGTGCCATGTAAATCCAATAAATACATGAATTTATTATTTATTCCACAGCAAAATCTATGAAGTAGGCAGGTTATTAGAGACTCATTTAACAGGTCAGGAAACTGAGGAATAGTTCATATTTCATCCCTCCTTGTCATTTGTCTACACAGATGAGGTATTAGAGAGAGAGAGAGAGAGAATATTAGCAAAGACAGGGTGGGAACACAAATTGGAATGGCATTTCAACAATAACTAAGAGATTTTGTACAGTAAATTCCCTTTAATAAGGCAGAATGCAACAACTTCAATCAAACCTTTGGGTGAATGATTAGAAGAGGAGTTTTTTTACATTGATTAAGGCTGCATAGGGTAGCTGTGCCATTTGTGCCTGTATGTATGTATATATGTTTGTACATATTTATTGCTCTATTTATTTATTTATTTTACTTGTACATATCTATTATATTTATTTTATTATGTTAATATGTTTGGTTTTGTTCTCTGTCTCTCCCTTCTAGACCATGAGCCCACTGTTGGGTAGGGACCGTCTATATATGTTGCCAACTTGTACTTCCCAAGCACTTAGTACAGTGCTCTGCACACAGTAAGCACTCAATAAATATGATTGATTGATTGATTGATTGATTGATTGATTTGAAAGGATTTTGTCATTGCAAATATCTATGATTATGCCAAATCATAATGATATTAATAATTATGCTATTTGTTAAACACTTACTGTGTACCAAGCATTGTGCTAAGTTTGGGATAGATATATTCAGATCAGACACAGTCCCTGTCCCACATAGGACTCACACTCTAAAAGGGAGGGAGAATAGGACTTTAATCCCAATTTTACAGATGAGGAAACAGAGACACACAAAAGTTAAGTGACTTGCCCAAAGTCACACAGCAGGCAAGTGGCAGAGGTATGATTATAATCCATCAATAATCAATAACAGCAACGGCAGCAGCAGCAGTTGACCTGGTCTTTGAGCAGTGAGAGTAGCATCCCAAGGCTACAGGCAGAACATCCACAAATCTTTTTGCCAGAGCAGACTCTGACTGACTCACTAGTCACAATTCAATCAATCAGTCAATGATATTTATTGAGCGCTTACTGTGTGCCAAGCACTTTACTAAGCTCTAGGGAGAGTACAGTGCAATTCCTCCAGAATCCTCGCTAGTGAACTTCCTCTGACTTCTCCCTCTAGACTATAAACTCATTATTATTATTATTATTATTGTAACCTCCCTAGCACATAGAACAGTGCTTTGCACATAGTAAGTGCTTAATAAATGCCATCATTACTTGTATATATTTGTACAGATTTATTACTCTATTTTACTTCCACCTGTTTACTATTCTATTTATTTTGTCCAAAAAAATAAACATGTTTTTACATATTTATTACTCTATTTATCTTGTACATAACTATTCTATTTATTTTATTTTGTTAGTGTGTTTGGTTTTGTTCTCTGTCTCCCCCTTCTAGACTGTGACCCCGCTGTTGGGTAGGGACCGTCTGTATATGTTGCCAACTTGTACTTCCCAAGCGCTTAGTACAGTGCTCTGCACACAGTAAGCGCTCAATAAATATGATTGATTGATTGATTGATTGATCCTCTAGATTGTAAGCTCACTGTGGGCAGGGAATGTGTCTGTTTATTATTATATTGGATTCTCCCAAGTGCTTAGTACACTTAGATCACTGTGTGTCCCAAGTGCTTAGTACTGTGCTCTGCACAAAGTAATCGATCAATAAATATGATTGACTGCAAGATTTCCTGGCTCCCTGCCTCTCAGAGCTGCTTTGAAATTCACTGGCTCTGAGCAGGCTCAATAAATTGGTTGACTATTCAATCAGTCATAGAGATTGAGCACTTACTGTCTTAAGAGCACTGTACTAAGTGCTTGAGGGAGCACAATATAACAGAGTTGGTAGACACATTCCCTGTTCACAACAAGCTTACAGTCTAGAGGGGAAAACAGACATTACTTCTTCAAATGCCGTCTAGTCCTTTCTGACCCACGGAGACTCCATGGACAATCCCTCTTTAGGATGTCCCATTTTCTGTCATAAAGCCGTTCTGGTATGTGTATCCATAGAGTTTCTCTCTGATGAATTGATGCCTTATTGTGGCAGGAGAGTTTACATATGCTGATGAAGCTTAGAGCTATGCCACACAGGGCTACCCATAATGGAAAGGTCTAAGCCGAAGCATTGGTGGACACATTCCCTCCCCACAACAAGCTTACAGTCTAGAGGGGGAGACAGACATTACTATAAATATGTAAATTACAGTTATGTACATTACTCAGCACTCACACAACACTCCCACAGCACTGAGGGAGGGGTAAATCAAAGGTACAAATCCAAGTGTAAGGGTTACCATGGGTAATTTAACTAAGTGCTTATGATGTGCAAAGCATTGTGCTAAATATAGGGATAAGAATATATAGATGAGATATAGACATAGACCCTGGATTCCAAGGGACTCACAATGTAATTTGGATTTGGTGCTCCTTCTGGACTCTGTTTGATGGGGCTGAAAGGAGAAAGTCTAGGTAGAGGAAGTGTTAACATGATAGTTGAGGCCATGGGGGTGAATGAGTTCACCGAGGGAGTGAGTGTAGATGGAGAACAGAAGGGGACCAGGAACTGAACTTGAGGAAACCCTACAGTGAGGGGTTGGGAGAGGGAGGAGGAGCCCGCAAAGGTTACTATTTTGTTAATGATGTACTCTATTTTACTTGTACATATTTACTATTCTATTTATTTTATTTTAATACATTTTGTTTTGTTGTCTGTCTCCCCCTTCTAGACTGTGAGCCTGCTGTTGGATAGGGACCGTCTCTATATGCTGCCAACTTGTACTTCTCAAGCTCTTAGTACAGTGCTCTGCATACAGTAAGCACTATTTTATTTGTACATATTTAGTCTATTTTATTTTGTCGATACGTTTTGTTTTGTTCTCTGTCTCCCCCTTCTAGACTGTGAGCCTGCTGTTGGGTAGGGACCGTCTCTATATGTTGCCAACTTGTACTTCCCAAGTGCTTAGTACAGGGCTCTGCACACAGTAAGTACTCAATAAATACGATTGAATGAATGAATGAATTGCTTTGCAGTTATTTAGGCATAGCTCTGCTTAGGGATTTACTTCTGTATTTGAACTTGCCACTTCGCCAGCCAAACAGCCAACTCCCTGGCCCAGGTCCTTGTCATATCGGAGCTAGACTATTGAATGAGCCCCCTCACCAGTTTCCCTGAACTCCTCCCATAGTTTAATAGTTCTGTGCATCACAGAACCTCCTGTCCATTGGCTTAAAGACACTCCATCAGCTCACTCTCTTTCTTAATCAATCCAGCAATGGCATTTATTTAGCAGTTAATGTGCATAGAGCACTATCCTTAGTGCATGGGAGAATGCAATACAGTAGAGTTAGTAGACATGATCCATGTCCTCAGGGAGTTTACAGGGAGAGAGTTTATAATCCAGTGGAGTTTGCCATCTATTCTCCCCCTCCACTCCATTTCTCCTTCTCCATTCCTCGAAACAAACCTTCCTTCATCCTCGACTCTGCCTCCTCCATCACCCGAGTCACTGTTTTCTTCCTGCCTGGAGTTCCGTCCCTTCCCACCTCCTCCCGGAGGCATTACCAATTCATCTTTTATCTCCCCAGGTCATTTCCTCCCAAATATTCCTTCAGCACTTAAATTCTTGCATTCACCGGAAGCCCTTTCGTTACTTTAGAAAGCTCTGGCTAATTCTGAAGCTTAGAAGTCACAAATGAAAAGCCTTGGCAGGGAAATCCCAGTAAAAGCCTGGCTACTCACTTCATCAGTGAAATGTAAGGTTGGGCTCGGTTTGCCTGGTTTAAAACAAGTATGTGTTTTTCCACCTAATATTAAACAAGATGGCTTTCTGCAGTTCTATTTTGTCAGCAACTCAAGCAGGGAAAACCAATATCAACCTGTCACAATTATGTACAAGAACCTGAATAGCTATATAAATACTTGCTTCTGTTTCTTGATTTGAATGAGTCTTGTAGTTACTGTTAGATGTGGCATTATCCATTTTTGTATTGAGCCATAGAAGGGGCCTGTCACAAAGCAAACTCTTCCCCTGGATGAAGCGTTTAGCACAGTGCTCTGCACACAGCATTCAATAGATACAATTGATTGATTGAACATGCATTTGATTGATTGGATTGTGACCGATTCCAGGGCTGTCTTTGGAGGATGGTGCAGAGGTTACTGGAGAAGCAACATGGCCTAAAAGCAAGAATACGGGCCTGAGAGTTTCAAGGACCTGGGTTCTAATCCTGACTCCTTCACTTGTTTGGTGTGTGACCTTGGAAAGTCACTTCACTTCTCTGGGCCTCAGTTACCTCGTCTATAAAATGGGGTTTAAGACTATGAGCCCTATGGGGGACAGGGACTCTCTCCAACCCATGCCATCTTGTATCTACCCCAGCACTTAGTACAGTGCCAGCACATACTAAGCACTTAAGGAATGCCAGTCAGTCAGTCACCTTGTTGCTTTGCTTTCCAGAACTACCTTTTCTTTCCTCTTAAAAGTGACTCGACTGTGAGCACTCAAGATATTTTGGTAGCTTTCACTGTGGGGTGCAGCAATTAGCATTTGGAGGGGCTCAAATGACTCTGTTTGCTAATTCCAAACATGTCCAGGAGAAGCAAGGATGGCCTTCTAGGGTGGCAGACTTGGGAATGAAGTAGTAAATCAACCCAAAGATAAGGCTTATATATCATATTAAGCCCAGGGAATTCACCACAAAATCATTACCCTAAAAAGTGACAATTTTGATTGATTAAAATGGTATGGGCTGGATAGTGTTAAATCACAGTGAATGATGGTGACATTACCATTTTACATACCATATTTCTGCCAGGACAATGGAGGTAAAAGGCATTGTCATCAGACGATAACAGACAATAAGAAGAATCCTGATGTTAGATTTATTACCTGGTTTAGATTTAGAAAGAAGTAATTCTTGTCCTGGGCCACTTATCAAATGACTGTAAATTCAGTGATGATATAAAATTCTAAAGCAGAGCCACTTACAGTTTTGACAGAGTGCCAGCTCTAAAGTATTTACTGTTCTCGATGTTTCTGCCTTGCACGCTTAAATATTTATCAGAAACATGAGACCCTCTGATAAATGTTTCCCATCTCTCCTGCTTTTTTTTTTTTCAGGCATGTAGATTTTAAAATCAGAAATCACTTCTGCCTTTTGCTTTTATTGTATCCTGTGCTTCTGGCTTTGAGGAAAGGAGCGAATTGCGTTATTGCTTTTATTAATGATTTATATGGCCCAGTGCAAAGATCGTGAATCTGGGAGTTAGGATATCCATGTTCTAATTCTAACTCTGCCACTAGCCTGTCTTGTGACCTTGAGCAAGTGATTTAACCTCTCTAGTCCTCAATTTCCTCATCTGTAAAATGGGTATAAAATATCTGTCCCTCTTTACTCTCTTAGCCTGTGTGCCCCTTGTGGGAATGGGACTCTGATCTGATCATTTTAACCTCACTTTTAGGTACATAGTAAGGTCTTAATAAAGTACCCCAAATAAAACCGAAATTAACTTCTGACATCCAGTACGTGAAATCGTCAGAGAGCCAACTTTTACAGATGGGTATGAAAAGTTCTGCCATAATTTTGTGCTTGACTGGGAGTCAGATGTCCAGGTTTTGAGTCCTTTAGGTTTAAGATCAATAATATTACCTGCAGTTGCCCTTAAAGGAGTTGCTACATGGCTTCAAGGAGATTCTGAGCAGGCTGGTAGGCTCTTTCAGTAGTAATAGTAGTAGCAGTAGTTGTAGAAGTAGCACTAATTGAATAGGAGTAGAGGTGTATATTGAGTACCCAATGGGTTCATTGTACTGTACTAAGTGCTCAAGGGAGTAACGACAGAAGCATGGGACATGAGAAATCCAAAGGTGGGTGTTGTTCGGAACTGAGGTAGAGGCTGTAGGAAAAGCAACATGGCCTATTGGAAAGCACACAGGAATGGGAGTTGGCAGTCCTGAGTTCTCAACCTGGCTTCACCACTTGTCTTCTGTGTAATGTTGGGCAAGTCTCTTCACTTCTCTGTACCTCAGTTTCCTCATCTGTAAAATGGGGATTAAATGCCTGTTCTCCCTCCCCACTAAGACTGTGAGCCCCATGTGGAAAAGGGACTGTATCTAATCTGATTTGATCTACCCCAGTGTTTAGAACAGCGCTTGGCGTTTAATAAATTCCAGAGTTATTATTAGGGAGCAGGTACTTGAGGGAGTGTGTGGGAGATCCAGGGAGGGCAGTCACTTGCCCAGTTTTACCATGGACAGTCCAGTTGGGGTATGGAACTGGACATACATGGAATATTTATTTCGGGGTTGAATGTCCCTGGTTTGTAGCTTTGCCCACAAGGTTCTGCAGCTCGTGTGAGATGAACAAATCTACATAAAGTGAGGGAGGAAACCCGATGGTTCTGGAGCAAGCAAAGAGGTCAAGGAGATCTGGAGAAATTTTCTGGGTTAGTGGAAAGAGCACAGTCTTTGAAGTCGGGGGACCTGGGTTCTAATCCAGGCTTTGTCATTTGTGTGCTGTGTGATCTTTGGCAAGTCATTTAACTTCTCTGTGCCTCAGTTTCCTCATCTGTAAAATGGGGATAACATTCCTGTTCTTCCTCCTCCTTATACTATGAGCCCCATGTGGGACAGGAATTATAAAATGGGAAATAAATACCTGCTCTTCCTTTCCCTTAGCCTGTGACCTCCATGTGGGACAGGGACTACAGAATCCGTATACACTGTATCTACCCCAGTGCTTAATACAGTGCTTGACATATAGTGTTTAACAAATAACATACTTACTATTATTGTCTAGATTTGGGCAAACTGGGCTAGGTATGGGCTGATTTTTTGTGAGAACGACATCAGTGAAATTCTCATGTTACGCTACATGGTCAGTCAATCAATGGTATTTATTAAGTGCTTACTGTGTGCAAACCATTGTACTAAGCGTTTGGGACAGTACAATAAAACAGTCCATAGAAACAAACACTGCCTCCAAGGAGCATAAGTCTACAGTGGGGAGACAGACATCAAAATAAATTGCAGATGGGGAGACAGTAGAATAACGTAATGACAGCCCGACCCCCCAGCTGCGGGGAAAGAACATTTCAATGGTCGGTGAGATGGGTTGGGGGGAAATGAGGTCCGGGACCAGAAACATGCACTTTGCTTCTTTGACAACCAGGATGGGTGGTGGTGGTGGGATTTCAGCATGTTAACATGGGGACAACAACATGGCTTTGACTGATGGGTGAATTTTCCCCTCCTCCCCCTCCTCAATTCCCCAAGTGTTTCCTTTGGCAATGCAAACTGCCAAATCCCATTTGGCATTCATTCAATCATATTTATTGAGCACTTACTGTGTGCAGAGCACTGTACCAAGCGTTTTACCAGGCTAAGCCTCCACAACTGACTTCACATAGCTGACACTTGACACTAGAGTTAGAACAGTGGCGTTCCTGTGCCATTGACGCCTCCGGACCTATGAATTAAAAATGAAAAAAAACCATTGTGTCAGCACACTTTCTGGTTCCCAGATAAACTGAATGGGGAATCAGGCTCTACAATTGTTTCTGTGACTTACTTCACTTACATACCACATCAAAGGGTGATTGTTTAGAATCATTCAAGCTCTTTAAATACAGTGGAGATTAGGGTACAAAAAAGAAAAAAACAGATAAAACTGGGGCTACCAAGTAAAGTTTCCTGAAAATCTATCTCTGTCAAGAATCCCAATAAAACATCAGTTGGAGAAGCAGCATGTGCCTGGGAGTTGGGGTTCTCAATGATAATAACGATAGTAGCATTTGTTAAGCACTTACTTTGTGACAGGCACTGTCCTAAGCACTGGGGTAGATACAAGTTAATTAAATTGGACACCGTCCGTGTTCCACATAGGGATCACAGTCTAAGTAGGACGTAGACAGCTATTGGATTCCCATTTTACAGTTGAGGAAACTGAGGCATAAGGAAGTTAAGTGTCTACCCAAGGTCACAAAGCTGGCCAGTGACAGAGCCAGGATTAGAACTGTGGTCCTCCGATTCCAAGCCCCCTGCTCTTTCTACTAGGCCATACTGCTTGTTGGATTTTAATCCTGGCTCTGTCACTTGCTTACTACGTGACCTTGGGCAAATCACTTCATCTCTAAATTTCCTCATCTATAAAATGGGATAACATGCAGTTCTACCTCCCCTTTTAGATAGTCAGCCTCATTGGACAGGAAAACTGTGTCCAATCTGTTTACATTCTATTTACCCCTTTGCTTGATACACTGCTTGGCTTTTAGTAAGTGCTTAACATGTGGTCTAGCATATGTATATATGTTTGTACATATTTATTACTCTATTTATTTATTTATTTATTTATTTTACTTGTACATATCTATTCTATTTATTTTATTTTGTTAGTATGTTTGGTTTTGTTCTCTGTCTCCCCCTTTTAGACTGTGAGCCCACTGTTGGGTAGGGACTGTCTCTATATGTTGCCAACTTGTACTTCCCAAGCGCTTAGTACAGTGCTCTGCACACAGTAAGCGCTCAATAAATATGACTGACTGATTGATAGTGGGTAGAGCATGGGCCTGGAAGTCAGAAGGACCTGAGTTATAATCCTGCCTCCACCGCTTGTCTGCTGTGTGACCTTGGGTAAGTCACTTATCTTCTCTATGCCTCAGTTCCCTCATCTGTAAAACGGGGATTAAGACTGTGAGCCCCACGTGGGACAACCTGATCATCTTATATCCTCCTAGTACTTAGAACAGTGCTTTGCACATAGTAAGTGCTTAACAAATGCCATTATTATTATTATTATTATTATTTTTCATTGGTCAATCCCTGAGAGTTACAAAACTCTCTTGAGCTGATCTATCACCATTACCATTTTAGTCACTACTGTAAAGTGTGGCATCTAGAAGTTCCAATGTGAGTGGATGACCACATTTTTTGGAGTTCTATCCCATTTAAAAGACCTGAGGCAGTAACCACAAATAGAAATAAATAATTGTGGTATTTGCTAATCATTTACTAAGTGCACAGCACCATTCTAAGAACTGGTAGATCTAGTACATTCCGAATCCATTCAGCATGGGAGACAGAGCACAGCAGGCCATGACCATGTCCACCAAAACCACGAGAGAACTGGCCATACTTGGCTGTGGATGAGTGTTCCTATGTGGCTTGGAGCACAGCCTGGCTGGTGACCAGTGAGAACCATCACCACCAAGTCTTCTGGCCATAATGGATCAATTACTGAATGGTGTTTATTATTATTATTAATAATAATAATAATAATATAATAATAATTATAACTGTGGTATTTGTTAAGTGCTTACTGTGTGTCAGGCACAGTTCTAAATGCTGAGTAGATATAAGATACTCTGAATGGACATAATCCTTGTTCCACATAGGGCTCACAGTCTTAATCCCCATTTTACAGATGAGGGAATTGAGGCATAGAGAAGTTAAGTGACTTAGCCAAGGTCACACAGCTGACTAGTGGTATAATCAGGATTAGAACCCAGGATCTTCCAGCTTCCAATCCCGTACTCTATCCACTAGGGCATGCTGAGACCACTAGTAAGTTCTTGGATGATTGTAGCAGCAATAGTGGAAGAAGAGGAAAAGAAAGCTAAATCTCTATTCCTTGTCTCCATCTCTCCCTTTTGTCTTTCCCAACTTTTAGACTGTGAGACCACTGTTGGGTAGGGACTGCCTCTATGTGTTGCCAATTTGTACTTCCCAAGCGCTTAGTACAGTGCTCTGCACATAGTAAGCGCTCAATAAATACGATTGATTGATTGATTGACCCTCTCCACTTTTCCTTCCTCCTTTCCCATTTCCTTCTCCATCCTTTTTCTTTCTTTCTCTTTTCTATTTTTTCCTTCACTTTCCCCATCCTTTACTTTTCTCCATTTTCTCTCTTTCATTTTCTCCACTTGTCACTCTCTGGAACTGGTCCTGGTTCCATAGGTCTCCCTCACGAGCCCCTACCCGCTTCTCACCCAAGAAAGTGAGATTTCCAATCCCTTAGGATGAAGAAGCAGTTTCACACCATCTGTTCTGAGGAGATCCCCATAGTCCATCCCAAGTAGCCCGACATCTCCATCCTCTGCCCCTTTTCCTTTTCTAATATCATCTGCTCTCCTCCAACCTTTCTTCCCCTAAACATTTCTTGCTCTCCCATTCAACTGCAATGCTGACAGAAGACTTCTAATGGTGAGTCCGTAGCCGGCCAGTGATTTGCATAAAAGGCATATAATAATAAAGCTCTGCACACAGTAAGCACTCAATAAATATGATTGAATTGAATGAATAATAGTAATAATAACTGTGGCATTTAAGTGCTTACTATGTGCCAAGCGCTATACTAAACGTTGGGGTAGATACAGGCTAATTGGGATGGACACAGTCCCTGTCCCACGTAGGTCTCACAGTCTTAATCCCCATTTTAGAAATGATGTAACAGGCACAGAGAAGTGAAGTAAGTTGCCCAAGGTCACACAGAAGATAAGTGGCAGAGTCAAGAACACAGGTTCTTCTGATGCCCAGGCCTATGCTCTATCCATTAGGCCATACTGCTTCCCCTGATGGCTGGTTTACAGATTTGGCTGGGTGTCCTGTCTGTCAATCCCAAGGTGAAGGGGTTGAACTTCTGTCCAACATGGTTCTGCTTCCCCCCTCGGTCATATGACACAATCTAATGCCAGTCTCTCCTCTCAGGATCACACGTGGAGAATTTCCAGTGTTCTCTCACTCTTGGCTACGGAAAGGATAGTCAAGCAGACTCTATTCTATTCCATTCCTAACTCGGGCAGTGGCTAGTGAGTGGAAGGCAATCTGCTACAATTCAAAGCCCACCTGTGCTGGGCAGCGGTAGCATGGGAGAGAGTCAAGGGCAGAGAGAAGTTGACTGCATGGAAGAAGGCAGTGATAAACCACTTCCATATTTTTGCCAAGAAAACTCTATGGCTACACTACCAGAACGATTGCTAACGGGGCATTCTGGGAAAGATGTGTCCATGGAGTCGTTGTGGGTCAGAGACAACTTGACTGCATAAGACAATTCCAGTCTAATGCACACTTCCCCACACGCAACCTCACTGGGGCCAAGCCATGTCTGCAGCATTCTCCTCGCCCCGGCCTCAGACCACTGCCAGTCCTGGGAGATTTTGTTTTAATTGTTTTTCTAAGTGAAAAGAAACCAAAAATGAAGTTTCTAGTTTCATCTCCTCCTCCTGTTCCTGTGGGGAGACAGACCTCAGGTAGCCTGAACCTTCCTGAGCTCTCTATACCTTGCCCGGGAAGCTGAGCTCATCTGCTATCCTTCCCACAGTCCTGAGTGCAGCTGGCTGGAGGCAACTCTCCCCACCTGCTTTCCCCCCTAGAGCCATCACTCTGAAGCCTGGGAAAATAGGCTGAGATCATGGAGGAAAATGTGTATTCCTGCCCACTCCGGAGCCTCGGGAAAGTGAGTGGCGACAGTGGAGGAAACTGCGTATTCCCCCATGACTGGCCTGGGTTCTTTCGTCCAGAGCTTCATGGAAAAATCCCACCTCCCTGTTCCCCAATGCCACCACCTGTAAGGAAAGTCTAGCAACACTGGAATGTCAATTGCTTAAAGAGCCAACTGAGAGGTTTTATAAAGCGTTGCTTTATGGAATCATCTTGAAGGAGTTCAATTGATTAGTATTTCGCAGAGCAAAATCCACCAAACCTTCGGGACCCCCTCACAACCTCAGTAACCTGCAATTTCTTCTAGGCCCTAGTTATTCCACTCTTAAAATCCCTTGCCATAGTCCTGGGCAGGCTCCAGGTTGGTATTTGTCAAGGCAACAGTGTTCGGGATGGACAAAATCTGGTCCTGGAGATATGGCTTGGAAATTGTCACACTCTCTACCGGGGTTATAAAGGCTTAGGAGACTGCGTCTCTGGGCTCTGGATTTAGTAGGGGATGCCACCTCGGATGTTAACGACATTCCTGCTGCCCAATCTTCCACCCAGATTGCTCCAACGAGGCACACGTATGGCAGTCATCCTTGATTTCTCCAGCTCAGCTCTCCTCCCCGAGTGCTGCTTTGTCACAGCAATCTGGTGATGGTTTGGCCGCCCCTGCCCTCCCCCCATCCTCCAAACCAAACACAACCCCTGGGATGAGGTGGCAAAGCCAACCCTCTGCTTATTCAAGCTCTGGTGTGGCTGACTCTTAAAGGGGATGCTATCCAGCTTTAACTGGTGGCCGCAGGCCGCAGGGTGTATCATTCGTGATGATCTGCTTTACTGGGGTTCATTCATTCATTCAATCATATTTATTGAGCACTTACTGTGTGCAGAACACTGTACTAAGTGCTTGGGAGAGTACAATACAACAATAAGAACAGTGACATTCCCTGCTCACAATGAGCTCACACTCTAGAGTGGGGGAGACAGGCATCACTACAAATAAATAAAATTACAGCTGTGTACATAAGTGCTTTGGGGTTGAGAGAGTGAGGAAGAGCAAAGGGAGCAAGTCAGGGTGATGCAGAAGGGAGTGGGAGATGAGAAAAAGTGGGGCTTAGTCTGGGAAGGCCCCTATGAGGATATTAAGCGAGGCACAGTGCTTGTCTGTTGGATTAGAGGAGGGAGGATGTGGGCAAGTGGTCAGAAACGAGACAGGTGGGATTGAGGCACAGTGAGAAGGTTAGCACTAGAGAAGCGAAATGTGAAGGTTGGGTTGTAGAAGGAGAGAAGTAAAGTGAGGTAGGAGGGGACAAGGTGATGGAGTGCTTTAAAGCCAATGGAGAGGAGTTTTTGTTTGATACGGAGGTGGGTAGGCAAGCACTGGAGTTTTTTGAGGAGTGGGGTGACATGTCCAAAATGCTTTTCTGGAAAAATCAAGGCAGCAGACTGAAGAATGGACTGGAGTGGGGAGTGACAGGAGGCTGGGAGGCTAGCAAGGAGGCTGATGCAGTAATCCAGGTGGGATAGGATGAGTGATTGTATTAATGTGGCAGCAGTATGGACGAAGAGGAAAGGGAGGATTTTGGCAATGTTGTGAAGGTGGGATTTACAGGATTAGGTGACACATTGAATATGTGGGTTGAATGAGAGAGAGGAGTCAAGAATAATGCCAAGGCTATGGGCTTGTGAGACAGGAAGGATGCTGCTGCCATGTACAGTGATAGGAAAGGCAGGACTGAAAGACTGAAGCCATGCAGGGTAGAGTCAGAAGGTAATAGGTTCTAATCACCATTCGGCCACTTCTCACTTCATTTCTCTGTGTCTCAGTAAAATGGGGATTGAGACTGTGAGCCCCACATGGAACAGGGACTGCGTCCAATCTGATTTGCTTGTATCCACCCCAGCACTTAGTACAGTGCCTGGCACGTAGCAAGCATTATTCTCCCCCTGGTCTATAAGCTCGCTGTGGGCAGGGAGTGTGTCTGTTGTCACTGTGCACTCCCCCAAGTGCTTAGTACAGTGCTCTGAACACAGTAAGTGCTCAATAAATATGAATGAATGAATGAATACAATTGAATGGACTCTGTGAAGCTCATCAAATCCCCTCACCCCTGGCTTTGCAGTCATGTGGAGATATAGTCCGTTCACTGAGGTGGACACATTTTCATCCATGTGCATGCTTGAATTTTGTGTGACAAGCATCTGTCAGCTGGGGAAGAAAAGGGACAGAATCTCACATCCTGACTACTGCTAGAGGAATTGCTCAAGATATGAAGAAACGGTGCAGAAACTTATGTCATTGATTCAATAGTATTTATTGAGTGCTTACTGTACTAAGAGCTTAGCACTCAAGACATGGACCCCAGTGTTTCCAGGTTTGTAAAAGAGCAAATAAAGTGTCACCCCATCTCTGTGCTAGTGCCAACTGTCTGTTGGACACCCACAAAACTCAACACTGAGTTTAGAGAAGCAGCATGGCTCAGTGGAAAGACCACGGGCTTGGGAGTCAGAGGTCATGGGTTCAAATCCTGGCTCCACCATTTGTCAGCTGTGTGACTTTGGGCAAGTCATTTCACTGTGCCTCAGTTACCTCATCTGTAAAAAGGGGATTAAGACTGTGAGCCCCACATGGGACAACCTGATCACCTTGTATCCTCCCCAGTGCTTAGAATAGTGCTTTGCACATAGTAAGTGCTTAACAAATACCAAAATTATTATTATTATTATTATCACTGAAGGAAGGCTTTCATTTTTAGCTGCTCCAGATCTCTTAGTGCAGCAAGGGCAAGTGTGGCAGGGTGGTGAACACTGAAACTGACATTAGGATTTTGGCCTATCGGTTGCTGGGCTTTTGACATTGGTGACACGCAAAGGCTCCTAAGGATATTTGGAAGTCTTAAAAATGAATGTCATTCATTCCATCGTATTTATTGAGTGCTTTCTGTATTGCAGAGCACTGTACTAAGCGCTTGGGAAGTACAATTCAGCAACAAATAGAGACCATCCCTGCCCACAATGGGCTTACAGTCTAGAGGGGGGAGACATACATCAAGAGAAGTAAAAAGGCATCAGTAGCATCATTATATATAAATAGAAATATAGATATATACACATCCTTAATAAAAATAAATGGACTTATAATTATAAATATGTACATATATACACAAGTGCTGTGGGGCAGGGAGGTGTGCTAGAGCAGAGGGAGCGGTCTGGGGAAATGGGGAGGGGAGGGGGAGCAGGGGAAAAGGGAGACTTAGTCTGGGAAGGCCTCCTGGAGAAGGTGAGCCTTCAGCAGGGCTTTGAAGGGGGGAAGTATGCTAATTTGGCAGATTTGAGGAGGGATGGCATTCCAGGCCAGAGATAGGATGTGGGTCAGGGGTCGACGGCGGGATGGGCGAGAACGAGGCACAGTGAGGAGGTAAGCGGCAGAGGAGCGGAGGGTGTGGGATGGGATGTAGAAAGAGAGAAGGGAGATGAGTTAAGAAGGGGCAAGGTGATGGAGAGCTTTGAAGCCAATAGTGAGGAGTTTTTGAATGATATGGAGGTTCACAGCACCTGTATATATGTATATATGTTGTACATATTTATTACCTTATTTATTTATTTATTTATTTATTTTACTTGCATATCTATTCTATTTATTTTATTTTGTTAATATGTTTGGTTTTGTTCTCTGTCTCCCCCTTCTAGACTGTGAGCCCACTGTTGGGTAGCGACTGTCTCTATATGTTGCCAACTTGTACTTCCCAAGCGCTTAGTACAGTGCTCCGCACACAGTAAGCGCTCAATAAATACAATTGATTGATTGATAGGCAACCACTGGCGATTTTTGAGGCGGGGGAGTGACATGCCCAGAACATTTCTATAGAAAGATAATCCGGGCAGCAGAGTGAAGTAGAGACTCAAGTGGGGAGAGACAGGAGGTTGGGAGAACAGAAAGCGTGCTGATGCAGGAATCCAGTCGGGTTAGGATGAGTGACTGTGCTAATGTGGTAGCGGTTTGGATGGAGAGGAAAGGGTGGATCTTGGTGATGTTGTGAAGGTGAGACCGGCAGGTTTTGGTGACAGTTGTCCTCGACTATGAATCCATCACTGATATTTACTGAGATCTTACTGGTGTGCAGAGCATGAGGCTAAGCATTTGGGAAAGTACATCACAACAGAATTGGTAGTTGGGATCCCTGCCCACAAGGAGTTTACTATCCTGAGCAGTTAATAATCACCATAATTTCTCTGGAGCCAAGTCCAGGTTTAAGTGGGAAATTCTGTTGTCAATATAAAACATTAGAACCTACCAAGAAGCAGACTGTGAGCCCGTTGTTGGGTAGGGACCGACTCTATATGTTGCCAACTTGTACTTCCCAAGTGCCTAGTAGAGTGCTCTGCACACAGTAAATGCTCAATAAATACAATTGAATGAATGAAAGGTATAGCTTGTTGTGAAATTATTCACCTCATTAATATTGACTGAGCCCAATAAGGTACTTGGCAGGGTTTTAAGTGTTGAAGGCTGCAGGTACAGTTTGGAGTTTTCAGGCTAGTCAGAGGAGAAGCATGGCCTAATGGAAAGATTCTGGGCCTGGATGTCAGAGGACCTGGGTTCAAATTCACCGAACTAGCATACCTTCCCCTGTCAAAGCCTTACTGAAAGCTCACCTCCTCCAGGAGGCCTTCCTGGATTGAGCCCTACTTTTCCTCTGCTTCTCCTCCCCTGCCCATCACCCTCATTTGCTCCCTCTGTTCTATCCCCCTCCCTGCCGCACAGCAGTTGTGTGTATATAAGTATATATTTATAATTCTATTTATTTTATTAATAATGTGTATATATCTATAATTGTATTTATTTATATCGATGCTATTGATGTCTGTTTACTTGTTTTGATGTCTGTCCCCTCCCCATCTAGACTGTGAGCCTGTTTAGGGCAGGGATTGCCTCTCTTTGTTGCTGAATTGTACTTCACAAGCACTTAGTATAGTGCTCTGTACACAGTAAGTGCTCTATAAATACATCTGAATGAATGAATGAAATCTCTGCTCTGCCACTTACCGGCTAAGACCTTGGCCAAATCATTTAACTTCTCCGTGCCTCAGGTCTCTCACCTGCAAAATGGGGATTCAATTATCTGTTTTCCCTCTCACTTAGGCTGTGAGCCTCATGAGGAGCAGGTGCTGTGACAGATCTGAATAATTTGTATCTAACCCAATTCCTGGAACAGTGCTTGACACATAGTAACCACGTAACAAATTTAATAATAACGATGTTAATAATAATAATAATCAACAAAGTAGATGCCAGTACCTGAAACAAATGATGTACAAAGTATTGTGATGCACTGATGTAAATATTGGGCATGTCTGCATAGAGCAGGGTACTTAGGGAAGAAAAATGGAAGTTTTGTCCTGAATCTGTAATAGGCAAGATTCACAGTCATTGCTTACTAAATGTTATCGGTGACTGGGACAAGTGTCCAAAAATAACACTAGAAGAGCCAGTCACCTTTAGTCGCATCTCTGAGCCTATAGGTGGAATCCAGTCATTTAGCAACACATCCGCTTGACTGTCAGAGAGCCCATCAAGATATTCTGTTCGTGTAACCATGCAAACCCTCTTTTGTTTTTCCGGTCAGCCATCAGGTTTCATGTTATAAACATGTGGAATTCAGGAAGCATTTTCCATCTTAACACTTTCATCCAGTACAGAGCCAAAAATGAATTGGATAAATCTAGTACAGTTGTTGCTTCATTGGAGAAGTCTTGTAAACTGCTGGAGGGCAGAGTTCATGTTCCTAGTTCTATTGTCCTCTCCCGAGTGCTTCGTGCAGTGCTCTGCACACCGTAGATAATTAATAAAACTATTCAGTGAACTGAGACTAGATGGCAAATTCCCCAAAGATCAAAAAGAAAAATTAGAAAATCAAGTAGCCAATATTTTGCCTTGAGGTCCTAGTCCTTTGATATTTTGGGGGAGAGTTACAAGTTTTCCCATTTAAAGTGTGGAAAGAAATGTTTTCCTCCAGCCAAGCCACTCCAATAAAAAAAAATGTTTGAAATTGCTGTAGTTAAATGATAAATTCTTCAAATAATGATTATTGAAAGATTTGTTTAGAACTTCCTTGGGCAAATGAAATGCTTTTTAAATAAAGGCTCTTTGCCTTTATTACCTCAAAGAGAAAAAAATGACACTTGGTTTGCCCTGTACTAAGCACTGGAGTAGATGCAACACAAGCAGATCAGACACAGTTCCCGCCTCCTCTGGGACTCATAAACTAAGGGGGATGGAGAATAGACTTTCAGACCCACTTTTACAGATGAGAAAACTAAGGTTCGAAGAAGTTAAATGCCAAAGTTGCCACAGAAGGCAAGGGGCAGAGCAGGGATTAGAACCCTTGGTGAATGCGATTGAATGAATGAATGAATGAATGAATACTGAGAGCTCACCTCCTCCAGGAGGCCTTCCCACGCTGAGCCCCCTCTTTCCTCTCCCCCTCCTCATCCCCCCCGCCTTACCTCCTTCCCCTCCCCACAGCACCTGTATATATGTATATATGTTTGTACAGATTTATCACTCTATTTATGTATTTATTTTACTTGTACATATTTATTCTATTTGTTTTATTTGGTTCATTTGTTTTGTTTCGTTGTCTGTCTCCCCCTTCTAGACTGTGAGTCCTCTGTTGGGTAGGGACCAGCTCTATATGTTGCCGACTTGTACTTCCCAAGCGCTTAGCACAGTGCTGTGCACACAGTAAGCGCTCAGTAAATACAATTGAATGCATGAATGAACCCAGGTGTTCGGGCTCCCAGCCTTGTTCTCTTTCCACTGTGTCTTCCTGTTTCTTGTCTTTTCATTCCCAGGTTGAGAGTTTTCTTAGACTGGTCACCTGGTTTACTGGTTTGGCGCACTAGATGTCACTGCAAGACTAAGAGATCCATGAGTCTGGAAGGCTAACAGCATCCGCTACGGATTGCAATGTTAGCTCCTCACAGGGCAACATAGAGGGAAAATATCCTTTTTTATTACCCATGAGAACAGTTCAGCTCATTGATTAAAACCTGGATATGCCTCTAATGTTTTAGGCCCAATTGTATCAGTTCATTTGGTACCTTTATCTTTTGGTGAGGAAAAGCTACCCACCTTTAACAAAGTAATTATACCCTCTCAAACTTTGTGTGTGGGTGTAAAAAATATTTCAGGGTTTTCTTTCTATTTAAACAACCTTCTATGAAGTGAAAACCTGGAAAGGGTAGCAGAAAGGACGTTGGTTGACATCACGGTGAACTTGCCATTTCAGCGTTTTAATGCAGAAAACACAAAGGGGAAAAAGTGTTTTATCAAGGACATAGAAAATGGCCTCTGACGTGTAAGGTGTAATATCTGCTGATTTTCAGTAGTAGTATCTTGGCTAATTTTGTGAATATAAATGTATTCATTCAGTAGTATTCACTGGATGCCTACTGTGTGCATCCAGTAGGGTCACACCTGGAGAGTTTCCAGTACACTACCATCATCATCATCATCAATCGTATTTATTGAGCGCTTACTATGTGCAGAGCACTGTACTAAGCACTCGGGAAGTACAAATTGGCAACATATAGAGACAGTCCCTACCCAACAGTGGGCTCACAGTCTAGTCTCGACTATGGGAGGGAGCGTCAAGCAGAGGCCTACCCATTCCATTCCTAGTTTGGGCAGTGGCTAGCGAGTGGAAGGCAATCTGCTAAAAGTCAAAAGCCACCTGTGCTGGGCACCAGCAGCATGGGAGAGAGTCAAGGGTGGATACTCTAGCTTACTGCATGGAAGGAGGCAATGGTAGACCACTTCTGTATTTTTACCAAGAAAACTCTACGGATACACTACCAGAATGATTGCAGATGGAGTAGGGGCATTCTGGGAGAGATGTGTCCATGGTGTCCATATGGGTTGCAGATGACTCGACAACATAAGGCAAGACTGTGTGCAGACCACTACACTAAGCACTAGAATACTAAGAGTCCTAAACTACAAGTACTTAGTACAATGGATGGTGAATTAGTTACAGTCCTTGTCCCTCACAGGGTCTCAAGAACAGGGGTGGGAGGTGGAGGGTAAGGTAACTGAGGCACAGTGAATGATTGAAATCATAAAGACAGCAAATTAACAGAAGAAAACAATAGCAACAATTAAGAGTAGTAGTCCCTTTCAGCTATCTCAACACCAATTCTGAAAGGTTAATAAAGGCTTGAGGAATTTTGTTGTCTAAAACTTTAGGTGACAAGTTAACAGGATAAAACATTAGTTTTAGGCTATTTTCCTATTTTTCCTCTTTTCTTGTGTTTTACAAATATCCATATGTATTGTCTTATTACTTCCTCTATCCTGACAATGCTTTTTAAGTTTTCTTTTCCCCTTTCAAACACTTTACTATCAACTCTTTCCATTCTTCTTACCTCCTTGTGTCTGTTTCAATCTTCTCATACTTCCTATAACAACATTTGTAACTCAGTACTTAATCCATTTCCTAAACCCCGTGACTGTAGCTTTCACTTCATCACTATTTTTGCTTTCTTATTTCACTAATTGTTTGAACCTGAAAATTTCCCTGCCCCTCCCTGTCTCCCAGGTGTCTTCCCTTCTGCCACTTTTCTTTCTATTGGTTTAAAAGTCCTCTGCAGCTGCTCACATCCTGATTTGTTGTGAATTCTTTCTAGGTTTTCCTTCAAGCAACTTACATCCAGTCTGCCACTCTCTTCTTTCCATCATTATGGGGTTTCTTCCTATCATCATCTCCTCACATGGGAGAGAAAAAGGAATCTTCATGGGGTTCATTTTGTGGAGCTGCTGGTTCTTTGACTAATACAGGAAACTAAGGTAGGTGTAAAAAGCTTTGGATTTTAGTCAGCTCCTATGTGAATTGATGTCTTGTTTCAGGTAAGATCAGTCTGAATGGCTGCAAAAGAACTAGGATCAAATGAGTGCTCCTCACAGATATAACTTTTTTTTCAAGGGGGGGATAAGGTGTCTTTTTTTAACCCCATCTGTTCAGGAAGACAACTTTCTCCTTTTCATCTGATACCATTCAAATACAAAAGGCTCATGTCCTGTCTTGTCAAGATATTTGTCTGGCTGTGTAGACTGGTGTGTCCCTAATGGCCAACTATGCCTAAATAGGGTAGGAAGACTAGTATTACTTCTCTTCCCCATTTCCTTGCTGCTTTAATCAATCCCACTGAGGCTCAGTTTTGACCTGATGCTGCTTGATCCTGGCTCCATGTGAGCCAGGAGTGGCCAGAGCACAACAATCCAAACAGGAGATCAACATGCAGTGAGGTGAGAGGAAAAACTAATTCAAAAGAAACAAAACAATCCCCTCCCCATAACCCAGAAACCAAAGGCTGAAGAATGGAAAACCAGATCTCCAAGTGGACCCACAAAATATGGCAAGTTTATCATAAGGCTAAATGTGAAGGGGGAGCATAGGCTGATTTACAGTGTAGATGTGTATTTACCACTGGAATTTAAAGAGGTGACAGGTGACCAGACCATGGCAGTGCTCTTATATGGTAAAGTCTGATGGCCATCACTGGCATGAAGGTCCAGATTTTGTCCTAATGATTATAAAGAAGGACAGCCATTCTAATATGTGATCTTGAACTTTACTACACTGTAAAATCATTGTGGAAAGGTATTGTGTCTGACATTATTGGATGGTCAGTTTCTAGGTAAAAAGACTCAATGTGGCAGGGAGAATGTAGGAGTGGCAACTTCCTGTGAGAACAGCATCACTAATTGGGTGGTGACAAGTACATGGGGAGAAGTAGAATTGGGGACAAGAGTAGGGATACCTAATGGTCAACCTTCTATTTCTGCTATGAAATTCACTGGCAACATGGGTGACCTTTGTTCTTTGGATTCCACTAGTTAAACATTGCTTTAGGAGCCTTCTTCTTTCAGTTCCCCTAGACAGGATTTGATTGGTGGACAAATCTACCTAGTAAATGGTTGTTCTAATCTAGTAGGGAAATATACCTTTGAGAGCCTGCCAGATATGGTACTTCCCAAGCGTTTAATACAGTGCTCGGCACACAGTGCTCAATAAATACGATTCAATGAATGAACCTCTGGATTTTTACTTGGCGAAGTGTCGATAGGTGGAAAGTGGTGGCAATGGCAGTGGCATTGGCAGCAGTGAGGGTGAGGTGTGATTGCCAAGAGGCGAAGTGTGGGAAACCGACAGGGCATGCGACAAGATGTGTGAAATACTGACATTATAACATGAAAGATTAAGAAGTAATGAAAGGAGGAGGTTTTGAGGGAAAGGCAAGGCTATTCAAAGGAACTGGAGTTTATATTTTTTCTCATGCATCCTGTCCTTGTGACAGGAAGTGGGTCTCTCATGGGTGGTTCCTGTTGTGTTTGCAGCTGTGATGTCCTAGCAGCAGCAGTGACTGGACTTCTCAAAGGCTATTTTGCTTAAAGGATAACACAGCTCTGTCATGAGCATGCTAATCTATTGTTTCCCAGTGATGAGAAAGCCAAAAATGACAGTGGAGGGTAAGAGTTGGGGCTAAATCACAGCTCTCTATTTTTTTTGTTTGTTTAGGCAGCTGTTCCATATCATTAATTTGGTGGGGGGGGGGCGGGGAAGAAAAATAATTCAACTGCATCATTTCCAATCTTTCTAGACCCTGAAATCACCATGAGAGAGAAATGAGATGGAAAAGATCGTATGATTTGGCTGGTATTAATCTGGTGGAACACTTCAGCTTTGTCTCACACTGGATGATTTCCTCAGAACAGGCAAACATCTAAAAATGAGGACAAAACCTCCAGGACCAAATCTACATTTTTAATTGTGTGGTGTGTTCTACTGTGTTCTCCAGATGCAAAACAGCCTCTCTTCCCTTTCCCTCCCTTCTCTCTGTCTTGTCTTCCCTGCCTTGCCCCCTTTCTGCAGCTGGTAACAGTTTATGGAGCATATTTCAGTGTTAATACCTTGTTAAGGCTGTTACAGCGGCTGGGTCTTTGAGAGGTCAGTGCCAGGACTGTTTTACTGTGAACTCTTGATGTGCTGGGGTGAAGCTGGGGACACAGAGGACTCCCTTCCCTCTGACACTGTGGGGAGCTGCCCCCCCCCAGGCAACCCATCCCATGATACAGCGCTCCTGGTAGCAAGAGTAATAAAAAAAAATTATATGTTTCTGGTCAGAAATAATTAGGGCAACTCCAAGAAGCATTTTTATTAATGCACTAGACATAGCATCATGGGCATTACCTGTTATACTTAAATTCCTAGTGGTTTGCTGCAGGTGTTTTGGAGTCATTGAATACAACAGCCTTTATTTCTGAAGGTAGCACATAACATTCTGCAGTTTATAAAATGGAGGGGAAAATTTTTTTTCAGTATTAAATATTTTAAGTTTTTTGTCTTTGGGTCATTACTTTATCATTATCTGAGAATGTTGGGTTTTTGTAGGCAAGCAGCTGGCATTTTGGACACGCCAAAGACCATTCCACAAGTGGCATTTGATTTTCATTTTTCACTTGGAGACCACATTTTACATTTTTAAGCAGTTTTTTTTTGTTTTTTCTTTTTAGAAACTTACCTTCTTCAGGCCTCCAACTATGAAGGGAAGGAAAATGTTTTGGGTACCAGATTGTTTGCATTGCTATTGAACTCTATCATGTCTTTATTTTTCCCCATGTTTATTCTAATGGCAAGAAGGAAACCCAAAACAAAGAATTTTCACTTCATTTTTTCTGGTTAATTTCACCATGCAGGTTGAATGGTCAATTTTTGCGCTCAGTTGGCTGAGAGGTTAATCTTAGGCCAAAAATGTTTGTTTCTTGCATATCGTCTTAACTCTCTGACTGCTGTTGAAAACTTTGGAAGAACCTATCTCACTTTTATACTACATGAGGAAAAAAAATCAAGACTAGTTGTTAATGAGAAATGCCTATAATGAGAACCAAATGTAACATTAATGTCATGTACAATGTATGCCTCTATATCCTTAGAGGTAGGAACACAATCATTATTTAGAATTAGGGAATAAAATCTCTGTAATAATCACAAGCAGATGTGTGGTACACTTGCGATGTAAGTGTTAAGACTTCTTTCAGATCAGTTTTCTGCAATGTTAAATTGCAACTCCTGGATGTATGTGTTTGATGGGTTTGTAATTTATTTTTTATTCTAGGTTTAAATTTGGGCTTATCCATCTGACTAGATTTTCTTTGAACCTGTAGTGATTATGAATGAATAAATCTCATTTTTCTCTTTATATCATTTGCTTCGTGAAAAATATTACCCCTCTATCCAAGCCATCATTTTTATTAATGTGCTCTTATAAATCCAGGCTTGGCACCTTATCACTTCAGCCTGCTGCTTTGTTTGTGGTACGCACACTCAGAGTGACAGCATAATGTGCATTTCCAAGGTTCAAAGTTTACGGTGATCAAGTCACCGTCGCTGACTGGAAGCTTCTGCCCAGAGACTTGTCTGAGGCAAACAGATATTCAAGCTCTTCAGAGGCACTCGCTTCACTCCACCTAGTTGCTTAGGTTTCATGACAGACATGCATCTTTCTAGACAGCGATCCTGCTCTTTGGCGAATTCCTCCAAGATAGTCCAATTAGATGTATCATTTCACCAGACAAGTGCTTCTTCTGCCATTGATACTTCGGTTGAGCCGGGGCTTTGAAGGGTGGTGTGGAGGAGTGGAAGGAGAGAACCATGGCGGGACTTTAAATCTGTATCCTCCTGCCATAGTTGTTTGCCTCTGCCAATGAGTTTCAAGGGGGAGCAGAGGGCTGGAGTGGGCAGGGTTTGGGAGCTCAGCACCTCAGCTCCTGTTTTTCCAGAAACCTCAGGAGAACATCTCTGCGGCAGCCAGATCAGGGGTGGGAACTTAAATATGCACTATGCTTCTTTGCTTGGAAAATCCTGTGGCTGCCATTGCTCACACAGCAGCCAGCCATGCTTTCTCCATGGCTCTATGGAATTGGGCACCTTAGGCTGAATTATTTGTGCGGATATTAGCAGCTCTAATGACAGGATGTCAGTCCTCTGCTCTTTCATCAGAAATAATAAAAATCTATACTTAAGCACTCTTTGACACTTTTGAAATAGTTATTTGGGGTAATTTCTAACTTGCAAGTTAGTACAGTGTTCTTAGTTCAGTGCTCCGCATGCAGTAAGCACTCCATAATCATGATTAGCAATCACACCCCATGACGCACACAGCCTACTCTTTTGTCCTCAGACTTTAGGTGATTATTTCTAGTAAGTACCCCAGAATTGTATATTTTTTTCACTTACACGTGGATTTTAATAAAGCTTTGGCAAATACATACCCATGTGATTCTGCAGTTGTTCTCTAATGACCCTGGAGCTACTGCCATCTACCCAACTCCTGGGTCCCGGCTCCCACTTCAAAAGGGTACAGAAAGGAAGGGGGAGAGGGAAAATGGAGGTAACTTGGTCCTGGCTCCTTGGGAGTGGATGGAAGCAGGCAGCTCAGGACTTGAAGCCACTTGAACCCTGTGGCCTGTAAAGAAAGGGGCTGTATTGCATTATGCAGAGTATGCAGGCATGACTAATCCAGAGTCAGTGCCAGAGTATTTTTCTGTAGTTAAATTTAGCCACCCCCTCCAAACTTTGGTATATACTTGATTGGCTCTGTTATTCCCAATCCACCAACATATATGGATTATACAGGGCTTAACCATATTCTTAAGAGATTCTGGGATCCGTTGGAAGGTGCCAGTGAATGAAATGGTTCTTCCCTGTGGCTTTAAAATATCTTCTCCTGTCACTGTTGGTGCACTCCCCTTTTAAATTTACCCATCTAGTAGCGGCTTAGATATCTGAGCCCGTAGTATTGCCATGCACTGGGGCAATATATTGTCCCGCACATGTGCTTGCTGACAAAAATCACTGCTGAAGAATTTGGGATTAGTCAGTTCTTGTTTTAGTACAGTGAAATGTAGACCAAGAGATGGCCAAACTTACCAGGGTGGGCTTGGGAGATTTTGAATGATGTGGCTCCATTGGGGAATCTAATAGAAGTGGCTAACACTCAGGTTTCAGTCCCTTAAATTCGTAGGGCCCCTTTCTCATGGTTATGTGAGAACATTGGATCTGGGATATGTTTTAGCTGATAAGCAAGTCATCACATGGGCAATGAAGTATTACTAACATTGATATTAATGAAGATATTTATGAGCTTTAACTCTGAACTGTGTCATGTTCCATTTTGTTGCTTCCTAGTTTTCATGAACTTCCTCAATCAGTCTGTCAGCAGCATGGTCTAGTGGAAAGAGCATGGGCCTGGGGATCAGAGAACCTGGGTTCTAGTCCTAGCTTTGCTATTTTCCTTCTGTGTGACTTTGGGCAAGTTGCTTATCTTCTCTGCATCTGTTTCCTCATTCTTAAAATGGGGATTAAATGCCCATTCTCTCTCTTATTTGGACTGTGAGCCCCGTGTGACAGTGACTGTGTCCTACCTGATTATCTTGTCTGCCACAGTGCTTAGTACAATGCTTGATGTTTAGTAAGTACTTAGCAAATGCCACAATTAATATTATTTATCAAGCTCTTGTTCCATGCAGAGCACTGTACTAAATGCTTGGGAGAGTACATTTGAATAGGTAAGTGCAATCTCTACCCTCAGTGAGCTCACAACCTAGAAGCAGCGTGGCTTAGTGGAAAGAGTCTGGGCTTGGGAGTCAGAGGTTGTGGGTTTTAATCCCTACTCCACCACTTGTCAGCTGTGTTACTTTGGGCAAGTGACTTAATTTATCTGGGCCTCAGTTACCTCATCTGTAAAATGGGGATTAAGACTGTGAGCCCCATCTGGGACAACCTGACTACTTTGTATATATTGCAGTATTTAGAACAGTGCCTGGCACATAGTAAGCACTTAACAAATACTATCATCATCATTAGTACAGTGGATCTTGCTGAAACACTTCCTCTCAAAGCTATACTATCTAAAAAGGACAAAATGGGGTATGGTAGACTCACATGCTGATCCTCTTCCATTCTCTCACCACCTTGCTTCAAACACATTCTTGATTTGGTTGAACCAATTCTCCTTCTCTGCCTTTGATAAACATCAAATGAGATTTCTAAAGCAAAGTTGAATTCAAATGCAGTTTGGAACTATCCCCTTTTCCCCCTGTAATTTCTCAGTGTTTGCTACCCCCTCCAGCATAGCGTATCCTTTGAGTGTTGGGGCTTCCAGATCTCTTTAGTTTCTGACCCAGCTTGTTTACCACACAACTTCCTGAAGCCATCCTACTTGACACAGCTGGTGTCCCTGATGGATGAAAACAATACTGGCTGATTGGCTGGGTGGACCTAGGACTGGGGAGAAGCACAGTAGGGATCTCTTTGGCTTTCACCAAATGACTAAAGAAGTTAATTTTTCATGAAGGATCTCTTAGCTGTGCAAAACTGTTATGCTTGAGAGCATCTAAATTGGCATATAAAACCCCAAACTGTTTAATAACGTTCAATGCAAAAAAGCTCAAGCATATGGTAGTCAAAATGGAATTTGAGCTGAAATCTCCAAAATATGTTTGGTTATTTTTAGCCTTCCTGTTTTTATTATGGGTAGAAGCTTGAATTCTATCATTTCTCTGTGCTCGCTACAGAACCCCGATGACTAAATTTTGGTTTCTGCTCTGTAGTGGAAGATGATTGCCCAGGATTCTGGTTTTAGCCCTATTCTCTGGGGGCAACTTTGAGGACTCCTCAGGGTACCAGGGCATTCCACTGTAGTAAACTCCAGATTGGACTGTGGAGTAAACCAATTTCCACCAGTCTGTCCGTGGGTTTTTGCTGTGGAGTCAGCCTCTCATTCTGGGTCCTCTCAGAACTAAGGCCGTTCCAGGTGATTCCGGTGGACACAGAGAGATTATGATGAAGACAATGACATTTACAAACTACTTTATGCCAAGCACTGGGCTAAGGGCTTGGGTAAACACAAGATAATCAAAGACGACCCAGTCCCTGTCTCATACAGGACTCACAGTATGAAGGAGCATGGATTTCTTATATGCATTTTACTCATGAGGCAACTGAGGCTCAGAGACGTTAAGTGACTCTCCCATGGTCACACAGACTGCAAATGGCACACTTAGCAGCTCCACCAAGTCTAGATCTAAGATGGCACACTTAGTAGGACCAGCTTGCAGGAATCAACTTAATCTCAGTCAAACAAGTTCACACTCCTTCACACAGCACAGTTGTAGTGGTTCCTTCCCAGAAGGCTTTCCTCCATTGGCACTTATTTGGGGACAGGCATTACTTACAACATATGCGCTCAGCAGCAAATTCATCCTTATGCCAAAACACTTTGGGAGATTCTAAAGGAAAGTTCTAAACTTTAATGGTAAATGTTTCTTAAGAAGAGAGTCCATCAACAAGGATCCAAGAAATGGGCCTTTCAACATTTCCCTTAAAATTCCATGATCTCTGCAGTCCAAAGGAGGGAATTAGAAAAATGGTTCTGGGTTTTAGTTAGTATCTGAGAGAAGATCATAGTTCAGGATATTAGGCAAGAACGGGAATCCAGCAGACTAACTTACCTCACACCTTTGAGAGAAAAATGGATGGCAGTAAGATTAGTCTTCCCTTTTGAATACATTTGAAAATCTTATTTAGAGTAAAGGAAGATGACAGATACATGGTGCAGTCCTAGAAGAATTTGGATAGATTAAGAATTGGAGTGTCACAGTCATTCTGAATTTTTTTCTGTTTTACTTCCTAATTGCTTAGTGCATCTGCCACATTCAGTAGGTGTTCAGTAAATACCACTGATATTACTAAAGGCTCTCTCCAGATGGGGAAATGGAAACCCAGTATATTATCATGAGATCATGGTTTTGCAAGTTGACATAACTTTAGGAAAACCCATTTATAAGGAGCATGTATGACTCTTACTTGTGGTATGCACTTGGAGAACAGATCATATTTGTTGGAAATTTCATTTCCCTATGACTGTGGATTCATTAATATTAATAGCTAAACCTCAAGCCCATATTCCATAACCTCTAATGTAAATTAAGGCATGTAAATGTTTTGGCCTTTAGCAGGGTGACTCTCAGAGGCATGACCCTTACATGGAGAGTTTAAATATGTTCTTCCATCATCATTGAGGTCTCTCTGTATTTTTCCTAGTGAGAAGATTTATAAACCAAAAAGAGCTTGTCCCATAAATACATCAAGTGACTAAATACCTAGAGTGTGAGCCTGCTAATGTGAAAGGAATAATTGGTTAATTTTTGGAGGTTTAGCCACTATTTTAGATCATTTAATGAACTAGTAGGGGCAATTTACGACATGAACCCAAGCAGCTGGAAGAGTTAAAGTCTGCTAAAAGTCTCATCTATTCTTTGATTTATTTCAAGGTTTGATCATTATTACCAGGGAGACAGTGTAATAATAGTGGCAGAAGAGTTCTTTGTGGAATAGAAATCTTGAAGGACTTTTGCTCAGTGAAAGCATTTTTAATAGGGATTCAACTTACGGCTGTGTGCATCTAAATGAGAGACCTCCTCAATCCTGAAGATCCAACTGGCTACTAGAATTTCTTGGGTTGTGTTATTACATTTGTATATGCTCACATGTTAAGCAAATGAGATTCATCCTTGAATATGTAACAAGGAATGAATTTACTCTTCTGCTCATCCAAATGTTGATATCCAACAGTGTCTCCAATTTACAGAAACTGGGTTTTCTTGGTGAACAGGTTATGTTTAAAAGATTACATTTCAGTGCTACAGGAAATCTACAGTCCGATTTACTGCTAAAAATCATTGTACAAGGAGGATGTAAAATGTCAAATGGAGAAGCTGTTTCTCCTGCTGCCAAAGTAAAAATCTTCTGAAAAAGGTTATATAATGAAGTTGGATTTACAGGTCTCTTCCTTTTCAGTTTACCTCGCAGTCATTGTTGACTTGTAGGAATTAATAGAAATCCAAGCCTTTCTGCATAGGGTATGCTTAGATTTATTCCATAGTGAACCATAAAAGCCCCATAAAATAAGCCAGTCAGGTGTTACTTTCTTCAAGGCCGGAAGGCCTTATGAAACAATTTTTACTGGGTTTTGCCATTTTGGCTTATAGGATCATTGAGCCTTGATTTCTATTTTACTTGACACTGCTTCAGCACTGTTGATGCTGCATATGCATTTATAGCTTTAAAATGAATGATTCAGTCACCTTATATGCCTGTCTGCAAGCTCTAGTGTCAGCTTAGGAGGGCAAACTTTAGTTTTTAGTGGAGAGATAAACAAATTGAAAAATTTCTTACATCAGCTGGGACCATTAGAATTTTCAAGTTTATCCCAACATTGGTATTCTTTTTAGAGGGTGCTGTTTTTCGTATGAGATACAATTGTGACCCAAATCACTAGACTCCTTAAGCATCTTTACCCTTATTTGTTTCATTCATTAATGGTGAACTTTGAGGTCCAGGAAATATGCCAGTTGTAGGTTATAGGTGTTTTGAGTATTTCAGATAAAATACATTTAGTTATAATAGTGGCTTTTTAGAAAGCGTAAGTCTTATCTTTATAAAACTTTCAATTCTTGATGTTACTGCATTTTACTGGTCTGAATTCTAAGTAAGAATTTAATTGGATAATAATCCTGGGAAGCGTTCTCAATTCCCACCTGAGTATTCTATTCTGGCACTTAGCAGAGTGCTCTGCACACAGCAAGCACTTAGTAAATACTATTAGTATTTGCATTTTCATTGACCACCTCTCATTTTTATCTTCATTTCCAACTCCCTGTCCCTCCCTTAATCATTGTTACTGGCTTTCCTTGTTTCTCCCTCTTCTCCTTAGCCCTACTTTATGCCTCACCCAATCTTCTCATCTGATTGCCCATGTATATATCCAACCCTCTCCCACTTTCTTTTCTCTCTTTCTCACCTTCCAAATCCATTTTCCCCCCCTTTCTTTGCCCCTCAACTTTTCTCTTCTTCTGCTCTCCTCTTCCTGTTCTCCTCTGCCTACTTAAAGGAGCAGTATGGCTTAGTGTTAAGAACATGGGGCTTGGGAGCCAGAGGACCTGGGCTCTAATCGCAGCTCTGCCCCTTACCTGCTGTATGACCTTGGGTGTGTCATTTTTCTGTGCCTCCAATTCTCTCATTTGCAAAATGGGGATTCGATACCTTTTCTCCTTCCTACTTACACTGTGAGCCTCATGTGGGACCTGATTATCTTGCCTCTACTCCAGCACTAGTACAGTGCTTGGCACATAATAAGCACTTAATATATACCATGATTACTGTTACAGAAAATGTGGCTGTATTGTTACATTGTATTCTCTCAAGCACCTAATACAGTGCTCTGCATACAATAAATGCTCAATAAATATGATTGACTATTATTACTTTTCCCCTCTGCTACTCTTTCTCCCCACCTCTCTGTGCCCCTCATCTAAATGCACTTTTCCTTGCTCTCATCACTAGCCATGGGATTCTCTGGCCCTAGCCTCACCACCTCTGAGCTCTAATGGTACTCCTTCCCAGCAGTTATAGGACCAGGTCAGACCCACTCCAGAAAGTTGTTAGTGGCCTTGTAGGGGACACAATAATAATAATAATAATTGTGGTATTTAAGTGCTTACTATGTGCCAGGTACTGTATTAAGTGCTGGGGTAGGTGGATTGGACAGTCCCTGTTCCACACAGGGCTCACAGTTTTAATCCCCATTTTACAGACTTAAAGAAGCAGCTTGGCGCAGTGGATAGAGCACGGCCCTGGGAGTAAGAAAGTCATGTATTCTAATCCCTGCTCCCCCACTTGTCTGCTGTGTGACCTTGGGCAAGTCACTTTCCTTCCCTGGGCCTCAATTACCTCCTGTATTTGTATACGCTCACATGTTATTAAACAAATGAGATTCATCTTTGAATATGTAACAAGGACTGAATTTACTCTTCTGCTCATCCACCCCAGCACTTAGAACAGTGCCTGGCTCATAGTAAGCACTTAATAGATACCATAATTATCACTACAATTATTATCTGTAATTACAGATAAGGTAACAGGCACAGAGAAGTGAAGTGGCTTGCCCAAGGTCAGAGAGCAGACAAGCGGCAGAGCTGGGATTAGAAACTAGGTCCTTCAAACTCCACTAAGTCATTTGGCTTCATGCTAGAAATTTCTGTCTGGTGCTGTTATTGCCAAAGCACCTTACATTAATTATTTTTATTATTCCCTGCACCACCCCTGCGAGGTAAGTTTCAGGTATTATTACGTCCATTTTACAGCTGGGGAATCCGAGGCATGGGGAGGAAGTGGTTTGCCCAAGGCCACACAGAAGCAGAGCCAAAACCTCTCACTTGTACGGCCGCAGCTCTCCCTCTAGGCCACCCTGCTGCTGCTTCTTGGCACTAGTTAAAACGTACTCAAGTACAACTTTAAATGTAACATTGGTGTTGATGGTAGGGGGTGGAAGGCATAACAGTTGTGATATTTGTTGTACTGTTAGGCACTTACTATGGATAGATTCAGTATTATGTATTTAATGGCACTTATAAAGTGCTTATTATGTGTCAAACACTATTTTAAGTGTTGGGGTAGATACAAGTTAAACAAGTTGGACGCAATCCCTGTCCCACATGGTGCTCACAGTCTAAATTGGAGGGAAAACAGATGCTTAATCCCCATTTTACAGCTGAGGATACTGAGGCACCGAGAAACTAAGCAAGTTGCCCACAGTAACACAGCAGATAATTGGCAGGCCCAGGATTAGAACCCAAGTCCTCTGGTTCTCAGGCTCTTTCCACTAGGCCCCGCTGCTTCACTACAATCAGATCAGACACAGTACCTGTCCCACATGGGGTCCCAGTGGAAGAGGTAAGAGGAAGATGGGGTACGGCAGAGGCAAGCCTAGGGTATGGAGAGATTATTTACCACATTGCCCTAGTCCAGTGTTTATGTGGAAGCTAAATGTGATGTTGGCAACCTATGAAGGCCAAAATGTGGGTTTTCTTTCTTTGGTGGTGTTGTGGTTGTTGCACAGCACCAACATTGAAGCTTTCTATTATTTAAATCATCTTCTTTTGGGCTAAGACTGCGTATCCATCTAGCTAACATCTTCTCTTGCATTGTCCCTACAGAATCTCTACTGGGAGGCTTGAAGATCCATTGGCTTCGCCCAGCTGCTGCCTACCAGGATGAGATCCTGACAGGTAGCAAGCTGTGTTCTTGGCTGCAGAGAATCTCAAATAGTTCCGACAAGCCCCGGGGAGGGACACTGTTCTGCTTTGCAATATCCCTAATGTCACCACATCTGTTTCATAGTTTGGGTTTCTAGAACTGAAGTAGCACTGAGATATAAACACCCAGCTTTGGAGTGAAGCATGGGGCTCACAGATGAGCATATTGTGCATAACTCAGTGAACATTCATAATGAGACTCTCTTTTAGTAGTGTGTGAAATATTCCTGAAGTTAATCTGGTTTTTTTTTTTTAGATTTAATTGACAAAAATATCCATTTTCAAGTCAAACCAGCCTAATATTTCCTCTTAAACCTATTACAGTAAATTGTGAAGACACTATCTGTGGCAGCCAATTGACTTACTGCAAATATTTGGGGATTCAGCCACAGAACATTTGCTAGTGGTGATGAATTCTAAAAGGCGGTTAATTTGAAGCTCATGTACTATTTTCAACCTTTAACCTGATTCAACTGTAAACCAAGTCATCTGGTTCAGAAGTGTAATATATAGAGCAGTCTTAAGAACTGTAATGTAGTGGAAACTGCCACATGTTGACATCAGCACTGTGCTAATGGCAGTTGTGAGCTCAGAGTCTGTTTTGAGGAATTTTGAGATTTTTACCTTCCAGTCTTTTTCTAGGAAATGAACATTCAAGTTGATGTTACTAGGGCCACCATATTTTTGCCAATGGGTTTAGAAATCACTGGTCAATCAATCCATCGCCGTAACATTTCCTTCCCTCCCCATAGCTTCTGCCAGGAAGAATATCATAAAGCAACCTACATATGGTTTTATTTATGACTCCTAATATGATGCATAAATACATATATAAAGATAAATTAAATAACAATAACAAAATATACATTTATATTATATAAATTATAATACTATATATATTACATATTCCTTGAAAGTAAAATGGGGGCGGGGGGTTACAGATGTTCACTTTTTAGGGATTCGGACAGACAGGACTTAATGTAGCCCTGATGTTTCTAACTAAGAGCATTCATGAATCTGTGCTTTAAGCTAGAAGAGTCACGACGATATGGTCCCTTCCCAGGCCGTTTTACGTCTTTAAGCACACATACACGATACAGGCTTGAGAATGGCTGGCTGTTCTGTACATTGACTAAGATGATTTTACAGACTATCAAAGATCAGAACGCAAGAGCGTCCAGGGCCAGAAACCAACAAAACATCGTTGAAGAGAAATCCAAAGGGTAGTGGTTAATTACACTGGTCACATAGTCTTTCAAATGCTAATGGTCTGAATCAAATTTCAGTTTGTTTAGTACTGTTAGAACTTATGATTAAAGAATGGTATAGCTTTATAGTTGTTTTACAACCATCTGTGTGCACCAGGCAATAACTATGTACAGATGGTTGGGATTCGAGACAGGTTGCCACATGCGAAAAAAAGTAGATTTCAGTTATTTTAATAAGATTTATTGCTGCAGTCACAGTTAAATACTTGAACCTTAATGATAATTGCTTCTAATCTTTCAAGAAAAATGATTAGAGTTTAATAAACCTCAAGAAGGAGATTTTGCTATAAACTTTGGAAAATTACAAAGATAGGTTTTATGTTTTTTTTTCCCCCATCTAATAACACAGAAAAGCATTTGTTATACCTAATTACAATAGACCATCTTGGGGAGCCTGATTATTCCTTTATAAATTTTTTAAAATATCAGGAACGAACTATGACTGTCGGATGAATAAGGAAAGCGATAGTTATAGATGAGTAATGCTCTTTGGGGGGTGGGGGGAAGTAATGTTAAAAGTAACTGTAATTATTCCTGAGACTTTTCAATGCTCTTTAGGGATACTACAAATGGTAACTTCCAGCTAAGCAGCTGTAAATGCAGAAGGCATTTTGGATAATCAAATTGCATTGTTTCCCTTATAGTTATTCATTTTAGGTAAACTGTCACAAGTTAAGCAACTGATAGGGTGATCATTCCAGTATGTGTGTTTACCTTTTCAATAGTAATAATAGCATTTAAGTGCTTACTAGGTGTCAAGCACTACACTGAACACTGGGGTACACAAAAGATAATCAGGTTCCATATGGGGCTCACAGTTTAAGTAGGAAGGGGGTATTGGCTCCTCATTTGCAGATATGGGAACTGAAACACAGGGAAGTGAAGTGACTTGGCCAAGGTCACCCAGGCCCGTTCTCTCTCCACTGGTGTATGCTGTTTTGGGGGGCTGACTTCTTGCCCGCCACAGGGGCATTGTTTTACTAACTTTCTTAGCAGAGGTTACACCTGAAGTCTGAGGACTAGGACCGATGAAAGTTTGGATTAAGAGGAGGAGTTAATGGACTGTTCCCCGAGTGCAGGTTCTGGGTTGTCCTGCCCTGCCTTTGCTGGGAGTGGGCATGCCCAAGGAGAGGGATCCCATCCTTCCATGCACACTGTGAGCTCCTCTTGATAGGAAGTTCCTAGAGGACAGGGATTGTGGAAACCAACTGCTCTGTCCTCTTCCAAGTGTTTAGTACAGGGTTGTGTGTGCAGTCAGTACTCAATAATTCGAATGGACTGACATGTAAATGCATGCTTCAGTATGCTAGGGCTTCTGTAGGAGGAGTCAGATTGGAATGTTTGGAAAATCATACCAGTGAGCCAGGACATCCTTGTTAGAGACCATTGTTTTGGGAAAATCTCTTTCTTAAAGTTGGTTCTGCAGGGTAAATAAAATGTTGTGGATTGATGGTATCTAGCTATATCTGTGACGGGGGGGTGTGTGGTTTTTTTTTTGTGTGTGTGTGTATGCGCGCGCCTAGCCTTCTTAATCAGAAATGACTGCTGCAGGTTGGACATCATCCATGTGTGTGATTGTCAATGAAGAACTGTCTTTCCACTCTGTTGGTACAAATACTCAATGCCATCCAATTTCTAGCTCCTTACCATAGCTGGGTGAGCACTGCATTGGTATGGTATTTCCTGAATGTTTACTGTATGCAGAGCACTGTAACAACCCTTGAAAGAGCACAATAATAATAATATTAATAATGATGGTATTTAAGTGCTTACTATGTACAAAGCACTGTTCTAAGCACTGGGGGGGATACCAAGTGATCAGGTTGTTCCACAGGGGGCTCATAGTCTTAATTCCCATTTTTCAGAGGAGGTTAACTGAGGCAAAGAGAAGTGAAGTGATTTGCCCAAAGTCACACAGGTGACAAGTGGCAGAGCCGGGATTAGAACCCAGGCTCTCTGACTCCCAAGTCTGTGCTCTTTCCACTGAGCCACGATGCTTCTCACAATAGAGCAGGTGATGTGATCCCTGCCTCAAGGAGCGTACCATCTGCATGCACATAATAATAATAATAATAATAATAATAATAATATGGTATTTAAGTGCTTACTATGTACCATTCATTCAACTGTATTGAGGGCTTACTGTGTGCAGAGCACTATATTAAGCGTTTGGAAAATCCAATTCAGCAATAGAGAGACCATCCTTGCCCATACTGGGCTTACAGTCTAGAAGTGGGGACACAGACATCAAAACTAGTGAACAGGCATCAATATAAATAGAATCATGTATTACAGTTATATACGTATATACACAAGTCCTGTGCTTAGGGGTGGAGGGGTAGAGTGAAGGGAGCGAGTCAAGGTGACACGGAGGGGAGGAGAGCTGAGGTAAAGGGGGGCTTAGTCTGGTAAGGCCTCTTGGAGGAAGTGAGCCTTCAGTAGGGCCCTGAAAGGGGGAAGTGTGATTCGCAGATTTGAGGAGGGAGGGTGTGGGCCAGGGGTCGATGAGCACTCGAGTGTATACAAGCAAATCGGGCTGGATTCAATCCCTGTCCCATGTGGGGCTCTGTCTCAATCACCATTTTCCAGACAAGGTGACTGAGGCTCAGAGAGGTGAAGTGACTTGCCCAAGACCACACAGCAGGCAAGTGGCAGAGTGGGGATTAGAACCCATGACCTTCTGACTCCTAAGCCAGTGCTCTATCCACTATGTCATGCCGCCACATGTGAGATCAATCAATCAATGGTATTTATTGAAAGCTTACTGCATGCAGAGCACTGTAACAAGCACTTGGGAGACTACAGTACAACAGAGTTGCTAGACACAATCCCTAATCACAAAGAGTTCACAAGGATGGGCAGAAGGTGTGGCAGGAGCTACGGGCTCATGTGGCTGTGCCCCTTCACTGGCATCACCCAAGAAGCACCAGCCCTTCCCTGCCAACCATCGTTAGGGTCTGTTTGTGCTTCAACAATACTATTTCAGGTGTCCAGGCATAGATGTGTGGGGCAATAGTGGCATGAACTAGAACAGCAGGGCGACATGCAAGCTCACAACACACTTTGTGTGCCATCCTACACCTTATTATGTTCAAGTGCTGGTGGCTTTTGTAGGGTGCCCGATCTGTACATGATGTAGCTACCACAGGGCTTAATACAGTGGTTGACATGCTAGTAAGTGCTTAATACCATAATTATACTTGTTAGTCATTAAAGACTATGAGGAGGAGGTAGGATTTTCAAAAACCCTCTGATTTTGATTTTCTTGGATTTAATATTCAATATCTCTGACACCAGCCTCCTCCTCTATTCACCTTCAGTTATTTGAACTACACTATGATGCATTTTCCACTTCTTTGTGGTTTTACATTTTGGAATGCTTAGGATTTTGTGCCTAGTTTGGCAAGCTTAGACAAATGCTATGAGAAATAATTACTTACCTTTCTGAATTAAGTGAAGCCTTCAACAGTGATTACGGCAGGGAATGTGCCTGTTTATTGTTACATTGTACTCTCCCAAGTACTTCATACAGTGCTGTGCACATAGTAAGTGCTCAAATACGATTGAATGAATAATGTCTTATTAAAAGGGCCCTCCAAAAATCAGGATCCTCAAAATTGGGATTTGGAAAATCACACCATCATCTCAAATGTGAATCGGATGAGATATGGAGGTCGTCTGACCAATGTCACGGGCTCAAGGGTGGGAAAAGTCGAGATTAAATGCTGTGAAGTCGGGATTCTGCATCTTAAACCTGATGTGCTCTTCATCTTAAAAATAGGAGTAATGCTACTGAATGATCACACAGGGAGATAGTGAGGATTAAATAATTAATATTGCATTGCACTTTGGAAACTCAAAGCACCATGTAAATGCTGAGTGTTCTTACTGGGCCTAGCCTCAGACTACTATCTAGGGCAGACTATCTTGCAGCAAACTTGTGACTAATGTGTAAATTAATCTGTAAGTGAGAAATTCATCTCACACATTTCCTGCTCAGAGATAAAAGAATCCTGTATTCAGACTGGAAATCTATATACATATATATACAGTAGTGCACTTCATTCTGCCTCCTCTAATATATGGGTTTGCATCCTCTCTTATAGCAAACTGAGAATTCATCTTACATACAGAAATAAGTTGTTGTCCAACTACCACTTAAAAATATCGATATTTCTATTGGAAAAGCTGATTTGGTCTGCTCTGGCATTATTTCTAGGGACTTGTAAATTCAGGTATGATATTGCACGACCTGTCATGCTGAGTACAGGCCTGCCTTCTTCTGAATTAAGCACATTTGGTGAAAATAATAATAATAGTGGTATTTAAGTACTAACTTTGTGCCAGGAACTGTACTAAACACTGGGATGGATACAAACAAATCAGGTTGGACACAGTTCCTGTTGCACGTGGGGCTCACAGTCTTAATCCCCATTTTACAGATGAGGTAACTGAAGCCCAGAGAAGTGAAGTGCCTTGCCCAAGGTCACACAGCAGACAAGTAGCAAAGCCGGACTTCGAACCTAGGTCCTTCTAACTCTCAGGCCCATGCTCTATCCAATCAATCATTCAATCAATCATTTATTGAGCACTTACTGTGTGCAAAGCACTGTACTAAGCGCTTGGGAAGTACAAGTTAGCAACATATAGAGATGGTCCCTACTCAACAGTGGGCTCCCAGTCACTAGACCACATATTCCCACCAGGGCAGGCGTCATCAAAAATACAGAAATGTGATTATTTCCAGAAACTGGCTTTAGTGAGGTTTTTAGAGTGATTTAAAAGAAATGTCAGTGCTCTAATAAAAGGGCAGAGAAAGAGGCAAGGGGACCTACAATTATTAGTTAGAAAGAGACTAGTGTAAAGGTAAGTAAGCGACTCCATCAGGAATTCTAGCAACTTCAACAAACTGGAAAATGATTTTGAAAACTAGTGATAGATACACAGGATTGATAGGAGTGCAGAGCACACTACTAAGCACTTGGGAGAGTAAGAAACAATAGTTGATAGACATATTCCCTGCCCACAACAAGCATACAGTCTAGAGGAGGCCAGATATGAGGAAATATTTTTAAGGCGAACAGGAACCTAACTTATAAAAGCAGCTGATGGTTTGTCAATCAGTCAGACAATCAATGGTATTTATTGAGCTCTTTCAGTGTGCAAAGCACTGTAATAAATGATTATTATTGGGAGATTACAAGAGTGTAGGTGACATTTTCCCTGCCCTTAAGTAGCCTCCAGTCTAATGCGGGAGAGATGAATGAAAATGAATTACAAGTAGGGGAAGTAACAGAGTAGAAGGATTGTGTACATAAGTGCTGTTAGGGTTGGGTAGGTATCGATTCAATCAATCGTATTTATTGAGCGCTTACTGTGTGCAGAGCACTGTACTAAGCGCTTGGGAAGTACAAGTTGGCAACATATAGAGACAGTCCCTACCCAACAGTGGGCTCACAGTCTAAAAGGTGGAGATTCAAGTGCAAAGTTGACACCGTAGGGAGGGAATATAGGATGGGGAGATGAGATTAGTGAGGGAAAGCATTGTGGCCTAGTGAAAAGAGCACAGGCCAATGCCCACTCTGCCTGGGTTCTAATCCTGGCTCTTCCACATGTCTGCTGTGTGACCTTGAGGAAATCATT
Organism: Tachyglossus aculeatus; assembly: GCF_015852505.1. NCBI lineage: Eukaryota > Metazoa > Chordata > Mammalia > Monotremata > Tachyglossidae > Tachyglossus > Tachyglossus aculeatus. Next base: position 24,819,998 of record NC_052088.1, read on the forward strand.
TAACTTCTGGGTCTCAGTTGCCTCATCTGTAAAGTGGGAATTGAGTGTGATTCCCCATGTGGGACAGGACTGTGTCCAACCTGACTGACTTGTATCTACCCCAGTACTTAGGACATTGTAAGCGCTTAACAAATGCCACTACTATTACTGTTATTATTATTATTAGTAATAACAGTGCTTGGCACATATTAAGTGCTTAAGTGCTTGGCACATATTAAGTGCTTACCAGAATTATCATTATTGTGTAGAACACTATTTTAGTTCCATGGTATTTTGTGTGTAAGAGAAAATAGAGGTAGGTTTATAGTGTTTAGCTTAACCATTAAATTGTTTTTTAATGCCCATTTTAATGATGCTACAGCATATTCTTTATTTACTTAATAACCATGTGGGTTTAGTAGGCATCCTCTAAATCATTTTCCACCTCAATTGATATCTTAATTTTCGCTGCTTTTTGTAGCAATCCTGCAATTCATTAAACTGGGTCTTAATGATCCAGGTTTCTTATGTCTTTTTGAAAGGTGTGACTGAACGAAATGTGTGAGACTGAGTCCTGCTATCATAACTCTTTAGAATGGATTTCAGTGAAACCCTGGCTCAGTTTTGTATAAAGCAAGCAGATTCAACATATATTTTAGGGTTAATTGATCAGTCATAGAGTATTGGGTTTGTGTCTACTGACCTAAGTGCTCAGGCTGGGCATGGTCCATGTCTCACCATGGGACTCCCAGTCTTCATCCCCATTTTAGAGATGAGGTAACTGAGTCACAGGGAAGTGAAGTGACTTACCCAAGGTCACACAGCAGACAAGTAGTAGAGCTGGGGTTAGAACCCATGACCTTCTGACTCTCAGGCATATGCTGTATCCACTAGGCCATGTTGCTTCTATATAGTAAATACTTAATAAATACTGCCATATTAATTATATATATATATATATATATATGTGTGTGTGTGTATAAAATATCACTGTGTATAGAGAGAGAGGGAGAGAGAAATAGAATGACTACGTATCTAAATCACAAGGGTGACTGATGCAATTGAAGGTGCTGGAGATAATTTTGGGAGTGCTTGTTGGCAGAGGTGGGATTCAAGTGGCCTTTGAAGATGGGGAGAGCTAGGGACTTGTGAATTTTGTGGGGGTCTTCCAGGCAGAGGGAATGATGTGAACAAGGGGACGAAGAAAGGTCTTGGTACGAGATACAAACTAGAACTTAAACTTGGATGGCATGCAGAATATGAGCTTGAGAGTTAACACTAGAGACAGACTATATGTAAAGTGGAGGACACCAATACAATGTTTCTTTCCTATATTCATAGTATATCTTTGATATTATCCTCTACTCCCCTAGAGTCTCCCTTTCTGAGTCACCAGTAATTTTTATCATTTTAAACAAAAAACTCTAATTCATTCATGTTTTATGTCAATTGAGAAGGGTTGATGAAGAAAATCCCTAAGAGATATTAAAGAAGCAATACATTACACCTAGTAGAAATGTCTGTTTCATCTCTTTGAGATGGTCAAATAATTTTAGTTTTGGAAATGGTATCTTTTTTTTTTTCCTTTACATTTGCTGAAGTTGATGCACAAATACTTCACCTCAGGATTTCCATGAAGACGAGATTTAAATCAGTTATTTAGCTCAAATATAGCCTTTTTTTCTATGACTTGGGTTTAATAAATTTGAATGTTCTACGGTGTGCCAGGTAACTTCTGAAATTAGATAAGCTGAAAGAACATAACCTTCTGTGCTCCTTCATACCTGTCTAAATTGTTGGCTTAAAGGAGAAATTCAGTGACATATGTCTTGTTCCCTTGTGTGTGTCTTCCCTTTCTTTTGCTAGGTTACTGTGTTAAGTTTATTAGCTTCATGGGAAAAATAGCTCTTAGTTAAGATCAGTTCATGTGTAGTTAGGCCCAGTTGCAAAAATATGCAGAGAGAATGGCCTAATGGAAGGGCATGGAACCGAGACAGGAGGCCTGGGTTCTAATTTCGACTCTGCCACCGACCTGCTGTGTGGTCTTGGGCAAGTCACTTTCACCCTCTGTACTCAGCTTCCTCACTTTTAAAAATAGGAATAGGATACCTCTGATCTCCCATCCTCCTGTCTCTGCCGACTTCAATCTATATTTCATGCAGCTGCCCGGATCATCTTGGTGCAGAAATGCTCTGGGCATGTTACTCCCCTCCTCAAAAATCTCCAGTGGCTACCAATCAATCCGTACATCAGGCAAAAACTCCTCACTCTCGGCTTCAAGGCTGTCCATCACCTAGCCCCCTCCTACCTAACCTCCCTCCTTTCCTTCTACAGCCCAGCCCGCACCCTCCACTCCCCTGCTGCTAATCTCCTCACTGTGCCTTCTCACCTGTCCTGCCGTCGACCTCCAGCCCATGTCCTCCCCCGGGCCTGGAATGCCCTCCCTCCGCACATCCGCCAAGCTCGCTCTCTTCCTCCCTTCAAAGCCCTACTGAGAGCTCACCTCCTCCAGGAGGCCTTCTCAGACTGAGCCCCCTTTTTTCTCTCCCCCTCCCCATCCCCCTCGCCCTACCTCCTTCCCCTCCCCACAGCAGCTGTATATGTTTGTACAGATTTATTACTCTATTTTACTTGTACGTATTTACTATTCTACTTATTTTGTTAATATGTGTTCTTTTGTTGTCTGTCTCCCCCTTCTAGACTGTGAGCCCACTATTGGGTAGGAACCGTCTCTATATGTTACCAACTTGTACTTCCCAAGTGCTTAGTACAGTGCTCTGCACACAGTAAGCTCTCAATAAATACGATTGAATGAATACCTGGCCACTGTCCTTCACAGATTGTGGAAAAAGGACTGCAGTTGATCTGATTATCTTGCATCTACCCCAGTACTTAGCATAAAGAAATTGCTTAATACCAGAATTGCAAAGGTCTGAGGGGAAACTTGAAAGGGTAAGTCCCTCTAGATTTCTAGATCCTTGCGGGGAGGGAATGTGTCTGTCAAATCCTGTTAGATTGTCCTCTCCCAAGCACTTATTACAGTTATCTGAATACAGTAAGTGCACAATAAATATGATTGCTACAAGTTTGGAAGGGTTTTAGTTTAGGTATTGAAAAATTCATGCACTCCCACAGCACTACAAACTCTACATGGATTATTTCCAACTCTGTTATTTGAACTCTCCCAGGCACTTAGTACAGTGTTCTGCACACAGTAAGTACTCAGTAATACCACTGATTGATTTCCAAATCTATCTCTCCCATCCCATCCTCTTTACTTCTCTTCATTCTAGACTGTGAGTCTATTGTTGGGTGGGGACCGTCTCTGTATGTTGCCGACTTGTACTTCCCAAGCGCTTAGTACAGAGCTCTGCACACAGTAAGTGCTCAATAAATACAATTGAATGAATGAATGAATCTCACATTTCCACTTGCCTTCAGGTCATCTCTACTTGGATGTCCTGCCAACGTTTCTAACTTCACATGTTTGAAATAGAACTCCTCATCTTCCCACCCAAACCCTGTCCTCCAGACTTGTCAATCACTGTTGACAACACCATCCTCCAGGAGGCCTTCCCAGACTGAGCCCTCTCCTTCCTCTCCCCCTCCTCCCCCTCTACATCCCCCCCACCTTACCTCCTTCCCCTCCCCACAGCACCTGTATATATGTATGTATGTTTGTATGTATTTATTACTCTATTTTATTTGTACATATTTATTCTATTTTATTTTGTTAATATGTTTTGTTTTCTGTCTCCCCCTTCTAGACTGTGAGCCCACTGTTGGGTAAGGACTGTCTCTATATGTTGCCAACTTGTACTTCCCAAGCGCTTAGTACAGTGCTCTGCACACAGTAAGTGCTCAATTAATACGATTGAATGAATGAATGAACCATGATCTTCCCTGTATTCAAGCCTGAAACCATGGCATTACCTTTGACTCATCTCTCTCTTTTCAACCTGCATATTCAATCGGTCACCAAATCAATCTATGGCATTTATTGGGTGCCTACCATGTGCATAGCACTGTGGGTTCTATCATCATATCATTTCTTGTACCCCACTCTTTTCTCCCTCCAACCTCCACTGTGTTGGTCCAACATTTACCATATCCCACAGAGACTAAGGCATCAGGCTCTTAGCCCCGCTCCCTGCCTCCAGCCTTTCCCCTCTCCAGTCCATGTTCCTCTCTGCTGCATGAACACATTTCTAAATAACTGTTCCGTGCATGTCTCGACACTTTTCAAAAACCTTCCAATAGTGGCCCATCCCTCTCCATATCGAGCAGAAACTTCTCACCATCAGTTTTAAAGCACTTAGTCACCACTCTCCTTCTTACAGCATGATATAGTGGATAAAACATGGGTAAGTCTGCTATGTGACCTTGGAGAAGTCACTTAACTTCTCTGTGCCTCAGTTAACTCATCTGTAAAAAAAATGGGACCAATCTGGGATAGGGACTGGGTCCAACCTGATTAGCTTGTACCTACCTTGGCATTTGGAACAGTGCTTGGAACATAGTAAGTACGTAACACATATGATAATTATTAGCTATCGTTTCTCCTCTCCTACTACAACCCAGCCTGTGCACTTGGATCCTTTAACACAAACATACTTAATAGGCCTCAAATTCGTCTCTCTTGCTGCTGACTCTTTGCTCAAACCCTCCTTCCTGCCTGATACCCCCTCCACTTTCTATCTTTCTCAAAGGCCTCGTGAAATCCCATCTCCTTCATGAAGTTTTCCTTGACTAACCTGCCATCGCTTCACCCTCTTCTCCCTTTCTTCTGCATTGTCTGTGTGCTTGCCTTCACTCCCTCTAAGCGTTTTGATATTCAGTCAATCAATTGTTTTGAGTGCTTACTGTGGCCATAGCACGATGCTTAAATTCTTTGGAGAGTACAATATATTATAGTTGGAAAACACATTCCCTGCCCACCAGAAGCTTGCAGCCTAGAGGGAGAGGTAGACCATTAATATAAATACATAAATTATGGGTAGGTATGTAAGTGCTGTGGGGCTGAGGGAGAGATGAATCCCTCAGCCACATGCAAGGGGGGCAGAAAGGGGAGTGGAAGGAGAACAAATTTGGGCTTAGTTGAGGAAGACCCCTTGGAGGAGATGTGCTTTCAATGAGGCACCCTCACCACCTGTAGAGCACTTGAGTACATGTCATTATCCTCTGTTGCCTATAATGTAATGTATTGTCTATCTCCTCCCATTAGAGAGTAAGCTCACTGTGGGAAGGTATCAAGTCCAACCAACTGTGTATTATAATAATAATAATAATAATAATAATAATACTAAGTCCTGGGGTAGACACAAGATAATCAGGTTGGATACTGTTCCTGCCTCATGTGGGCCTCACAATCTAAGAAAACACTTAGTACAGTGCTCTGCATATGGTAAGCACTCAATATATAGCATTAACTGATTAAATGGGCCTGTGGAAATGCAATTACCTGGCCACTTGGTTAAGATTTTGTAGTCCTTGAACTCCATCCATATCCAAACTGAGAATCACATCCATTTTAGGCCTCCTTTCCAGCATAATAGTTAGTGGTGAAATGAACACATTCACCTAGTCTTTGCTTTTAAGCATGAATTTGGTTCTATCCTCTGTGGCAGGCTCCCCTCCCTTTTTTTTTTCCATCAGTTTTATTTTTTTCTATCAATAATAGAAGATGATTCTCAACTGCAGTGCATAATCCATAGGCAGATAAGTACCACTGACATTTGTGAACAGTAATTTGAGTTATTCTGATTTCGAATGCACATAAATTAAAGTGTTGTTCAAGATTCTACAATTTTTGTAGGTGAATTCTTCTCATAAGTCATTTTCCTGCTAACATTTCTTTCAAAACTCCCCTTTTGTTTTGTTAAAAAGAGAAGCTTTGATTTTGGGAACAATCTGGTCTTGCATGCATATTTAATTTTACTAAGTATTTTGTAATATATAAGTATTCCTCTAGACTCTAAGCTTGCTGTGGGTAGGGCAGCTGTCTGCCAACTCTATTGTACTGTGCTTTCCAGAGCACTTAATTCAGTGCTCCACAAACAGTAAGTACTCAATAAATGCAAACGATTGCTTGATGGGTGATTGTGACATTAACTGGCCCCACTTTTGAAACAGTCAAGGAATTATCTTTTTCTACCTGTCTCTTCCTCCTCCAGAACTCTCCTTTTCCATTTTCCAGTGTGCCACCACTTGTCATCATCTTATTCATTCTTCTATCCCAAGGGAGGTGGGGTGGCACCCATAAATACCAGAAATGAATTTGTATGCCTGCAAATAAGAGATGTTCAGTCAATCAAAATTAATTATTGAGGACCTACTACGTGCAGAGCACTGTACTAAGCATTTGGGATAAGGTGGACCTGATCCCTGGTCTCAAGGAGCTTAAAATCTAGTTGTGGAGCTAGACATTAAAAACATTTGAGATAGATGAGGTTTTGAAGAGCTTAAAGTCCAACAAGCAGTTCCATGAGGCCCTCCTATATCAATCGGTGGTATTTGAGCGCTGACTGTGTGTAGGGCATTGTATCAGCCACTTGAGTGAGTACAATATAAGAGAGTTGGTAAACACATTATCTGCCCACAGTGAGCTTAAAAGGCTAGAGGGGGAGGCAGATGTTAATATAAACAAACTACACAACAATGTGGCTTGGTGGAAAGGGCATGAGAGAGCTCATCAGGAGACTTGACCCTTGCCTCCTTTGTGATCTTGTGAATATCACTCAACTTTCCTGTGCTTCAGTTCACTACTCTCCCTCAATTTTAGACTGTGATCCTGGTGTTGGATAGATATTGTGAACGATCTTGCATCTATCATAGTAGTTGGCACTATGGCACTAGTGCATGGCATAGTGCTTGTACCTGCTTAATAAAGATGATCATAAAAGTTGACGGGTGAGAAATCAACATGTATGAGAGGTACGTAAGGGTGGTATTGACAGTAGTGAACCATAAGATTGAGCCAGTAGAACTCCATATGTGGCTGATTTGTACTTCCCAAGCACTTAGTACAGTGTTCTGCACACAGTAAGCACTCAATAAATATGATTGAATGAATGCACTCCATTGTTGGGACAAAAGGAATGAACATAATATGATCCCAGATATAGAAATAACAGCCTAGCAAGTGAGAAGTGTAACAATCTTAAGAGCATCAAGTCCTCTAATGCACTGAAACCAGCATTGAGCCTATATCTTGGGAAATTTGAGACCTGAGAGAGAGCTTAAGGCTAAGAAAGAGAGGCTAATATAATTGGATAATTCTTCTACTTGGAGAAGAGAAGCCTGGTGAGTGTGGTTTAATAAATCTTCATTTTATTTAAAATGAAGACTATGCCTTATATTTCCCCCATTTCCACTGATGATGAAATAAGATGAACTAAGCAGAGGAGGGTGACATTTAACTGGTGGAATAAGATCAGAGAAGTTAAGCTCCTTGAGGCGAGGTAACATACCTAGTGGATAGAGCATTGCCCTGGGAGTCTGAAGGTCATGGCTTCTAATTCCAGCTCTGCCACTTGTCTGCAGTGTGACCTTGGGCAAGTCAATTTACTTCTTTGGGCCTCAGCTGCCTCATTTGTAAAATGGGGATTGAGACTGAGCCCCTAAATGGGACAGGGACTAAATTCGAGATTTGCTTTTATCTACCCCAGCACTTAGTACAGTGCCTGGCACATAGTAAGTGCTTAACAAATACCATAATAACAATGATAATAAAGTCTGTTATACTGTATTCTCCTAAGTGCTTACCTAATGCAGTACTCTGCACACAACAACCACCCAATAACTACTGATATCATTGAACTATTGATTCGTTGGGAAGCTATTGTTTCTTGTTGTGGCTCATCCTTTAGCAAAGCATACGCTTTGTACACCCCTAAGGAAAAATGAGCTTTCATTGCAGTAGGAAGGATGATGTCATTTAGATAAGTGCAAGGGCGGGGAGGGGGAAGAAAAATATTCTGCTGAGAAAGTAAAACACAACCCTGTAATGTCAGATGAACTGGATAAACTCTGTAATTCTGTAATCAACCAAACAGTGGTATTTGCTGAGCACTTACTGTTTGCAGAGCAGTGTATTAAATTTTTGGTAGAGTACAATATAATTGGTTTGACATGTTTCCTGGAATGTGACTCTAGGGTTGGCTCAGGGATCTGCTCTGACCTTTGTTTTAGGTTGCTTGGATGGAATTGTTTTCTCTTTACTTCCTTTATAAGCATCTATTATAGTTTATTTGCATTTTTGAAGTTTGGCAGGTAAAGCCAACCAACATAGATGCTTTGATCCTTCAAAAACTAGCCTCCTTAAAACAGAGTTCCTGAACTGGAAAGAAACCTATGAACTAGTATTTCATACGATACAATTTAGATGAGACGTAGTCCCTGTCCCATACGTGATCCACAGTCTAAGCGGGAAGGAGAACAGGTATTGAATCCCCATTTTACAAAAGGGGAAACTGTAATACAGAGAAGTTGTGACTCACCCAAGGTCACACAGACAAGTGGCAGATCTGAAATTAGAAGCCAGATCTCCCTCCAAGACCGGGGCTCTTTCCTCTAGGTCTCGTCACTTCTTCCGACGCCAACCGTAGCAATCAAGCAAATTGGCTGTGGAGGAGTTGCGGAACTGCAGGCCTGAGAGTACTTGTTCCACTGATCTGGGTTGCTCTGGCCCTGCTTGTGGCTCAGCTTCAGCCACCTAGTCCACCAGAGACAAAGGGAAATAATTGCCCACCCTTCTCCGTTCAACATGACATCATTGTGCCACACTGCATCTGGGCAAAGTGTAATATAATGTCATATGGAGCTCGCCCATATTCCTGAACCTGTCGTGTTTCTCTGGAGTCCCCCTGGATCTCCCTTGTACCTGAGTCATTGCATCCCGCTTTCAGGGCTCTTTAATCGCGGGCCTTGCTTCTGACTCTGGGAAACAGAATCTGACCACTTGGAAATTTTTAACCAAAGCTGCCCTGCTAACTCCGAAGGTGATGCCAATGTCCCAAGTCAGCTGCTTCTCTTTCTTACATCAAAGTCCAGCACTGGCCTTGTGGATGTTCCTTTCTTCATATTCAGAAGACCATTGCTCTCCTCACCTTCAAAGCCCTATTTAAGTCACATCTCCTCCTGGAAGCCTTCCCTGACTAATCACTCACATTTCCCTCCCTACTGTGTCAACAATGCATTTGAGTTCTTATCCCCTAATCAGTCAATCAGTGGCATTTACTAAGTGTTTACAGTTTGCCAAGCACTCACCCTGCCCCCAAAGGACATCGGCACATATTTTTAGATTTGGTTTATTCATTCATTCAGTCTTATTTATTGAGCACTTACTGTGTGCAGAGCTCTGTACTAAGTGCTTGGGAGAGTACAGGACAACAATAAGCAGATACATTCCCTGCCCACAACCAACTTACAGTCTAGAGCATTAATAAAAATAACTGTGCTGTTCGAGTGCTTACTATGTTCCAAGCACGGTACTAAGCAAAGGAGTTAATACAAGATAATCAGGCCATAGTCCCTGTACCACGTGGTGCTTTCCATCTAGGTATGATGGAAAAGAGGTATCTAATCCCCATTTTACAGATGGAGAAACTGAGACACAAGTCAAGTGATTTGTCCAAGGTCTCACAGCAGGTATTGTTTTTGGTTTCTTTCCCCCCCCCCCCCTTCAGTGACTCAAAAAATTGCTGTTTGCATCTTCAGATGCTGGTCCACAACATTATTATTTTCTTTTATTTATTTTTTTGCTTTTCTTTAATGGTGTTTAAGTACTTACTATGGGTCGGGCACCAGACTAAGCACTAGTATAGATAAAAAAAAAAATCAAGTTGTACAAAGTTCATGTCCCTCACGAGGCTGACAGTCACAATCCCCATTTTAGGGATGAGGTAACTGATGCACAGAGAAGTTTAAATGACTTGCCCAAGATCACATATTCAACAAATGGTGGACCCAGGATTAGAACCCAGGTCTTTCTAATAATAACAATGATAATAATAATGATAGTATTAAGAGCTTACTATGTGCCAACCACTGTTTTAAGCACTGGGGTAGATACAAAGTCATCAGGTTGTCCCACCTGGGGCTCACAATTTTTAATCCCCAGTTTACAGATGAGGTAACAGAAGCACAGAGAAGTTAAGTGACTTACCCAAGGTCACAGTGGGCAAGTGGTGGAGCTGGGATTAGAACCCCCATCCGCTAACTCCCAAGTCCAGGCTTTTGCCACTGGGCCAGGGTGCTTCTCTTAATCTAAAACATTTCAGAATCTACCATCACCAAGATAATCAACCCATCGATGATACTGATTGAAGACTTCCTAACTAGAGCATTTTACTGAACAACTAAATAGATGCCTTAGGGCCGTTACCAAGGACTCTTTTTTTTCCAGATCTCATCAAGACTAAGTCTTTATTGGTGGCCACAGGAGACTCCTACAGCTTGATTAGCTGTGCTAAATCTAATTGTGATTTAACACTGGCAATATTAGGCACAAGCCAGTGAACATGACGTATAAGGGGGAGGCCCCAAGACTTCTAATCATCTAGAGATATTTGAAAAGATTTACCTTGCTACGCCCCTTCCTTTTGTGAAGTGGGGAATCCATTCCATATCAATTGATTCCATAAAGATTAATTGTTCACCTCTATAAGTTTAGTTCACATTTCTCTGCCCTGTACTCATTTCTGATTTCAGTAGAAAAGAGTTTCGAACCAGAAGACTCTATAAACATATTATGCAGACCTGTTCAAGGACTCAAAACAGTCACTGGTGGTAAGCATAGAGAATTCCAGAAAACTTTGAAAATAGGACTGCTATTTGGGCCTTCTGAATGTACTTGATATCAGATATGTTGGCCAAATATGTAAACTGGAATTTTTTTTTATGCTAATAGGTCTTTAGGAACTGTCTATTCATCTGGTTTAATTTTGGCTGCTTAAAGGATACAGTGCTCTATACAAAGTTAGTGCTCAATAAATACTACTGATTAAGACTTGAGCAGCCTAGCATAGTGGATAGAGCATGAGCCTGGTGTCAGATGGTCATGGGTTCTAATCCCAGCTCCTCTACTTGTCTGCTGTGGGGATTTGGGGAAATCACTTCACTTCTCTGTGCCTGTTACCTCACAGTGAAGGCTGTGAGCCCTATGTGAGACAGAGATTGTGCCCAACTCCAAGCTTGCTTGTATTCACCCTGGCATTTAGTGCAGGGTCTGGCACATAGTAAGCACTTAACACATACTTTACTTATTATTATTATTATTATTCTCTTAATCCTGTAACCTATAAATGTCTTATAATTCATGATAGAGGCAAGTCACAGATATTACAAAGTTATTAAAAAAGACCTAGCAACATAAAAGTAAAGCAAATATGCAAAATTGAAAAACTGACAATTGTTAGGTTTACATTGTACAGTTAATTACAGCAGAAAATACAATACATTTTTGTGGTAGTTTTTTTTCAACACAATTAACATGAAGAGAAGCTATCAAGACAAGAGACATGCTGGGGAGAAGCAGTGTGTCCACCTCTGCACCCAGAAATGTTATCTTCCAGTGTCCCTGGGGCCACTGATTGGATTTTTCAATGCTTTAGAGGAGCCGGGTCTCAGGCAAAGATAGGAGAGAGAGGGCTGGGTTCTAATGCTGTTCCTCCACTTGCATATGTGTGATCTAGGACAAGTCTCTTCATTTCTCTGTGCCTCCATTTCCTCATCTGTAAAATGGGGATAATAAATCTGTTCTCCCTTTCCCCCAGACTGTGAACTCTGTGGGACAGAGACCATGTCCTTTCTGCTTGTACTGAATCTTAGTCTAGCATTTACTATAATTCTTGGCATATAGTAAGCTCTTCAGAAATCCATCGTGACTGTCGTGAATGAGCTGACAAATTAACAAAGACAGAGACAACATTTAAGGAACAACAATTTTGATTTTCTGTCTGAAGAACAGTGGCTAATGGTTATTGCTATATTATAGTAATAATAATAATAATATTATTATTGGTATTTAAGCGCTTACTATGTGCCAAGCACTGTTGTAAGCGCTGGGATAGATACAAGTTTATCAGGTTGCCCCATGTGGGACTCACAGTCTTAATCCCCATTTTACAGATGAGGTAACTGAGGCACAGAGAAGTCAATGACTTGCCCAACATCACAAGCAGACAAGTGGCAGAGTCGGGATTCAAACCCACGACTTCCAACTCTGAAGCCTGGGCTGTTTCCACTAAGCCATGCTGCTATATGCAATCTTCATCTCTTGTCTTATTAGATGTGCATAAAGTTTGATATTTGCCTGGGTGCCTCACCTTCTACACTGATTTGAGGGAACATAAGGTTTGATATTTGCCTGGGTGCCTCACGTACTACATCGATTTGAGAAAGTTTTCCCACTGAGAAAAGTTTAAACACTTCTGGGGCACAAAGCACTTCACACATTGAAAATATGAAATGCTTATTCTTATCAATGTTCTGTTAAAACATCTAACAACATGAAGCACTTAGAAGCGTAGCTGAGATCTCAATCAATACTTCCCATCAGCTCTGAGTCCCCAAAATTTCAAACTGAGGTGTCATCAGCACTCTCCCCTCTCTCCTTTAATATGGTAATGTTGGTGGCCTCTTCATAACTCCTACTAGACTGTGAGCCTGTTGTTGGGTAGGGATTGTCTCTTTGTTGCTGAATTGTACTTTCCAAGCATGTAGTACAGTGCTCTGCACACAATAATCATTCTATAAGTACGATTGAATGAATGAACTCCTGTGGTGTTTCCTAGCTCTCCATTGTGGGGAAGAAAATTGTGAGAGACCTTCTGGGATGATACCAGAAAGAAGCTTAGTGGAAGGAGCCTGGGATGCAGAAGGGTCCTGAGTTCTAATTCTGCCTCTGCCATCTGTCTGTTGCATGACCTTGGGCAAGTCACTTCACTTCCCTGTGCCTCAGTTACTTCATCTGTAAAATGGGGATTAAGACTATGAGCCTGATGTGGAACGGGGACTGTGTCCAACCTGATCTGCTTATACCCATCCCACTGCTTAGTACAGTGCCTGGTGCATAGCAAATGCTTAACAAATACCATTATTATTATTACTACTACTCTGAAGGACGGGGTTAGTTATTCTCTCCTCAAGGTACAGTATGACTTCAGGTCACAGTGGGCAGGGTGGAGGTGAACGACATCAAGCCATTTGCAAGTGGTTTGTCAAGTGGACAAAAACAACACTGTCCATGGACATGGGATCTGGCTATCATTTAAAATGTTAGTGGTTCTCAAAGTTTGCCAGGATTCTAAAATCACTCTATGGTGGTAGAGCTGGTTTGTCTGATCTGTTCCCTTAGGCCAGCAGAATAAAGTAAAAACTGCCTTCCAAGTCCAGTCCTGTCCAATCAACTTTGCAGGCAGGGAAGATCAAGGCAGGCAGGGAACACAAGAAGGAAGATGAAAACTGGTGTTAAAATAGGATTGTAATTCAGGGCACACTCAGGTTTAAAGCACAACAGTTCTATTGTTAATGATAATAATACACCAATGATGGTATGTTGTAAGCACTTGTTACAATAAAATTAAACTAGACACAATCCCCATCCCAAATGAACTCACAGTCTAAGGGGCTGCGGCAAATGGTATTCAATCCCTATTTTATAGATGAGGAAACTAAGGCACCAAGAACTTAAGTGACTTGCCCAAAGTCAAATCATAATCAAGAGGCAGAGCCAGGATTAGAATGGAGGACTCATTCATTCATTGAATTGTAGTTATTGAATGCTTACTGAGTGCAGACCACTGTACTAAGTGCTTGTGAGAGTACAATAAAACGAATAGACACATTCTTTGACCACATCAAACTTACATTCTAGAGGGGGAGACAACCATTGATTCAAATAGATTATACATACATAAGTGTTGTGGGGCTAGGAGGAAGGAGGAATAAAGGGAGTAAGTCAGGGTGATGTAGATGGGAGTGTTGAATTTGAGGTGGGAGGTCGTTCCAGGATAGAGGCAGGACATGGGCAAGGGGGCAGTGGAGAAAGAGATGAGATAGAGGTACAGCTAGAAGGTTAGCACCAGAGGAGTGAAGTATGTGGGTTGGGTTGTAGTAGGAGAGTAGTGAGGTAAGAGGGGTCAAGGTGATGGAGTGCTTTAAAACCAGTGGTGATGAGGTTTTGTTTGATGCAGAGGTGAATGGGCAACCGTTGGGGTTTCTTGAAGAGTGGGGAAACGTGTCCTGAATCCTTTTGTAGAAAAATGATCCGGGCAGCAAAGTGAACTACATGTTTGTACAGATTTATTTTACTTGTACATATTTACTATTCTATTTATTTTGTTAATGATGTGCATCTAGCTTTATTTCTGTTGATTCTGATGACTTGACACCTGTCCACATGTTTTGTTTTGTTGTCTGTCTCCCCCTTCTAGACTATGAGCCCGTTGTTGGGTAGGGACCATCTCTATATGTTGCCGACTTGTACTTCCTAAGTGCTTAGTCCAGTGCTCTGCACACAGTAAGTGCTCAATAAATATGATTGAATGAATGAACTGTGGACTAGAATGGGGAGAGACAGGAGACTGGGAGGTCAACAGGGAGGTTGCAATAATCAAGGCAGGATAGGGTAAGTGATTGTGTTAAAGTGACAACAATTTGGATGGAGAGGAAAGGGCAGATTTTAGTGATGTGATTTAATGATGGATTGAATACCGGCCTACTGGTATTTCCATGAGTCCCTGATATTGCATCATTGGAAGTCTTTTAATCACTCATGCAGGAGCCCCTAAAAGACTGTGTCCAGGGGTTACCCATACAAGAAAGGATGATTATGAACAACTTAGGATAAGCAAAGCACTGTGGGCTGACAACTAATTATGTCTAAAGAAGACTGAAGTTGATTGCCCATACCTAGCAAACCCCTAGCCTGTCAAGAATCTCCAGAAATGTCACAGAGCTTAATCCTGTTTCTGAATTCTGGTACCTTGGCAACACACTGTCCAATGATGTGACCTGATGAAATAGAGAAACCAAAAACAAATGTTCAAGAAAAACGCTTTATAGATACAATGAAGCAAATTTTCAAAGTCTAATCAATCAATCAATCGTATTTATTGAGCACTTATTGTGTGCAGAGCACTGTACTAAGCGCTTGGGAAGTACAAGTTGGAAACATATAGAGACACTCCCTACCCAACAGTGGGCTCACAGTCTAGAAGGGGGAGGCAGAGAACAAAACCAAACATATTAACAAAATAAAATAAATATAATAGATATGTACAAGTAAAATAAATAGAGAAATATGTGCAAACATATATACATATATACAGGTGCTGTGGGGAAGGGAAGGAGGTAAGATGGGGGGATGGAGAAGGGGATGAGGGGGAGAGGAAGGAGGGGGCTCAGTCTGGGAAGGCCTCCTGGAGGAGGTGAGCTCTCAGTAGGGCCTTGAATGGGCTGTAGGTAGTAGCATTTTGCCTCAGAATGTGAAATATTTATTTCCCTAAATCAATTATTGTTGTGTAAGTAAATTTGCAGTCATGAGGAGGAATTGGGATTTAATGTTCAAAACACAATAGGAACCTCATGAGTATCATGACTTTAGTTACAACAGGTTTGAAGGGAAAGAGTGGAGAAGGGGATCATGTGTTTCACCAGTTTTCCCAGAATTCTCTGCCTGAAGACAATCGAGGAGCAATCGAGTTCTCCATGTGTTGCCAACTTGTACTTCCCAAGCGCTTAGTACAGTGCTCTGCACACAGTTAATGCTCAATAAATACAATTGAATAAATGAGGAGCAGCAAGGCATAGAGGATGGAGCTTGGGCCTGGGGGTCAGAAGGTCATGCTTTCTAATCCCGGCCCGGCTACTTGTCTGCTGTGTGACCTTGAGCAAGTCACTTAACATCTCTGTGCCTGAGTTACCTCATCTGAAAAATGGGGAATGAGACTTTGAGCTCCGCCTGGGACAGGGATTGTGTCTAACCTGATTTGCTTGTATCCACCCTATCACTTAGTACAGTGCAGGCACATAGTAAGGGTTTAACAAATACCATTATTATTAATACTTACTGGACCTCAGAAATCCTTCATTTCTGGGAAAACGATGGGATCACTTTATGAAGTTGGCAAATGATTTACGGTTCAGAGCCTGTTTTCATAACTGCATAATGGACTAATAATACCCACTCTCTCCTTTAATATACATTCCCATAAAATTTGATTTCTTTGAGGGTCCTTTTTTAATGTGCTTAGAAGAGTGCAACTGTAGTCATTGAGGGCCAGTAAATACCAGTTACCCATGGATAATGTGATGCTACTTTTAAAGAAACCATGATATATGAATAATAGCTGCATACGTTAAAGATTCTGATTAACTCAAAATACCCTGGAATAAGCCTATTGGCCTGTTGTTACTTCAAGGGGCAAAGATCCATATATATAGAGATGCAATTAGATGATGCCAGTTGGCTCATTTTGGGATTTATCCTGAGCTGTGTGAGCCCATTGTTGGGTAGGTATTGTCTCTGTTGCTGAATTGTGCTTTCCAAGCGCTTAGTACAGTGCTCTGCATACAGTAAGTGCTCAACAAATACGATTGAATGAATGAAATGCCTCTGTAGATGTAGTTCAAAGCAACATGGCCTTGTGGCTAGAACACAGGCCTGGGAATCAGAGGGGACCTGGATTGTAATCCCAGCTCTGTCATTTGCTGTGTGACCTTGGACAGGTCACTTAAATTCTCTGTGCTTGTTACCTCATCTGTCACATGGGGATTAAGGCTGTGATCCCCCATGGGACAGGGACAGTGTCTACCCTGATAGGCTTCCATCTACCCCAGCACTTAGTACAGTGCCTGGCACAAAGTACTTAACAAATACCATTAAACCAAAATGAAAGTATAGAGGGAAAAAAAGACCAAAAACCTGTTTACATTTTTCATCCCCTCACTCACTGCTCTTTTGAATGTAATGCCTATTTTGCACTGATCAGAACTACAAGAACCTAGAATGGACAATTTCAATAAATGTCCAGTCTATTGGGTCTTTTTATTAAATGCAAAAGTAGAAGCAGAGATCTACTTAAAATGTGGGCAATGTACCAAGTTGGCTTGCCAAGGCTGGCTCTATTACTAAAGCTGTGCATTTATTATTTAGCATAAATAATAAGTGAGTGACCCAGGAGGGGGACAGTGAGGTGGAGAAGCCATTTGGCAACTTCGTTGCCTGTCAATTTCAGCACATTCTCTGCAGTGGCGGTTTGTGAGAACTAGACATCCAGAGTATCGCTTGTTAATGGATATTAGCCAGAAGGTGAGAAATCTGGATGCTATTTTTTCTGAGGTCTGAAAAGTAAAAGGCATTTAGTGTGTGATTAAGCGCATGCAGTCAACCATCAGCTGACCAGAATCTGGTTGATTGGTCAGAAGTATCTGTCACTTCTTGGGTGTGGGCGAGCTTTTCGCTTCTTGGCTGTGTCTGGGGACAGCAAATTTAGCAGCGGTTTAAAAACATTTTATAGAATCCACTTGTTGCGTAAAGGACCAAACTATCTTCCACAGTAACTGGTTGACATTCAATTGATTGGATTCTAGTATTTTTAGGCTCAAAAGTGGAGGCTTCAAGGCTCTCCATCACCCCCTCCTACCTCACCTCCCTTCTCTCCTTCTACAGCCCAGCCCACACCCTCTGCTCCTCTGCCATCGCTAACCTCCTCACTGTGCCTCATTCTCTCCTGTCCCGCTGTCGAGCCCCGGCCCATGACCTTCCCCTGGCCTGGAATGCCCTCCCTCCACACATCCGCCAAGCTAGCTCTCTTCCTCCCTTCAAAGCCTTGCTGAGAGCTCACCTCCTCCAGGAGGCCTTCCCAGACTGAGCCCCCTTTTTCCTCTCCTCCTCCTCCCCATCCCCCCGCCCCACCTCCTTCCCCTCCCCACAGCACTTGTATATATTTGTACAGATTTATTACTCTATTTTACTTGTACATATTTACTACTCTATTTCGTTGATGATGTGCGTGTAGCTATAATTCTATTTATTCTGACAGTTTTGACACTTGTCTACATGTTTTATTTTGTTGTCCCTCTACCCCTTCTAGACTGTGAGCCCATTGTTAGGTAGGAACGGTCTCTATATGTTGCCGAGTTGTGCTTCCCAAGTGCTTAGTATAGTGCTCTGTACACAGTAAGTGCTCAATAAATAAGATTGAATGAATGAACTCTACCATTTCACTCGTGCAGTTACACATCATATATGACAGTTTATCAGTGTTCATCTTGTAATGCATGAAAAGTGAGTGATACAGTGTGGCAGACATGTAATAACTCTGCAGTGTGTTAACTGAATGTGAATGCTTAGATAGAAGGTGGGTACATTAGTCACTCACCTTGACCTGCTTTTCCACAGGTCCAAATTGCTCATTCAGCGGTCAAATTCCTTGACACCAGCCATCATCAGAACTCCTAGGAAGTTGTCTAGATCAATGATTTTATTCAATTTTTTATTTGGTCTCCTTAGGTACTTAATTTTTATTCTCTTTATTCTCATTTTTTCTGGTCAGAGGGTATATGACTTTTTAAAAGAGGGAAAGGCAGTTAACCATGGTGTTCTATACAGTGAGCCATTCTGTGGATTCCAGGCACTATATCCAGTGCTTAGAACAGTGCTTTGCACATAGTAAGCGCTTAATAAATGCCATTATAATTATTATTATATTTGCTTCAAATGCTTTGTAATGTTGCTACGAGGCAGAGCAATGCCATTTCAGGATTCAAGTGGCCTGGAGGAAGAGGACTGGGAAACAAAAAAGCGGTTCTGAAAAACTAGAACAAACTGGAATCCCATGATGTGCTTTGGGTGCACTGAAGGGATAAAATGATAGCGGTAAATTGAGATGGGAAGGAAAATTTCTTTCTAACCAAGTCAAAATATACTTTCATAGAAGTGGTGTGGCCTGGTGGAAAGAGCAGAGGGCTGATAGAGGACCTGGGTTCTAATCCTAGCTCTGCCACTTGCTTGCGGTGTGACCTTTGGAAAGTCACAACTTCCCTGTGCTTCAGTTTCCCCGTCTGTAAAATGGGGATTCAATCCTGTCCTTCCTCTGACTTAGACTGTGAGCCCCATGTAAAACAGGGACTGTGCGTCCAACCCTGATTATCTTGCATTTACCCAGGTGCTTATTATAACGCTTAACTGTAAGCTTGTTGTGGGTAGAGAATGTGCCTACTTTTTCTTGTATTGTACTCTCCCCAGTGCTCTGTTGTAAAGTGCTCTACATACAGTAAGTGCTCAATACATATGATTGAATGAATGAAAAGAAAATGCTTAATAGCTATCATAATTATTATTATCATTATTCCCAAATAATAACTGGAGATTGGCTTATGAATTTGGTCCATTGTTTTTGGTATTTATTAAGTGCTTACTAAATGCTGGGGTAGATACAAGTTTATGTGGTTGGATACATTCCCTGTCCCACATGGGGCTCACAATCTAAGTTGAAGGGAGGAGGATTTAATCCCCATTTTACAGATGAGGTAACTGATGAACAGAGAAGTCAAGTGACTTGCCCTAGGTCACCCAGCAAGCAATTGGAAGAGTCAGATTAGAACCCAGATCCTCTGAGTCTCAGGGCCTTGATCTTTCTACTAGACCACATTCCTTCTTGAGTAGCCAGCACAGGTGATATGGGTATTTATCCAGCCACTATCTTTTTCTATCCTTTTAAGTGAAGATTGTTTTTTCATGTATTTAACTTTGAGATTTAATTTTTGCCCTAAATGATACTATGCCTTTATCGGCCCCATCCCTATCTCTATTCATCTGGGATTGGAAGGGGCAACATTATACCGTCCCACACTTTAAACTAGGTGGTTATATTATTAGTATTAGTACTTTCTGAAATTGCATGCCTTTTTTAAATAAAATGGATTATACTATTACTTGTCCTCTCTTAGCAGATGTATTTAATGTTTTAGTTATGAAATATTTGATGGGAAAACTCACTAGGGAGACTCTTGGCACTTGAAATCAAGTTCACTGGGAAGGTAGAGGAGAAATTTTAATAATTGCAGCAAAGGTAATTTGATACATTCCTAGCAATAAGTGGGCCTATGACAGCATGCTAACTGCCACAAATCAGACTAAGGGCTCTATTCATGAATGAGTCATGTCCTGTTCACACTCCTTTATATGTAGAGTAAGTTTCATAGAGAAATCATAGGAAACTCAAGTTGGGTGCCTTTTCTGTGGCCTGTACAACCCATAAATGACATTTGAACACTGGTAATTTGATTACCTTAATGTAAGTAAATGGGGGCCTTATTATTGGAGTTCACTAAAACAAGCAATCAATAATGGTGATAACATGAAATAGTGTTTGCCATTAGCTACCGTGCATTGGAGCATTTTCTTCACAAAGGTTTAGGTGCAAATAACAGTAATCCTTGCAGGGTCAGTCATTTGTAAAGGAAAAGAGGAGGCAGTTACTCAAGCAGTGGTTAGTCAAGGGGGTAATGATCAAGAGCATTTATTGAGCACCTCATGTATGCAGAACACTGTACTAAACATTTGGAAGAAGACCACAGAATTAGACTCCTGTTTTCAGAGTAGCTAACAGTCCAACAGGGGAGACAAAGATTAAGGGAAATTACAGTTAGGAAGAAGTAACAGGCGAAGTTTCACTGTGGAACATGTCTAGCAATTTTGTTATACTGTACTCTACCAAGTGTTCTGTGTACAGTAAGTGATCAACAAATACAACTGATATATGTTACAGAGTGAGTACTTGAATGCTTAGTACAATGCCAAGTGCTTGGTACAGAGTTCTGCACACAGTAGTTCCTCAATAAAGAACCACTGATTGAATGATGACATGAAAATTCTGATGTAAAAGTGCTGTTTTGGAAGTTGGCAGATTCAAGGCAAAGAGAGGTAAATCAGAAATAGGAATGTGCATGAAGTTTTAATTTGACATGAGAGGCAGTGTGGTCTAGTTTAAATAGAGTGGGGTAGGGAGTCAGGAACTCTGCCATGTGATGCTGTGACCTGAGATCAATCATAACATCAGTTTCCTCATAGCACCCACCTCTCTCTCTCTCTCTCTCTCTCTCTCTCTCTCTCTCTCTCTCTCTCTCTCTCTCTCTCTCTCTCTCTCTCTCATGAGGATGTGGGGATGTTGTGAAAATAAAGATAAATCTTATGATGGCACTTGGTTGGGGAGGGGAGGGTTAATCACAGAACAGGGAATTAGTGTTATGTGCAGTTATGAATTTCAGAATGACATCATTAAAGCATCATTTTGAGAAAACGATTCTCCTTACTCCAGATAATGCATATTGTTTTAGGAGGAGAGCACAGAGACAAAGAGAATCGTTTTAATAACTCAGGCCAATGTAGTCCAGCTCTGTTTGAAGACCAAAGCTCCGCAAATGGACAGGATAAGGCCTGCACAGGACATGAAGAGGAAGACTCTTGAGAAGAGATTAGAATGGGGAGGACAAGAAAATTCAGTGAGATTGTTCCAAAGCTATCAGGAGACCAAGGAGAACATTTGAAATCATAATGGTAGCATTTGTTAAGGTCTTACTGTGTGTCAAGCACCATACCAAGTTTCCACACCTCAAGAAACTTTGGTTTCCCATCCACCTCCACTTCAAACAGAAATTCCTTACTGTAGGCTTTAAAGCACTCAGTCACCTTGTCCCCTTCTACCTCACCCTGCTACTCTGCTACTCTCCTGCTCAGCCCGCACACTTCGCTTCTCTAATGCTAACCCTTTCACTCTACCTCGATCTCACTATCTCACAGCTGACTTCTCACCCACATCCTGCCTCTGTCCCGGAACTCCTTCTTTCTTCATACCTGCGATGATATCTCTTCTCCAACTTCAAAGCCTTATTGAAGGCACACTTCATCCAAGAGGCCTTCCTTGATTAAGCCCTCCTTTCCTTGTCTCCCTCTCCCTTCTGCATTGTCTTAACTTGCTCCCTTTATTCATTCCCCACTCCCAGCCCCACAGCAGTTATGTATATATCTTTAATTTGATTTATTTGTATTAATGTCTGTCTTCCCCTATAGACTGTAAGTTCATTGTGGGCAGGAAATATTCCTGTTATATTGTTATACTGTATTCTCCCAATCACTTAGTAAAGTGCTCTACACACAGTAAATACGCATTAAGTACGATTGACAGTGAGGTAGATAAAATACAATTAGATCGAACACAGTTCCTCTCCCATATTGGGCTCGCAATCTAATCAGAGGGTGCTTAAACTCCATTTTACACATAAAATGCAACAGACACTGTAAGTGGCAAATTCATCATTATGGCAAGGAACACTTCTCATCCGCACACTGACTTAAACACATGGCATTGTTATTTCACTATCAATAAGTAATACCCCCTTTCTCCTTGTGGCAGTTGAAGATATTTTTTCCACAACATAGCGTTGTTAAATAACATTAAACACAAATGAAAGAAACTGTTGCTTTGACACGTTTCAGGTTAGATCTCAAGATCAATTCTTTCCTTCCCTGGGTTCAAAGTGACCTAGAAGTTGAAAAAAGGAGTCAATGGCATTCCATTGTAGTGTGAAAATGCAGTTGAAGATACTGCCATCTTCTACGGGCTTATCATATGAAACATATGTAAAAATTGAACTATAACTCATTTTAAGGTATCTGTGCTTACTGTGTGTCAAATATTGTTCTAAGAGCTGAGGTAGATGCGAGTTTGTCAGGTTGTACACAGTCCCTGTACCACATGGGGCTCCCAGTATAGGAGGGAGTAGGATTTAATCCCCACTTTACAGTTGAGGAAACTAAGGCACAGAAAAGTTAAGTGCTGAACACTGCACTAAGTTGGGAGAGTACAATATGACAGAATTGGTAGAATTGTTTCCCTCAAGGGCATTACTATTTAGCCACTAACTTGATGCTACCTATGACATATTTCAGGGAAACCTTTGTGATTCCTAAATTTTTTTTTTCCCCTAGAAGAAGCCCAAAGAGAATAACCTAAGATTTTAGGACTGTAATGCCAAAAAAAGTATGAAGAGATACAGGCTAGATAATTTATACAGAATTGCCTGGAACATAATCCCTTGTGGAAGTGAAGGAAAAGCGCAATCACTGAAGTGAAATACTTTATTGAATCTAGACACAGAAAAATCATAAAGAAAATATCCTGTTGAAAACAATTTGGACTGAGCCCTTCCTAGAACATAGGGGAACTTGTACTTATTGCTGAAAATTCCTTACACATTAAAGTAATTTCTGGGGCCTATTTATTCTACCCAAGAAATTTACATTCAGGATGTTTCTATTCATGGAGACCTCTATCTAATGGGGTATTTTGTATTGCATTCTTCCAAGAGCTTAGTACAATGCTCTACACTTAAGTGCTCAATAAATACCATTGCTTGATATGCCACAAATCATCTGCAGTCATGGTTCACTCCTCCTACCATTTCTTTGCTGCAGCCATGAAGAAGGGAGAATGTTGTCTCTTGGGGATTTGTAGCTTGCCAAGGTTTAAGGAAGCACATACTGGTATATGCAATGGTATATGGGGGGATATGGAAGGAGGAAGTTCCTGAAATGGAAGTTTCCCAGGATATTTTCCTCTAGACTGTAAGCTCACTGTGGGCAGGGAATGTGTCTGTTATGTTGTTGTGTTGTACCCTCCAACCCCTTCGTACAGTGCTCTGCACACAGTAAGTACTCAATAAATACAATTGATATTTTTGAAAATAATAATAATGATGGTATTTGTTACGCACTTACTATATGCTGCAGCCATGGAGATGTACTGTTCTAAGCGCTGGGAAATGAAATCTGCAACAGGAGCCATCCTCACTCTATTCTCTTTGCAAAATAATTTTCCACTGGCTTTGAGAGTTAGGACAGATATTTCGAACTCTTTAAAATCTCAATATATTAACAGATTCAAAATTATGAAAGTTTTTGCTCCATCAGATTTACTATCCAAGGAAGGCTATGTAATGTGCGGGTGCCAGACCATACTGATGAGTGACAAAAACCCAAACAATAAATTTCACCATAAAATGTGCTCTAGATGTAGGTGAGATCTATTATTGATCTGAAAACATACATAATAGTAGAACTGGTGTAACCTAGTCTAAATTGCGGAGGTGTGTGTATACGTTTGATGTACAGTTTTTTTCTCACCTTTATTTCAAAGCATATTGACAGACTTTGTGAGGGGCTTTATATAGTTACTATTCATCATGCACCCAATCAATCCCTCTGAGGTGAAGGCTTTGTGTGCCAAGTTTCTGCTTGCAGAGATTTTTATCGTCATTATATAACCCCTTGAAAAACAGACCAATTAGCCGGAAAGCAATATTAGTTCTTCTGAGAATGATATACCTATCCTTCTGTTGCTGTATTTTATATGGGAATAGTAGCAGGGTATTGTACCTTATACCATTACTGCAAAACATATACATGCATTCTTCTTGATACTAAATTTGACTATACTTCGGAATCTCCCTGATTTGTTATGTGAATACTCACAGTGCATTTTTATGTGCATTGATTAATTCGGTATTCTTTGTCTCGTAAATCAAGGTAATAAGGAGAATTTCAAAACATACTGCTGAAAATACATCTTCCATCTTGCCTTTATTCTATTTATACCCCCGGTTTTTTTTGAACATAAACTGTTCCTACATACTGTAGAGCAGCTGATGTATAGTAATGGCCGTAGAGCAGTAAAAGTCTCTCTCGGCACCTTAACGTTGGCAGATTATTACCGTGTTCTCCGATTCAGCTAGATGTGTTCAAGGATCTTCTCTGGTCTGAAAGGTCAGCTGCTTTTAGTCGTGCACTGGTAGAATACTAATACATCCTTATTCAAATGACCTGCTACAGTACTTATTAAATTGATGGTCTTGTGCTCTAATTTAATACTGACGTCGTTCAGAAGCAGGTCGCAGCTGCGCTCTGTGCTGAATTAGGTGGTGCAAAGACAAAGTTCAAGCTGAAACCATGGCTTTGGGTTGCATTTTCCCACTAAATTAGCAGTCAGGAGCAGTGTATAATTAATTAGCACAAACCAGGGAAAGCTTGTCATTTAATAAGCCTTTTTTATTTCCACATTACACAAACAGTGGGAATTGATCCATTAAGTGCCTGGCTATTAATGCTGTTTAATGTATGTCTGGTTGTTAAATTGAGATGTCTAGTTACATACATTCAGTGTTTAAGAGCTCCTCACAGATTGTTCGGTGTTTGCTGAGATTTGAAGTCATGTTCCACCGAATCAATAACAGCTTCATTACTGATTTTGAACAAGGCTGGCAGAGAACTGCATCTGAACAGCACCTTTCAGCTTCACTGGAGTAAAAGAGCCTTGTGTAGTTGTCCATAGGTCCAGGAAACTCCATTTTGGTTGCTTTTTCTCTCACGTTAGATATTGTAAGACGTTTCCAACATATCACTCCACTTTTTTAACTTTGTTTTTTCTGTCCATCCTAATTTGAGTTTGCCTAAGGCATTATATAAGTTTATCTCATCAGTGTGCAACATGGTATGAACTGTGCAGGATGAAATCTCCGCAGCCATTTCAAGATGTCTGCGAGAGCACAGAGATTACCCTAATGTCTGTCAAGATTACCCCAGTGTCCAGGGAAGACCCGCAGCACTGAATGTAACCTAGTGGGTATATTGGCAACAGAACGTGAAGTGATGTCTTGCTGAAATGCTTTTAAAATGAACTTTTTACTGAATGATTTAGTTACAAGATGGGTGGTGTATTTATGACTTGTAAGTTGAATAACACGATGACAACTCAGAGAAAATAATTGATCAGTATTCTTCTTTCCTTAGGATTTGTATACAAAATATTGAAGATAGAAACAATTTTCTAAAGAAGAATAAAATAACTCATTTAATATATCCATGCTAATTCTGAGGCCATATGTTTCACAGTAGTAATTGGTAGAATACCTAGTGTAACATTTGACTCATGGGTGTTTGAATAAAAATGGCCAAGTAGTCTTTTTTTGGAAAACAAGGATTTTTTTCCCCCCATATTACTACCATACTACCACATTTAGCTAGTTTTCAAAAAAGATCGATAGAAATTGTTGTAAAAATTTGGCAGTAATACCAGGGGATTTTTCCCATGTATGCCTAAGGACAATGCATTCCTCAAAATTTGTAAAATGATCCCAGTTGTGTTTCTTTGCAACTGTATTGGGAACAAAAGCACAGTTAAGGACTAAGTATAAGTTTTGCATGGTGGATATGTAGTTCTCAAGAAAAGAAAAGGGTGGGTGGAACTTGGAATTAAATAAATCAGATTAGATCCTTTCTTCTCTCAAGAAGTCTGTCTTTAGTCAGAGGCAAAATAATTACACATTCTATAGTTTCTTAGATAACCTAAGTCCTCTCCAATGCTGGCAGTCTTTGAAGTGGAAACAAGCTTCTGATGTTAAGCAGAAAAAATTGAGGTTAGCATCTAGTCATGTGAAAATTTGGGCAATAAAGAGAAGCAGTGTGACCTAGTGGAAAGAACACAGGCCTGGGAGTCAGAGGACCTGAGTTCTAATTCTGGCTCCACCACTTTTCTGCTGTGTGACCTTGGGCAAGTTATTTGACTTTTCTGTACTTCACTTTCCTGACTTGAAAAATGGTGATTGAATACCGGTTCTGCTTCCTGTGAGTATCATATGTGGGGTAGGAACTGGGTGTGACCTGATCATCTTGAATCTACTCCAGAACTTAGTACTTCTTTTTTATTGAGTGCTTACTGTGTGCAGAGCACTGTACTAAGCACTTGGGAAGTACAAGTTGGCAACATATAGAGACAGTCTCTACCCAACAGCGGGCTTACAGTCTAGAAGGGGGAGACAGGCAACAGAACATATTAACAAAATAAAATAAATAGAATAAATATGTACAAGTAAAATAGAGTAATAAATATGTACAATCATATATACAGGTGCGGTGGGGAGGGGAAGGAGGTAAGGTGGGGGGATGGGGAGGGGGAGGAGGGGGAGAAGAAGGAGAAGGCTCAGTCTGGGAAGGCCTCCTGGAGGAGGTGAGTTCTCAGTAGGACCTTGAAGGGAGGAAGAGAGCTAGCTTGGCGGATGTGCAGAGGGAGGGCATTCCAGGCCAGGAGGAGGACGTGGGCCGGGAGTCAATGGCGGGACAGGCGAGAACGAGGCACAGTGAGATTAGCGACAGAGGAGTGGAGGGTGCGGGCTGGGCTGTAGAAAGAGAGAAGGGAGGTGAGGTAGGAGTGGGGCGAGGTGATGGAGAGCCTTGAAGCCGAGGGTGAGGAGTTTTTCTCTGATGTGTTTTTCTCTGGAGGTTTTGAGGAGGGGAGTAACACGGCCAGAGCATTTCTGCACAAAGACGGTCCGGGCAGTGGTGTGAAGTATGGATTGAAGTGGGGAGAGACAGGAGGATGGGAGATCGGAGAGGAGGCTGATGCAGTAATCCAGTCGGAATAGGATGAGAGATTGAATGAGCAGGGTAGCGGTTTGGATGGAGAGGAAAGGGCGGATCTTGGCGATGTTGCAGAGCTTAGACCGGCAGGTTTTGGTGATGGATTGGATGTGAGGGGTGAACGAGAGAGCGGAGTCGAGGATGACACCAAGGTTGTGGGCTTGTGAGACGGGAAGGATGGTAGTGCCATCAACAGTGATGGGAAAGTCAGAGAGAGGGCAGGGTTTGGGGGGGAAGATAAGGAGTTCAGTCTTGGACATGTTGAGTTTTAGATGGCGGGCAGACATCTAGCTGGAGGTGTCCTGAAGGCAGGAGGAGATATGAGCCTGGAGGGAGGGAGAGAGATCAGGGGCAGAGATGTAGATTTGGGTGTCATCAGTGTAGAGATGATAGTTGAAGCTGTGGGAGCGAATGAGTTCACCAAGGGAGTGAGTGTAGATAGTACTGTATTCAGCACATAGTAAGTGCGTAACAAATATTACTGTTATTATTATTATTATGAAATTGGAAATGTGGCCACATGGATGAGTACCTGCCTAAACAGTGGAGTATGTTAGTATGTTCAGCCAGTTGTATTTAGTGAGCACTTACTGTGTTCAGAACACTGTACTAAGCACTAGGGAGAGTACAACATAGCAATATAACTGACACATTCCCTACCCACAACCAACTGGTGTTACATGTTGTGGTGAATGCATTACTTCAAAGTGGCAAAAAAGTGCTGAGGAAATGGCAGAATGCAACTAGGGGAAGAAAAAATTAATCACAGAAAGCCTCCTGGAGAAGGTGGGATTTCAGCAGGGCTTTTAAGATTGGAAGAGTTGTAGTTTGGAGGATTTGAAAGTGGGAGGGAGGTAGGAGGAAGGGAATGCCTAAGGGGCCAGAGGCTTGAAGGGTGAGAACACGGTGTTTTAGAACAACCTGGGTTCTAAACCTGGCTCTGCCACTTGCCTGCTGTGTGTCCTTGGGCAAGTAATAATAATGATAATAATGGCATTTGTTATGCGCTTACTATGTGCCAAGCTCTGTTCTAAGTGCTGTGTCAGTTTACTTCCCTGTGCCTGTTACCTCATCTGTAAAATAGCAATTAAAGCTGTGATCCCTTTGTGGGAAATGGACTGTGTCCAATCTGATTTGCTTGTATCTAACCCATTGCTTAGCACAATGTCTGGCACATAGTAAGCACTTAATAAATACAATTTTTAAAAAAAGAAAAAACAGTGAGTACGTTAGCTTGAAAAGAAAGAAAGTGCAAGATTGTGCTTGCACAGATTATAAGATTTTTGAGGACAGGGATCACGTCTACTCACTTTATTTTACTCTCCCAAGGGCTTAATTCTGTGGCTTCAATGGAGTAGGACCGTAAATGCTCAATAAGTATGATTGGATGAATGAATGAATAAACACTTAAGAAGTACTTCTGCTTGATGTGGATGTAGGAGGAGAGAGTTGATTGAATGCTTTAGAGTCACGTTTCTGCTTGATGCAAAGATAGATGGACATTTGGAGCCTTTGAGGAGAGGGAACACATGTTCAGAAGGATGTTTTAGAAAAGTGATACTAGCAGCAGAGGATGGAATGGAGAGGGAAGTGATTGGATGCAGCAATATCTCTTTTATGCGTGGTTGCTTCCTTATGTGTGATGGATGGGAGAGCTATGCTTCTTGTCAAAATCTGATTTTTAGGAAAGTTACTCGTGGCTAATAGAGAGAGGATTCCAGAAAATGCAGCCGTTTTCATATTCAGAATTCTTTTAGGCAAGGGAATTAAGTAGCAAGGTTAGAAAAAAGTCCCAGTGGGCTGGGGTTTAATGTGACTCCAAAAGATAAATCCCGTATTCCATAACTAAAACAGCGAAGTTATGACACTGACCATGTTCATTCACTCATTCAGTCGTATTTATTGAGCCCTTAATGTGTGCAGAGCACTGTAATAAGTGCTTGGAAAGTACAATTCAGCAGTAGAGACAATCTCTGCCCACAGTAGGCTCACACTCTAGAATGGGGGAGGCAGACATCAAAGCAAGTAAACAAGCATCAGTAACATCAATATAAATAAACGGAATTATAGATATTTACACATCAGCAATATAAATAGAATTATAAATATCTACGTATATGCAGAAGGGCTGTGGGTGAGGGGGGCACTGGAGAGTTTTGAGGAAAGAGGTGACATGCCCAGAACACTATGAAGTGCCTCTTTCTTTGAAGTAAAATGGAGGGCAATCTTGACTAAGAGGCAGATTAAGGATTTCCTGGGCTTGGCTCAGGAAAATTGATATTAGATATATGCTAGATATATGTTCTATATATTACATATATGCATATATATGAGTGTGTGTATAAAAGTGCTTAACAAATACCTTTAAAAAATTGTGATTCTCTATATTCGCCTCAATTTTGCACTAACTCGTGAGGCAGAACTCTTTTGCTTTAGCAAGGACTTTTGGGCCTTCAAGACACTATCTTTAGCCTGACCTTAATTGTGATTGTGTGAATGAGGGGAAGGAGTTGTAATGGATACCAAATGTTCATCTGTGTGTTACTGTGAAGATACTGGAAATTTCTTTTAGAAATGTTAACTAAAAACATAATTTGTATCTCATATGAAATATTTAAAATGGAAAAGAATCTAGAACACACAAAAAGTTTCCTTAATGACAGTATCCTTTTAAAAGGCATTTGTAAAGAGCTTACTATGTGCCAGGCACTGTAGTAAGCACTGGGGTAGATACGGGCAAATGAGGTTTGGCACAGTTCATGTGTCCCATAGGGCTCAAAGTCCTAATCCCCATTTTACAGATGAGGAAACTGAGGTACAGATAAGTGAAGTGACTAGCACAAACATGGCTCACTGGAAAGAGCACGGGCTGGGGAGCCAGGGGTCGTGGGTTCTAATCCTGGCTCCACCACTGTCAGCTGTGTGACCTTGGGCAAGTCACTTAACTTCTCTGGGCCTCAGTTCCCTCATCTGTAAAATGGGGATGAAGACTGTGAGCCCCAAATGGGGTAACCTGATTACCTTATATCTACCTCAGCGCTTAGAAGAGTGCTTGGTGCATAGTAAGCACTTCATAAATACTAACAAAATTATTACTATTATTATTATTAAAGTCATTTGGCGGACAAACGGTGGAGCCAGAATTAGTATTCATTACGTGTTTACTATGTGCCAAAACCTGGGGCAGGTAGAAAATAATCAGTTTGGAGACTGTTCCTGTCAGCATGGATCCCACAAGCTAAAAGGGAGGGAGAACAGGTATTTTATTTCCAGTTTACAGATGAGGAAACTGAAACATGGAGAAGTTAGGTGACTTAATTACATGCAGCAGGCCAATGGCATAACAGAGACTAAAACCTAGGTCATCTAATAGTAATTGTGGTATTTTTTAAATGCTTACCAAGGACCAAGCACTGTACTAAACACTGGGGTAGTCACAAGGTAATCCAGTCAGGCACGGTCCTTTTCTCCTTCAGGGCTCACAGACTGAGAGAAGAAGAGAAGCAGAAAAGCCATGTGGCCTAATGGATAGAGCATGGTCCTGGGAGTCAGGGGACCTGGATTCTAATCCCAGCCCTGCCACTTGTCAGCTATGTGACCTTGGGCAAGTCACTTCACTTCTCTGTGCCTCACTTTCCTCATCTAAAAAATGGGGATTAAGACTATGAGACCCGTGTGGGAAAGGGATTGGGTCCTACCCAATTATCTTGTATCTACCCCAGTGCTTAGTACAGTGCCTGGCACATTGAGCTTAGCAAATGCCACAGTTATTATTATTATTATAATTATTATGAGGGAAGGACAGCCATGTTCTTTGGACTACACTCTCAAGAGGGAAGTTTACTAATACTCCTTCATCTACTTTGAATTTGAATGTCTAAAGACAGAAAATACAGGACAAAAGAACTCTGGTTTTAAAGGCAATTTATCAACTGACTTTTTTAGTTAGCTTTTTAAAATATTCTCAGGTTAAGCTGAATTCAAGTCTGTATAACCTCATTTTGCTCCATTCATTCATTCATTCAATCATATTTATTGAGAGCTTACTGTGTGCAGAGCACTGTACTAAGCACTTGGGAAGTACAAGTTGGCAACATATAGAGATGGTCCCTACCCAGCACGGGCTCACTCCAGAGAGGTTATGTTTTATTACTGATTCCACTGCTACATCTTTCACAACTTATTCTAGCAATTCCAAAAAAGCTTAACCTTTACATATCCTAGACATTTTTTGATGCTTAAAGTACTCTCTGGCTGATTGGTAATTGCTTCTGAGGGGGTTACTATGCGGTTCACTGGCTGGCTTGTTCCCAATGTACCACTTGGTTGCCCTGACTTCTAAGCTGGCCAGATTCTCCCTTTAACAGCCAAAGAGTTGCTTGAGGCACTTTGAATCCCTTTCCCTCCCCCAACCCTCTTAAATTACCTGAGTGTGACTTCTAAAAGTCATGTCCACGTTGCTCATGGAAAATTGCTGTTGTGCAGTGAAAAGGGACCTGGATTTTACAAGCTTTCATTGAATTCTTGAAAAATAACATTCTTGAATATAGAATGCATATAAATTTTTTAGCCAAAATTAGGAGCAAGTCCAATATTTGGCCCTGAATGACATGGTGCAAATATTTGTCTCATAACATCACCTCAATCAATCAGTTGTATTTATTGAGTATTTACTGTGTGCAGGGCCCTGTACAAAGCAATTGGAAGAGTATAATATAGCAGAGAAGCAGCATGGCCTGGTGGAAAGAGTCTGGGCTAGGCCTGGGAATCAGAGGACCTGGGTTCTAATTCTGGTTCCACAATGTACTTGACTTCTCTGTCTCAGTTACTTCATCTATAAATTGGGGATTAAGACTATGAGCCCAATGTGGGAGAGGGGCTATGTCCATTCCAATTGTCTTGTATCTGCCCCAGCTCCTAGTTGAGTGCCTGGCATGTAGAAGGCACTTTGCAAGTACCATTTTAATAAAAAATGCCACCAAAAAGTGTAAAACAGAGTTGGTAGATACATTCCTTGCCCACAGTGAGTTAACAGTTTAGAGGGGGATTCAGACATTATCAATCAATCAGTGGTATTTATTGAGTACCTACAATGTGTAGAGCACTGTACTTAGCGCTTGGGAGAGTATGCTACAACAGAATTAACAGTTCTCTGCCCAGTATGAACTTACAGTCTAGAGGGGGAGACAGACAGTAATATGGATAAATAATTTATATTATATAATTTAAATATATACATAAGTTATCTGAGGTTGGGGGTGGGGTGAATATCAAAAGTCCAAAAGTCACAGATCCAAGTGCATAAATTACACAGAAGGGAGAGCAAGTTGGGAAAAGGAGGGCTTAACTTTGGAAGACCTCTTGGAGAAGATGTCACCTTAATAATGCTTTGAATGTGGAGAGAGTGGTGGTCTCGTGTACTTGGAGGAGGAGGGAGTTCCAGGATAGGGGGAGGATGTGAGAAAGGGATTGGCGGTGAGATAGATGAGATGATGATAATAATAATAATGATGGCATTTGTTAAGTGCTTACTATGTGCAAAGCACTGTTCT
Source organism: Tachyglossus aculeatus (assembly GCF_015852505.1). Classification (NCBI taxonomy): domain Eukaryota; kingdom Metazoa; phylum Chordata; class Mammalia; order Monotremata; family Tachyglossidae; genus Tachyglossus; species Tachyglossus aculeatus. The sequence goes on from NC_052088.1 coordinate 24,853,007, forward strand.
AAGCGCAGGGGGATACAAGGTGATCAGGTTGTCCCACGTGGGGCTCTCAGTCTTAATCCCCATTTTGTAGATGAGGTAACTGAGGCTCAGAGAAGTTAAGTGACTTGCCCAATGTCACATAGCAGAGATCAGGGCAGTGTGTGTAATCTGGCACTAGAGGAGCAGACTGGGTGGACTGTGCTGTAGTAGGAGATAAATGAGGTGAGATAGAATGGGCAAGCTTTAAAGCTAATAGGAAGGAGTGTCTGATGTGATGGCAGATTGGCATCCATTGGAGATTTTTGAGGAGTTGGGGAGACATGGATTCTCACTATATGCGTTGTTCATATACATTAATATAAATAAATTATGGGAATGCTGTGGGGCTGAGGGAGGATTGAATAAAGGGTGCAATCCAAGTGCAAGGGTGACACAGAAGGGAGTGGGAGAAGAGGAAATGAGGGCTTAGGGAAGGCCTCTTGGAGGAGGTGTGCTTTCAATAAGGCTTTGAACGTGGGGAGTGATTTTCTGTCGAATATGAAAAGGGAGGGCATTCTGCCTTAGTATATGGGTAAATTGAATTGGTCAGTGGAGCCCTTACTGAGTGCAGAACACTGAACTAAGCACCTGGGAGAGTAAACTATAAAAGTTAGTAGATATGATCCCTGCCCTCTTATTTATCTATTTATTTTTATTAATGATGTGTGTATATATCTATAATTCTATTTATAATGATGCTACTGATGCCTGTTTACTTGTTTTGAGGTCTGTCTCCACCCTCCTAGACTGTGAGCCCATTGTGGGCAGGGATTGTCACTATTTGTTGCTGAATTGTATTTCCCAAGAACTTAGTAGAGTGCTCCGCATACAGTAAGCGCTCAAGAAATAGGATTGAATGAATGAATGTCCTCAGCGAGGTTACAATCTAGTGAGGGAGCCAGACAGAAAAGTAAACTGCAAATAGGGGAAGTAGCAGATTATAAGTGTATGCACATAAGTACTGTAGGGGTGAGAATCAATACTTACAAATACTTTGACATAGAAAATGCAAAAGACATGGCAAATAGGATCAAAGGTTAGTCAGGGAAGGAGCTATGATTTGAGTAGGGAATTCAAAGTGGAGGCCTAGCTTTATATTCTATTGTTTCTGCTAGCTGTAATTCTTTTCAGTCTCTGTCTCCCCCACTAGACAGTAACCTCCTTGAGGGCAGGGATCACATCAACTAACTCTGTTATAGACTACCAAACACTTATTATAGTAATCTGCACATTCATTCATCCATGGAAGTGCAGCGGATAGAAATAAAATTCATAGATGCAAGGTGGCTGTTGAGTTGACATGGCTAGCGCATGTAAATTAAACAAGAAAGACTCCCCAAAGAGTTGGGCATTTAGCGTTGATTGGATGTGAAGGCTTAAAAGATAGTGAAGACATGAATTGTACTTTCCAAGCACTTAGCACAGTGCTCTGCACAGTAAGTGCTCAATAAATATCATTACTTGATAGTTTGACCATGCATGGCTTTTGAGGTTTGGATAGGATGGGTAAAGGTACATTATTTCCTTATGGAATTTCTAGATCACAACCTTTATCTCTCATCTCTTCTGTCTCCTCTGTTTGCAATCCGCTCCCCAACTCATACAGATTCCGAGAGCCGGGATTCTGCCCTGGATTTATTGGCTTTCTGGTACCTTCCTGTAGCTGCTAACCCTACTACAACTGACACTCATTTCAACCAACTGAAGTCACAGTAGAAAACATTTGAAAAGCATTTGAAAAATACGCAACATTTGAGAAGTCTGAATCATTAAAAATGAGTTGATTCTATTTTCCACTCCATTAACTTAAAATATAATCCTAGAAAGATGCTTAATTAACAAAATTTCAGGCAAATGATAGACAAAGGGCTATCTTGCTAAACCCCATTTGACACACACAGATTTTTTTTAAATTTTGGTCTATGAGGAAATTGATAACATTTGTCCATAGTCTACATCTGAACTTCTCCTTTTCCCTCCTAAATCCTCTCCTCCCAATTTCCCCACCTCTGGTAGATAACACCACCATATTCCCTGTCCCAGAAGTCTATAACACTGGGGTCTTCATTATTCATTCATTCATTCAACTGTATTTATTGAGCTCTTACTGTGTGCAGAGCATTGTGCTAAGTGCTTGGAAAGTACAATTCATCTCTTCACTATCTTTTAAGTCTTCACATCCAATCAACATTAAATGCCCAACTCTTTGGGGAGTCTTTCTTGTTTAATTTACATGCACTAGCCATGTCAACTCAACAGCCACCTTGCATCTATGAATTTTATTTCTATCTGCTGCACTTCCATGGATGAATGATCCTAGTTCTCCTAACACATGAGATTGGTGCTCTTGAGAAATCTCATATTAAGGAACACCCTAGCAATATATTTTTTCTTTTCTTATGGTATTAAGCATTTACTATGTGCTAGACAATGCTCTAAATGCTGTGGTAGATGCAAGTTAATCAGGTTGGACACAGTCCATGTCCCACATGGGGCTCACAGTCTTAATTGCCATTTTACAGATGAGGAACTGAGACACAGAAAAGTTAAGTAACTTGCTTAAGGTCACACAGCAGACGAGTACTTTCCAAGCGCTTTGTACAGTGCTCTGCAAATATTAAGCACTCAATAAACATGATTGAATGTATGAAGTGGCAGAGCTGGAATTAGAACCCAGGTCCTCTGATTCCTAAGACCCATATTTTATCCACTAGACCATGCTTCTTCTCACCGATTTTAGATGAATGCAATTTAATTTGTGACTTGCCACTTAGTTCTCACCATTCCTGACACTGAGAACATGGGTTTAAGCAGTGAATTTGCTAATGTGTCATGCCAAATTAAACATGCTTGGGAGGGCAACAGAACAGTCCTCAAGCCCCTAATCATGCTCTGGTCTTTCTAATAATAATCCTAATTTTGGTGTTTGTTCAACAAATAACACTATTCTGAGCACCAGGATAGGTATAAATTCCATTCCGTCCTAGTTATGCTGTGAGACCCATGAGTACAGGGACTGTATCCAATCGGGTTATCTTGTATCTATCCCAGTGTTTAGTACAATGCTTGGCACATAGTAAGCACTTCACAAGTACCATAATTATTATTCTTTTTAGCATTATTAGTCAAAATTCTAATTGCAAACACATGCTATTGTAGCACTGAGTTCATATTCTTATTTACACATTCACTTAATCAATCAATCAATATTAATCTCTTTCATCCTGTTACATCCTTGTTTCCCTTCTTCTCCTCCATTTGTACATCATTTTTTCTGTTCATCTTCCCATTGAGATGGGAAGCTGCTTAAGAACGTGGTATATCTGTCTTGCTTCTGTCGCACTCTTTCCCAAGTGCTGATGCAGTGCTCTGCAAATGATACATGCTTAATAAATACTATTGATTTCCAACCAGTAATTTGCATTCATTAGGTGGCCAATAAAGACCATAGATTGCTTGATTGGTTCAAAGAATGCTTGGGGAAAAATAATAGTAAATAATGATGGCATTTGTTAAGCACTTATGTATCAAGTATTGATCTAAGCACTGGGGTAGGTACAAGCAAATCAGATTGGACACAATCCCTGTCCCACAAGGGGCTCAGATACTTAGTACCCATTTTACAGATGAGGTCACTGAGGCACAGAGAAGTTGTGACTTGCCCAAGGTGTCACAGCAGACAAGTGGCAGAGCCAGGATTAGAACCCAGGTTCTTCTGATTCCCAAGTCAGCACTCAATCCACTGGGTCACTCTCCTTCTCTAAGAAGTTGGGATTGAATCAGATTTTTCTAGAGCCGGTAGTTGGCCACACCTTTGCTCATCACCATGTTGGCCATTTTTCCAACATGACATGTATCTCTTTAAAATAAACAATTCAATTTTTATCTATGTAGCAGTGGGAGAAATCAACCAGACTTTTAGTAACAGCCTCCCCGTTGACTTCACTGCCTCCAGTATCTCCTCACTCCAATCAAAGATATTTATTGAGTGCTTATTGGGTGCTGAGCCCTGCATTAAGCACTTGGGAGAGTACAGTGCCATAGGGTTGGTGGACAAAATCCCTCCCCTTAAGGAGCTTATAGTTTAGAGGGGGAGACAGACATTAAAATGAATTACAGATAGGGGAATGGAAGAGTATAAGGGTATGTGCATAATTATTGTAGAGCTGTGGGTAGGGGGAGTATTAAAATCCAAGGGCCCACAGTATTGAAGTAATCAACCTGAATGATTGAAGAGAAGGATGGAGTAGGTGCCATTGCGCTGGCAAGAGGGAGTCAGAAGACCTGGGTTCTAATTCTGCCTCTGCTACTTTTCTGCTGTGTGACCTTGGGCAAGTGACTTTTGTCTGTCACCTCATCTGCAAAATTGGGATTAAGACTGTGAGCCCCACATGGAACTTGGACTGTGTTCAACCTGATTATCTTGAATCTACCCCAGTGCTTAGTACAGTGCCTGGCACATGATAAGCATTTAACAAATATCATTTTTAAAAAAGGAGGAGGCCATTAGTGACTGTAGAGAGGGTGTTTCCTTGGAGTGAGGGGTGCCAGAGAGCAGGTGGTTAAAGAGATAATTGGAGGAGAGGAAGTTGAAGCAGCAGGTGTAGACAACTCAGTCAAGGAGTTTGCAAAGGAATGAAAGGTAGGAGGGAGATGAGGCGATAACTACAGGGTATTGTGGGATCATGAGAAGGTTTTTTTTGTTAGGATAGGGAATATATGGGCCTGTTTGAAAGAAGGAGGGGAGCCATTGGAAAGTAAGTGGTTGAAGATGTGAAATTGAACTGTGATATTTATTGCATGCTCATTATGTGCAGACCACTGTACTAAGCTCTAGGGAGAGTACAGTAGAACAGAGCTGGTAGACACATTCCCTGCCCACAATGAGCTAAGAAAGAAACACAATGAGGGAGGGAGGGAGAAAGAGATGAGAGATAGAGAGGGGAAAAAAGAAGCGAAGGTGCTAATGATATCAGAAGTAGCCAAAATCAGAACTTTGTGATCTTCTTGGCCACATTTTGGGTGCTGGGCTGGAAGTCAGATATTTGCCAGTCTTCTCTGTTATGAGACATTTGCTTCCTTCGATTTGATCTTTTGCTTTTATAAAAGTAGCAATGATATATGAGGGCTTACTGAATGCAATTATTAATAAGAAGCAGCACTTGGGAAGTGCAGCAGACAAAAAAGACATGTTACCTGTCAGCAAGGAGTTGCTTTTCCTCTTAGGCCTCAAAAAGGAGGTGGTGGGTTGGGGGGGTGGGAGGAGCGGTGAGAGAGAGGGTGTGTGTGTGTGTGTGTGTGTGTGTGTGTGTGTGTGTGTGTGTGTGTGTATGCAGTGTTGTCTAGTGGAAGTCAGAAGTAAGAGGACCTGGGTTCTAATCACAGCTCTGTTACTTTTCTGATGTGTGACCTTGGGAGAGTCACTTTACTTCTCTGTGCCCCAGTTTCCTTATTGGTGAAATGGGGGTTAAATACTTCTCCCTCCTACATAGACTGTGAGCCCCATGTGGACAGGGACTGGGTCCAACATGATTATCTTATATTTACCCTTGTGTTTAGCAAATAAATACCACCATTATATTAGCCCTATTGGAGAAGCTATTCAAAGTGCCTTGGATCCTTAAATAGGAGTTTCAGTAGTGGAACCTGTAACCAGCCATGGAGTCTGAAAGAGATGATTAACAGTTACCCATCACTGTATCTATTTGCCTCTCTTAAAAGGGTTTGCCGAATATCATTAAATATGGACTGTTTTCATGAGTAACAAATGACATGAAAATCATCACTTCACTTACTCATCCATTATACTGCAGTTAAGACTCTTCCATAGCCATCTGAAACAGTTTGGGAAGAAATTCCTCAAGATAGCTGCTGGAATAATTTCATTGAAAATTCATGGGAAGAAGTTTACATACTAATAGTCTGGAATGGGGATTAATTAACTATTCCTTCTATCCTCCCACTTATAATGATAGAATGTCTTCCCTCAGATATACAGACTTTATTTTACTAATTGATTGGTGCATTCATCATTCCACAATATATTAGAGAGGGCTGGATTCTAAATGACTTTCCTGTGATAAGCCTTCCAATTAATTCTTCTCACACTGTTTTCCTGGTGACATTTGAACTTCTTTCATTATATAAAACACATCTGGAAAAAGATATTGCTGAATAATAAGCAGGGTTGCTAACATGTTAAAAATTGGACCCCTGACACAGTCAGATGTGTTCTGGTTTAAGACAATGACCTTGCCCAATGCCATTCTCAGTATGTCATATTTAAAGAGAATATATTGGGGTCTCTCTCTGTCTCTGGCATTTCTGTCCTGTGTTAGAATTGTTCAAAGGCAGAAAAAATCAAACTGCAAGCTGTGAGGCAATCTATCTGTATGTTCTCCTTTTCTTAATATAAATTATTTTTCACCTATCCTCTGTTTCTTTTCTTTCTTTCCCCATACAAACAAGATCTGTTCACTCTATGTGGTTCAAATCTCTATATGTTTAATCCTGGGCTATCTTTACATTTCCTTATAATTTGCAATTTTCCTATGAAAGCCACTGGATTTCGTTAGCTGGGTGTTTCATAAAACAGAAGACACTGATAATATCTGGTTAACTGACTTGCTAATATAAGAAGCAGATCATTTTAAATGGACCCTACATCTTTATAGGATGTTAGAAATGAAGACATTACTTCAAAATGTAGGTAATTATTGCCTCCTCTTTTATCAGTGCTATTTTCTGAGGTATTATCATAAGATAGCACTTTAGTATTAAGCAGGGCCTTAGAGTGGCAATAAATCAGTCCAACTGAGTCATCATTGTCCAAGGCATCTGAACTACTGAAATGCTGTGGATCCTATAGAGAGTGTGAAATCACTTGACCCTTGGCATTAACCTTTGCTGAATGAATAGACACTGCTTTCCACATCGGAGAACAAAAGCAGAATCGTATTGATTAAACACCACATTCACTTGATATTAAATACTGGCTGAACTCACTTCTTGCTTTCCAGTTCCAGGGGGAGAAACCCAGAGAGTTGCTGAGTCTCGAGAGAATGGATGTTTGCAATGCAGAGCAATGTTTTTCCTGCAAAGTTTTTTTTTTCCCCTCTTTCGATCAATAACTGGCAGTCATGATCAGCCATGAGTATGTATTGTCAATTTTGACCTGTGTATTTTATCACTGGAGGTGAGAGGTCATGGTGCTGTGACTAATATTGCAGTAGTTTTTGGATGGATGAATTGTTTCCTGAGTTATATGCAGGATTTATAAGGCAGTCTGCCTAATTGTGGCTGGCATTTTCTTAAACCCAAAGCCTTGCTGGTTATTTTGGCGTCCGACTTGTCTAGTCTAACGCCACATACTTAAGTTCTCAGATTTGCTAACTAGAGCATCTCAGAACTCTGAATTGCCAGGTGAGAGTAGAAGGAGGGACATTTTGGGATAGAGCAAGGATGAGAGAACATAAATTCTGCTAAATTTGGCACAGGAAGGCAGTAAAGTAAAGCTGCTGGCTGGGAGGTTAGGAGGGCAAATGAGATGAAAAGATGATGCAAGAGTTCAATGCCTTAGAAGGAATCCTTGGAACAAACAGGCTTCGGTCACTTTATTTGTGCTTCCTCCAGAGATTCATTAATTCATACAATTGCATTTATTGAGCGCTTACTGTGTGCAAAGCACAGTACTAAGCACTTGGAAAGTACAATTCAGCAATAGAGACAATCCCTGTCCACAACAGGCTTAAAGTCTAGAAGGGGGGAGACAGACATCAAAACTAGTAAACAGGCAATAATACAAATAAATAGAATTATAGATATGTGCATATATACACAAGCTAGTACTGGTTCTTGATAAGAGTGTAACTGTTTCAGAGATCAGCTTTGCTAATGCATGAGTGAGTGAGTGACAGAAAACCAAAAAAAAATGCTTAACAGGAGAAGAAAAAGGGGGAAGGGTAGAAATATTTCTAGATGTTAAATCCATCGGCCAATGCCATTTATTGAGTGGTTACTGTGGGCAGAGCATTTGTATGAAGCACTTGGGACCGAACAAGAAAATCTTTTTTGATTACAGTTATTTCTTATGACTTTTACCTCTTGCAAGACCTGAGTTTTTGAGCCTCTTGAGTAAGTTTTGCTCCTTTATTTTCTCCCTAAGAGTTTATGCTGTAGTCCCAGGAGATTGCTGCAAAGGAACGCTTTATAATTATCTTCGGCTCAGGTTTTGACCAGCCTCTAGTCAATACCCAAAATTCTAGATCAGCTGGTTGTGAATTCGTCATGGTTGGGCAAAGATAGTTCTTTGCCTGAATAATAGAAAACCTTTCCTCTGAGGATGTAATGGTGTAATTTAATACACGCACAGTCTCACACCGTTTGTGCAGTTTTCAAAAAGACTATTGGAGGCCTAAAGGAAGTTGATAAAATGAATCATGCTTCTTAACTTAATGGTCAATCCTTTTTATTTGATGCCTTCTTTACTGCAAGTGGCCTCTGGAATCTATCTTTGAAAGCTGCTGATGCTTGGAAAAATTTGAAAAACATTCTATTTAAAAACTATTCTGGTTATGTATCATATATTTTATTTATTTCTTTTCCTTTGTTCTTTATTACTAAGGACACTTGTGTGAAAGCAGTTTTAGTTGCTCCATCTTTCGAGAGCTGGTACATTACAAAGCACTCAGGAACTTTGAAATTCACTGTGGCATCTGCTGTAGCTTTTCACAATTCACTCGGCTAATAGGATAAATTTGGTTTCCACAGCTAAAGTGGCACAAACGGCTCCTCAAACTACTTTCAGGAGTGAATGTTAATGGTCAGAGTAAATTAAGAAGTTCAAGCTCTTGAAAACAGATCTTGGTATTATTGGATACCTATTCCTTTATAATAAAGTGTTTAGGTAGTATTTATCACTTGATTTCTCCAAAGCATGTTCAATCATTAGTTAATCTGCGCAGTGTCCTTGTGAGAAAGGTATTTCAATGATGTTTTAAACATGAGCAAACCGGGAGGTTGTTTCTTCATCAAGATTCTACAGCCAGTTAGTGACAAAGGTGAGATTAGAACTCAAATTTTCTTTCTTCTGGATCCTTGAATCATAGTTCACAGACTCTGGTTCTGTAAACCTGCCTCCTATCTCCCAATCAAAATTATGAAGTCAAATAACGTGAATGAATCGCCTTATGAAATACATAAGGGTAAATCCAAGATTGTGACAATTCAGGACTAAGAATGAGAAATGATGGTATCAGGTGACAAGACTATTTGGAATGTTGAAAATTAAAGATCCTGGTCTTGGTGATCTTGATAGGTATGGCAAGAGGAAACTATCTCTCATATTATCAGGTAGCTCATGTCCATTCTCAAAACTCTGCATATCATGACCACTCTCAAAACTGCATAACAGGACAGGAGCTTTGATGGCTACAGTCTGGGCCTCGGAGTCAGGACTTGGGTTCTAATCCTGGGGTGACCTTGGGCAAATCACTTCACTTCTCTCGGCCTCAAGTCCCTCATCTGTAAAATGGGGATAAGAGTGTGAGCCCCATTTGGGACAGGGACTGTGTCCAACCTGATTACCTTTCACCTACCCTAGCTCAGTGCTTAGGACAGTGCCTGGCATATAGTATGTGCTTAACAAGTACCATTATTATTATTATCATTATTAGAGTATATCAGGTGATATAGCCACTCAAGCCTTTAGTGTTGCCTCACATAACTTGAATCCTATAATAATAATAATAATAATAATTGTGTTATGATTTAGAAATGTGCTCCTACTTGCCATTTGCTTCTGGACAAAATCTTTCCATTAAGTGGCACTAATTTCTCCCTGGAAGAGATTTGAATGGGAGTGAAAATTTGATTCTCTTATAGGGCAGTATATGCATACTCTAAAAACTTGCTCTGCCTAGTGAAACTGTGTCTATTTAGGAACACTCGTGGGAGAATAAAGTCCAGAAATGTATGTGCCTAGAATAGTGCTTGGCACATAGTAAGCGCTAACAAATACCATCATTATTATTGTTATTATTAGGGATGTTTATGGTTGTGTGATGCTCATTTAAGATTTATTTTTTTCTGAAAAAGATGATAAACCCTCCTTCTCCTATGATTTAACAATGTCTCTGAAGGGCCTGGGTTCTAGTCCCAGCTCCGCCACTTCTCTGCTTGTTGACCTTGGTCAGGTCACTTGGCTTCTTCTGAGCCTCAGTTGCTTCATCTGTGAAGTAGCGATTGAAACCGTGAGCCCTATGCTGGACAGGGATGGTATCCAACCTGATCGGCTTGTATTTCCCCTAGCGCTTAGTTCAGTGCCGGATACACAGTAAGCACTTAACCAGTACCAGAAAAACAGACAAACAAGCATCCCCACCCAAGGTCCCCGTCCCTGCTGCTCTGCGTGCCTCCATCCCCAACCTACTTAGAGAATCAGCATGATACAGTGATAGAGCACAGACCTGGAGTTAGAAGTCATCGCTCTAGTCCTTGCTCTGCCATTTGTATGCTATGTGACCTTGGGCAGGTGACTTCACTTCCTTGGGCCTCAGTTTCCTCATCTGTAAAGTGAGGATTGAGACTGTGGGCCAAACATTTGGGACAGGGACCGTGTCTGGCTTGATTTGCTTGTGTCCTCCCCCAGCGCTTGGTAATGTGATTGGCACATAGTAAGCACTTAACGAATACCATCATTATTATTGTTTGATTTAGCATTCTCTTATGGTTTTGGATATTCTACATTATAATCTCTTTAACAAAAATTTGAAGTAGAACAAGTTTTAAAATCATTTTATTGATTTTTCAAATATTTCACATTGGAGTTTTTTTTTTTTGAATACTGATGATAATACTGCATTTATTAAGCATGTACTATGTGTTAAATTCTGGGGGTTCAAGGTTATCACATTGGTCACAGTCCCTGTCCCATGTGGGGGCACAATCCATTGCATCCACATTTTGTAGATGAGGAAACTAAGGTCCAAATATGTTAAATGACTTGACCAGTACTTTCCCAAGCATTTAGTACATTGCTCTGCACACAGAAAGTGTTCAATAAATATAATTGAAAGAATGAATGCTCTGTAGTGGTTTGTCCTATCTTGTAAAAGACATTAACACAACTTTTTAGGACTTCAGTCTGGAAAATGTCTGTGGAAAAGAGGTAATGAGAAATGAGAACCCTTCAGTTCTTACTGTGCAATTGGAATGACCCCATTGTATTTATCTTTGGAACAGATAGAGCTCTAAACAAGACATTCTGCTTCATTCCTGACCTTCCCACACCTTATATCTGCATCTTCAGACTACTCCTTGGGTAAACCTCTTGCAGACTTTGCATCATTGATCGAGCCATCACACTGATCTGTTGGCTTTTCGCTAAACTTTACCTAAGTTAAAACTGACCCTCTCTTTCCTGCTTGAGGCTTATTTAATTGACTATATGTCCCCTGAATGATGTGTGTATTGGGATGTGGAACTTAAAGCACTTTTTTTAAGAGAGCAGATAAAGAAAACACAAATATCAACCTCAAAAAAAATCAAGGAAAGATAAAACACAATTTTGCTCAGGCTGTTGAATAGGAAATGCTCACTTCTGGACTCTCGCTTTGCATCCTAACATTATGATCATTGTTCTTCTACTCCAGTGTTTACCAAGAGTTATTCTTGGGCTCATTCAGTCATATTTATTTATTCATTCATTCAGTCATATTTATTGAGCGCTTACTGTGTGCAGAGTACTGTACTAAGCACTTGGGGAATACCAAATCGGCAACATATAGAGACGGTCCCTACTCAACAGTGGGAGTGTAACTCGGGAGAGAAAAGCACCTATCCAGTGTTATGTATCATTATATTTTCAGAGACCGTCCAAGTTATTTTGATAACTGGGGCAAAATCAACCCATCAGTATTTATTGAGCCTCTACAGAGCTCTGTACCAAGCACTTGGGGAAATACCGTAGAATTAGTGGACAGCGTCCCGGTCATCAATAATTAATAATCTAGGAGAATAAAAAGACACCCTCCCATTTGCTCCTAATGTGGCCAAGAGAAGGAAGTGAAGAAAGCGGTGAGAGTCTTATTTTAGGCAAAATTTATGGGGCAGATTTCCCCATCTCACAAAGGGAGTTTTCCCAATCCAGCCAGGTTATTACACTTCTGTCGCAATCATACCTCTGTGGCTGCAGTTCCCACTCTATCCCCCTGACTTTTTGAGACTGCACCATTGAGTGGGAACTGGGTTGCCTTTAGCACCCTAACATTGAGTAAAGGGCTTCGTGCCTGGCTTTGGGTATTTCTATAACTCCTTGAGGGCGAGAAGTGTGGAACCATAGACCTGGAATGCCCATCCACAGTGTAGTGGTTCAACGCTGAACAAAAATGAGCTAAAATAATAATGATGGCACTTGTTAAGCATTTACTATGTGCAAAGCACTGATCTAAGCTCTGGGAGAAAGCTGAGTGAAGGATTTGTTAAATCTGGATAAGTCCTGATGTGCCCTTATTCAACACTAGTGCAAAAACAAATGGCTAAATAGTCCCACAAAATAAAAAGCACGGCAGTTACATTGCTTTATCACTGTCATCAGTGCCAGGGAATCTATGTTAGGTTGGAGGTTTCCCCGGTTGATAATCAGCTGACCCTATTGAATTTCTTTCTATTCTTAACAGAAATTGTGCTAGAGATCATAGTGTTGTCCTACCTCTGATGTGCTTGTTTTCAAATTAGCTAGTGTTCCTTGATGTGCACTCTGAGTGAGGAGGCATTGACTTTGGAACAGAGATCAATATCCTTTGATCTCTGAATCCTTTGTCTTTCTTGATGCAAGGGGAAAGTGGCACAAGTAGCCATTCCATCTGCCAGAAAGGAAAGGAGGGATTGAGAGACAGCAAACATTGATCTCTAATCACTCAATTTTGTGTATGTAGGCAAAACCTAATTGAAAGGTTGCAGTGGAACCTACTAGATAAAGAGGGTGACGAATCCCTGTCACTTAATGCATTTGATATTCTTTTTGACTCAGCCATCTTCTATAACCAATATGATCTATGATAATTGGTCCCTGGGGCAGATTGTAAAAGGAAAATAGATGGACTCTCTAAGATATGTTTAAATCTAGAGAGGGTTTTCAATCCTTTGGAACATATGCCCTTAGATGACAAACTAAAGACTTCACAAAAAAAAATGAGTTAAATAAGAAAAGTACAGAGGGTTGTAGTATCTTCAAGTATTTTCTACCTCAAGACTAAATACAAGATTGGGTCTTGCGTTAAGTTGACAATAATGGAACTCCTACCTGCAAAATTGTGCTTCTTTAACAATATAAAGCTCCCTGAATCTTCCTTTCAATTTGGCTACACTCTTGCTATTAGGGCAAAAGGAACTTGTGGAATTGAAAATATTTTCTATTCCCACATGAATGGCATGAGACATGTGCAGAACAGCTTATATTTAGGTGTTTAGAGGGAAAAGGAAGTAAACCTTAAAAATAAAAATGAAATTAGTTCGGAAAAGTGTATTTCTGATCTGGCCCTGAGATAAACGTGTTTGTGTGATAATTTTGGTATGTATGCTTGAGGACTGTCCCAGAGAAAAATCTCTCCCCTAAAATTATTAAAATCACTTCTATCTGTAGCAGTGAGGGGTCAATTTTTTTAACACTGAATTATGCTATATACTTCAACACAGCTCCACTGGGTGCATCATACATGAGGAAGAAGTGACACCAGGATACCAAAACAACTGCTCTAAGGAGAGCTGAAGTTGGGAAACTAAAAGCAAAGAGGACAGAGGAAACATTCAAAAGCTTCAGACCTTTCTCACCCCAGATGAAAACTGGGAGTCATTTGCTGAGATAGACTAGCATGGTACATTACTATCAATCAATCTTATTTATTGAGCATGTACTTAGTGGAAAGCATTGTACTGAGCTCTTGGGAGAGTACAGCAGCAGTAGTGGATAGAGCCCGGGCTTGAGAGTCAGAAGTTCATGGATTCTAATCCTGCCTCTGCCACCTGTCTGCTGTGTGGCCTTGGGCAAGTCATTTCACTTCTTGTTGCCTCAAGTTACCTCAACTGTAAAATGGGGATTGAAACTGTGAGCCCCACGTGGGACAAGGACTGTGCCCAACCTGATTTGCTCGTGTCCAACCCCAGCACTCAGTACAGTGGTTTCCACCTAGAAAGCACTTAACAAAAATACCATAATAATAATAATACAGTATATTACAGAATGTCTGTTATATTGCTGTAGTCTCCCAAAAGCTTAGTACGGTACCTGGCACACAGTAAGCACTCAAATAATGATAATAATAATTATAGTATTTGTTAGGTACTTACTATATGCCAGGCACTGTACTAAATGCTGGGTTACGATCAGAGTTGGTAGATAAGTTCCTTGCCCACAAGGGCTTTACAGTTTACAGGGGGAGGCAGACATTAATATAAATAAATTATGGCTATATACAAAAGTGCCGTGGGCCTTCGATGGGGTGAATATCAAGTGCCTGAAGCATACAGATCCAAGTAAGGAGTGCTTCACAAGGAACAAGAGTTAAGGAAACAAAAAAGAAAACAGAGCTTGGTGCTGCAAACATTTTCTGTAGACAGTGTGTCTGGCAACATGGGTCCCTCATTGGCCCTTTCAGCCACACACCCCCAACACAGATTTCACTGAATTTCCCTATTATTGGTTTTTTCAAATAAAAACAAGAGCTATGTCTATTTTCTCTAATTTTGGCCATGCTTTCCAAACCTTCCCTTTCTAGGGAGCACCTGGGTGTGAATATTAATCTCCTAACTATGGGTGAGGACTCCAGGAGAAGATTGAATTTGGGATCCTGGATAATCTAGGATCACTTGTGTTATTTTGTTACTTTTTTAATGCTGGTTAAGCACTTAGTAGAGGTCAGACACTGTTAAGTGATGGGGCCCAGAAAAGATATATTGGGCACAGTCCCTGTCCCTTATGGAGCTCACAGAACCATCTTCTCTTGTTGCTTTCGTCAACTTTCAGGCTGGTCATGCGGCAGCAGCCATTCCCAATTTTTTTCAAGTGCTGTTAAGACTTATGAAGAGTACTTTTTTCTTGAAAGCCTGAACATTTGTGCTGAAGCTTTAAAAAATATCTCTTTACATTTGGCCCACAGCATCTAAATGTAAAAACTATTGAGTATAAGTTCTTTAAATGAATACTATTTTTAGTAGGAAGTTTTATTGCCTTTGGCCTTTTGTTATGGAAGTTTATAGCTGTCTTCCTTGGAATGATCTGAAAATACTGACGGTGAAAGAAGATCTGTGTGTGTGTTTATGTGTGGTTGATCATGTTGGCAAATGGTTGACAATCCCTTCCATGTTGTGTGAGGATAAAGATGTTCCCTGTCCTTCTTGCTACCTGCAGAGACTGATGCATTTTTAATCCGTCTCTTGGTGTCTCAAGTTATCTAAGAAACTGACTCCATTTCTAATTGCCATATGCCAGTCTGGCTTGATTTCTGCTACTGTCTCCCAGATGCAGTTTGGCTCCGCTCTGTCTGTAAAATGTTCCTTCTGCCTGCCTTCCTATTTACCAACCACCACTTAGGCTCACAGTACAGCAGTGATCGGGAAACTACTCTGATGCCCGTTGCCCTCACCGTCCTACCCAGTGAAGACACGATAAAATGACTTTTGCTCAGTGCTGGTGAATGACTATGCCCAACAGTTTGATGTAAGTTGACAACTTCATTCCAAATTTGTAAGGGGTATGGTGGCACTAGATCAAATCTCTTTAAGAGCAGAGACCAGTCTTATTCTTCCTCTGTAATTTCTCAGAGCTCCTTTGCAGTGCTCAGCTCATGTGAGCCCATTGATAGGTGACAGAACAAGAGACCCAGGGATATAATGACTGTCATCCAACTAAACTGCTCATTACTACAGAAGCTAAGTGGTCCTATCCACACTTCCACAAAACCACAGAGGAGCTCAAGTGGCACTATCCTCATCAAATATATTCCCCATCAGAGTTGGAGAAAAGCAGGCTGACTCAGTTCTGTTCAGAATATTCTGTGCTGCCATGCTTGAGATTGCCATGAGGATCTGAGCTCTGGGGTATGAAGTGCCAGTTTTTAAAGTAGAAGCAGACTTCCAGTGTGGACTAAAAGCAACAGCACGGCCTCATGTGGGACAGGAACTGTGTCTGATCTGAGTGCATTAACCACAGTGCTCAGTGCAGAGCTTAGCACATAGTAAATGCTTAAATACTACAATTATTATTATCATTAGGATAGGGAAGTGGCATGAGTTGGTAAAGATAGGAGAGATGATTTGGAAAAGGGGAGGTGGCAGATAGATAACAGTTGAGGAGAGGCTAGTGGAGATAGTGAGTATTAGAGTCCACTGAGACATTTTCCTTGGCAGATTGAAGTGAGGCTATTTAACTTTGTAGCTCCAAACCCACGACCAAGATCAGCCATCTTGTATGTTGGGCCAACAGGGCTGATATGGGATTAAAACCACCCAGCAGGAAGGAACTCCCAGCAGCCATGGCTGAATTCTATCTCATCCTGGATGAGATAGAAGTCAAGATTTACTTCGTACTCCAGATTGGAAAAAATCACAACAGAAAATACACAAGTCAAGATCTTTGAGGTAATATTTAAAGCACTGAGTTTTATAACTGTCCAGGTTAAGCTGAGGATTTGATGACTATTCATTTATTCAATCAGTCATATTTATTGAGCGCTTACTGTGTGCAGAGCACTGTACTGAGCGCTTGACCTCTTGTGCTAGCCTGAGATCTTGGCTTGGGAAGAGTGGGAAATAGCATTTAGTTCAAATCAACATACATCATAAAATAATGACCAAATTAACCACAGTGAAATGAACCCACACTGCTACACATCTTACCCCAGGTATAGCTTAGGTAGGGAGAAATAAAAAAAGATTTCATCCAGCTGGGTCTCAGAGAACAGCAGATGGGCCACAGGACAAAGTACCCAACTGATTTCTCTTTGCTCTGCTCTCAGAAGAGCTCAGCTTTGCTCCCAGGGGATGGAGCTTTACCAGGATTGGTAAAGATGACCCTGTTTCCCAGAATGTTCCAAATGATTCTGAAGACTTCCAGATTATTCCAAATAGTCCTCATGGTGGGACAGTTAATCTTTCTGGCAGGCCTGTGATCTTGATGCCTAACAGGGAGAGGTAGTAGATGGGAGTGGTGGGGAGTTAAAGCGGTAGAACAGTATACCCAAGCTTTTTCTCCAAGCCACAGAGACAAAACTTGCAATCAGTTGTATTTGAGAGTTTACTGAGTGCACAGCATTGTACTAAGTGCTTGGGAGAGTACGATGTAATGAGTTGGTGAACACATTCCCTGCCCAAAATGAGCTCACAGTCTAGTGGGTGAGACATACATCAGTATAAAGAAATAAATTATGGATATGTGCATAAGTGTTGTGGGGATGAGAAAGGGGTGAATAAAGGGAGCAAATCAGAACGATGCAGAAAGGAGCTGGAAAAGAAGAAATGTGGGCTTAAGAAAGGGCTCTTGAAGATGTTCCTTCAACAAGGCTTTGAAGGTGGAGAGAGTAATTGTCTGTTAGATACGAGAGGGAGGGCGCTCCAGGCCAGAGGCAGGATGTGGATGAGGTCAGTGGTGACGGAGACGAGATGGAAGAATGGTGAATAGGTTGGCATTAGAGGAGTAAAGTGTGAGGGCTGGGTTGTAGTAGAAAGCAGTGAGGTAAGGTAGAAGAGGGCAAGCTGAGTGCATGCTTTAAAGCCAATGGTAAGGAGTTTCCATTTGATGCAGAGGTGGATGGGCAACCACGGGAGGCTCTTGAGAGGTGGATAAACATGGACTGAATGTTTCTGTAGAAAAATGATCCAGGCAGCAGTGTGAAGAATGGACTAGACTGGGGAGAGACAGGAGGCAGGGAGGTCAGCAAGGAGACTGATAAAGTAACCAAAACAGGATAGGATAAGTGCTTGGATTAACACGGTTCCGCTGTCTACTCTTCTTTGTAAAATAGAATGTTCAAAGGGAACTTTATTAACAACCCTTTTGAACTCCAGTTGGAGATTATTTCTTTCTGCCACTGCCCTGATCTCAAAGAACCTTCTGGATTCTTCTACGAAAGGCAAGTAGGATGTCTCTTTGAAATGAGGACAAAAAGGTAGTGTTTGGTTCACCTCCCTCCTCTCTCTGGACTTGAACCTTCTCTTGCTGGTGTTCTTCTCCACTAGAATGTAGTGGAAGCCCACAATATACTCTGGGAGATGAAAATGAATCTTGGATTTGGAGTTCAGACATCAGATGGCCCAGCTAAAAATGACACAGTGGTCTAGAGATGAATGGTCTCTCCTGCTTAGTGTGCTTGGAAGAATAGTGGGTGGCTGCCCCTCTTGACACCCAGGAGAAGAGGGAATACACCCTAGAGCACTACACATCCCTGATCTCGTTGGTGAATGGGAAACATATACAAGACTGTAAGCTCCTTGTGGGCAGGGAATGTGTCTACCACATCTGTCATATGGTACTGTCCCAAGTGCTTAGTATAGTGCTGTACACCCGGTAAGCATTCAAGAAATATGATTGATTAATTGAATAAAAAGTCACCAATGCAGACCTGGCAATCCACTCCTTCATCAATCCTTTCTGGAAGTCTGTAGGTGTTCAATTATTTTCATTTCATGACTGAGTTCTTGGCAGAATAAAATATCATCCAGGAAGCTAACACAAAAACTGTATGATGTCATCATTTCTGTCCAAATGGGTGTATGTGTGTGTAAATATATATATATATATATATATATTTAAATATAGGTGAAAGGTATGGTACACAATAGAAAATACTGCACCTAAAGACAAAGCATGTGTCTTCCATGGGATTGTAAAAGTTTTTGTGTATGGGTTGAGTCTTTCTTTGTGGCACAAAGAAACAAACCTTCTTAAATAAGAGTGATGATACTGATTTTCTTAAGGAATTTGGACACCCGATGGGAAAAAAAAAGTCCCGCATTAAGCCATAAAGAGTGTAAAGCTTGCATTGAATGATAGATCTTTACCAGAATATCTATATACCATTCCTGTGCAATCTAGAGGGACATCAGGAAACATCAGAGTGCTATCCATGTTGACGTGTATGTTTCACTTATTTATTTCTTTCACTCTTTTCTATTGCTCAGCGACACTAACTGCAGTTGATGTTTTGGCCTCAGGATAAGATTTCTATTTCTAAGAGCAGAGTTGGCTTTTTACTTATTCTGTGATATGTAGTGTGTTTGGTAGGTAGCAATGTGGGTGATTAGATGTTGGGTGTGATGTAACGGTTGGGTTGACCCCAGAGTTAAGGTAAAATTTTGCTCTTAGCTGTATTTTATCTCTAAACTTGAACAAAAAATTCCAAATAATCCAAACAAAAAAAAAACCCCTCTAAACCTGAAAGTTCTCAGACTGAGTCTCAGGGAGATTTAAAGATAATTACTCAAGCTCAGGGTCAGGGCTCTCCCAGAGGCATTTGGATATTAATCCGGTGAACTGTGAGATAAACTGCACCTGTGGTGTTTTTCTGGAGAAACTAGGGTAGCAGAGTGGGAAAATGGAAACTTCGTCCTTAATCATAACCAACCCTATAAATCATACTACACAGTATTCACAGTTTTAACAATACTGACAGTAACAATAGCAGCATCCATCAAATAAATGCTCACTCTGTGCCAAAAACTGTGCTAACCATTGGGGTGTAGTCAGATGGGACACAGTTCCTATGCCACTTGGGGCTTGTGGTGTGCGCAGGCATTGAAACTCGATTTTACGGCTGAGGAAACTGAGGCACAGAGAAACCTCAGTTGACATGCATACAAGATTGTCATGTTGGACACAGTCCCAGTCTCACATGGAATTTACAATGTATTCTATCTCCATGTTACAGATGAGGAAATTGAGGTTCAGAGAGGTTAAGTAACTTGCCCGAGGTCACACAACAAGCCAGTGGCAGAGCTAGAATTAGAATTTGGGTCTCCCGACTCCTACTGCTGTGTTCTTTGCACAAGGCCACACTGCCAACAACACCACACCCTCACCTATTTGCCTTTTGAACTTGCTCATTCAAAAATGAGAAAAATAGCGTGGCTTAGGAAAGGACTTTTTAAACATGGCAAATATAAATATATGCATGACATAATTAGAAATGGGATAACACCAGAAGCTCAGTGAAGTGCTAACAGGATAGTTTGGGTGGTAAGAGAAAATATATGATTTTATACCTGCTTGATATCCTTGGAATTCTTGACATTTCTTCTTGAACATATTGGGTCCTTACTGACACCATAATGCAGCCTGGTTCATGCAGGGGAAGCAGACTATGAGATCAGAAATGTTCCATGCAGATCTAAGAGAAAAATGTTAGGGCAAAGCTGACTTGAAATCAATGGGATTTAACTGTAGACTATCCTTTCCGTATAATGCAAATGTCAAATGCTGCTGCCCAGAGAAAAATGCACTATAAGAAGTATCATCACTATTACCCATTTACTAAAGCTAGTTTTTAAAAATTGAAAAATATTTGGCATAATCAAGTGATGGAGTTTCATTCTGGAAAATTTGGGGGATTTGGTTTAACAGTAGAGATGGAACAATTGCCAAAACCTTCAGTGTTCTCTTTTTTCCATTTTTTTTTTTGAACTAAACACATCCTTAACCAATTCAAATGGTTCTTAAAAATAAAATGCATCTGGGCTGAGAATCTGTACTTCACTTTGTGATATGAATAAAATGGCTCTAACCAAAGCTTGAAAATCAAAGTGTAGCAGAAACATCAAAGCAGCTTTAACAAAGTAGCCCCATTAGGTACAGCTAGAAAATGAAAAGTAACAATGTTTTACAGGAAGGAGTGATGCTTGTGTTCATTTACAAATCACTGTGATTTGGAAGTTTCTTCCCCTTTCCATTTTCTCCACCCATTTCATTTTGATCTGAAGACTCGAGTTATATCTCGAGCCTGTCAATTTCTTCTTATGACTTAGAGATAATTAATTGCAGCTCTCTGGTAATTTATAATTTCAACTGACAAAAATACATCAATTTTCTTGGAAGGGTCACAATAAACTTTTCCAAAAATATATGGCTGGACAGCGTGCATATGCAGTGCCAATTTCTTCTTGGACATTTTTATACCAGAATCTCAAGTAGATAGAAACTAAAATAAAAAGTATCCTTTTAGACCTGTGAGTCCAGGATTATTTAGAAGGGGTGGGAAAAACTATTTGTTAAGAATTTTCTCTAAACTTTGTTTCAAACTCAAAGACCCCTACTGTTACCACCTTAAATGGCAGAAACACCATTCAGTCATGGAGGAAGGAATTTTTGTTGGATATTTCCATCCTAATGAGGAAAATATAGAAGATCAAATCTGGTTTAAAAAAAAAAAGGAAAACCCTTGGCTTATAATTGCTAGATCCTGGTTTATCCACCCAAAAGACTTCTGGGAGTCTAGATAAAAATCCAGATTATTGGTTCCTTCTTGAAATTATAGCAGGTCTTTGAACACTTTGCCCGTCTGGAGGAGTTTAAACTTCCTCGTACCCTAAGTAATGATTTCTCATGCATTAGAATGTAAAACTTTTTAAACCTAAAGTTAGTAGGCTGCAATATGACATAACTGTGTAACTAAAAGGGAGTTGGGGTGTATGTGTTAGGGGGCTGGGGGGTGATAAGGAGAATGACCGGTGGCATATGCAGACCTGAGAAATTAAGGGGACTGTTTAGTCATATTCCATTTTAGGCAATTTTCGATTTAAAGGAATTCTATCACATAAAATACACTTTTAACTCATATAATTTTTCCTAATATTTTGCGAGCATTCCATAATTAGCTAGGAACCTAACAAAGCCATAGTTAACAAAGTTGTATTTCTATACAGTGGACTTGAATAAAAGACCAAATAGACCTCTTTGCCTGCAACAAGGTTTAAATAATCAAAAAAGCAACAGTAGATACATTAAGTGTTGAAAACTTGATTTGAGCATTTTATGGTACCCTAGTCAGCTGCCTATTAAAAGTGTGATCAGGTAGTTTAGACTGTGAGTAGCTGTGTCAACAGAAGGAAAGTGGAGGATTAGTCTCTATGGCAACGACAAAGTATCCCTGTTTGTAGACAGACAAATTCTGCTACATCTGAAACTGATTGACAGGTCTATCCCTTTGCAACTGACCCATAGAAATTAGCAAGTAAAAGTTATTATACTGGTTTGTATTGAAGGGTTCTCAATATCTTAAAGTGCTCTTGTAAGTTTTTCCACAGCATTTGCATGAGAAACCTGGCAGGGATTGTTCAGAGGTTTATATCTATGGTTTGATAGATTCTTTGTGGGGGAGTATCGCTGGTGAGAATAACTTAATTTTCAGTTCTCGGTATGACAGAATTGTTGGAGCATGGATTGAGAGGAAAACACACATCAAAGAATCAGGGCTGAATAATATGCCACATTTCAAAACCCAGAGATGCTATATAGAATATCACAAATGCGAGGGTCTTAATAACCTAGATTTCAAGTAGAATCTTTGACCCTCACTAGGAATAGTTAAAATCTGGGACCTCCTTAATTAAGATTTTCATTGGAATAAGGTGGAAAATTCAGAGGCTCGGTATCTCAACTACCTAGTTCTTTTGTTTCACTTATCTGAAGATTTAAAAACCGTAATTGAAATATTTTTCCTTGAAATTGTCAGCTTCATGGAAAATGGTCACATTCACAGGTTTTGAGTTTAGATTCTGGCAGTAAAATTTGTATCATTCCTTTAAAGATTTGGCTAAGGGCTTGTTTTGTTTTTTAATCTAGCTTTTTATCTAGCTTTTTCAGATTAAGATTTGAAAAATATTTGAATGTGCCTTTCTTTTAGTTGCACAAGAATCTTAGTTACATATATTCCATACAATGCAATTTAAATATTTTATAAAAATATTTTTTTTTTCTTTAACTGAGAATGTATGGGTCTGCAGACCAAAATCCATCACTGGAATAATGAAAGATCTACAGTTCTGGGAGGATACTGGGGAGGGTGCAAGGGTTTGCCTCAGTTGAACATTCTAAAATTCAAGAGCCTGAAACCTCACACAAGTGATTTCTAGGCATGTGTGTAAAGAAGAGGAGAAAACCTGTATAGTGACAACTTTTCCTGCATTTGGACTTAGTTTAGATACAGTTTGACTCTAGGAAATATATAAAAGCAATCAAAAGATAAAAAGCAAAGGAAAAAGTCAATTGAAAGTTGAGGTCCTTCCTCATTTTCTTCTGGGTTCTTGCTTATCATAAAATGCATTTAACAAAATGGGGTAGGAGTCTTTCCAGAGACTGTGATTCCCAGTAGCCACCCACTCTTCAAATGGGAGAGTAGTCTGGGTACTGATATGGGTAGAAGATATGCCATCCTTCTAGGAACAAGCAAAGTGAAAAAGTAATTGAAAAAGTCTTCCCTGAGCTCTTTCTGATTAATGCCCTCTTTTGGATTGATACCTGCCCTGAATTATGCTATCGGGACATCAATCCTGGCTCTGCCACTTGTCTGAAGTGTGACCTTGGGCAAGTCACTTAACTTCTCTGTGCCTCAGTTAGCTCCTCTGTAAAATGAGTATTAAGACTGTGAGCCCCACATGGGACAGGGGCTGTGTCTATCCTGATCATGTTGTATCTATCCCAGTGCCTGGGACATAAGTTCTTAACAGGTACCATTAAAGAAAATAATTATTTGCTGTTGACACATGTTGGCCCAGAGGGTTACACCAGCTACAGATCAATGGCAATTTCTTATTTTACATTTCAAAAGTCTAGAGGCCATTACCTAATTGCTTTCATTTAAACATCCAGGAAGCCTAGAACAGAAGTGAAATGATAGTTTTAGAAATATTTTGGTTTTCAATCATCTTCAAAGTATATAACACAGCCGGTTTGCTCCCCAGTTATTGTGGTGATCACATTTCTTTAAATTTCCTTTTCCCTTCATCCTGGTGTTTCACTGATGTGGTGAACATTTACAGATTCAAAATATTGCTACTCCTGAG
Source organism: Tachyglossus aculeatus (assembly GCF_015852505.1). Lineage (NCBI taxonomy): Eukaryota > Metazoa > Chordata > Mammalia > Monotremata > Tachyglossidae > Tachyglossus > Tachyglossus aculeatus. Next base: position 24,877,073 of record NC_052088.1, read on the forward strand.
TTTCCTAACAGGTTTTTGCATATCCTACCAAAGAGTTGATCAAGCTAGAGATTGTACAATTTTGTGGTTTCTGACAGCTGAGATGGCTTATTTTTTCACCAGCTAATTATTGTTTTCAAGGGGCAGCCACAATCAGGAAGCGAATATATGCTTCTCGCCTCTTTCCTTCATGCCTAGAAAGCCTAATTAAAAGAATTAAAAGGAAGAAATAACAAAACTTTTATATGTAATATTCTTGTTGAATTTAGAACCAGGAAAAATCTTATTCCTGAAAGTTGGCAGTGAAATTTCATCTGAAGGTTAAAATGGCTTTTTAGAATGCTCTATCATTTTTATCGTGAATAATGAGCACACAATATTTGTTTTGACATTGTGGCTGCATTTCTAGCAGGTAAAATTTTAGCAAGAAAATATATAAAATTGCAAAAGTGTTATGCTTCTTCAAAAGTTGATTTTTACAAATTTATATTGTGTATTACATTCAGATCAAATTCAGGACATTTTCTATGCCTGTTGTTTTAGTTTTGTTTTTGTTTTCTTCATTACTAATAGTAAGGAAATTTTATGTTTCAGTTGGAATGTGAGTGAAATTGTAGAAATTTATTCTCATTTAAGTCTTACATGCAGGTTTTTGTTCCCTTAAGAGCTAGAGGCTTGGTTTTTCAAGGAGGTTTCTTAATTTTTGGGCAGTGCCTAAGAATAATAGAAGCCATCTCCTTGTTTTGACCCTGGATGCCCAGTAATATAGAAAGAGTGAAAAAGCTTCATCTTATTGCTAGGTTTTTCTGTGGATCCAGCTATAAGGTCTCTTCTAATAACTGCCAATACACAATACAGTGCAACATTTTATTATTCATGACAGGACCGACATGTTAATGGTAGAAGCAGGAAGGAGAGAAAGGTGGATTCAGATGACTCAGTTTTTGTGTTTTGTTCCAAAGTAGTCTTTTTCCCAAAATGATGAATAGTTTGAATGGTGTGTATGATGCTGTTTAATTTGATCTGAATGTAAATTATACAACTTATTTTACAAGGCCTGAATTGGGATTTGAAGGTGATCACTTTTGTTTAAAATGAGGGAATCCAGTCTCCTTTTGATTTTAATTTTTCACATCACAATGAAGGAGGAATAGTTTGTTTTGGGAAGAGTGCAACAGCTACTGCTGAGGGGAAGTGGGGGTCTTGGATCTCTTACACAGAATAATCAAAGGGACGGGAAAGGTAATAATAATAAAAAAAAAAACCCACCCCGGAACCTTTGCAAAACAATGCAAGCTGCCCTTCAGACTGCATTTGAGCAGACGCTAGGATTTTGCTCACTGTGATGTCTAATGGCTGAGATTTTGGCACGTTGATCCCGGGCCAGTGATAACAGGAGGCGTAAAGTCAAATTTGATTTCACCTGGTGGGTCCTGGAATGTTTTCCTCACGGTTTCCCTGAAGGAGACAGTAGGTTGCTCTAATTTTCATTCCGTTCACTCAGAATGCTTCGTCTGAACATTTGGGGGTAGCACGCCTATTCCATAATTGGCTCTTGGAAGATGTATAATGAGATAGAACTAGGTATTTTGTTAAAGAGCATCCACTGCATTGTTTAAGAAGAAGGCCCCTAATTCTGAAAAAGGCAGAAAAGTCACAGCCACCCAGGGGTTGCTTTATATTATGTGTTTCGCACTTGTGCTGGATGCTGCGTGAGGAATTTCTTGGTTTCTCATTAACATGGAGCAATCCCTTTAGATTTCACACATAGTGGCCGCTCACCAGCACATACGCATTCGCATGAACGCCAGTAAAAATCGGCTGCACGCTTCCAAACTGCAAAGCACAGGCACAGGATATGCAGGGGGAAGAAAGACACTTTAAATGATGAAGAACATTAAAATGAATTGCTTTTTGAAAACGCTATTTCATTCCCTCTGAAGAGACCACTACAGTTGAAATAAAGGTACTTAATGGCATTTTGGCGTTCGTTTAAGAAGCGATTTCTGGGTTCTTCAAATACCCTTTTGGCAGGAATTGCGTGGTTGGGAGTGCAGGAACTTGAAATCTTTATTTTCACATGACAGAATGATAACGAAGCATTAATCGATAAGAGAGTAGTTCTGGAAGATAAGATTTTCCATTTTAAGGAAAAATCATTAGACATATGTGTTAATGATTGTAAGGACTGCGATTTATTTACTGAATTATGCTCTTTCAGAGAACATCTTTGTTTTGAGATGATTTTTTGATGAATTGAAGGCTTTATCTCCTGATTTTTATATTTATCTTTCCCTTCTGTCTGGGTGATTTCAAAGGAAAAGGGAAATCTACAGGCTGGAGGGGTTTTCATTGAAAAATCCCACTGATGTAAATCAAGACCCCTAAAAGAATCTCTTGTCAATGAACATTTTCTCATCCATCCTGTTCTCTTCTTTTTCTAAAATCATTTTTTCTTAAAAGAAAACATCTTCGGTGAATCACTATAGGTCTGTTTTGGGGGAAAAAGAAACAAAAGTGCAAGTTCAGTGCAATCCAACATTCTCACTTCATGTACAAATAACTTTTTTTAAAAAAATTCCCAACTATGTCTTTTTGGGGTGAAGCTGGCTCATCATACATGTATGAAAATAACTTGTACATGGGAGGGAAGAATCGGACACCTCAGGAAGATCCTGAGGGAAGTCGAACGGATCTTCTCCTTGCTTTCCATCTATTTCTCTCTGTCCTGATGTAGCTTATAGAGTGATGCAGCAGTTTCTCCTAGCTATCATATCGAATATATATTCCCCCCTAAATGGAAGTTGACCAAGTAAGAATTTTAAATGGCTGTGCCTGAAACCACACCAGTCATTTCTCCTTGACAGAGAGGGAAAAATTGCAGAGCCTTGAAAATTTTAAGTGGACAGTCGGAATATGAAGGTCTGGATCAAAGTGATCAGGAAAAAATCCCCATAGTCTGCCCCAAACAACAGAGGCAACGAAGGATGTTTGAGGTAATTGTTCAGGGACATCAAAAATAGCCTCATCTTCGTCATCATAAATAATTTTTCTAATGTGACCGTACTTAAAAGGCTCTGCCCAAAGCAGGGTATAAACAGACACAACTTTCATTCTTCAAGAGCTTATAATCCAAATGGATGACATCACCATGCAATTATTTAAAAAAATTCAATGCCTGGACCATTACATAACATTTTCTTAGATGTTCCAGCCAACAGCATTCAGGCTATTCACACAAATTTTACTCGTTAAAATTTAGATTTTATGGCTTGAGCCTTATCATTGAATACTTTTAATTTTTAAAGCATTTTACAGCAGTCAATTTGTGGTTGTTATTGGATGCCTACTGAGTACAAAGCCCTGTACTAAGTACTTGAGAGGGTATCCCAGTAGCAAGACAAGGCTCTTTGCCCTCAATGACCACATTTGTTTTCAAACTATCACTGGGGGGCTCGAAATGCAGTTGTTATTGATTACAGAGGAAAAGCAGGAAGAAGCAGCAAGGCCCAGTGGAAAGATCCCAGGATTGGGAAACTGGAGAGCGGGGTTCTAATCCCAGCTCTGCCACTTGCCTGCTGTGTGATTTGGGGCAAGTCACTTTACTTCTCTGTGCCTCAGTTTTCTCATATGTAAAATGGGGATTCAAGACCTATTCTCCCTCCTGCTTAAACTGAGGGCTCCATGTGGGATAGTGACTTTGAATTATCTGCTTTTATTGAGTCTCCCCCAGTGCCTAGCACAGTGCTTGGGACATAGTGGTTAACAGATTTCACAATTATCACTATTATTATAAGATCCCCAAGGCCATAATCTGAAATGTCTTGCCTTCAATCACACAGTAGATCAGTAGCAGACCTGAGGTTCTAGCCCTGTTTATTCTCTCTACTAGATCACCCTTCTAGTGAAGTAGATTTAGGGACCCATCCACATACAGGGCATCACTGAAGCTACAAGAGTACAGGGGCTTCTGAAGGGAGTGAATTTACTTGAAAGTGGAAGGGCAGCCAATACTAAACCTTAAGGAACATACACAGTTAAGGACTAGAGGGCAGAGGAAGAATGGTGTGAAATACGGAAAAGGAGAGGCCAGAAATGTTGGAGAATAATAGTAATATTAATCGTAATTGCAGTTCTGTTAAACATTTACTACTAAATGCTGGAGTAGTCACGAGAAAATCAGGTCGCAGTCACATTCCCTGCCCCACAGTCTACACTGGGGTAGCGTGGTGGGGCGGGAAGGGAAGAACAGGTATTTAATCCCCATTTTACAAGTGAGAAAACCGAGTCACTGGGAAAGTAAGTGACTTGCCCAAGGTCACACATGAAGTAAGTGGCAAGGATAGAATTAGACCCAAGGCCTCTGACTCCCCGATTCACATTCTTTCCACTAGACTACGCTGAACCAAGAGAGGACTGTTAGCAGAGAAACTGAGGTTACACAGTGGTTCAGGATAAGGGGGTGGCCTTCTGTGACAAGAAGCAGCATGGCTCAGTGCGGGCTTTGGAGTCGGAGGTCAGGGGTTCAAATCCCGGCTCCACCAATTGTCAGCTGTGTGACCTTGGGCAAGTCACTTAACTTCTCTGAGACTCAGTTGCCGCATCTGTAAAATGGAGATTAAGACTGTAAGCCCCCCGTGGGACAACCTGATTACCTTGTAACCTCCCCAGCACTTAGAACAGTGCTTTACACATAGTAAGCGCTTAATAAATGCCATCATTACTATCATTATTAAAGGGAGAATGGTAGGGCCAATCCCAGAAATGTCTTTGAATTCTTCCCACAGGACTGGATGTATCCACAAATTTCATTGTGTTGGTAATTATAATTTTTAGAAAAGAATCTTCCCATATAGCAATTGATTAATCTGTGGTATTTATTGCTTACTTACTTACTCTGTACAGAGCACCGTACTAAGTGCTTGGAAAAGTACAATGCAGTAGAGTTGGAAAAATGTTCCCTGCCTTCATGGAACTTAGAGTCTAGAGGACATATGGTGTAATTATATAGTAAATGTAACATGGCAATATATAATGTTTGAATGGGGAGATTCTGTGACTGCGTGGAAAGAGTGTGGGTTTGGGAGTCAGAAGCCCTGGGTTCTAGTCTTTGCACTTCCATTTGCCTGCCCTGCCTCAGTTTCCTCATCTGTAAAGTGAGGATAAAACCTCTGTTTTCCTTCCATGGGAAAAGGACTGTCTCCACCATGCTTATCTTGTACTTCCTTCAGTGATTAGTACATAGTAAGGAATTACTGAATACCATGACTTTCATCATTGAAATACTGCTGACAGTGCAATTTTAGCTCATTAGGGGTGGGGAAATGTATCTACCCAACTCTGTATGGTACTCTCCCAAGTGCTCAGGACAGTGCTCAGTATGCAGTGAGCTCTCAGTAAATGCCATTGGTTGATTAAGCTAGGAATTTATTCCATTTTACATTTAGAGCATTTCTTCTGTCTGCTCAATTTATAGCTTTTGCCCACTTCAGCTCACCACAGAGAAGCTCTTTGGGTTTACTGAATATGTTGTATTCTCCCAAGCATTTAGTATAATACTCTGCACACAGTAAATGCTCAATGAATACTATGATTGATTGATCTTATCGTAGTTGTGACAGCTGATAGCAAAGAAATAGGATGGTGAGCTTCAGGGGGCTGACCTTCAACTAAATGATTTCATCGCATTCTATACTTTTGGGACTTTTGATGATGGAATAAGAGCAGGAAAAGAAATGTGCTTTTTCTTTAAAAATGATTTCCACTCTTCACAGCTTAATTTGATACTTGAAGAAAATGGGTAAAAAAAGAAAGTTTTGAGGAAAATTAGAATTGTAAAAACAAACTCCCAACTCTAAAAATGGAAGTCCTTCCTCTTCAGTTTCCCTAGGGCCATAAAATTGGGAGTTGTGTTGAATCAGGGAAAATGTTATGGGACCTGGAAGACTTAAAAAGAAGGGGAGGTAGAAATGTATTGTGGAAGTTTAGATTAATGAACTCATCATGTAATAGACAGGCAGATCCTTTTTAAAAATATCCACAGTATCATGTAAGATGTACTGTTGTGAATTTCATTGTTAGTGGAGCTACTAAAATAATCTACTAATTCAGTTCTTTGACTGTCACTTACTCTGTTCTTGATAAGCTGTCACACTTTAAACTTTGTTCTTGTTTCTCAGTTTTAAATTGTACAATGTTAGTGAAATGTTTAGACAAGTAACCTTATAAAGCAAGAACTGTAGGTTAAAATAAATGGAACATTATATAATTGTGTGTTGTCTATGCAGGGAATTTAAAAATAAGAGAAGAAACATATTACACAGTTGACATTTTAAAATACTGAGAATAGACCTTAATCATTCTTATAGCTATTACAGTTTATCTCTTCTTGCCTACCGGGGAGGAAATAAAATGCAATCTTACCTTGGTACTGGAATGACATTAAATGTCGAAATCTTTAGTCTTTAAAGTCCTGATGCCTTTTCTATACTTTTTTTGTTTCAAGATTATTTTACTTAATTTCAGGATTTTGAAATTGAGTAACAAAATTTATGCAATCTATCTTTTAGGCCCTCATGTGCTTAGTACAGTGCTCTGCACCCAATAAGCGCTCAATAAATATGATTGAATGAATGAAGATGCAGTATTGTGTTTGGAAGCTAAGTGTGTCATTCAGACTACTTTTACACAGCTTGCTTCTCATGGGTAAGGTAAAGTTATTCCCTTTTGTGTGGATATTGCAAACAATGAAGCTCTCAAAATCGAGTGGCTGGAAAATGGGGTTACTTTATAGCTTTCTACATGGCATGTCACTTTATTGGGGGGTGGGAGGGTTGGAGGAATTGTGATAGCACACCTGGAATGGCTGTGATTTTGGGAAAGGACTTCATCTTCTCAATATTTTGTAGACCTTTAATGCATGGACACTGTAGGTATTAAAAAATAACTATTGATGTTGATCATAATGATGACAACTGATGACAAGCACTTAATACAGTGCTCTGCATCCAGTAAGAGCTCAATAATGCAGTTGATTGATGACAAATCCCAGTGTTGAGATTAACTGTTCATGGAGCTATAACTGAATCTACCTTTAGTAAAATAAATTTAGTCCTGGTTCAGGCTGTTGAAAGATGAAAACTTCTAAGAATTTTTTTTGGTTTGCTTAATTTGATCTTCAGTGGTGTGACAGTGTTTATTTGGTTGACGAATGTACCGTATAGTGATGAGGATAAGAAAGATGAAATTAAAGTACCAGATTATATCTCACATTCTCAGTGCCTGTAGGAAAGGTTTTCTGATTCTTAGTGATGGAGAATGGGCACCAATGATCAACACACCTATGGATTAAAACCTAGTGTGCTCTTGATCGGAAATCAGGCTCAGGGCAACAACCACTTTAAACGCACAATAACCCAACTCTGAAATAAAATCCCTGTAGCTACTTCCACATTCTCCTATATTTTCAAAGAGCATTTCTTCTCAATTGATGATTCAGTCCAACACAAACATCTCATTAAATCTGGTTATATCCTGATATATTCAGTTGTTTTGCATCAACACATTGAACTAGTTGTCATTTTCAACAGTATGAAAGTTAAAATACTTCAGAAGAACACAAAATGTTCAAGCAGCCCTGAAGTGGGAAAGAGAAAGGCTGGAAAACACACAATCATTATTTTCCTGGTAGTTTTATAATAATTTGTCCATTTGTGGGCAATGAGGCCACAATAATGAGGACACTCCAGAACAAAAACCATTCACTGAACGTTACCAGCAAATTCGGGTTTGTCTAATGAGCCTGTTTGACAGATTAGCACCTACTAGTTAGAGTTTCTGAGCTGTATTTTTACCCACTAATTTCTCCTCTAAGATGGGAAAAAATGTCTAGAAATAAGAACAGAAGCCATTTGGGCTTAGCATATGGAATTGCTACAGATTTGGCAATTGACCTAACCATAGGTAGCCTTGTCTGAATTTCTTTGTATGCTGTGGGCACATCCCTTAGTTGAAGTCTTTCTTTAAGGGAGATTTTGTAACTGTAAGAGATGGCTTTTTCTCATGTGTGATACTTCTTCAATTATGGATGGCAAGAAGTGTTTAATAGGTGCTTTCAGAGTTATACATTCTCATTTCATAGTGACCTTAAGCACTGATGATAGGATTGGAATGGAAAAATATTCCTTGATCTTCCCAATGCTTTCCACAGATAGAAAGTATCTCCATTTATGTGGATGGGAAAGCCAGCCCTGAGAAAGTCCAACTTTTCTGGCTCACAGAGTCAGTGGCAAAGCTGAGTCTGAAGATGAAATATTTCTTATCTTTCCCAAATGCTCCTATTGTGCCTCAGAAGAAAATTTGTATAAAGGAAAGGATAATGTTAGTGGGAAAATGGGAAAGGATATTTACATGAACTAGGATCATGATGAAGAGTAAATACTCCAATCGCAGTATCTTTTAAATCTTTCTTGTTGCCTTCTGTCCTTCATGTGATGTCAGAAGAAACTATTATAGATGAGGATATCACTGTTAGCATAAGCCTGAAATTGGGAGCAAACATAGCTTTATGACTTTTTTTGTGGTGCTTACTATCTACCATGCATCGTACAAAGCACTGGGATAGATACAAGCCAATTCATTCAGTCATATTTATTGAGTGCTTACTGTGTGCAGAGCACTGTATTGGAGAGTACAATATATAATTATAAACAGACACATTACCTGCCCAAAATGAGCTAATCAAGTTGGACACAGTCTATGTTCCACATGGGGCTCACAGTCTTCATCTCCATTTATTCATTCAATCATATTTATTAAGTGCTTACTCTGTTCAGAACACTGCTACTAAGCACTTAGTCATGGAAACACAGAGAAGTTAAGTGACTCTCCCAAAGGTCACACAGTAGACAAGTGGTGGAGCCAAGATTAGAACCCAGGTCCTTCTGACTTCGAGGCCTGTGTTCTATCCACTAGACCATGCCGCTTCACTTAATAATGATAATGATGGTATTTGTTAAGTGCTTGCTATGTGCAAAGCACTGTTCTAAATGCTCGGGAGGTTACAAGATGATCAGGTTGTCCCACAGGGGGCTCACAGTTTTAATCCCCATTGTATAGATGAGGTAACTGAGGCACAGAGAAGTTAAGTGACTTGCCCAAAGTCACACAGCTGACGGTTCTCTTGTCACATGATCAATAGGGCAAAGCCCAAGCTTCCATATTTTCCATAACATAGAATGGAAAGCTGGTCATGGGATCATTTCCTATAAAATGATGTCTTTCCAAAACTTTGGTACACTCTGTGTTCAGAAATAGGTGTTGGATGAGATTGAAGAAGCCCAAGAGTCCTGAGCGGTGGAAGGAATTCAAAGGAAAGGAAATAAAAGGAAGAGTTTCTATCATTTTAGGAAATAAAGAAATTTTTATTCTTGTTACTATTAATAATAGCGACAAGAAGTTAAGAAGCCAACCCTGACATAAATCTAACCTAAAACAGCCGTAGGAGGAGGATTAAAGTATAGATTGTGCGAAGCTGTGTGGTAGCATTGCTTTCACGTTTGGACCAGAAGGGGGCACTAGTGGTCCATTGCAAATAAATAGAAACACTCCATTTGTTATCCAACAGTTAATAATAACTAGATATCATTTTCTATTTAACGCTGCGGCAATTGCGTGAACAATTAAGACAGTAAGTTTCTAATTTTAGGGTGAAATTTAAATAATTAAAAGATTGTATGAAAATAGAATCTGTTGCCTCTTGTCCTCTCATAGAACACAGCAATGCAAGAGAAGTTTAAAGTTCAGCTATGTCCGGGATGGAGAACTAATGCTACTGTTCATTGCGCATCCCGGAAATTTTGGGCAGGAAATAGTTGTTTCATATCTGCCAATTTTGACTTTTTTTTTTTTTTAAGGAGGATATTTCGTCCTATTCACTAACCTAGGGCTAACTGTAAAAACAGGAAAAAAAGCACTTGATCGGTAACACATTTGATTTTTTTTTGTGAAGCCTACGTCAAATATCATTTGATAGAAATTAGTGCGATAAATTTGCCCATAAATTATAGTTTGACTACAATTAGAGAAGCAGTGTGGCCAAGGGGAAAGAGCACAAGCCCGAGAGTCAGGAGACCTGGGTTCCAACTGCGACTCCATGTCTTGTCTGCTGTGCAATCTTGGGGAAGTTACTTAACTTCTCTGGGCTTCTTTCCTCAACTGCAAAGTGGCCACTCAATACCTGATCTCCCTCTTCCTTAGACTGTAAACCCCATGAGGGATAGGGACTCAACCCGACCTGATCATCTTTTTTCTACCCCAGTTTTTAATACAGCGGCCCATAGTAAGTGATTAAAAGCTACAATAATTATGATTAATAGAACCATAAATGCGTTTGCTTATTCCAAGGATTCCTTTTAATTTGTGGCATTTCCCCTTTTCAGTGGATTTATAGTGGACCATCTCTTGGATTTGGGGACTGAAGTTCACATATTTGAATCATAAGTCCGAAGTAAGTTTGGTCAGGTTACACAATTGCCAAACTCTTTATTAAATGGAAGAATTTAGGACCACTACTGAGCCAAATGTGTAATGCTGCAATAAATGGGTGTTGTGCTTGCTGCAGTTGCATTGAGCAATTGAGACAAGCATGGTTACAATTATCAATCCATCAATGGTATCCAGTGAGCACCTACTCTGTGCAGAGCATTGAACTAAGGGCTTGGGAGATTACATTACTATTAGGTTACTCATTGTCAGAAAGATAAATCTAGAGCAGCAGTTTCCTCTGCCTTTGTTAAGCGATTTAAGCAGGCCAGGAAATTATGGAGTCAAGTATGCTATTTTTATAATGGAAAATGGTATGAGGGAAACTGTCCCAAATTGGGATCCTCCTGTCACTTTGAATTGCTGACATTTCATTAATGTTAAAACCTGTCAGGTAAACTTTCAGCAGTTTGTGCCTCAGTTGTGACTACGAACAGGTAATTGGCATTTCAAAACAGGTATTTTATACTAACAGGAAATGTTATTGAAAAGTAACCATATGCTTAAATAACTCTACTTTTGCCTACTAAATTATTTTATTTCACATTTCCAAGGATTTGCACAGCATATTTTACAGAATGAGCATTGCTTAGCAGAAATCCCTGAAACTCCCTTGCACTTCATACCTGACAGAGTATCATTCTTCCCACTTTCAAAGCCTTATTGAAAGCACATCTCCTCTGAGAGGCCTTCCCTGTCTAAGTCCTCATTTCCTCTTCTCTCAATCCCTTCTGTGTCACCCTTGCACTTGGATTTACACCTTTCATTCATCCCATCCTCTGTACATATCCATAATATATTTACATTAATGTCTGCCCCCGCCCCCGAGACTGTAAGCTAGCTGTGGGCTGTTACGCGGTATTCTTCCAAGCATTTAGTATAGTGCTCTGTATGCAGGAAGCATTCAATAGATACAATTGAGTTGATTGATTAACCCTAGCCTAATCACTGTTGGCCTACATCAAACTGGGGATATTTTCTACATATTGAAATAGCACAGGTATTTCTTCATCTGAAAAGTATGATTCAAAGCAGAGTTAAAAGGCAATAAATATAGCAACTATTAATACTAACCTGAAAAACGTTCAATCCTTTAGAAGCCATATACTTTTCTTTGTGCCTGTAGGTACTCTTCTGCTTATACCTCTATGTCCAGTGTGGGTGTGTTTGTGGGTGTGTGTATTTCTTCATCTATTGTCTCTGTTTGGTCTTTCAACTTCTGTTGAAGTAGCAGCTGTGTCTAGCTACCTTGGTCTCTGAGCAGGACTATGTTGGAATGCATGACTCCCCCTAGATGGGGGAAGGTATTAGGAAAGCCTTTGTAAACATTGTCCACCTCACCAAATTCAGCAGATTACACCGCTCTAACTCTCAGATGAGCATGTCACCTGAAACTGATGGACACTTTCTCTTGTTTGCTCATTAATTCATTTTCTTCTTTACTCATTCTCTTGTTTGTTCATTTCTCTCATTTCACTCTTTCATTTGCTCTCTCGTTCGATTTCTTTTACCCATTTACTCTTTCACTCTCCACTCTTCCTTTTGTTTGTTCTTTATCACTTTTTCATTTGCCCTCTTGTCATTCAAATTCTCTCCCATCTATTCGATCTTTCACTTTCTCCTCTTCACTTTCTCGTGTTAGCTTTTTCTCTTGTTGACTTTCTCTTGTTAGCTCTTTCTCCTGTTAATTCTTCCACTTGCTTGGTCGTTTGGTCTTTCTCTTGTTCACACTTTCATTTTCTTATTCTCTTTTTCCCTTGTTTGCTCTTTCTCTTGTTTTCTCTTCCTCTCATTCTTTCTTTTGTTTGGTCTTCCTCTTGCTTTCTCCTTCACCAGGTTTTGTCCTTTGCTTGCTCCCAATCTTTCTCCCACTCTTCCATCCTCTGTTTTCCACCCTCTCTTATGCCCTCTCACTCCTGCTCTCCTGCTCTCGCCCTTGTGCTGCCTCCCACTCCCGCTTTCCTGCATTTCCACTCTGGATCTCCCACTCCCGGTTTCCTGCTCTCCCACTCTCCTGATCTCCCTCTTCCTTGCTCTCAGACTCCTGCTGTCCTGCTCCCTCATTACTCTGTTCTCTCTCACACTTTCTCTCTCCTGGGTTCATTCTCTCTCCCGTATGCTCTCCTCTGTGCTCCTTCTCTTTCTCCCATGCTTATTTATGATCCAGGTTTTATTTCATTCAGATTAGCATTACACTTGAATTCCACTTTCTGTGTTTTGGCTCCATTGGTTTGATACATATAATTTCATTGCACAATAATTCTGTTGATGCATCAAATCAGTGTAGTTGACAGCCTTCCTAAGGCAGTAAATAACACCCACCTCTCCTCATCAGTTTTCCTGGCTTACTGCCTATCCACATTATGCTCTTCATACTTTTGAGATGCGAGTGGCATCTGACCATCAGCTTCCATAGGACCATTGACTGAAAAGATTAGGCCTCTAATCAAGCACTGGCATTTACTGAGCCCTCTGTGTGCAGAGCTCTGTAATAAGAAGTGAGAGAGTACAATATGACAGAGTTGGCAGGTACATTTCCTGTCCACAAGGAGCTTACAGTCCTTTAGTTTGGAAAGATAAAGATTGAGAAGGGGATGACTGACGCTTATAAAAGTGCAGATACAGGATAGAATCAGGCAAGAGTAGCTTTGGGGAAAGGGAGGAAAGGAGACAGGGGAAGTGGGAAAGTTAAGCTTTCCAGTTCAATGTCACTCACCCACCTGTCTCACCCTGAATCTCCCCTACGGCAAATACCTCAAACTATCTTTCCCCTCCTCATCCCCAATGGCTCTTCTGTTCCCACTCCATTAAATGATAGACTAATGCTAACACCCAATTTTTGCATGAGCTGGACAGCAGCACTTCGGTAGCACATGTTATTTATTTATTCTACAAACCACAACAGCACATAATTTAAATAAAATATATGATTCAGAGGAGAAATTTGGCATATAGCATGTAGGAGAAAGAATCTTTATTTCTTCAAATATAAGATTTTTTTTTTCCTCTTCTGCCAACCCAAATCATGGATCAATCCAATTTATCAGCTTTCTCTTTATAAATATCAGATATAATTAGAGCAAGGAGATAAATATTATAGAGAAAATATAATAGGAAAAGTTGGCCGAGGGAAATTGGCTTTGTATATGTTTGGGGGAATGGATAGCATTTACTGAGCAGCTGCAACTGAACACTAATTAATATCATCAATTTGCTTAGACCATGTTGGGCTAGGTTATTGGCTGATCCCTCGCTACTGTTTTGGAGAAAAGCCCTATAGAAATGTTTATTCACCTGTAAAATTTTCCCTAGACCTTCCACACTTAGCACTATAGTAGAGATAATTATAACATTTGATGGCTACGGATATCATTACTGTAAAGAAGGATAAGTTCCATAGTGTGGGGTGCATGTTTCAATTGTATTCCTTCTCTCCTGGAGTCAGGTTTCTATGTAGTCTTCCTGGCCTTATATCTTTGACAAATATCCTAGAAGAGGTTGAGGTGATTTTTATTGTTTGACCCTTAGGAATCCTTCCTCCTTTCTCGCTACATTCCAACTCCCATGCTTCACTTCTCTCAAATCAACTTATTCATTGTGCTCTGTTTTCATTTCTCTCACTACCAGCTTCTTGCTCATGCTCCCTCCAACTTCACATCCACTAGACCACTGCTGAAATAAGATCTCCTCCAGGAGGCCTTTTCTGATTAATGTATCAATCCCTGTTATGTACCCCCCACACCCTGCCCTCCCTGTAGTATTTACACACATCAATTAATCAGTGATATCTATTGAGCACTAACTGTGTGGACAGCACTACACTAAGCACCTGGGAAAGTCAAATGCAACAGAATTGGTAGATACAGTCTCTGTACACAAGGAGCTAAAGTTCTACAGATGATCTCCCCAGTGCTCTGTACACAGTAATAATAATAATAATGATGGCATTTATTAAGCACTTACTATGTGCAAAGCACTGTACTAAGCGCTGGAGCACTCAATAAATACTATTGTTTGGGAGAGTATAATACAATTGAGTTGGTAGATATTATTCCTGCCCTCAAGGAGTTTATGATCTTGTAGAGCTGCATATGTTTTTAATCTCTGTTACTTCTGCTTACCTACAATTGATTTTAGTGTCTATCTTACCTGCTAGAGTATAAGCAGGGATCATGTGCTTTAACACTAATTCTCCCAGGTGCTTATTACAGTACTGTACCCAGAGTATAATTAATACTCTTGCCTGCTAGATTGATTGAACTGTTCAACATTTCTTTTTTGTGCTTCCTCAATCTCAAGCAAGATTTCAGGTGCTTGAGAGAAGAAGTTGTCCTGATGGAGCGGAGCTGGGGAATATGCAAATGTCTCTGATGGGATTTAGTCACTATCAGAAAAATCTATGATCTTCCAGCAGTCTTTTAGACTCTCCTAGAATGGGTTTTATTCTAGCACGGACCTTTCCCAAGCAGGCACAGAAAGTCCTGGAACTCTCTTCTCATTAACTGGGATTTTCTTTTGTCTTTTTTTTTTTTTTGGATTCACATGCATTAATCAATGGTATTTATTGAGACCTTACTGTGTGCAGAGTCCTACTACTACTACTAGTTACTATTATTAATTATATATATTTATATATAATATATTAATTATATTAATAACAATATAATAATAATCCTCCCCATCCCTCCGCCCTACCTCCTTCCCCTCCCCACAGCACCTGCAATATATGTTTGTGCAGATTTATTACTCTATTTTACTTGTACATATTTACTATTCTATTTATTTTGTTAATGATGTGCATCTAGCTTTATTTCTGTTTATTCTGATGACTTGACACCTGTCCACCTGTTTTGTTTTGTTGTCTGTCTCCCCCTTCTTGACTATGAGACTGTTGTTGGGTAGGGACTGTCTCTATATGTTGTCAACTTGTACTTCCTAAGTGCTTAGTACAGTGCTCTGCACACAGTAAGTGCTCAATAAATATGATTGAATGAATGAATAATAATGATGGTTGTGATATTTGTTAAATGCTTATTACATACCAAGCACTGTCCTAAGCACTGGGGTAGATATAAGATCATCAGATCAGACATGGAAGGACAGGTATCAAACCCCCATTTGACAGATGAGGAAACTGAGGCAGAGAGAAGTTGTTACTTTCTCAAGTTCACATAGAAGGCAGGTGATGGAGCTGGGACTGGAGCTCTGTACTGACTGCTTGGGAAAATACAATAGAGTAGGTAGGTATGACTTCAACCCTGAAGGAATTTGCAATGTAATGGGGGAGACAGATATTAAATTACATAGAGGGAAAGCAGTAGAGTATAATGATATGTGCACATGTACTGTGAGGATAGGGTGAGTGTAAAAATGCCTAGGTGATAGGGACTTTAGTTCCTAGTGACTCAGAAGGGAGGGAGAGTAAGGTAGGGGGTTGAGATTTGTCAAAGCAGGTGACTTTGGTATTGGTTATTACCTATGAGTTAACCTAAGCTATTGATGGGAACACTACCCTCTGTAGCAAAGACCAACAAAAGATCCTTTGTGGAGCAGGAGGCAATAGTAAATGAGTACGTAACATGTAAGATGTGAATGAAATGATGGGGTTTAGGTGGGAAGATAAGGAATTTTATTTTAGACATGATCGCCTGACTTCCAGGCTTGTGTTCTTTCTATTAGGCCAAGTAGCTACTCAAGCCTTCACTAATCCCCCACTTCACCCTCCAACACACCTATTTACATCCATCAGTGAGTCACCTATACACTTGAGTCTTCCTAACCTCCTAAACACTCAGAAACTCACACCCTTTCCCTTCCAGTCAATCATATTTGTTGAGCACTTACTGTGTGCAGAGCTCTGTACGAAGTTCTTGGAAGAGTACAATATAACAGAGTTGATAGACATATTCCCTGCCCACAAGGAGCTTGCAGTCTAAAGAGAAATACAGATATTAAATTACTTAAACTTCGCAGCAGTTATGTACATATCTTTAAACTCCTTTCCTTTCCCTTACCTGTAGTTCTTTCATCACATGTTTCTCCTGCTAGACTCAAGGGCAGGGATCATGTCTACTGATTCTATTAAAATCTTCAAAGTTTTTGGTTCAGTGCTCCGAACAAAGTAGAAAAGGTGGAAATAAGGAGGGGAGATGAGCGATCAGTCAGGGAAGGCCTCCTTGTGGAGATGTGATTTTAGTAGGACATTGGAGATTGGGGAGAGTAGTGGTCTTTGAATGTGAAGAGGGAGGGAGTTTCAGACAGGAGGGGGGATGAGAGCAAGGATCTGACAAAAGAGACAAGGGTGAGGGTAGTGAGTGGGTCGATATTAGAGGAATGAAATATATAGAGGGTTGTAGTGGGAGGGGAATGAGGCTAGTTAGGTGGAGGGAGAGCCAACAGAGTGGAACTGAATCCTGGGGACTGAGGGTCGCTTGGTTAAAATTATAACAGCTCCATTCTTGAGTCTAAAAATTCCTAACAGGAAGAAAGTGATATTTGCTCTGTCCCAATCAAGGATAGACAGATTGATAGAGAAATCGATCAATCAATCAATCGTATTTATTGAGCACTTACTATGTGCAGAGCACTGTACTAAGCACTTGGGAAGTACAAATTGGCAACATATAGAGACAGTCCCTACCCAACAGTGGGCTCACAGTCTAAAAGGGGGAGACAGAGAACAAAACCAAACATACTAACAAAATAAAATAAATAGAATAGGTATGTACAAGTAAAATAAATAAATGAATAGAGTAATAAATATGTACAAACATATATACATATATACAGGTGCTGTGGGGAAGGGAAGGAGGTAAGATGGGGGGATGGAGAGGGGGATGAGGGGGAGAGGAAGGAAGGGGCTCAGTCTGGGAAGGCCTCTTGGAGGAGGTGAGCTCTCAGCAGGGCCTTGAAGGGAGGAAGAGGAAAAGCACAAATCCTTCCTGAGACTGGGGGTAGGATGGGGAGTGAGCAGGTATGAAACTTGCAGGAAGAGTTGAGGAGGGATGGACTGGACTTGAGATCTGGGCTTTTAACCCAGAAAATATCTATTGCAAATTTAAGGAGAAGCCAGTTTTAAACAGCTGGGTTATGGGAGGCCATTCAATTTTATTGTCTGCTCATTCGTTCAGTGACAGAAGTCGGCGGTGTGGTGGGGGGAGGGGATTGCTTAAATATTTGAATTCACTCTTCTATTGGAAATTCCCACAGTCAGCCCTTTTTTCTTTAAATGCAATTCTGGTAATAAACTCACAGAAGGTTCTCAAATATTGATACAGCAGGAAAACAAAGGTTTCTGCAGAGGCTGCTGGAGGTTTGTTCAAGGAGCCATCATCATCATCAATGGTATTTATTGAGTGCTTACTGTGAGCACTGCACTAAGAGCTTGTAGGAGTACAGCACCACAGACTTGGTAGACATGTTCACTGCCCAAAGCCATCTTACAAACTTACAGAACGTTCAGCCATAATCTCCCGGCAAATAATAATATTAATAATGATGGCATATTAATAATGATGGCATTAAGTGCTTACTATGTACAAAGCACTGTCCTAAGCACTGGGGAGGTTACAAGGTGATCAGGTTGTCCCACGGGGAGCTCACAGTCTTAATCTCCATTTTCCAGATGAGGTAACTGAGGCACAGAGAAGTTGTGACTTGCCCAAAGTCACACAGCTGACAATTGGCAGAGCCAGGATTTGAACCCATGACCTCTAACTCCAAAGCCCGTGCTCTTTCCACTGAGCCACACTGCCAATGGCATCTTCAATCAATCAACTGGTCAATGGCATTTATTAAGCATTTCCTGTATGCAGAGCACTGTTGTAAGCACTTGGAAGAGTACAACTTTAAACACTTGAGGATACTACTACTTAGCCCCATGGAACTTATTTACATATCCATAATTTATTTTAATATGTCTCCCCCTCCAGACTGTAAGTGTCTGGTGGGCAAGGGATGTGCCTACCAACTCTCTTGTATTGTACTCTCCCAAGCGCTTAGCACAGTGATCTGCATAAGGTAAGCCCTCAAAAAATACCATTGATTGATTGATTATAATACATTAGAGTTTGGTAGGCATATACCCTGCCCACAGGGAATTTACAGTCTAGAGGGGAGACAAACTGATTTTAAACCTAAAACCTAACAAATATGAATTCTCTTGTGGTAGGAAACAATGCAATGTGGGAGTCAGAGGATGTGGGTTCTAATTCTCGCTCTACAACTTACTTCCTGGGTGACCGTGAGCGAGTTACTTAACTTCTCTGTGCCCATTTTCTCATCTTAAAATGGGGATTCAAAACTCTTTCTCCTACCCCCTTGTACCGTGAGACCCATGGGTGACAGGGACTGTCTGACTTGATCATCTTCTATCTACCCTAGCGCTTAGTTCAGTGTTTCCCACAAAGTAAGCACTAAATAAATGCCAGTTCATGGCAACCAAGCAATAGGATGCTTCTAGTTCTCTGATCCTGCTTCTGGGGAAAGAGTGCTCTTTTATGGTGCTAATAAAAGCTGGAGGTCAGAGGATCTTGCAGTCCAAGTGTTAGCAGAAGTATATTGTTCACATAGACCAGGTGTTCTCTGGGCAAAAATGAAAAAAAAAAAAAAAACAAATCTCATGGAATCTGCTTATGTCTTAACCTGATTAGCCGATTCTGATTAATTTGTTTCAGTATTTAAGCACTTACTATGTGCCAGACACTATACTAAGAGCTGCGGTAAATACAAGGTTGAATACAGTCCATGCCTCACATGAATAACTCAGTCTTAATCCCCAATTTAAAGATGAACTGAGGCACAGAGAAGTTAACTGACTTGCCCAAGGTCACACTCAGCAGACAAGTGGCGGACCCCGAATTAGAACCCAACTCCCAGATCTATGCTCTTTCCACTAGGCCATGTATTTTGTGACAATTCAACGGAGAAGTGTTAAATAATATTAGGATGGGATGCAACTAGTCTGTGCCAAGCACAAGTCCTGGGAAAGAGAAGGTAACCAGGTTAGACACAATCCTTATCCCTGTGAAGCACACAGCATAAGGGGGAATGAGAACAGACATTTAATCCCTATTTTACATATGAGGAAACTGTGACACACAGAAGTTGTGAGTTACCCCAGTCACCTAGCTGGCATGTGATCTGTATGTATTTAAGAATCTGTATTATTTTTCTAAGTAGCTCAGTTTACTAACATTAAAATCAAAATTCTTCTTGGGTAATAAATCAATTTTTCTACAATAAAACCAATGGTAAACGTTTTGATAATGGGGTCTTTGACACGCTCCTTCTAATCACCATCAAAAAAGCTGAAGGTCTGTTGTGTCTGTGGTGGGTGGGAACAGTGTATTTTCTGAGTTTGCGAGCTGGGCAAGACCTCTGGGTCAATGGAGGGCTCTGTTTGTGTGATAATAATAATATAATAATCTTATATATTATTATAATATAATATATAATTATTATTATTATGGTATTTGCCAGGCACTGTTCTAAGTGCTGGGGTGGATACAAGCAAATCGGGTTGGGCACAGTCCCTGTCCCACGTGGGGCTCACAGTCTCAGTCCCCATTTAACAGATGAGCTAACTGAGAACCAGAGAAGTGAAATGACTTGCCAGGGTTAAACAGCAGACATGGCCGAACTAGGATTAGAACCTCTGACCTGAAGTGTGGCTTAGTGGAAAGGGCATGTTCCTGGGAGTCAGAGGTAGTGGGTTCTAATCCTAGCTCCGCCACTTGTCAGCTGTGTGACTTTGGGCAAGTCCCTTAACTTCTCTATGCCTCAATTACCTCAACTGTATAATGAAGATTAAGACTGTGAGCCCTACATAGGACAACCTGATAACCTTGTATCTACCCCAGTGCTTAGAACAGTGCTTGGCACATAGTAAGTGCTTAACAAATACCATTATTATTATTATTATGACTCCCAGGCTTGTTTGCTATCCACTATGTCATGCTGCTTCTGTTTTTATCTTTGGACTGTTTGGAAAATTTGATTTCCTGGTGATACATTTCTCAGGAATGTTCAGTGCCAAGAATGCCAAGTGCAAGGTTAGATCATAGATAGATAAATACAAGATAATCATATCAGACACAATCCCTGTCCTACAAGGGACTTCCAGTCCGAGGGAGAGAGGGCAGGTACTTTATCTCCATTTTGCAGATGAGGAAACTGAGGCACAGAGAAGTTAAGTGACTTGCTCAGCGTCACACAGCAAGTGTGACATAGGATTAGAAACCAGGATCTTCATTAATATTATTATAACTCCCTCAGGTGGTGGTTTGAAGTGTGTAATTGTGTAACAGATGATTGAATGGCTTTTCACTGCCAAGAATTGATCCTTATTGATTCAATGAATCATCTTTGCTGAATCCTCATTTTTTTAGATGCTACAATGGAAGTTGTGCTGATTTTAGTTTTGGAAAAACATGGGAATGGGAAATAAAATCTTTCACTCCACAATCAGCAGCTCTGACAGGTGGCAAAATAAATCAGTATCCCTTGTACAATGAGCTTACAAGAGAAAGTAAAAAAGAGGTGGAATAGCAATATTTGTCTCAGACATCTGGCCCTGTCTGTGAATGCATGTCAAAGTCCAAACAAAGACATTTCTTCAGTCTGTTATCTCTGTGCAGGGAGGCCATGCGATTGTGCTAAGTGAAGCAAAACCTTAATGAGGAAATCATCCTAAACTTTCTCCGCCTCTCCCCCCCCCACCAATGTAGTTTAGTTTGAGGGTTACAAGTATGTGCATTTTGAGATGAAATCCCAAGGCTAGGCATAAACTCTGCTTCAGAGGCATCCAGGAAGTTTGGGAGAACAGATTTTCCGCAGAAACATTTTCTGTGAGTTCAGCGACACTTTAGCAAGCACCACTGCAGCTGGGGCTTGCTCTATCCTGGCTTGCTTCACCAGAATGAAAATCTGCTGTTGATTTGTGGCCATGTTAAATATAATACGTGAGCTTAGTCTGAGAGGTGATTTGGGGGCATTTCTCAAATCTTCACAGCTCTTTATAGCCTTGGTAGAAGAGAGCTCGTTTTACCTCTGCAACCTATACAAGGAACCTGCGGTGTGGGGAGTCATTTGAGCTAGAATTCAACTTTCTGGATTCTCTCTGAAGATCACCAGATGCCTCAGATCACAGCATCATCGTTAACTATCCACGGGTAGTCATTTCCTTCAGATGTGTTGTAGTTGGGAAATAATGATGGTTATGAGTAGCTTTCTATTGAAAAGTTTTTTAAAAAAAACAAACAAAAGAGAGTGTGGGTGCCTGGAATAGAATTTCATCTGTTTCCTCATAATTAAAGAACTGTAGTAATTTCATCAGATTAGATTGAAGTTTTCCATGGAATTCCATTAGGCATTGCTGGGAAATTTTGTTCTTGCCATCTGCAGATTAATAGAGAAATTAGATTCGCTCTTGTGGTCAGGGAACGGTCCACCAACTCTGTTGTATTGTACTTTTCCAAGGATTTAGAGTGCTCTACACATAATAATCACTCTATAAATAGCTTAGCTTTTTTTAAATGGGGATTTACTGTCATTTATAGTTTACTGAGCCCATTCTAGGTGCACAGAGCTGTATTAGACACATGGCATTTTGAAGGCTAGAGGGAACACTGTCCTACCCTTACAGAAGCTTCCAGTCTAATGATGGAAGTAGAACAGGGACAAACCTAGAAGAACACAAACAACTGAAACGTATGTAAAATTCCTGTTCCTCCACCCCATGGCACTATGGGATCTGTTTTCACTCTCGCTTCGCTCATGGTGGAAAGTCATGAGAAGAGATTTGGATTTTCCTGGCAAATACAAATACCCAAATAAGCTTTTAGATGCAAGATTATGAATGATTGGAAACAAAGGATCTGTGTTTGTTCCGAGTTAACAAGATAAAAAGCAAATGAAATTTAACCAGCCTCTATGTTAGGGCTTGGGTAAGCACTCAGGGCAGAAGGGAAAGAAAATAATGTTTACATCTGCAAATCCTTTAGGTGCCAATCAGGTTGGAAGGGGCTGGGTTGTCAGTTGGGCAGTTTTTCTATGGCCTTCTACCAACTGTTATATTATACTCTACCAAATGTTTAGTACAGTGCTCTGCACACAGTAAAAACTCAATAAATGTGATCGATTTTGTGCTTGATTAAGCAGTGGCTTCCCTTTGAGGTTCTCTCCTAGTTACCAGAGTTGCTTTCTGACTCCTTTGTACTTTAGCTCACAGAAATCTCCTCAAGTACTTAATGCAATAATAATAATGGTATTTAAGTGCTTACTATGTGCCAAGCACTGTTCTAAGCACTGGCGTAGATAGAAGGTAATGAGGTTGTCCCACGTGGAGCTCACCATCTTAATCCCCATTTTACAGATGAGGTAACTGAGTCACAGAGAAGTGAATAGACTTGCCCCAAGTCACACAGATGCTAAGTGGCAAAGTCGGGATTAGAACCCATGACCTCTGACTCCCAAGCCCGGGCCTTTTCCACTAAGCCGTGCTACTTCTCTATAATTGTGGCATTTGTTAAGCATTTATTATGTGCCAGTCACTTCATTAAGTGCTGGGGTAAATGCAAGCAAGTTAGATTGGATGAAGTCCCTATTCCATGTGGGGCTCACAGTCTTAATCCCTATTATACAGATGAGGTAACTGAGGCACAGAGAAGTAAAGTGACTTGCCCAAAGTCACAGAGCAGATAAGTGGCGGAATTAGGATTAGAACCCAGGTCCTTCTGAATCTCAGGCCCAAGCTCTATCCACTAGGTCATGGCCTAGGTACTGAATAAATAGCACCGATTGATTGATAGGCAAGAGTAGCAGTAATAGTATTTACTGAACATCCACCAGTGGTGGTAGGCACTTGAGAAAGTACCAAACAAATATGAACACACATTCCCTGTCCACAAATATCTCACACTCTAACAGGGGAGGCAAACTCATTCTCTCTCTTTCACCCTCTCTCTTCCCCTCTTTCTTCCCCTTGATCTCCCCACGTGTGTATGTGTGTGTCTCCCCCTCTTTCAGAATTCTTTGAAAAGATAAAACCAAATCAAAGTACAAAATTACTGCTCTACGACTCACACGCTAGGACAGAAAGCAGCCTTCACGGCTTGATTATAACTTCTCATGGCAAACAGTATAATTAATGCTGAGAGCGTGATTATGTTCAAAGTCCCTCATTTCGCACCCATTCAAACTTCCTCCTTTTTTCATTTTTGGGCTAAAATTCAAATAGAAAGCTTAGAAATGGAAGTGACTGGTGCAGGCAGTGAGGCCTGAGAAAGGAAGACACGCAGTCATAGTTGAATCAAGGCCCCCTCTCCCTCGGTGGTGTAGCTTGTTTATTAAGTGTATAAAAAACGATTTGAAACATTTGAATGTCATTATCGTTGGGCGTGAATGGATATTACAGGGTAATAGATGGATGTTAGAAGCTTCTGAGCTTTGGATAAACTCAGAGGAATGAGATCCATAATTGCTGGTGAGAGGGAAATATGTGGGATATTAGGAGATAAAATTCTAGCGTCCAACAAGATACGTCCATCTTTCAAGCAAGGCAGCCATCCCAAACATTTCCTCCAAGCAGGGACAGAATATGGGGTTACGTGGACCGATACAAAATTGCTTATGTTCAAATAACCAATCTATTGATTGAGCGCTTACTATGTGCCGAGCACTGTAGTAAGCACTTCGGCAATTACAACACAGCAGAATTAGCAGACATGTTCCCTGCCCTTAATGAGCTTCCACTCTATGTTCTGAGGTTCTCTTAGCCTGCCTTAAAATGCTTATTACCACCACTTTGTTCGGAAATGGACCTGATCCAGTCCCTTTCTTTAGTGTGTCATTTTACTCACCACTTCAGTTTGGCCTCCTGACAGCCGATTATGAGGCAGGCTATCTTGATTAGCTGCTAATTATATGCTTTGACAGGCTCCCTTTTTTCCCCATGTTAGAACAGGCCTGTTTGGAAAAAAACAAACAAACAAAAGAACCAACCAAACAGGGATGAAACATTTTAGAATGAGGAGCCAGTTTTGTCTTTAAGAACTCACCAGGCCGTTTGTAGCAAAATTGTGACCATGGGAAACCTAATGAGAAAGATGGATGGAATCTGCCCAAATGCAAGAAATAATTTTATTCACATGGGTATGCCCTTTTAAGGCAGATCAAGGGATATCGGTGAAGATTGTCCAGTCTTTCCTCTCTGCACTTGAAAGAAAAACTCAAATTCAGAGAGCTCTGCCCACTTTGCTTTCTCCTCCTGATGTTTTTTTTAGGCAAGAACCCAAAGGTACCTTTTTATGGTTTTTTTTTCAGTGCCTGTCACCTCATAAGCACTTTAATAACTGCTGGGGTATATACAAGCTAATCAGGTTGGTTACAGTCTATATCCCACATGGGGCTCACAGTCTTAATCCCCATTTGTCAGATGAGGTAATTGAAACACAGAGAAGTGAAATGACTTGCCCAGATTCTTACAGCAGATAAGTAGCAGAGCTGAGATTAGAACCCAGGTCCTAATGATTTCCAGGCCTATGCCCTATGCACACTGCGTAATAATGATAATAATAATAATTATGGGGATTTAAGTCCTTACTACGTGCCATGCAATGTATCAAGCGCTGGGGTAGATGCAAGCTAGTCAGGTCGGACACAGTCCCTGTACCATATAGGGCTCACAGTCTTAATCCCCATTTGGCAGTCGAGGAAACTGAGGCACAGAGAAGTCATGTGACTTGCCCAAGGTCACACAGCAGACAAGTGGTGGAGCTGGGTTTAGAACCCAAGTCTTTCTGATTCCCAGGCCTCTATCCGCTAAGCCATGGGAGCCTGCAGGCCAGAAAACTGTTGTTCTTAAGAGGAATTAGTGTGGCAACCAGTTGTGTGATTTGTATTTAACTTTGTATAAATAGTTACTGGATAGGCAAACTGCTGCTGTGAAAAGTGATATTCAAATCCTTTCTAATGACTACTTCTGGGAGGAGTGGAAGTTGGCGTTATCAGAAATGCTGGAGAAATCAAATAGCCACTTCAGTGGGTAAATATTAATCTTCTGCAGGTGTCATGATGCAATTTTCATCTGTTAAGACCTGTCAGCCCCATCTACCAGTTCCCTGGACTTCCTTATCCCACTCAGCCCACTGACCACCCAACTGGCCTGCCCTGGGTCATCCCCTCATACTACTAAACAATCAATCAATCAATCAATCAATCGTATTTATTGAGCGCTTACTGTGTGCAGAGCACTGTACAGTGGTTCTGTAGGATGGATTGCTAACCAAAAGAGTCTAAATATGCAATTTATCAACTATCCATTTCACTGAGCTAACCTTCTAAATAGGCCTCGCTTGTCTCCTCTCCTCTCATCTCTGACCCATTGCCAAACATTGTCCTAAGCTGTGAGTAGGTATAAGATACTCAGGTTGGACACAGTCCCTGTCCCACATGGGGCTCACAACCTAAGTAGGAGGGAGTAGGATTTATCTCCACTTCACAGATGAGGAAATCAAGGCAGAGAAGTTAAGTGACTTGTCCAAAGTCACACAGAAGATAAGTAGTGGAGCCAGAATTTCGAACCTTGGTCCCCAGACTCTCTGGCCTGCGCTCTTTTCACTATGTCGTGCTGCTTCTTACCGCTTGACTCACCTTCACCCTTTCCATCAGCATCCCATCAGATCCTTCTATATGTCCTGGGAAAGTTATTTAACTTCTCTGTGCCTCAGTTTCCTCATCTGTAAAATGGGGATTTGGTACCCATTCTCCCTTTTGCTTAGACAGGGAGTCACATCTGGAACAGGGATTATGTCCAACCTGATTATTTCCTATCATCTTCCCCCAAGTTTAGTGCAGTACTTGGCATGTAGTAAGCATTTAAAAATACTACAGTTACTTTCATTATTATTATTATTATTATTATTATTATTATTAGATCCCTTAACCATCAGCATATGTTCATTAGCAGCATGCTTAGTGGATACAGCATGGGCTTGGGAGTCAGAAGGACCTAGGTTCTAATCTTGGCTCTGCCATATGTCTGCTGTGTGGTCTTGGACAAGTCACTTAGCTTCTCTGGGCCTCATTTACCCCATCTGTAAAATGGGGATTAAGAATGTGAGCCCCATGTGGGACAGGAACTGTGTCCAACCTGATTAACTTGTATCTATTCCCAGCACACTGACAGAGTGCTTGGCACAAAGTAAGTGCTTAACAAGGACCATGATTACTCTTATTACTTTTATTATTATCAAGGATCTTACCCTTTAATCCACTATAGATTTAGCAATGTGTATCCACTTATCTTCCCTATTGTATCAGAAGCTCCTCAAGAGGATATGCCATCTGTTATTTCTCTTGTATATTCCTGAGTATGTAGTGTCATGCTTCATGAGCAGGGGATTGTCAATAAATACTGAAGTTGAAATATATGAAAACAAGTGCTTAGTACAGTGCTCTGCACACAGTAAGTGCTCAATAAATATGATTGAATTAATGAAGGAATGAATATCATGTATAAACATGATACTAGTATTGGTTGGAACCTCTCTATCTTTCTGTGACTCTCCTCTCTCTCTCTCTCTCTCTCTCTCTGTGTCTATGTCTATGTTTTGGGGTAGGAGGTCTGAAATGACTAATGGCAAACTTAGTTCCACATTTGTGTACCTCTAGATGGTTTTGAGGGGTCATTTTGGCATCCCAATCTCCATAAATCTTTCAATCAAGAACAATATCACCTCTCCCAATTGCTTTCTAGTATGCTAGGCTGCTTGCTCTGATGATTTTCCAATACTTTTAGAATATCTCACATTTCCCTGGAATCATTATTCCATTATTATTTGGATAGATTTTTCATTAAAGTTCCTTTTTTGGGGGCTTAATATCCTTGTTTTAGCTGCATCTCACCTTGTGGCATTGCTTGGATGATGGTCATTGCATTAGTCAACAAGTATTTGTTGAACACATGCAACAGCCCACTGTTGGGTAGGGACTGTCTCTATATGTTGCCAACTTGTACTTCCCAAGCGCTTAGTACAGTGCTCTGCACACAGTAAGCGCTCAATAAATACAATTGATGATGATGATGAACAACAGTGAAGTGAGGCTTTGAATCCATGTGATGAGTGATTAACCACTGAAGCTTTATAAGGAGTGGGGGAAATGTCAGGAAGCAGTGTGGCCTAGTGGAAAAAGCATGGGTCTGGGAATCAGAGGACCTGGGTTCTAATCCCAGTTCTGCCACTTGCCTGCTGTGTGACCCAGGGCAAGTCACTGAATTTCTCTGTGCCTCAGTTTCCTCATCCAAAAAATGAGGTTTGAATACTTGTTCTCCCTCCTACATAGTTTGTGAGTTCTATGTGGGACAGGGACTGGATCTGATACGATTGATTTGGGTTTACCCCTGTGCTTAGAACACTGCTTGGCACATCAATCAATCATATTGAGTGCTTACTGTGTGCAGAGCACTGTTAACGAGTATTTGGGAGATTACAATATCGGTCATATTCCCTGCTCACCGTGACACTTAATAAGCTCTTAATAAATGTGTTCTATGGTTAGTAAGCACGTAACAATTACCATTTACCTCCTCGTCCCCCTCTCCCCTCCGTCTTACCTCCTTCCCTTCCCCACAGCACCTGTATATATGTATATATGTTTGTACATATTTATTACTCTATTTATTTATTTATTTTACTTGTACATATCTATCCTATTTTATTTTGTTAGTATGTTTGGTTTTGTTCTCTGTCTCCCCCTTTTAGACTGTGAGCCCACTGTTGGGTAGGGACTGTCTCTATATGTTGCCAATTTGTACTTCCCAAGCGCTTAGTACAGTGCTCTGCACATAGTAAGCGCTCAATAAATGCGATTGATGATGATGATTTAAAAAATACAGTGTTCTGCACACAGCAAGAACTGCCTGCCTTCCAGTTGATGGGACCCTAGCCCATTCTCTCGACTCTCATCCAGGATGCTGAAGCATTAGGGGGTTCAAGGTCTAAGAAACTATAAGTTGAAGAATTGAGCCAGGTTGGGTAGAGTGAGATGGAGTTTATTACTCTATTTTACTTGTACATATGTATTCTATTTATTTTATTTTATTAATATGTTTGGTTTTGTTCTCTGTCTACCCCTTCTAGACTGTCAGCCCACTGTTGGGTAGGGACTGTCTCTATATGTTGCCAACTTGTACTTCCCAAGCGCTTAGTACAGTGCTCTGCACACAGTATGCACTCAATAAATACAATTGATTGATTGATTGATTGAGTTAGGGAGATCAGTCTTGATTTCTGCTGTTCCACCTCTGCCCTCAGTAGAGCAGAACTCTCTCTCCACAGGATAAATAATGTTAATTGACTGAAATCCTGTTGGCGGGGAATGTGTCTACCACATAGTACAGTGTGCTGCACATAGTGAGAACTCAAATAATAATAATAATAATAATAATAATAATGATGGTATTTGTTAAGTGCTTACTATGTGCAAAGCACTGTTCTAAGCACTGGGGGGATATAAGGTGATCAGCTTGTCCCACGTGGGGCTCACAATCTTAATCCCCATTTTACAGATGAGGGAACTGAGGCCCAGAGAAGTGAAGTGATTTGCCCAAAGTCACACAGCTGACAAGCGGCAGGGGTTGGGATTTGAACCCATGACCTCTGATTTCCAAGCCCGGGCTCTTTCCACTGAGCCACACTAAGGAAGTAGGTGGGAATATCATTATTACTATTGGATGAAACTTTCCAGGATCAGGCTTCCTTATGAGACCCAGTTTTTGACAGTACTTGATTTTCTTCTGCCTTTTCAGTTTTTGTTGATTGTTTTTTATCATGCCTATGATTTGAATGCTATTAAAAAAGGCATTCACCCTGTGCAGTAACTTTGCTTTCTCAGTTTTCATTACTGTATTTCTACATCATCCATTTTTCGTTCTCAAGCCTGGAGGAATTAATTCATTCTCATCCATTAGGGTTATTCATTGCATGCCTTTTCTTACTCATTATTAGAAGCAGAGAAGCAGTGTGGCTCAGTGGAAAGAGCACGGGCTTGGGAGTCAGAGGTCATGGGTTCAAATTCTGGCTCTGCCAATTAGCTGTGTGACTTTGGGCAAGTCACTTAACTTCTCTGTGCCTTAGTTACCTCATCTGTAAAATGGGGATTAAGACTGTGAGCCCCACTTGGGACAACGTGATCACCCTGTATCCTCCCCAGTGCTTAGAACAGTGCTCTGTACATAGTAAGTGCTTAACAAATGCCATCATTATTACTAGGCAGATTTTCTTGAACTCTTTTTGGAAATCACTAGGACGTGTTCTTTTTTTCTCTACAGCTTTTCTCTATTCTTCAGTTTGCTACACCTGTGCCTTTCCTGGAACTATATTCAACCATCAGTTGTATTTATTGAGCATTTACTGTGTGCAGAACACTATACAGATAAAAATGATTGACACAAAAACTCATTTCTTCTTGATTTCTCTCCTTTCCTTTTCAGGGCTGGTTGTCCTGGATCTACTGGTGGGTTTCCTGCTTACTGTGGGCCTGGCTTCAAACATTTAGCCACCTTGATTCATGTATTCAATCACATTTTTGAGCACTTACTGTGTGCTCACTGTTGGGTAGGGACTGTCTCTATATGTTGCCAACTTGTACTTCCCAAGCGCTTAGTACAGTGCTCTGCACACAGTAAGCGCTCAATAAATATTGATTGATTGATAGCACTGTACTAAGTGCTTGGGAGAGTACAATATAACAATAAACATTTATATTCCCTGCTCACAACGAGGAAAACCCTTCCACACCTCTGTATGGTTCCCTAACACAGAATTTCAATCTAATGATCACAGCCTTCCTGCTAGGCTACGTATTGCATGAAGTCTTGACGTTCACGTTGAGTATGCATGATGGAGATCTCTCTATAGAAGGTCAGAAATAGATATCATTTCTGCCTTTGACCCTGGAGGAGTCGGGCTACTCAGGCACTGCACTATGTGCCACTGCCACTTCACTCTTCCATTGCCAACCTTCTCAGTATACTTTGATCTCATCTATTTTGCCGCAGATCTCTTGCCCATCTCCTGCCTCTGGCCTGGAGTGCCCCCCTTCCTTGTATCTGACAGACAACTACTCTTCTCCCATCAAAGTCTTATTGAAGGCACGCCTCCTCTGAGAGGCCCTCCCTGACAAAGCCCTCCTATCCTCTTCTCCCACTCTCTTCTGCATCACCCTGACTTGCCCCCTTTGTTCAACACCCCCCTCAGCCCTATAGCACTTATGTACTTATCTGTAATTAACTTATCACTTATTCATATTAATGTCTGTCTCTCCCCCCCCCCCATCAATCAATCAATCGTATTTATTGAGCACTTACTGTGTGCAGAGCACTGTACTAAGCTCTTGGGAAGTACAAGTTGGCAACATATAGAGACAGTCCCTACCCAACAGTGGGCTCACAGTCTCTAGACTGTAAGTTCATTGTGGGCAGGGAATGTGTCCGTTTATTGTTCTATCGTACTCTCCCTAGTGCTTTGTACAGTACTCTGCACACAGCAAGTGCTCAATAAATATGATTGACTGACTGAAAGCCCCACTCCCCTGACACAGCAGCCACAGCCTCGTGCCTCTTCCTCCCCGCTGATGAAGCACCCATGCCCCCCAGCTGCCCCTGCCCAACTCTGACCTGGCATGTGTGCTTCCTCCCCAACTTTGTACTGCCCTGACATGTTTTCTTAGTTCACTCTCCATCTGCAGTGGTCCCAGCCAACTGGGTTTCTTTTCAAAGCAAATGCTAGCTGAGGTGCTTGAACTTTGCATTTTACCCTTCTGCATTCACAGATGTGACCCCCGCCACCAACCTTCTCCAGACCTGTGCTCATTGCCAGATTGAATTTCTTCCCGATTTTTTTAAAAAAAGACTCATCTAAAACCATCTCATTTGTTTGTACTAGTTTGAATTTCAGGATAGTACTGTACTCTTGGATTTCGGTCGTTTTGATTGGACTCTTTGGATCCTTTGGAGAAGGAACATGGTTCTAGTGGAAAGAGTCCAGGATTGAGTGTCAGAAGTAATTTCTAATAATAATAATAACGGCATTTGTTAAGCACTTACTATGTGCCAAGCACTGTTCTAAGCGCTGGGGAGGATGCAAGTTGATCAGGTTGTCCCACGTGAGGCTCACAGTCTTAATCCCCATTTTACAGAGGAGGTAACTGAGGCACAGAGAAGTTAAGTGACTTGCCCAAAATCACACAGCTGACAAGTGGTGGAGCGGCATTTGAACCCATGACCTCTGACTCCCAAACCCGTGCTCCTTCCACTGAGATGTTGCTGCTTCTAATCTTGGCTCCCCCAACTGCTGGGTGACCTTGGGAAAGTCAATTACCTTTGTTTTTTTAAAATGATAATTGTTAAACTCTTCCTATTTGTCAAACACTGTTCTAAGCCCTAGGGTAGATACAAGTGAATTAGGTTGGACACAACCCTGTCCTGTATGGGGCTCACAGTTCCAGTAGGAGGGAGAGCAGGAGAACTGAGGCACAGAGAAGTTGTAAGTTATGCCTCACAGTGCCTCGGTTTCCTCATCTGGAAATTGAATACATCTTTTCCCTCTCCCTTAGAATGTGAACTCCATGTGGGACAAGGACTGTGTCTGGATTTGATTATTTCCTCTCCATCCAAACTGCTACCTTACTGGTTCAATCTCTCGTCCTATCCCGACTGGATTACTGCATCAGCCTCCTTTCTGATCTCTCATCCTCCTGTCTCTCCCCACTTCAGTCTTTACTTCACTCTGCTGTCTGCATTATCTTTGTACAGAAACGTTCTGGGAATGTCACTCCCCTCCTCAAAAATCTCCAGTGGTTGCCTATCAACCTTCACATGAAGCAAAAACTCCTCACTATTGGCTTCAAAGCTCTCCTACCTCACCTCCCTTCTCTTCTTCTGCAGCCCAGCCTGCACACTGCTCCTCTGCTGCTAACCTCCTCACTGTACCTTGCTCTTGCCTGTCCCGCCACCGATCCCTGGCCCATCCTCTGACCTGGAATGCCCTCCCTCCACACATCCT
Organism: Tachyglossus aculeatus; assembly: GCF_015852505.1. NCBI lineage: Eukaryota > Metazoa > Chordata > Mammalia > Monotremata > Tachyglossidae > Tachyglossus > Tachyglossus aculeatus. The sequence continues at coordinate 24,909,658 of NC_052088.1, forward strand.
CCAAACTAGCTCTCTTCCTCCCTTCAAAGCCCTATTGAGAGCTCACCTCCTCCAGGAAGCCTTCCCACACTAAGCCCCCCTTATCCTCTCCTCCTCCTCCCCCTCCATCGCCCCCACTCCCTCCCTCTGCCCTACCCCCTTCCCCTCCCCGCAGCACTTGTGTATATTTGTGCATATTACTCTATTAATGATGTGTATAGATCCATAATTGTATTTATTTTGATGATATTGATGCCTATCTACTTGTCTTGTTTTGCTGTCTCCCCTTTCTAGACTGTGATCCTGTTGTTGGGGAGGGACTGTCTTTATATGTTGCCGAATTGTACTTTCCAAGCGCTTAGTACAGTGCCCTGCACACAGCAAGTGACCAATAAATACGAATGAATGAATGAATGAATCTAATATCTATCCTAGCCCTTAGTACAGTATTTAGCACAAAATTATCTCGACAAATAACATGATTATCATTATCGTTATCATTGAGATCATTCCTTCAATGGCATTTACAGAGCACTTTGTGCAGAGAACAATACTACCTGCTCTGGAGAGGACAGTGAAAAATAGTTGGTATAGATGGTCCCTGCACATACGGAGCTGATGATACCATGTTTCCTTAGGATTGGTTCCTAAGGCAGGAATTTGAGAAGGGTTACCGGATTTAGAACCGGGGGAGCTTGAGGTTGAAATTTTTTTTTCCAAATTTTCCCTACTGACATTCTCTGGACACAAGGTTCCTTCCCTAATCCTGGCTCTGCCACTTGACTGCTGTGTGACCTTGGGCATATCACTTAATTTCTCTGTGCCTGTTATCTTATCTGTAAAATGGGTATTAAGACTGTGAGCCCTATGTGGGACAGCGACTGTGTCCAACCCAATAATTATCTTGTTTCTACCGTAGTGCTTAGTATAGTGACTGGCATATAGTAAGTGCTTAAAAAACAATTATTATTATTATTATTACTATTATTATTATGAATATTATTCTCTCTGCCTCTCCTCCATTCTGTACAAATATCAGTAAGCTGGACATTCTCCACAATCTTTCACCATTGAGCCAGAAAGACTCTGCCAATGGTGCCATTCAACAGGCACTAATTTTTGGAAAACTTTGTCAATTCATCCTGGATCTCTGCTCTGATTAATTCTCCTTTCTAAAATTTGGGAGGGGTAAACGGTACAGGTATGAATTGCTTAAACTGTATTTGATTGGATTATAGTCATCCTTGGGGAACCCGTATTTGACCATCCTCCACCTAGTTGAAGGGGTTAATTGATGATCTGCTCATGAACCACATGCTCTGATTGTTTCCTGTAGACAAGATCCGACTGTTGGAAGATCTGCCAATCTTCTGGTACAGTGAAATCACAGTGGGGCACAAAGAATGAGAGACAAAGAGAATATTTCTCAAAAATCAAAATCAGTGTCCATCCCCATCCCCAGCCTTATTGTGAAACCATATGGGATCAGAACTCTATTTGATATCTTCCCCAGTGCTTGGTTTATTTCTTATCAAATAGTAATGACGAACAAACACTATAATTATTATTACAATTAAATAGAATTCATAGTTTTTCAGCCCAGGACAGTGAGTAGTGAGTCTACTTTTTTAAATTATCGTTATCTAGAATGTGAATGAACAATTCCTCTAGAATGTAAGCTTGTTGAGGTCAGGGAATGTGTCTGTTACCTTGTGTTGTATTATTCCAAGTACTCAGTACCATGCCCTGAACACAGTAAGTGTTCAATAAATATGACTGATTGATCAACAACCATGCTTCTTAATGTTTCATGAGGAGTTTGAGCCTGGCCTAGTGGCAAGAGCCTGGGCTTGGGCGTCATAGGTCATGGGTTCTAATCCCAGATCTGCCACATGTCTGCTGTGTGACCTTGGGCAAGTCACTTAACTTCTCTGAGCCTGTTACCTCATCCGTAAAATGGGGATGAAACTTCGAGCCCCACATGGGACAACCTGATCACCTTGTATCCCCCCCAGCACTTAGAACAGTGCTTTGCGCATAATAAGCGCTTAACAAATGTCATCATTATACCCCAGTGCTTAGAACAATGCTTGGCACATAGTAAGCACTTAACAAATACCATAAATCATTATTATTATTATTATTATTAATAATAATTAGAAGCTAGCAAATTGTTGATGCAAAATTCCCCAGTACAGTGCCACTTCACTTTAGGGTTAGTTTTAGGCTGCAGAAGAAAGCAAAGCAAATCCTTCTTTAAATAGACCACTGCAATTTTTTTTTGGTTCTAGTGATTTGCAGTTTATTTGGCAAAATTAATTTCCACCTCATTGATCTACCAGTTAATCCTCCAGAAATCAATAGGTTTCTGTGCATAAAATAGAAACATAATTTTCTGTTGTTTCTGCTCAATATGTTCCTGCACTAAAAGGAGGTTTTTTTTCTTTTAATAAATGGAAGCGTCTCATTAAAAGTGGTTGAGTTCAATCCATGTCATACTTCTGTGCTCAGTCTAAGAATGTTGGAAGCATTCGAACTCAGTGTAGGATAATTTCAAATCTTGGAACTTTAAAAGCTCTATTACCTATGGATTATCAAATAAACCATGAAATGTTCATGTGCTGTTTACTCTAAAGATTTTCTTTTCTTCAAGAAAAAGCATCTCAGAACAGTCAAATTCCATTCATTCAATTGTATTTATTGAGTGCTTACCATCATCATTATCAATCGTATTTATTGAGCACTTACTATGTGCATAGCACTGTATTAAGTGCTAGGTCTTAGCATTCTGATGTAAATTCATTCATTCATTGATATTTATGTGTGTGCAGAGCACTGTATTACACACTTGGGAAGTACAGTTCAGCAACAGAGACAATCTATCTCCCATTCTTGGGATAATTCTGCAACTGGAGTTGAATATTGATGGTAGGAGCAATTCTTTAACAAAACCTAGGGTAGCAGTCTGGCTTACTAGGAAGAGCATGGGCTAGAAGTCATGCCGCCTGACTTCTAATGCCTGCCCTGTCACTTATCTGCTCTGTGACCTGGTAGAAGTAATTTAACTTCTCTAGACTTCAGTTACCCTAATCTGTAAAATGGAGATTAAGCCTCTGAGCCCCATGTGGGACATGGACTGTGTCCAATCTGAATGAGTTTGTACCTCTACCAGCGCTTAGAACAGTGCCCGGCACATCACTGAAGATGATAGTTAACTACTCTGTGTCTCTGCTTCCTCAACTGTAAAATAATAATGATGGCATTTATTAAGCGCTTACTATGTGCAAAGCACTGTTCTAAGCACTGGGGAGGTTACAAGGTGATCAGGTTGTCCCACAGGGGGCTCACAGTCTTAATCCCCATTTTACAGATGAGGCACAGAGAAGTTAAGAGACTTACCCCAAGTCACACAGCTGACAATTGGCAGAGCCGGGATTTGAACCCATGAACTCTGACTCCAAAGCCTGTGCTCTTTCCACTGAGCCTTGCTGCTTCCCCTAAAATAATAATGGCATTTATGAAGTGCTTACTATGTGTAAAGCCCTGTTCTGACCGCTGCGGAGGTTACAAGGTGATCAGGTTGTCCCACGGCGGGCTCACAGCCTTAATCCCCATTTTACAGATGAGGTAACCGAGGCACAGAGAAGTTAAGTGACTTGCCCAAAGTCACACAGCTGACAATTGGCGGAGCCGGGATTTGAACCCATGGCCTCTGACTCCAAAGCCCGGGCTATTTTCACTGAGCCATGCTGCTTCTCTGTAAAATGGGGATTTAATATCTGCTCTCCCTCCTGCTTCGACTGTGAGCTTAGGTGAGACGGGCTGTGCCCGACCTGATTATCCTGTATCTACCCCAGTATTTAATGCAGTCCTCGATATGTAGTGACAGCTTACAGATAGTTCAATCATTATTATAGAAAAGTTTAGAAAGTTCCTTGAATAAGGAAGTAAGGAGAGCATATTTTTGGTTTCTGGGAAGGAAGGGTGTTAGAGATGGGTGTTTCACAGGAGGGTAAAATACCAGGGAAGGACCAGTGGGGTGACAGGCCCACAGAGGAGTTCCTCAGGGAAGCGTAGCAGTGTTTCAGAGGGTGGGACTTCCTGGATTTGAGTTAAAGATCAAGTGCAAGAGTGCCCTCTAGACTGTAAGGTCACTGTGGGCAGGAAAAGTATCTACCAGCTCAGTTTTATAGTGCTCTGCACAAGTAAGCACTCAATCAATACCACTGATTGTTGTCCTCTTCCAGGCTCTTATTTCAGTGCTCTACACACAGTGAATAGAGCTCGGGCCTGGTTGTAGGAAGAACCTGAGTTTTAACTCTGACCCCACGACTTGTCTGCTGTCTGATCTTGGGCAATCACTTCACTTCTCTGTGCCCCAGTTGGCTCATCTGTAAAATGGGGATTAGGACTGTGAGCCCTATTCATTCATTCATGCAATCATATTTATTGAGCACTTACTGTGTGCAGAGCACCGTACTAAATGCTTGGGAAGTCCAATTCAGCAATAAAGGGACAATCCCTGCCCAGACCAAGGAGTGGAGTGTGTGGGCTGGGAGGTAGAAAGAGGAAAAATGAGGTGAGGTAAGGTGATGGAGAGCTTTGAAGCCAATAGTGAGGAATTTTTGCTTGATAAGGAGTTTGATAGGCAATCACTGGAGATTTTTGAGGAGGGGGGTGGCATGCCCAGAATGTTTCTGTAGAAAGATAATCAGGGCAGCAGAGTGAAGTATGGACTGAAGTGGGGAGAGACTGGAGGTTGGGAGATCAATCAATCAGTCGTATTTATTGAGCACTTACTGTGTGCAGAGCACTGTACTAAGCGCTTGGGAAGTACAAGTTGGCAACATATAGAGACAGTCCCTACCCAACAGTGGGCTCACAGTCTAGAAGAAGGTCAGAAAGGAGGCTGATGCAGTAATCCAGTTGGGATAGGATGAGTGATTCTACTTAAGTCCCTATGTGGGACAGGGGCTGTGTCCAACCCGATTAACTTGTGTCTACCCCAGTGCTTAGTACAGTGCCTGGAACATAGCAAATGCTTAACAAATACCACAGTCATTATTATTAATAGTAGTAAATGCTCAATAAATGCCATTTATTGTGAGATAGATGTCCATTTCTGGATCTGTTTAAAAAGGCCATTTACAACTATAGTTGCTAATAAAATTCTAAACCAGGTAAACAGTAGTTTTCGTTTTCCAATCAAAACAGATGTATGAGTAGCCTGGGTGTATTGAACCTGATCATTTAAACAAAACCCCATTGAAGGAGGTGGGGTGCGGGTAGAAGGGGTTAAAGGGAACCCTCTCCTTATTTTAGCATCTGGCCTACAGTTTGCTGAACTTGAAAGTACATGTAACTTTTGGGGGTGGCAAATCTAAGCATCAAGGAATGATGACAGTCATCTGCTAGGGTATTTTGAGGAACACTAGCCTTGAAAGTGCCTTACAGTGGCTATAATCAGCTATGGACACTGTCCTATGATGGCTATCAACTATGGGCACTAGCCATAATCCCATGTGCCAAGAATTGAGCTAAGTGCTGGGGTAGATACAATATAGTCATATTGGGCAAAGACTCCATACCACCTGGGACTCACAATTTAATAGGGAGGGAGAACAGGAATTTAATTTCAATTTTACTGATGAAGAACCTGAGACAAAGGTCAATTGACTTGCCTGGGGCCACCCAGCAGGCAATTGATAGAGCCAAAACTGGAACGCAGGCCTCCTGATTCCTAGTCCTGTTCTCTATCTGCTGGGACATCCCGCTTCTCATGAGGAAGATTGGTTTTCGATGTTGATTATAACCTAATAATAATAATAACTGTGGTATTTGAAAACCATTATGTACCAAGTACTGTTTAAAAACAGGGGTAGATACAAGTTAATCAGGTTGAACACAGTCCCTGTCCCAGATGGGGCTCACCGTCTTAATCCACAATTTACAGATAAGGTAACTGAGGACTGGGGAAATTAAGTGACATGCCCAAGGTCACACAGCATATATGTGATGGAGCTGGGATTGGAACCCACGTCCTTTGCCTCCTGGTCCGGGCTCTTTCCACTAGGCCTGATGCTTCCCGGAGTGACACTGATTGAACTGCTCAAGAAGTTAAACTTGGCAGTGTCGAGGTGTCCGGACTTAACAAATGCCATTATTATTATTATTATTATTATTAAGTGCTTACTATGTGCAAAGCACTGTTCTAAGTGCTGGGGGATACAAAGTGATCAGGTTGTCCCACGTGGGGCTCACAGTCTTAATCCCCATTTTACAGATGAGGGAACTGAGGCTCAGAGAAATGAAGTGACTTGCCCAAGGTTACACAGCAGACATGTGGTGGAGCCGGGATTCGAACCCCTGACCTCTGACTCCAAAGCCCGTGCTCTTTCCACTGAGTCACGCTGCTTCTCTAACTTTCCACCCATAAAGAGGGTTGGACAGTACACAAGCTTTGTGGACCTTGAGTTTTTAGTCTGGAGGCCATACCATGCTGTGCCTCACTGTCTCGCAGTCTACTGAAGGCTTTACTGGTTTCGTGATTCACTTTTCAACATCATGGCTACTGTTGCACCATCGACCCGTGTGCTCTTTAGGCCACAGAATTGTGTGACAGGATTTAGCTGTGTGCTGTTGACGTATAGGATAGGCCTTTCTTCATTACTGAAGAGTTCTGGGAACCCGTGGTGGTTAAATCAAAGATCCAGCAAATGAAATTGGCTGTACTTTACTGCTCCTGGATAAACTGCCTCTTCTCCATCAGCCCGTTTGGCTTGCCCCAAATGGAAGTCCTTGTCTTCGTTCTTAATCCACGAGCAGGTTCTCATTCATTGAGTCATATTTATTGAGCACTTACTGTATGTAGAACACTGTAGTAAGCACTTGGGAGAGTACAGTATAACAATAAACAGACACATTCCCTGCCCACAATGAGCGTATAGTCTGAGGGGGGAGACAGACATTAAATTACAGATCTGTACATAAGTGCTGTGGAGCTGGGAGGGGGAATGAACAATGGGAGAAAGTCAGGGCGACCCAGAAAGGGGTGGGAGAGGAGGAAAGGGGGCTAAGTCAGGGAAGGCCTCTTGGAGGAGAAGTGCCTTCAATAAAGGCTTTGAACTAGGGGAGAGTAATTGTCTGTTGGATTTGAGGAGGGAGGGCATTCCAGGCCAGAGGAAGGATGTAGGTGAGGGGTCGGTGGTGAGATAGATGAGATTGAGGTACTAGAGAAGCTGCGTGGCTCAGTGGAAAGAGCACAGGCTTGGGAGTCAGAGGTTCTAATCCCAGCTCCTCCTCTTGTCTGCTGTGTGACCTTGGGCAAGTCACTTAACTTCTCTGAGCCTCAGTTACCTCATCTGTAAAATGGGGATTAAGACTGTGAGCCCCACATGGGACAACGTGATCACCTTGTATCCCCCCCAGCGCTTAGAACAGTGCTTTGCACATAGTAATCACTTAACAAATGCCATCATTATTATTATTGAGGAACAGTGAATATCTCCGAACTGCTACTGATCCTGTATGATACTTAGTGCAAAATTGTTTGTGCTTGCGTTTTCTCTCCCTTTGAGGTGGTAAACCCCTGTAAGGCAGGAACCAGGACTTCAAGTTTTTGCTACTCCTCCAAGGGCTCAGAATAAATCTTTACCTACATTAAGTGCTCAATAAATACCATTGATTCAGTATATTCGACGCCGTATCCTGCACATTCAATAGAAAACATCAGTAGCACTCGATGTCCATACGTTCAAACCCTTGTCTAACTACAGCCCTGGTAATATGTATGAGTGGTATGGATGACAACTTTGGATGCCATTCATTCTTTCAATTGTATTTATTGAGTGCTTACTGTGTGCAGAGCACCATACTAAGCGCTTGGAAGAGTCCATTATAACAATAAACAGACACATTCCCTGCCCCCAGCGACCTCACAGTCTAGATGTCCAAACATGGAAACTGATGAAATGATAGGTTTTGGAGGTGGTTGCGGAGATGGAGTTCCAGGCTTCGCTATGGTGACATTTTCAAATTTTGCTCCCAGTCATTAAATTATTCAAATGAAAAGCTTTCTCCATTTAGCTGCTCCATTTATTCTTGAGCTATTACGATACCTATATATTGTGATTCTGCGTTTTGACCTATCTTTAGGATATGAAGAGTCCACAGTTTAGTTTATGAAAGATAAAACCATGATGCCATTTGATAGTTATATTTACTGTTTATGGAATCTCCTGAAAGGTAGATTGATTTTGGCTCTATGAGTAAACCATCATTGAACACTATTATGAGTTATTTGAAAATGGGAGAGATAAAGGAGATAAATGGCCGATCTGAGTGTGGTTGGTCTTTTTGTTTGAGAGATTGCACCCGAGTTCATTTGAATAGACTGCATTTCTGAATGACAGATGATTATTTGACAAAGGACATCTGGTTTTAAGCAGAATGATCTGGCACCACACTCTGAAAGCAATGGTATTTAATACCACATTGATTATATATGTATTAATGTATGTGTGTGTATATATGTATACATCATATTTTCAAAATTTAATAGCTTCTCTAGCAGGGCTCAGTCCATGCTGACAAGGAAACGATGACTACAATGCTTAAAGTATGTTTCTCTGGTAATTCCATGAACATGACACATGTCATCCTATGATAAATTGGCCCCATGTCTGTTCAATTTCGAATCTAAAGCTCTGGAGGCAGAAGTGTTAGGAAACAGGCAGAATTCTGGCAAACAGAGGCCTCAGATGCACAAAATTAGTGTGTGTAGAACAGATAACAGAAAAAGGGATCCACACAGAGAGGAAGCTTGCATATGTTTGTTGACTTCCTGGGGTTTAGGTAGTATTGGCAGATGTTAGGTGAGGAGAAAACATCTGTAAGCATGATAACAAACATTACGCAAAATTGAAACAACAACTGTTTTGAGCACAAATGGTGTCTTGTGGTTTGGTATGCCAGTGGGAAGTAGCACAGCCTATCATCAGTCAATCAAGTGGTTGTATTTATTGAACATTTCCTGGGTGCAGAGCACTGTACTAAGAGCATGGTAAAATGTAATAGAGTTGGTAGAAATGATTCCTGCCCTCAAGAAGCTTGTGATCTAGTGGAAAGAGCACAGAACTGGGAGTCAGAAGACCCAAGTTCTAGGTCCAGCCCTGCCACTTCTCTACTGTGTGACCATGGATGAGTCGCTTAACCTCTGTGGGCTTCAGTTTCCCCACCTGTCAAATAGAGATAAAGTATCTTTTTTTCCTTTCTCCTTAAATTGTGAGCCCTTTGTGGGACAGGGACTGTGAGTGCAATTTACGAGCTTGTTCTGGACAGGGAACTTGTCCACCAGCTCTGTTATATTGTACTTTCCCGAGTGCTTAGTATAGTGCTCTGCACACAGTAAGCACTCAATAAATATGACTGAGAATGTGATCCTGAAGGTGACCAGAGCAGTAAACCAAAGACTCGACCCAAATGGGAGCTCAGCAACATTGGTAGAGTGAAGCGATTTCTGAGCTTCCTTCTCTCCAATCAAGTTCTCACCAGATTGACTTCTCTGTGTTGATGTAATGATCAGCCAACTTGAGCACACTGGTTTGAGCTGAGAAAGAGGGAAAAAGAGAAAAGCAACCTGCAAACACAACATAGACTGATCAGCCAATTTATCTGAACTACTTGCATTGATAATTAGTCTAGATAATTAGTCACAAGAAACTTTTTTTATGGTATTTATTTAGCTCTTACTGTGTGTCAGGCACTGTTCTAAGAGCTGGAGTAGTTACAGGATAATCCAGTTGGGCACAGTTCTTGTCCTGTATGGACCTCAAAGTCCTAATCCCCATTTTGCAGATGAGGTAACAGGCACAGAGAAGTGAAGTGACTTGCCAAGGTCACACAGCAGACAAGTGGCGGAGCCAGGAATAGAACCCAGGTCCACATGACTCTCTGACCTGTGCTGTGTCCACTGGACCATGCTGTTTCTAATATTTCCATCCTGTCCTCTGGTTTTCATCTCGATGTCAGGAACAGAACAGAGCAATGTCTTGGAAAAATACTTCGCTTTAAACTGAGATATAAATATTAGTGTGAGGTATTGTTTCTCTCTCCTGCTTGATTGTAAGCTCCTTGAGGGCAGGAATCCTGTATTGTAATATTATTGTACTCTCCCAAGTGCTTAGTACACTACCATGCACATAGTAGGCTCTCAATAAATTCCCTTGATTGATTGACCGATATTCCACCTCCTGAGCATTCTCAATATTTCAATACAGGTCCAAACACTAGTCTGGAGAAGCAGCATGGCCTAATAGAAAGAGGGTAGGACTTGGAGTTAGGAAACCTGGGTTCGAATTCTGGCTCCATCACTCACCTGCTATAATACTAATGGTATTAAAGTGCTTACTATGTGCCGATCACAGTTCTAAGCACTGGGGTAGATATAAGGTTAACAGGTTGTCCCACATGGGGCTCACAGTCTTAATCCCCATTTTACAGATGAGGGCATGACCATTTAACTTTTTGTACTGTAGTTTCTTCAACTTTAAAATGGGAATGAGTCTGTGAGCCCCAAGTGGAAGAGGGGCTATGTCTGATCTGGATTACCTTGCAAGTACCTAATGCTTAGCAACGTGCTTGGAATATAATAAACCCTTAACAAATACCACAATTATTATTATTAGTCTCCCCAACCAAGAGGAAGAGAAGTTGAGCCTAGGTGTAAGTGACGCTGATACAAAATTGGTATTTGAAAGTATCTTCAAATGCAAAGCAGGATTTATTTTTAATGCTACATAAATCCAAAGAGGGAAATGGCACAACACCAGAATTTCCCAGCAAAACAAGCTTTGGGCTGAAAATAAGGATCGGAGGGCTCAGAAAGAATCGAGGACCGGCTTCTCCGGCTGGCCCCTTGCCCCCGCAGACAGTCCCTCCCAGAACAAGAGTTCTTTGCCAGTCACTTTTCAACAGCTGACATGACTTCTGTCTTGGCACCATGGATGGAGTCCCAAGTGCTTTCAACAGAGCAAATACTTTGGTAGCCTTGGCAGGCTCGCTAGAGCTACTCACCAAGGAAGCAAAAAATGAGCACAACAAAAAAAGTAACACCCATTAAAAAAGAGACTAAAAATAAATGGCACCTGTATTTCCCAGGTAGAAAGCTTTACTCTCGGCCTGCTTTACATTGTTAAAGTTCATTCATTTTTATTAACTGGTGGAAATGTTTCCCAGCTCTTGGTCTGGCCAGTGTGAGAGTCATATTCAATAATGGCCCAGGAAACAGAGTTTACTGCTGAGGGAACCTTACAGAAGTAATCCATTCCCATGCCACAATCAGTCATACTTTTGAGCGCTTACTGTGTGCAGAACACTGTACTGAGTGCTTGAGAGAGTACACCAGAACAATATAACCGACACATTTCCTGCCCACAATGAGGCTACAGTCTAGAGACTGCAGCTATTACACCATTGGCCATTTCTCAAGGGAAGCCATTGGCTACAGAGGGGCTGCCAGAGAGTGCCCCCCACCCCCCCGACTATAAGCTCACTGTGGGCAGGGAATGTGCCTGTTTATTGTTGTAGTGCTTAATACAGTGCTCTGCATGCAACACACAATAAATATGATTGAAGAATGACCATGAGGACAACTGTGAAACCCATCCCTGTAACTGCAAGAATAACCCAAGAGCATTTCCTGTTTTCCAAATCATATATCATTCATTCATTCATATTTATTGAGCGCTTACTGTGTGCAGAGCACTGTACTAAGCGCTTGGGAAGTACAAGTCGGCAACATATAGAGACGGTCCCTACCCAACAATGGGCTCACAGTCTAGAAGACTGTACATCAGTATTATTCATTCATTCAATGGTATTGAGCGCTTACCATGTGCAAGGCACTGTACTAAGCACTTGGGAGAGTCCAATACAGCAACAAACAGACATATTCCCTGTCCACATTGAGCTCACAGTCTAATGGGGAGACAATCTAAAATCCTATGCAAGTGGGCAATCCCATATTAGTATCTTGGCTGAAGGGAAACACATAACCCAACATAAATAGTGGACATGTTCCCTTCCCATAACAAGCTTATATAATAATAATAATAATAATGGCGTTTGTTAAGTGCTTACTATGTGCAAAGCACTGTTCTAAGTGCTGGGGAGGGGAAACGAGGTAATGAGATTGTCCCATGTGGGGCTCACAGTCTTAATCACCATTTTACAGATGAGGTAACTGAGGTTCAGAGAAGTTAAGTGACTTGCCCAAGGTCACACAGCAGACACGTGGCGGAGCTGGGATTCGAACCTATGATCTCTGACTCCAAAGCCCGTGCTCTTTCCACTGAGCCATGCCTTATCATCTAGAGCACTATGTGGGACAAGGTCTGTGCCTGACCTGCTTATTTTGTATCTACCTAGTACCTAGTGCAGTGCTTGATGCCCAGTAAGTACTTAACAAGTACATTATTTCTTGTTGTTGTTGTTGTTATTAGATTTTTAGAATGAAGACCAATGAGACAACACATATGCATGCATACGTACCCAGTTTTTCTGAAATTCGGGGTTTGCATTCTTGAAGAATCCTGGGTTAAAAGAAATTGTTATAGTACTCAAATTACTTCCAATGCTGTGCACGTGTGCACTACTGTTTCTTCCTACACCTTATTGTGTTGGGGTACATATCAAGGATGTGGATCTCGACCAAGAGCTCAGCAGTTCCAATCTTTTATATCCTCAACCATCCCAAATTCCAGTTTGATCTTGTTTCTTTTTGCACCTGCTTGCCACCTGCTTGGGAGCCAGAGATCATGGGTTCTAATAATAATAATAATAATAATAATAATAATAATAATAATAATAATGTTGGTATTAAGCACTTACTATGTGCCAAGCAGTGTTCTAAGCGCTGGGGTAGATACAAGGTAATTAAATTGTCCCACATAGGGCTTGCAGTCTTCACCCCCATTTTACAGATGAGGGAACTAAGGCCCAGAGAAGTGAAGTGACTTGAACCAAGGTCACACGGCAGACATGTGGTGGAGCCGGGATTCAAACCCATGACCTCTGACTCCAAAGCCTGTGCTCTTTCCACTGAGTCACACTGCTTCCCTATTCCCGGCTCTGCCACTTGTCAGCTGTGTGACTTTGGGCAAGTCACTTAACTTCCCTGTGCCTCAATTGCCTCATCTGTAAAAGGGGGATTAAGACTGTGAGCCCCACCTGGGACAACCTAATCACCTTGTATCCCCCCCAGTGCTTAGAACAGTGCTTCGCATATAGTAAGCGCTCAACAAATGCCATCATTATTCTTATTTACTTCCACCTTGCCTCTTCCAGCTGGAAAAGGGTTCTTCACTTGTATTTGCTTCCCCAAACGGATTCCTAGATTTACTCCTTCTTCCTAGCTGATGGACTTTACTCTTTGGAGTTATGCAAGCAGTGCGGTCTTGTGGATTAAGAACGGGCCTGAGAGTCAGAGGACCTGAGTTCAAATCTCATCTCTGCCCCTCTTGCTTGCTGTGTGACCTTGGGCAAGTAACTTAATTTCCTTATGCCTCCATTTCTTCAACTGTAGAATGGGGATTCGATACCTGTTCTCCCTCCTACTTAGACTGTGAACCTTATGGGGGACAGGGGCTGTGTCCTGCCTGATTAACCTGTATCTATCCCACTGTTTAGAACTGTGCTTAAAAGTAAATAATAAACACTTAACAAATACTATTAATAGATCAGGCATCAGGCCAGTGGTGCTTCCCCTAATTCCTAATCAGTCACCCCTTTAATAATAATGATAATAATATTTATTAAGCACTTACAATGTGCCAAGCATTGTGCTAAGCATTAGAGTAGGTGCATATTTAGAACTCTTCAGTTTGGCTTCTGTAACAAAACAAGAAGCTTCAAATTCGATGGAAAGTAATGCCATTGGACCTTGTCTAACTTTGAGATTTGTGTATTTATGCTTTTGCCTGGCTATTCTGCAACAATTTGTTTTCTTTTAATTTACTGGAAAAATGTTAAAGTTTTGAAATACAATCCTAACGTATTCTACAACAACAAATCCAGCAGCTCTCTTCATAGCCTTCCCACATTCTTGCTGGATTTTTATATTCATAAAGAGTACAGCAAAGTTATTTTATGCTTCAATTATCCTTGTTTCAATATTTGCCTATTCTCCTCTTGTATTTCAACTATTTTTTTTCCCTAGAACTATGACAAGTCCAACCTGCATAAGCCCTCTCACAACAATACCCTGAGAGGAAATTTGATAGAATAAGAAAATATGCATTTTACAATTGATGCACACAGACGGAAAATAAACAGTTCAATAACACTGCATTAAAATTGATTGGCTTATTAAGCAATAGATTTCCCATTAAGGATCTGCCATGTGATAATGAGGCTTGCTATCAATTAAGTGATCTTATCTAGTGAATTAGAACTAGAGTTAGCCTTAAAACTGTATGATATTTTGTCTGAGTAGGGGGCATTTGCTGATGAGTCAAAGAAGAAAAGATGGAACTAGTTGGTTTGGAAGTTGGTGGTGAAAGATCGACTCCTGCTAGATTCTGAGCTCTTCATGGGCAAGTATTCTGTCTATCAACTGTATTGTACTCTCCTAAACATTTAGTACAGTGCTTTGAGCCACAGCAAGTGCTCAGTAAATACCATCATTGATTTGCTGAATGACCTCCAGGTCACCATATATACTGCAGTTCAAAATGGCCATAACTCTCCAGATTGTTCAGCCAATGCCAAGCTGTTTAATGATTTTTAAAATATGCCTTTAAGACTTTTTGAAAGAGGGAATCATAACTTTTTTTTTCTGGCAAATTCAGCAGATTGTATACTGCATTATCCAACCCGATTTGCTTGTATCCATCCCAGGGCTTAGTAAGGTGCCTGGCATAGAGTAAGCATTTAACAAGTACCAAAGTTGTTATTGTAATAGGTTACCTTATTCCCTTTAAGAGTGATAGGTGTATCAATCACTCAATGGTATTTACTGTGTGCACAACAGTGTACTGAACACTTCAAAGAATACAATGCAGTTGGTACACATGATCCCTTCCCTAAAGAAACTTGCAGTTTAGCGGAGGAGTTTACAATCTACAGTGATAAAGATAAAAACCACCTTTTGGGATAAGACCTAATTGGGATAAAATTGAGAAAACAATAGGAGAATTGGAAGAACTATTGTGAAAGATTCTTGCTTAAGAACAAAAGGTTTCCCAATCTCTATTAGCGAGCGCGCACACATTCTCACTGGTAAATTGATCTTGAATCTATCCCTGGAGGATTTCTTTGCAGCTACATAGACATGGAAGGCATATTTGAAGCAACATTTGGTTGGCATTCATTTACATAGACATATCTGAATAAGTCTCCAAAAGTTTGCCATGGCAACAAAAGCTCTGAGCTCAAACTCCTTGACACATGTGACCTGCATTTGATTTGAACGGGTATCTTAACGTAGTGTTTGGAGTTGAAACACTAGACCTATTTTTCGGGATGTCTATTGGACGGTGTAGTTTCATCCTGTTGAGTGCTTATCTTCTGTGGTACACTCTCTTGGGCACTCATCCGACATTATTGCTAAATTTAGGAGAGGGGATGTTTGGAAATAAAACTCATAAAACATTTTAAAACCACCTAGGGGATCATGAGTTGTAGGTCCTGTGGCAAAAAAAAATGATATTTCACATGGAATGTGTCAACCATATTGAAATGCTTTCTTAACTACATTAAACCAGAGGCATTTGAATAATTATCATTCAAATTTTCAGGCATTGCCAATGGTGAGCACTATGAGAAGACATGAATGAGGCCAGAGAGACCAGTAAGTTCTCAGTGTCTTGTAGAGAAGCAGCATGGCTCAGTGGAAAGAGCATGGGCTTTGGAGTCAGATGTCATGGGTTCAAATCCCTGCTCTGCCAATTGTCAGCTGTGTGACTTTAGGCAAGTCACTTAACTTCTCTGTGCCTCAGTTACCTCATCTGCAAAATGGGGATTAAGGCTGTGAGCCCCCCATGGGACAACCTGATCACCTTGTAACTTCTCTAGTGCTTAGAACAGTGCTTTCCACATAGTAAGTGCTTAATAAATGCCATTATTATTATTATTATTATTGTATGCTGGACACCCCACATTAATATAGCTATCGGGATTTCTGAGAGAAAAGCAACTGCTAAAACTCACTTGAACAATGAGTTCTCTGTGATATATTCAAGATTGTCTGTGTCCCACTCTGATGCTGAGGCAAACCAGAAGAAGGCTAGGTTGATGTGTACTGGAAATACTATTTACTTCTGCTAATCTCTATTCCTGCACACCTCATTACTTCACTTTTCCCCCAGACTCTGAATGCAAGATTTCCTTTCTTGTTTGATCAGTGTAAAGCAGAGAACACTTCATTCCTTACTGTTAATCCTGTGTGTGTGTTCATAGGCTACTTTCCACTGAAGGTGGGATTGTAGTGAAAATGTGACCTCTCCATATGAATAATAATGCAGTCATCATATTTTGCAAAGATTCAAAGGTTTACAATTCAGAACTTCCATAGGACCGTATCATTACAGTATCTGATAAATGATCCTCATTTCTATTAAGTTCTCTCTCTCATTTTAAGTTGTCACACATAAGTTTGGGCAAGAAAGAAGCTAACTGACCGCTGTAAGAAAAGCATCGTAAAGGTCATTCATTCATTCATCTAATCATATTTATTGAGCATTTACTGTGTACAGAGCACTGTACTAAGTGCTTGGGAGAGTACAATATAACAATAAACAGAAACATCCCCTGCCCAAAAGGATAATCGTAAGATACATTTTATAAAACCTTTTAGGTTCATTGAACATGTCTTGTAACCTTTGTCATTTTCTCATATTTATTGGCTAGACAGACTTGAGAATTGTTGGCTTGGTATTTTTCAAGCTCAGAGGTGGATATAGTTGATGGGAATCAGATTCCAATCTGATTGCAGGCAGGAGGGAGACTTCTAAATTCCTATTTATCTTGGCGATGGATGCTTCCAGCTTGGGTTGAAAGAGGCTTTAGGAAGAGAGAAGAGAAAGGTTTATTTATCCCCCATCTTGACTGTTATTTTTCACTCCTAAAGCAGATTGCCTGGGAAGAAAGTGATTTCAACTGGCAAAGGCGATATTTTAAATTTGTTGGTCTTCATTTTCCTTTGATGCTGAAAAACCACACTAGAAGATTAAAACAATAGGAAGACCTGGGAGAGATATGATATCTCTAAAAATCCGAAGGGATCTGTGAGATATCATTTACCTCGTTTGTCGGACGTATGAGCCAAAGACATCTTTCTGGAAGCTGAAACACATTTCTGCCTTAGAATAGTAAAGCAAGTTCTTAGTCCTGGTGCTGCTACAAGATAATCAGAGGAGTCATGGAAATGACGAGGGAGATCAACATGTTTGAACAAAGGAGAGGATGCCTTAGAATTGATAGTCTTTTTTAGCGCACTAGTACTTTACCGATAGTAGCAGTAATAGTATTAGTTGTTGTTGTTGTTGTTGTTGTGAAGCAGTGTGGCCTAATGGGGAAAGAATGAACCTGGGAGTTAGAGGACCTGGGTTCTAATCCTGGCTCTGCCACTTGTCTGCTGTGTGACCTGAGGCTGCTCACTTAACTTCTCGCTGCCTAAGTTACCTCATCTGTAAAATGGAGATTAAATCCCCCTCCCTCTGACTTAGACTGTGACCCCTATGTGAGACAAGGGCTGTGTCCTACTCGATTAAGCGCTTAGTACAGTGCTCTGCACATAGTAAGTGTTCAATAAATACAATTGATGATTACCTTGTGGCTACCCCAGTGTTTGACGCACAGTACACACTTAAATGCCATAATCATGTTTATTAGTGTAAGTAGTAGTGCTTAGATTTGCACTTGGGCTTGCACAATGTATTCACCCCTCCCTCAGCCCCACAGCACTTATTTACCTATCCGTAATTTATTTATATTAATGTCTGTCTCCCCCTCTAAACTGTAAGCACACCTTGGGCAGGGACCATGTCTACCAACTCTGCCGTATTGTACTCTCCCAAGTGCTAAGTACAGTGCTCTGCCCAGGGTGCTCAATAAATATGGCTGATACTAGTAGAAGAATAGAGCACTGTTCTAAGTGCTGGGCCAGAATGCAAAGGTGAAAATTAGATGCAATCTCTGGCTCTCAAAGGACTCACAATCCAAGAATAAAGGAAGAGAGAGGGGATGGATGACAAAGCACATAAGGAGGTCTGAAAAAAAACCCCAAACACTGTGGAGAATGAGCATGGCTGAGTGGATAGCGCACGCATCTGGGAGTCAGAAGGCATGGGTTCTAATCCTGACTCAGCCACACATCTGCTGTGTCACCTTGGGCAAATCACTTCCCTTCTCTGGGCCTCAGTTACCTCATCTGTAAAATGGGGATTAAGAGTGTTAGCCTGATGTAGGACGGGGGCTATGTCCAACTTGCCTAACTTGTATGTACCCCAGCACTTAGAATAGTGCTTGGCCCTTAGCAAGCGTTGAGCAAGTACCATTATTATTATTATTATCATCATTATAATAAAGGACTCAGACCAACATTCCAGCCCACCCAGATTCTTTCCTAAGAATTCATTAGAAATCTCAGCAAATGGCTACTGCCCAAAAAGTAATTCTCAGGGTGGGGGACCCCTGGGCCATCACTGAGTTTTGGGGTTCACATCATTTTCAGTATATAAGCATTAAGACATCAAAGTCAGGCCTTGTGATCCTGACCAAACAGTAAGCACTCCACTAGAGTATAAAATCCTAGAAGGCAGGAAACAATTTCCTTGCTTTTTTATGCCAATTATGATAACTGTGTGCCAGACACTGTACAAAGTGCTGGGGTGATACAAGATCACCACCATTAATGGTTTTTTATGGAGTGCTTACTATGACAGAGCGCTGTATTAAGTGCTTGGGAGACTACAAAATAGATTTGGCACTGTCCCTGTTACACATAGGAATCTCAGTCTTAATCCCCATTTTACAGAGGAGGTAACTGAGGCACAGAGAAGTTAAATAACTTGCCCAAAGTCACACAGAAGGCAGTTTGTAGAGCGAAGATTCAAGCCCAGTTCCTCTGACTCTGACCCATGTTCTTTCCACTATTCATCCTGTTTCTCTTGCTTTTGTGGTAGAGAAGCAGAGTGGCTCAGTGGAAAGAGCCCGGGCTTGGGAGTCAGAGGCCGTGGGTTCTAATCCTGGCTCTTCCACTTGTCAGCTGTGTGACTTTGGGCAAGTCACTTAACTTCTCTGGGCCCCAGTTACCTCATCCGTCAAATGGGGATTAAGACTGTGAGCCCCACATGGGACAACCTGATCACCTTGTATCCACCTCAGCACTTAGAACAGTGCTTTGCACATAGTAAGCGCTTAACAAATGCCATTATTATTATTATTATTATTATTCTGTGGTACTCTCCCAAGCATCCAATACAGTGCTCTACACTGTTCACTGAGCCCAAATATACTCAGTCTATAAAAGGTCTTCATATTCAGAAATGTTTGAAGATTCCACTATTTATCCATGTGATAATTATCGCATTTATTAAGTGCTTACTATTTGCCAAGCAGTGTTCTAAGCGCTGTGGTAGATACAAGGTGATCAGGTTGCCCCACATGGGGCTCACAGTCTTCATCTCCATTTGACAGATGAGGCCAGTGAGGCCCAGAGAAGTTAAGTGACTTGCCCAAGGTCACGTAGCAGACGAGTGGCGGAGTTGGGATTAGACCCGACATCCTTTGTGAACTGAAAAGACCAGTGAATGATGGACAGTATATGTACATATATATTATTTATAAATACAGAAACATGCAAATATACATGTGGTGTGTACATTTTGTTGCTTTTTAACTTAATTCTATTATTCAACCCTATCTTTTTTCCACATCTACACCTATGGGGCCTCTGAGTCTTGCCTTTGGCCGCTTGTTTTTTTTTTTTTAAAATTGTAGTCCTCTAGACTATAAACTCACTTGGGCAGGGAACTTGCCTACCCATTATGTTATGTTGTACCTTTTTTATAGTATTTGTTAAGCACTTACTAGTGCTTAGGACTGTCCTAAGTGCTGGGGTAGATCCAAGTCCAGGTTGGACACAGTTCCTGTCACATGTAGGGCTCACAGTCTTAATCCCCATTTTACAGATGAGGAAACTGAGGCCCAGAGAAGTTAAGTGACTTGCCCAAGGTCACACAGCAGACAAGTGGTAGACCCGGGAATAGAACCCAGATCTTCCTGTCTCCTAGGCTTTTGCTGTTTCCACTAGACCACGTCGCTTCTTGAGAGAAGCGAAGGTACAGTGTACCCTTGTACACTGTAACTGGTCAATAAATATGATTTAGAGTACGATAATATTAATTCATATTGGAACCTTTTTTGTGCAAGTAGTGTCTTGCATTGACTTGTTCACACTGTCGTTATCACATACAGGTAAAAATCACTTAAAATATATCAGTTCTTAACCTACTCTTCCATGTGCCTAGGCCATTTGCAGATTCAGCCGACTGCATTTCTCTGATTAGAGTCAGGCCACCAATTGTTTTCACTGAGCTTCTTTGCTGTGAGTCAACCATGCATGTCATCCTGCCCTCAGTGAGGGGTTTGAAAAACTTTTGACTGTAAGCTCCTTATGGGCAGTCTACCAACTCTGTTAAATTGTGCCGTCCCAAGCACCCAATACAATGCTCTGCAAACAGTAAGCATGCAGGGTATCAGAATGATTGATTGGTTTTGATGACTTGCTTCATGCTATTTTTTCAGTGCTCCATTTGACTAAAACCTTTGATGGTGATAGAAATGGGTGTTATTTGGCACGATCCCTAATGATGAAATATTGAGAAATTGATGCTGTCAAGGAGGACATTCTAAGGAGCCATTTTATCTTTCAAATCTGACCTTGCTTTTGCAACATAGGCTACTCTAATCAGGAGGGCTAAGGATCAAATTGGTGGCACAATTTGTAACGTTTTTCGTCTTTGTTCCAGTGCTTACTTCAACCTCTAGGGTATTATCAAAATATGGGCTGTGGACAAAGCTGGAATCCATATTTGTCCTTAATACAGACAATATTCATTCATTCAATGGTATTTGAGTGATTACTATGTGCAGAGCACTGTAGTAAGCACTTGGGAGAGTAGAGTGCAACAGAGTTGGCAGGCATATTCCCTGCTCACAATGAGCTTATTGTGTAGAGGGAGATTGACATTAATATATAAAAATATATAATATGTAATTTCCTATAGGTATAGTATATATGAATTTACAATATAATCTGTTGTATTTACAATATATCATTTATATAATAAATTATAGTAATGGCATAGAATGAGGCAATTATGTAAGATATTAATAATAGAATAATACAGTAATGAAATACAATAATAGAAACAACAGTGGAACAGAATCAAAGAGGAGCAGAGTGAAAGCTCCATGGGTTTAAGGAATCATATTGAAATTTGTGAAACAGGTTAAGAGGATCACATGTTTAGAAAAGGGACCTTACTCAGTAGCCATGGACGTTATAGATATCTTGA
The DNA here is from genome assembly GCF_015852505.1 of Tachyglossus aculeatus. Taxonomy (NCBI): domain Eukaryota; kingdom Metazoa; phylum Chordata; class Mammalia; order Monotremata; family Tachyglossidae; genus Tachyglossus; species Tachyglossus aculeatus. The sequence goes on from NC_052088.1 coordinate 24,931,215, forward strand.
AATTTTCTCTTGGTTTTAAGTACATGTAAACTTAGAATAGCTGGAGAACGATATTACTATCAAAACCAAGTACATTATATTATTAGCTTATTTATCCCATCTGAGTCCATGGCAGGACCTGAGAGAAACTCTCCCTGTCCTTCTCGGCTACACCAGATTTCTGCTGTCTGAGAAAAAAACCTGGTCTGCCTCAACAGCAATCAAACATTTTCTTTTAAGTGCTTACTTTGTGCCAGGCACTGTACTAAGCAGTGGGGTGGATATGAGTTAGGTTGGACATGGTCCCCGTCTGACATGGGGCTCACAGTTTTAATCCCCATTTTACAGTTGAGTAACTGAGGCACAGAGAAGTGAAGTGATTTGCCCAAGGCCACACAGCAGGGAAGTGGAAGAGCCGGGATGAGGACCAACCTACTGTTGACTCCCGAGTCCGTGCTGTATCTACTAGGCTGTGCTGTTTCCCAGCGCTGCCTGTTCTGCTCTTTTACCCACAGTACCCTATTGCTCTTCTTGCACAATTTTGTTTTAAACATCACTGTCCTCGTTTTTGACATCGTTTCTGAGCTTTTACTGTTTTGTCTTTTCTTGTATATGTCCCCAGTCCCCTCTTCCCCGTTTATTCATAGATGGTAAGCCCCTTGGGAGACAGAACCATGGCTAATTTTCAAACTTGTGAATAGGCACTTCATAAATACTACTGTTATTCCTGCTTCTCTTTGTCGTCCAATTAATCCTAGATTAATAATTTTGAACATTCCCCTTCCAAAAGCTAAATGAAATTTTTAAACATTCCCTTGAAGGAAAGAAAACACAGTTCTTATCACTGCAACCTATAGTAGGAAAGTGCTCTTCAGGGTCATTAGCCTAAAATAAAGGACTCTGGGAATTCCAACCTACTGCATATTTAATCATTCATATCGGCTTGTTCCCCCCATTAGATTTTAAGCTCCTTGAGGGCAGGAACTGTGTCTTCTCCTTGTGGTTGCCCAAACATGCAGTTCAGTGCTGTGCATATAGTAGGTATTCTGTACATGGCGCTGCTGATCAATTGACTGGTGTTATTTACTGAGCACTTACTGTGGTAGAGACTACACTAAGCCCTTAGGAGAGTTCAGTACAGTAGAGTGAGTAGACACGATTTCTGCCCTAAAAGGAGTTTACAGTCTAGTGGGAGCAAGTGATGCTTTTCTAATTTATTTTCCCATCTCTTCTCCATTTTCCTTGTTTTGAATATGGAATTTTGCAGAGTGAAAGCTATATTTAACATGTGTGTTAATATAATATTCTAAATTTCGTTTCTCAAATGAACGTTTTCAAGAAGGAATATACTTTATTCATCTCATCATCTGGGATCCCCTGGCTTGCAATACTCTCAATTTCAGAGGAACTAAAATCATGTTTATCTGCCTTTACTTTTTATGGAGCAACTTGTGATATTAAAATGTCTATACTCTGAAATATATCTGAATGCTGAAACATATGTCTTTCCAAGAGCAAAATGATGGAATATTAACACATTTTGCTTAGCTTGGAATCTAGAAAATTTTCCTGTGACAAATAATCTAAGATCAATTTTCACCTTTCACCCAAGGGAAGAAATTGCATTAATTGCTTGCAACTTTGCCCGTATGGCCTCCAAATGCAGAAACTGTTAGAAAAAGCTTGTTGCTTTCAGTGAAAATACTTCAGACACGAATAGAAGTAACTGGATAGTAACTTTTCCATTGTCAGTAATCCGCCAATTTCCTGGGGCAGTGGAAACCAGCATGGTCTTTCTTGAAAATTTAGAGAGTATTAACACCAGTTTAGCCTTTCCTCAGGTGAGACAATAAAACATTTCACATTCTAATGAAAATAAACTGTGCTAAGTCATTTTTTGGCTTCGGAATCTCAATCCTCCTAAAACTGGAGAATTAAATTAAAGAAGGATCAACAAGCTGCGCACAGCATGGAGGAACATGAACCAGTGATTCTGACATTTTTGGAAATATGAACCTAATCAGAGTTAGGATCTTTGAGAATCTATCAACTGTAGTTTTATCAGATGCCTCTACACCTTACCTCACACTAGAATATTTGCTGTTACAGCATGTATTATATATTTGGTTTTGAGAGACTGGTACTGTGCCCAAAGACATAAAAAGCCTGTGTTCTTTCTTCTTAGTATCGTGTCTCTGAGCCCAGAAATCATTCAGGAGTTCCCGTGACAAACAAGAAGATTAAGTGTGAGAAAACACAGGGAAAAAAGAAACAGTTGAGAATGAAGAAGAATCAATAGGATTAGAAAAAACTGTGCTTATTAATACTTGTAGAGTGAAGAAATATGGCAAAATTAAGAGCTAAATGATAGATTGGTTTTTCTCCCTTAGGAAATATACTCAATGCATAGCCAAACAAAAGAGAAATTCAGATTACTTTTAGCAATCCAACTGAGGAGGGTTAGTCCACATGAGCCTGAAAGTCAGAGGACTTAAATTCTAACCCCAGCTCTGTCACTTGCCTGGTGTGTGATCTGTTTCCCATTTTCTTCACCTGTAAAATGGGGATTCAATACCAATTTTCCCTTCCTCTTTGACTGTGAGGATCAGGTACTATCTTGATATGATTATCTCATGTCTACCCTACCACTTGGTACAATTGTTATTATTACTATTATTATTATGGTAAATTTTAAGGGCTTACTATGTGCGAAGCACTACACAGTAAGCACCTAAAGACCCCCTAATAATAATAATAATAATAATAATAATAATAATAACAACAACAACAACTTTGGAGAACAAATTGAATTTCCTGACTGTAGGGACCGATGGACTCATCTCTCAGCATGTTCAGGCTGAGCTTGGAGGAACAGAGTGTACAGACTTTAATGGAGAAATATGATCCTTGAGGGTAGGGCGTGGGAGTCAGAGGTCATGGGTTCTAATTTCGGCTCTGCCACTTGTCAGCTGTGTGACCTTGGGCAAGTCACTTAACTTCTCTGTGCCTCAGTTACCTCATCTGTAAAATGGGGGTGAAGACTGTCCCACGTGGGACAACCTGATTAACTTGTATCTACCCCAGTGCTTAGAGCAGTACTTGGCACAAAGTAAGTGCTTAACAAATACTAACATTATTATTGTTATTATTATGTCTACAGACTCAATTGTAGTATACTCTACCAAGCCCCTAGTACAGTTCTCTGCAGACAGTAAGCACTCGATAAGTACCACTGACTGATTGATTGATAAGGCTACCTAGGTAACTTTACTTCCAGTGAAACACGAACTCCCTTCTTACCCGCTCATCCATCATTGACAGGATTGGGCTGACTGTGATTATAATAATAATAATAATAATATTTGTTAAGTATTTGCTATGTGCCATGAACTGTTCTGAGTACCTGAATAGTTACAAGATATTCAGGTTGGACACAGTTCCTGTCCCATATGGGGCTCCCAGTCTAAGTAGAGGGAATAGGATTTAAGTCCCATTTTATAGATAAGGAAACTGAGGCACAGAAAAGTTAACTTGTTTAAGGTCACGCTGCAGACAAATGGTGGAGTTATTGTGACACAGGGCACATTTGCTGTGCATGTTCACCTTTCCTCTGCTCTGCATGCTCGCTTTTCCTAAACTGACTATTTTCTTCTGGAAAATGTATCTAGTTTGGAGTGTGGGAGCAGAGGTGTCAGGCATTCCTTGCAATCATGTAGAACTTCAAAGTGGACAAAACCCAGGAAGCAACCGGAGGGGTAATTAGTTAATTAGGCCCCAAATGGAAAGAATCAGATGCCTGAGGAACCAGTGACTAATTTCATTTTAGGATGTAATTCCTTGAGGGCAGGGATTGTGTCTTCTAACTTTTCTGCACTCTCCCTTATGTGTAGTACAGTGCTCTGCACACAGTAGGGGCTCAACAAATAATATTGATCACGAGGATGACGATGATGTGAGAAACAGTGGAAAGAGCACAAGCCTAGGAGTCAGGAGACCTGGGTTCTCCAACCGGCTCTACCACTTGCCTGATTTATGACCTTGAGCAAATCATTTAACTTCACTAAGGGGATTAAATAATGTTTTCCTTAATTCCAGGCTATCTCTTCTAGGATTTTATTCAGGTTCCTCAAACTTATCCAACATCAAACTTCTCATCTTGTTGGGGTATTTTTAATGCTACCTGTTAAGCACTTACTAGGTGTCAAACACTGTTCTAAGCATTGGGGTAGATATAAAATAGTACTCCCTCCTAAACCCTTTCCTTCTCCTGCCTTTCTCATCTCTGTTGACAACAGCACTATCCTCCCTGTCCCAGGAGCTTCTCAATTTCATTGTCTACTTTGACTAGTGTTTTTCAGTTCTCACAGTTCTCCCCCTGCAAACATTTCCTGCATCCACTCATTCCTCTCTCCACCACCGTTATCATCGTTCAAGCACGAATTGCACCACTGTTAGATTATTGAATCAGCTTCCTCACCAATCTGTCTCCAGACTCTGACTGCTTGAGTCCCTACTCCAAGCTGTGGCTCACAATGTCGTCTTGACACCTCATTCAACACACTTCTGTCCACTCCTCAAAGACACCAATGGCTGTCCAAGTTCCCCCGCATCCAACAAAAAATGAGCATTGACTTCAAGGCTCCCCACAGCTTTCTTTTTCTTATGTACTGACAGTCTTCCCCCAATACTCTACGTCTCACACTCTAAAGATCTCCTACTAACTTTATCCCTTCTGGCTCCCACCCTCAACCCCTTCCTCCTGCTGTTCACATAGTCTACAAGTCCCTCACAAAGTCACCAGACCATGGCTCCTCCCATCTTCAAAGCTCCTTTAAAATTCTTCCTCTTCAAAATGCTCCACCACCTCCACCTTTCCTCGATTTCCAACATTACAAGTCGAAACAATCCAACAGTCACCTTTAGTAATTCTGTATTTATACTTACCCTCAGCTCTTATATGTGTGTGAATGTGTGTGTGCATGCATTTGACATACGCACACATATGTTCAAAATGAATATGCCAGCATGTACTGTTGCAGTAAATCATAATAATTCAATTTAAACATGTGTGTGCTTGTGTCAAATGCATGCACACATACATTCACACACATAAGAGCTGAGGGTAAGTATAAATACAGAATACTAAAGGTGACTGTTGGGTTGTTTCGACTTGTGAGAGAAATCTATCTGATCCTCATTCTTCCTATTATCGCAATTGTAAATATTTTACAATTCTTGTCTCTCCATTTAGATTGTACGGTCCTTGATGGCAGGAAATATGTCTTTTGCTTCTGTTATACTTTTATTATGCTCTCCCAAGTGATTAGTACAGTGTATTATACTTAGTAAGTGATCAATAAATTCTATTATTATTACTATTACTTTTAGGACAGACTGCTCTGCACACAGTAAGTGCTCAATAAATATGATTGAATGAATGGACTGTATTCCATACTAATGTGGCACAGATATTTTTTATGGTATTTAAGCACTTAATATATACCAGGCACTATACTAAGCTCTGGGGCAGATACAAGTTAATCAGGTTGGACACAGTCCTTTTCCTACGTGGGTCTCACTCTCAATCCCGATTTAACATGACTATCAACTCTGTTAGTTTGCACACTCCCAAGTACTTAGTAGACTGCTCTGCACACAGTTAAGTGGTCAGTAAATATGATTTTTACGGGTGATGTAACTGAGGCACAGAAAAGTTGTGACTTGCCCAAGGTCAAATAGTAGACACGTGGCAGAGCCAAGATTAGAACCTAGATCCTTCTGTCTCCGAGGCACGTATTTTTTCTATTAGGCCACACTATCCCTACACTTGTTCTATAGCACATATACACACATGCACACATATGCATACACACACACAAAACCTCTACCTCCTCATTCTCCCGCCCCATACAATTCACTGGATAGCTTTAGAATGGTTCTGAAGCACATTAAAAAGGAAATTTAACACAGAGAATGACATATGTGACACACTTTAAAAATATAAAGCCTCTACTTATATTTCTGGCAATAAAAAATAATCCAAGAGTATTGAACCCCCACCTTCTAACAAATCCTGGGGTAAAGGGGTGGTGGGTTGTGAACAGGAGGTTAATCTGTGAAGGCTCCGTGCAGGAGGTGAGTTTCTGTAAGGATTTTGTAAATCTCCAAAGACATTCTTTATTGTCCAGGTGTTGCAGCTGGTACTTCAAATTTTCCTCTCGTGTTGCTACCTCTGAAGGGTTGAAAAGAGCAGGAATCTATTTAAAAAGGTAATCTTGATGTACTGGAATTAGATATTGTGAACAGAACTGAGTTCAGATGGCACTAATACTTTAGGGAATAAATTTTGGTTTGGTTCATAGCCGTCTCCACATGCTATGTTTTATATGTTAGGGTAATTTAAAGGGTTTTTTTTCCCTGCTTTGGCACAGTTGAAATTTGGTGTTTTTAAATGACTTTGCTATTGCCTCCTTAGCAAATCCATCCATATGTGATCCCATGATTAAGACAGAAAAATGCAAGTTAGACAGTATCCTTGTGGAAACAACCTAAGATTCATACAATTAGAGCCAGACAACTCAGATCCAAATGTTGTCACATGAGAAAGCATTAAATACTCTATTCTATAAATTATTTCTCTCAGAAACAAGCAGTCAGCAAGTATAAGAGCCAAATCTAAAGAACTGTAGCCCTCTTAAACCTTTTCTAGATTTTAAAAGAGTATTCCACTGTAATGTACTTCTTATGGAGACAGATTATTTGCCTTGCAACATTCCGCTAATTAAATTAGCTAGAAATAATTGCTTGAGCATCAGAAGGTTCAGATTGTCATTCCAAAGTATTATGACAGTATTATTATCATGCATTTGATAAAATACATTAACCCTCTGAGTCATACGTGGAGTTGGAACCTGAGCAGATGCTCTCTCTAGACTGTGAGCTCCTTGTGGGCGGGGAATGTGTCTCTGCAGAGTTTAGTGACAGCAGCAGAAGACAAACCAGACAGATGTACAGCAGTTAGTGATGTAATTGATAATCATAATAATTATGGTATTTGTTACGCTCTTACTAGGTGAGCCCGTTGTTGGGTAGGGACCATCTCTATATGTTGCCGACTTGTACTTCCCAAGCGCTTAATAGAGTGCTCTTCACACAGTAAGCACTCAATAAATCAATAACTATGATTGAATGAATGAAAAGCACTGTTTTAAGCCCTGAGGTAGATACTAGTTAATCTCAGAACAGAGAGAATAGTAGCAATAGTAGTATTTATTAAGCACTTCCTGTGTGCAGAGCACTGTCTTAAGTGCTGGGAAAGAATACAGAAATGGAAATTTTCGAGAAGCTCTCAAAGCTTAAGGAGCACTGTGTCCTAGTGGAGTCAGAGGACCTGGGTTCTAATTTCAGCTCTGCCACATGCCTCGCACCTGTTGTGTAACACTAAAGTCACTTAACTTTTCTGAACCTCAGTTTCTTCATCTGTAAAATGGGAATTCAGTATCTGTTCTTCTTGCACGCCCTCCGTGGAACTGGGACTGTGCCTGACCTTAGTAACTTGTAACATCCCCAGTGTTTAGAACAGTGCTTGACATATAGCAAGCACTTAACGAGTACCAAAATTCTGATTATTGTTATTATTATTATTTAAGCAAGAAGGCAAAAATTAAAATTTAACAAATCTTACGGTGCACCAAGGGACTAACGTAAAATGCAGATGATGGTGAGAGAATCTTCAGACAAGCATCTATCAACATACATTTATGGACTTCCCACAGAGTGTAGAGCCCTGATAAAGGTGTACAGAGAGAAGCATAACCCAGTGGAAAAGATCGTGAAACTTGAAGTCATGAGACCTGGACTGTATTTCCACTTTGTCACTGATTTGTTGTGTGACCATGGCCACGTTACTTAAAATCTTTCAAAAAATAGTATTAAGCACTTAATATGTGCCGGGCACTGTACTAAGCTCTGGGTAGATACAAGACAATTAGGTTGGTCACAGCCCCTGCTCCATATAGGGCTCACAGTCTTAATCCCCATTTTACAGATGAAGTAATTGACACAGAATAGTTAACTGACCCCCCCATGATCAAATAGCAGACAAGTGGTGAAGCTAGGATTAGAATCCAGTTCCGCTGACTCCAATCTCATGCTCTTCCTACCAAGCCATGTTGCTTCCCTTTTTGTCTGGTTTCCAAATCTATAAAATGCACACTCTCTCTATCTCTCAGATTGTGAGGCCTGGGTAGAACAGGACCTCTGTGTGAAATCTGAATATTTCGTAGCTACCTCAGTGATTCGGCACATTGAAAGCACTTTAATAAATACCACAATTATTAAAAAACAAAGTAAAGGAGGTATGAGCTCGGTCTCTCAAAGGGCCAACAACCTAATAGGGGAAACGAGGCATTCGCTTAACATGTGTAAATAAAAATGGTAATGGACAAATGTGCACCACGGGAAAGGGAAATAGTGTGGCCTGGAGTGGAAAGAACACGAGGTTGAGAGTTAGAGACCTTGGCTTCACTACTTGCCTGCCATGTGACCGTGGGCAAGTCACCTGATCTGTGAAATGGGGATTAAATCCTACTCCCTCCTACTTAGAGTGTGAGCCCTATGTAGGACAGGGACTCCATCTTACCTGATTATATTGCATCTAGCCCAGTGCTTGACATATAGTAAGTGCTTAACAAGTCCCCTAAAAAAGGGGCTGGATCAGGAATTGTGCTGGTGTATGGGTGAATTAGTGGGATTGATTGAGCAACTTTCCTAGAGGGAATGAGCCCTGGGCTTTGGTTTAAAGAAGAGATTGGCGTTCCGCAATTCTAGTATAATTTGGGCAGACTTGGATTCAAGAAAGACAGAGCTAGATGGAAGAGACATCCAACATGATAATCTGGTCCAGATGGAGGATGTTATTGAGGCCTACTTTATGACGAGGGCAGACAGTTAGTCCAAACAGTGCATGGAGGGCTTTGAAAGCTACAGATAGAAGTTCCTGTCTGGTGAAAAAGGTGTTTGGAAGGCATCGCAGAGGTCAAACAATCAGTCAGTCAATAGTGTTTACTGAGAACTTACCGTGTGCTAAGCACTGTGCCAAGCTTTTGGGAGGATAAAATAGATTTAGTCAACACTATCCCTGCCATCAAAAGAACTGACCACCTAGTGGGTGTAAATGGAGTTGTGGAAATTGCTACTCCAAGTAATAGACGTACAAACTGCCTTTAGCTGCCAAGTGTCGAATAATAGCTCATTATGGGCAGGGAATATGTCTGCATCCTATTGTACTCTCCCAAGCACTTTAAACAGTGGTTTGCACATAGTAGGTGCTCAATAAATACCACTGATTGATTGGTTCAGAGTGGGTGGAGTCTGAGATGCCAGCTAGGAAGGAGAATCACAGATCCAGTAGTGACAATACCAGGGCGTGAAGGAGGGATTTGTTGACCTTGACGGAGTGAGATGGTTTTTTTTTTTGGGGGGGGGGAGCGGCGGGAGGGTGTTAATGGCAAATCCAATGAAAGTGACTGTTCTTGGTAGCTGATTGATTGGGATTGGTGGAGGGTAGCAACAGAGAGGTATTAAAGATATCCCCACATTAAGCTTTTCCAATCTTTAGTTTCTATTTTCTTCTTTTGGTAGTAGTGACTGTACTGGGTGGATGGACTCCAGACCAGACTCAAGGGCCTTTTACAATGAAGCCTCAGCAAAACTAGCGCATGAGAGCCAGTAGTCCACGAGTATTAAGTTCATTTTTCTCAACCCTTCACTTTAAGGAAACTATCCATTCTGCTATTTTCTTTTGCTTCCGAAGAGACATTTATCTCGGTGCCAAAGTGAACCAAAAGTGAATCCCCAAATAGAAAATAGTTCCTCTGGAAAACGAATGCATGCTCTTTTTTTTGGAGTCGCATTGGAGTCTTTCTCTAGGTGGGTTTGTGGGAGAATCTCAACAAACTATTATTTGTGCTAGTCGAGTTACCAGGAGGTGGTTTAAGGAAATGGAACTCTTAAATAGAGAGACAAAGGTCAAAGACGAGCAAAGTCTTAGCCTGTAAAATATACATCGCGGCATGCAAGCTTCTAACTGCGTACAGTGGGAGTCCACAGGGAGTCAGTAGGAGAGCTTTTAGTTTGCATCTGTGACTTATTACTATGACATGACACTATTACATTTTGGTTTTTAGCATTTTTAAAGAGTAGGTAATAGTTATGAGAGATGAAGAACTCAGAATTAAGTACTAGAGTTATACACAGAAGGGTAATTTGGTTTTGATATATTAGCCTGGGCCTGTTAACTAATAATACAAATTTTTAAGTAGCATCTCACCAAGTATGAAAAAGAGGTAGCATCATTATTAATGTCTAAACTATAGTGTGTTTCACACAGGATTACAGTAAAGGTCAGACCATGTTTCTCTGAATTAAAAGCTATTCTGAGCTATAGCATTCCTAATCAACTCAGACCTAAAGGTGCATAGCTCAGTTATAATGAGGCACAATGAATTTAAATAAACTGTGAGGTACAGAATAGTGATTTATAAATACACTGTGGTATCCTTTTAACTCATTAGCCATGAATGATACTCCATATTTGCGACGAGTTTTGCTGTAAAACTATTTTTTAATCACAATATTTCTTATTGAAAGTGCCTGATGTCCCTATTTCTTTTTTATATATGGAAAGCGAACTGCAGTGGGTGCTGCCGTTTTATTCCCGGGTGTAGGCCGTTCCAGGCAGGAAGCAGTGAAAATCCTCTCAGGGACATTCCGTACTTTAACCGTTTGGATCTGCATACCCTATTTTTCAAGGTCCTATGGGTAGAATTACCCAGGGAACAATGAATCAGGTTGAGGGTTGTATGTGAGTCTACTTTGTGAAATTCAGTTACCCACCGTATCCGCTTGGAAGAATTCTTAATGCAGACAGGGAATCCGATTGTGCATTTACTTAAATTAAGCAAACAGACTCAGATGTTTGCTCTGCCAAGGGCGGACAAAGTAACCCAAACCATGGGGTAGTTTGAAGAGGGTCACCCATAGACTGAGACTGCTGTGGTTCATTTATTCATTCGATTGTATTTATTGAGCGCTTACTGTGTGCAGAACACCATACTAAGCGCTTGGGAAGTATAAGCCAGCAACATATAGAGATGGTCCCTACCCGACAACGGGCTCACAGTCTAGAGCTGACCATAGTCATTGCGATGCAAGGAAGGGCCCCAGCATGACACTTGATGACTCTGACAACTTCCTTACCTCGACACTTCATAATAGTAATAATAATAATTGCTAAGCACTTACTATGTGGCAGGCACCGTACTAAGTGCTAGGATAGATACAAGCAAATTGGGTTAGACACAGTCCCTTGCCAGCTCACTGTCTCAATCCCCATTTTGCAGATGAGGTAACTGAGGCACAGAGAAGTGAAGTGAAGCCCAAGGTCACACAGCAGACATGTAGCAGAGCTGGGATTAGAACCCATGACCCTCTGACTCTTAGCCCCATGCTGTATCCACTACACCATGCTGTTTATTCTTAGCTGCTGTTGTTGCTGGGCTCCCAGAGGGGTCAAGAACCCTGGGGAACCAGTGATTGTGGCAGTGGTGGCTATGCACTTCATCTTTAATTTTTGCCAGTGCTGCTACCATCTGCTTATGGTTGGCCTCCCTGGAGTTTTCATCTTGCTGGGAACTCCGGAAGAAGCAGGACAGTAGGATGAAAGAAGAATAAGACTGGGGCTGCTGCAGTGCCTTGGGGCACCTAAATTGCCAAGTCCCAGTGCATAAGTTGTGGGAACAAAGATGGACCCAAGACAAAGCCATTCCCTGTATATGTATATATGTGCTTGTGTGTGTAACCAGGAACAATCACTATGTGTACATGAAGCAGACAGGACGGTTACGTCTCCGCTCATAGTTGAATTTCACCATTAGTGGCATCTTCTTCTAGTAGGTAAGAATGGTGCGTGCGCACAAACACATATACGCACACATACACACACACACACGGATATAAGATCATGTATCTGAGGGGGCATCTGTAAGTGAGAAACAGTGTGGTCTAATGGATAGAGCACAGACCTAGAAGTCAGAAGGACTTGGGTTGTGATCCCAGCTTTGCCACGTCTGCTGTGTGACCACAGCAAGTCACTTCACTTCTTTGCGCTTCAGTTTCTCATCTGTAACATGGAGATTAAGACTGTGAGCCTCATGTGGGACCGGGACAGGGTCCAACCGGGTTAGCTTGTATCTATCACAGCACTTAGAACAGTGGCTGGCACATAATGAGCTCTTAGCAAATATCATTTAAAACAGCGTGTATTTGCTTATTACTCTGCACACAGTAAGCGCTCAGTGAATGCGATTGAATATGAGTTGGAGTATACTTGAGCATCCACTGGGTGTGGGGTTGAAAAGGGACAGGGCCTTAAGGGAGGAAAATGAAGGCTAGGGGTGGGTTAATGGGAATATTTCAAAGAACTGAAAGTCAGAAAGTTCCAATTTTAGATCTCCGTTCCACTCAGTTTTTCTCAGATCTTGTCAGAAAGTGATGTAACGAAAGCAGTGCCTTAGCTTCCACATGGAAGCAATGAATCCTGTTCTCCCTACGGAGGGAGGACTTATGAATATATGTATATATCCTACACACAGGCATAGGATCTGCATACACGTGATTGTATATATGTGTGCGTATGCATAGCTAACAATTATGCATATAATAGATAACTCTGTTTCTTTCCTGGAAAAGTAGGCATTGTGTTGAAGAAATATCTGATCTGAGGCTGCCAAGAATACTGTGGGATATTACATATCTCAATATCCTCCTGGCATTCTTCTCTTTGGTAGCTTTACAGTGAATAACTTGTAGGCTAAAGCCACACCTCATCCCCAGGCATGCCTGCTAGATGGTAGGGAGCTAAAAGGAGAGAATGTGCTTGCTCTCTGGAATGAGGAAAGTTTTAGCTGACCAAATGGTAGTCATTTCATCTACTCTTGCAGTAAGTGATTATCCCACTGAAAGTTCGTGATCTGCTATCAATTCCCCATCTTCAAAAGAGTCACCACATAAGAGGCCTTTTCAGGCAAGCAGGGGTTCGTCTAAATAGAAAAACATCCTCTGCATCTCATCTTAATTTTTTTGCAGTTGATGAAATGTTTTGAGCATCAGTGGGATTTGGAGATTACCATAATTTCTCCTCAGATGCACATCTGACAGGGGCAAGGAGCTCAGAGGCTCAGACATAGAGGTCCTTTTCCCTTTAAATGAGGGCAGGCATGGAGAGGGTGATTCGTACACAAATCACACTCTGGATTTCCTGTGGGCTTCTGGAATCCTGCTCTCAGGTCAACTCCAAATCTAATTAGGAATTGACTGAAAATTGGAAGGTGATAGGAAAATGCCAAATGAAACCTTTAGGCATTTTCAAAGAAGAGTGTAAACAAGTATGTAAAAAAAAAAATAAGCTGGAAGGTAGCAATAGGTTGATCCATATGGATCTTTTAAGAAGTCTGAGCTCCAAAGAGATTGTCTGTCAGGGATCATCATCATCATCAGTAGAATTTGAGCTGAATTCAACTGCTGCACACTACAAATGTATAAGTGGAAAAAGTGGAGTGTTGGATCTGTGTAGTGGTGGTAGAAGTAGAAGCAATAGTGGTATTAGTGTTTACTGAGGACCTATTTGGTACCGTGCAATGTACTAGGCACATGGGAAGAGAGACTCACTTTAGGAAATGACATTTAACTAATCCGATCTAAGCCCTAATCCTTATAACCCTGTTTTCAACACTGAAATACTCATCATTTCCTCAGGAAAACAGGGCCGGGTTTGATTTGTTCATTTCTTTGCTCCCTCAGCCCTAGATTTTAACTAGGGGATATCTGTTTTCACAGCGGTTGTACATCCCAACTCCATTTCCTAAATGCTGGTTGAGGGATGAACATTTGTTTGCAAATGTGTACAAAGCCAATGTTTGGTTTGTCAATGAAAATTACTTAAACCAGAAGAAAATAGCTCATAATACATAGACCATTTTTTAAAAGATGCCGGTTAGTTGATGACCAGGATTTTATCAAAACTTAATATAGAGGATGAGTCATTGAGAATTTCCCATTCTCCAGTATAATATACATATACATATAAATACATATATATACATATGTGTATCTATATATACATATATATGTGTGTGTGTGTGTATAGACACATCCGTATGTATATAATGTAAAAAGATTAAAAACCATGAAAAGAGAGTTTCTGCCGTTGTTTATAATATGAAGCATCCTGTTTGCTTTGTTCTGTGGGTTGCTTAATATATCATTCAGGTCTACATGCTTCTTTCTCCTGATATTTCTTTTATACTGTCAGATCCTGCCATGACAATTCAAATCTAAAATTGTCTGAAACTATCTAAGTCACAACAAATCTGCTGTGTGAATAAAATCTTTATGGAGAGCTGTGAGGTTTCCAAGGCACATGCATAATAGAAATTCAATATCACTTCATTTGCGAAGAGGCAGGACTACCAATAGCTGTGTTTCATGGAGTCCCACAAATTGTACTATGAAAAGAATGATTACGACAGAAAGACAGGGCTAAGTATAGGAGCCTGGTAAATGTATTTCACAATCAACTGTGTGAATCATCTTGAGGATGGGGGAGGGAGAGGGGCACTACCTAGGAATGCACCTGCATATTAGAAGATTCTAATCAAATTCTATATTATGTGGCATCTGCAAAATCATATTCCTTTCTAGCGCAAGAGCTCAGTTCAGCTGGCTGGAATGATAATCCATGCAGGATACTTGGAAAGGGAAAATTTGAGTCTAGCTTCCTTCAGTGAATTTCCATAGAACAAGAGAAAAAGCCCATTCCTCTCCTCCTGCAACCCTCCACCCCACAAAAGTTCAACCCCACCTCCGCCAAAACAAGTTCAACACGTCTAAAGATTGGTATCTTTCAATTTAATTCAATTGTATTTGAGTGCTTACTGTGTGCAGAACACTATACTTAAGAGCTTGGGAGCGTACAGTATAATAATAAACAGACACATTCCCTTCTCTCAACGAGCTTTCATTCTTCATCTTCCTCATCAATTTAGAAGTTATTTTGGTTTCAAGATCATTTTCAAGATGACTTTCAGTGATGAAGCCAAACTGGACTAGAAGGGGGTATAGTGTACATATAGCATACATTTCACATGTCCGTGAATTGGTACTTGTATGAACATTCACTTCTGATTAAATTTCAGTGTGTGCAAAATACATTATTGAAAGCAATGTGTCATCTTAAAAAATAATTAAAATAAAAAATAAAAATAATCAGTGGAAGGGGACCATTTTTGAAAAACCTTTCAAAATTTACAACTCATATTTCAAATGTTCTCATTTTTTGTTTTTTAACTTCATGAGGAACTGATTCCTGCTGTAACACTGTAGATTCTGGTCAGGTCTGTTATGGGTGCGAAAGTCATAGTCCAACTCACTCTGAAGAGAACAGGTCCTTACTGAAGTCACTTCCAGGGTAATGAGATGATTCTCATGAGAGAAGCATCATGGTCTAGTGGAAAGAACATAGGCCTGGGAGTTAGAGGACCTGGGTTATTACTATTAATTATATTTATTGAGCGCTTACTGTGTGCAAAGCACTGTACTAAACACTTGGATGCTCTGCCATATGTCTGTAGACTTGACCTCAAATCTAAAGGTTCATCATAGGACTCTGTACCAAACTTGAACTTCTAGTCATATAGGATCCATTTTGGGTTCAGCTGGGATAGGACTTGCCATCAAGGCACACTACTCCCCCCTAAAACTTACATGGTGGAAGACTCCCTAGGTTAATTGATCCTCAGCTTTTACCTAGTGGTCCTGTCACTAGCCTGCTGTGTGACCTTGGACAAGTCACTTCTCCATATTTCAGTTTCCTCATCTGTGACATGGGGATTAAAAACCAGTTTTCCCTCCACCTTAGACTGTGAGCCTCTCGTGGGACAGCGACTGTGTCAGATCTGCTTATATTGTATCTTTCCCATTGCCGAATATATTGGTTTGGCACATAGTCAGTTCTTAACAAATACCATAGTTATGATATGCCAGAGATGATAATAATGGCATTTAAGTGCTTACTATGTGCAAGACACCATACTAAGCACTTGGGTGCATACAAGCAAAACAGGTTGGACACAGTCCCTGTCCCACATGGGGCTCAGTACCCCTTTTACAGATGAGGTAACTGAGGCCCAGAGAAGTGATGTGACTTGCCCAAGGTCACAAAGCAGAAACGTGCCGGAGCTGGGATTAGAACTCCTGAACTTCGGACTTCCAGGCCTGTGCTCTGTTCACTATATTGGCAGGAGACAGCTCTGGTCATGCTTTGTTGCTGGCTTTGCAAAATCTGATGCAGTGCAGATGATTTAGGGCTGACTCTGTGGCAGAGAAAACAGTGGATTCAGGGCCTCCCCCAGATAGCTTAATGATCTTAATCAATCAGTGGTATTTGAGCAACTACTGTGGGTGGAGCTCTACTAAATTCATTTGTGGCTTAGTGGCAAGAGCATGGGCTTGGGAGTCAGCTGTGTGACTTTGGGCAAGTCACTTAACTTCTCTGGGCCTCAGTTACCTCATCTGTAAAATGAGGATTAAGACTGTGAGCCTCACGTGGGACAACCTGATCACTTTGTATCTCCCCCAGTGCTTAGAACAGTGTTTGGCACATAGTAATCACTTAACCAATACCATCACTACTAAATTGTTGGGAAAGTACAGTGCAATGGAGGTGGTAGAGAAGTTCCCTGCCCGTAAGGAACTTACCTCTTATTGGTCATAGAGTTGGCCTCCATGCATATGAAACTTTTCTGAATGCTAACCATTTCAAATGAACCTGGCTTCTGGGTATGCTATTATTCTATATTTAAACCTACATGATCATTTGAATGAATCTATCACAGTTATGGCTCTCCCTCTGTAATAGGTCCCTCTCTAAATTAGGGTAAGCAGGTTAGCATTAGGAAGGTAAGGAGAAAAGGAAAGAACAACACTTCAGATTGAGACGGTTCCAGATGGATTTGAACACAAAGCAGAAAATGCTTTTTTATCTTCAACGAGGGATGACTGTCGGCACAGTGCAGGATTTCATCTTGGAAAATTGCTTCTATTGTTATAACCCTATATCTCTTAAATAATTTGAAAGCTTCCAATTCTGGTGGTGTAAAGAGAGGTGTTCAACAGCAAGGAATGTCTCCAACAAATCTGTCCATTGGTGATGCAGCAGTGTTCTTCTGAAAAGTGGAATGAATGACCCCAGCTCTCTCTGAACTAGGATACACCTCTAGTCTGCCTCAGTTTGAGTCTACAGCACACCACCTCATCTTTGAATAATATTAACTAAGTGGGGTTTTTTTGAATTGATAAGGCGAGGCACCTCTGAAGTCCTTTTCAGCTCTAAAAAACATTCCATATAGGAATAGGATAGAAGGCATATTCAATCTGGTGTCAAGGTAAGATTATGAATCCATTTACTTTCCTCTGAAAAGCACTATTTATGTGTCAGAGACATTTTTCAAAGTTGCTGCTGTGGATAAACCGGCTGTAGCAAGAAAGTAAGCCACTATTCATGCCACTCCTAGACGTAAATAAAATTATTCCAGCACTCCCAGTTGAAAGCAGTTACCTTCTCAGTTTGTTTATCCTTTCTTTGGTTGCAGAAGTTTAGTTTGGGCTTGGAATGATCAATTCCTTAAAAGTGTATTCCAAGACATATATATATATATATATATATATATATATATACATCTATGTAACAAAGGCTGTACATAGAAGGAACTCAATAAATGCAATTTGATTATATATA
This sequence comes from Tachyglossus aculeatus, assembly GCF_015852505.1. NCBI lineage: Eukaryota > Metazoa > Chordata > Mammalia > Monotremata > Tachyglossidae > Tachyglossus > Tachyglossus aculeatus. The sequence goes on from NC_052088.1 coordinate 24,949,048, forward strand.
TATATAAATTATATATATATTTGTATATGTATATATAATCAAATTGCATTTATTGAGTTCCTTCTATGTACAGCCTTTGTTACATTAAAATAGAATTAGTAGAAATGATTCCTGCCCTCAAGAATCTCACAAGCTTGTGGATTGATTTTGCACTTTTCTTAATTCACAGTAAATGTTTTCTAAATGAATGATTTCCTTTCTCTTAATGTCATTAATTTTTTTTATGAAACTGTCATTTTAGAATTCCCATGCATACAAGTAAAGGTTAACACTGACTTAAAATTCCTCTTGAATTTAGCTTTTGAGTAAACTTATGCTTTCTACACAATATCACCGCAAAGAAGATTTTCCAGTTACTGTTTACAAAGTCATGCAAGATTTCAAATTCAATCTGGAGTGTAAAAAAAGTCTATAGATATCCCGTTTGCTCATTTTTTTCAACAAGATATTAGCTTAGATAATATAAACAATATCAAAATGCTCCTTGCCTATATTTCACATTTCTATTTTTTGGAAGGATTGTCCCTTGAAGGGTAAAGAAAAAAAGTTATTTTTCCAGAGTCAAGGAAGTTTTAGTAGCCAGCCTGGGGTCAGTCTGGCCTCAGGAGAGCTAGAATTTGTTATGCATTTGTAGAAAAGCACTGCTGTCTACCCGTTGCAGACCCTGGAATTTAAAATTCTACTTGATTGGGTTGCAAGATCCTTCTCCTTAAGGGTCACCTCTCTCTCTTTATCTTATTTATTTTCCATGTGAGTTCTTGACCTATATGAAACACTAATGCCCAATTATATTATTGTTCATTTGATGCCTCTGGATCATTGAAAAATAGTTTATTAGAGAGGAATAATCTCTGCTGAAAAGATCGAATATTTTCTTTTATTTAGAAATCTTTCAGTTTCTCAGTGTAAAGCTATTCCTTTATTGCTTGAGGTTTTACCACGACTAAAGATCTCCAGAGGATTATCTCAGCAAAATGGAGACTCTCCTTTCTGTTGTTTTAATATATCTTTAGAGACTGCTAGAAAGTAGGGTACTAGGAAAACAGAGTAAGATTGGAAGAGTTATTCCAAAAGGTCGTGATGTGAAAATGCATGTTTCATATTTATTTTGTTCATGGACCCAGATTGCACTCTCAGTCCATCACTGGTGTCCATTTCTCTTCCTCAGGAGGAAGCAGTATTCTTTGAATACAGGGCTGACCTCAAAGATATAATCAATCAATCAATCAATGGTATTTACTGAGTGCTTACTATGAACAGAGCAGTGTACAAAGCACTTGGTACAATACAACAGAATTAGCAGACACATTCCTTGCCCACAGTGAGTTTACAGTCTGGAAATGGGAGACTGTGGTTAATATAAATAAGCAATTTATAATTTAAAGATATGTACATAACTCTGACTCTGCCATTTGTCTGCTGTGTGACCTTGGGCAAGTCACTTCACTTCTCTGGGCCTCAGTTACCTCATCTGTAAAATGGGGATTAAGACTGTGAGCTCCATGTGGGCCATGGACTTTGTCCAACTTGATTAGCCAACTTGTACTTCCCAAGCGCTTAGTACAGTGCTCTGTGCACAGTAATCGCTCAATAAATACGATTGAATGAAAGAATTAGCGTGTATCTCTCCCAGTGCTTAGCACTGTGACTGGCACATAGTAAATACTTAACAAACACCATTTATCGTTTGTTGATAAATGATCCATGCAGCAGAATGAAGTATGGTTGGAGTGGGGAGAGACAGGAGGCCAGGCGGTCAGTGAGAAGGCAGATGCAGTAGTTAAGGTGAGATGGAATAACTGCGTGGATCAGCATGGTAGCAGTTTAAATGGAGAAGAAAAAGCAGATTCTCACAGTGCAGTGAAGAGAAAAGAGGTCACTGAGGGAACACGGCTGACTGCCATCAAAAGCCCTAAACCCCAGGTGTACAGAACTCTCATTGGCTAACTGCCCCAGGAATATTTAGGCCCTGCTTAATATTTAGGAATATTAAGGCCCTGCTGAGAGCTCACCTCCTCCAGGAGGCCTTCCCAGACTGAGCCCCTTCCTTCCTCTCCCCCTCGTCCCCCTCTCCATCCCCCCATCTTACCTCCCTCCCTTCCCCACAGCACCTGTATATATGTATATACGTTTGTACATATTTTTTTACTCTATTTATTTAATTTATTTGTACATATCTATTCTATTTTATTTTGTTAGTATGTTTGGTTTTGTTCTCTGTCTCCCCCTTTTAGACTGTGAGCCCACTGTTGGGTAGGGACTGTCTCTGTATGTTGCCAGTTTGTATTTCCCAAGCGCTTAGTACAGTGCTCTGCACATAGTAAGCGCTCAATAAATACGATCGATGATGATGATGATATTTACCCCTCTAAATTCTCTTCACTCTGATGCTTGCAAGCAAACACAGTCCAGTGCACCTGTCTACATGTTTTGTGTTATTGTCTGTCTCCCCCTGAGCCCGTTGTTGAGTAGGGCCCATCTCTATATGTTGCCGACTGGTACTTACCAAGCACTTAGTACAGTGCTCTGCGCACAGTAAGTGCTTAATAAATATGAATGAATGAATGGCTGGCTGGGTAGCTAGGCATCAGGGTGTATGGACATTCTTCCCATAAGGATCCTGGAATCTACATAGCAAATGGTTCCCTCTGAAACCCACTTCATTCTGGCTGAGATATACCTCAGCCGCTGCTGATTTTATCTTTAGGTATGTTGTTCCCTTGTCTACTGCGTGGCACTCTATTCTTATCTGTCTGTCTCACCCTCTCTGATCTCCTCTCCTTATGAATGCTGCCTATTCCCCATTGATGCTTTTTGCTCCTCTCAGTCAATCCATCCCAATTATCCCCAGTTTTTATTAGAGTTCCTGGCACATAGGAAGCAGGTAGCAAATACTAATCAATCAATAAACCAATCAATCAATTGTACTTATTGAGCAATTAATGTGTGCCGAGCACGGCACTAAGCACTCAAGAAGATATCGAATAATAATAATAATAATAATGATGCCATTTGTTCAGCGCTTACCATGTGCAAAGCACTGTTCTAAGCGCTGGGGGGGATACAATGTGATCAAGTTGTCCCACGTGGGGCTCACAGTCTTAATCCCCATTTTTACAGATGAGGTAACCGAGGCTCAGAGAAGTTAAGTGACTTGCCCAAGGTCGCACAGCAGACTTGTGGTGGGGTCGGGATTCGAACCCATGACCTCTGACTCCAAAGCCCAGGCTCTTTCCACTGAGCCACGCTGAATAACAGAGTTGGTAGACCGGTTCCCAGCCCACAACAAGCTTACAGTCTAGAGGGGGAGACAGACATTATTATAAATAAATTAAACATGATAATAAAAATGGTATTTGTTAAGCGCTTACTATGTGCCAGACACTGTACTAAGCGCTGGTGTGGATACAAGCAAATTAGTTGGATACAGTCCCTTGTCCTTTGTGGGACTCACAGTCTCAATCCTCATTTTCCAGATGAGGGAACTGAGGCCCAGAGAAGTGAAGTGACTTTCCCGAGGCCACCCAGCCAACAAGTGGCAGAACCTGGTTGGATATGTACTGAAGTGCTTGGATCAGCATGGTAGCAGTTTAGATGGATAAGAAAGGGCAGATTTTAGCTGTGTAGAACATGTTGCTAGGCAGGTCTAAGGCCCTCAGCTTCCAAATTATGAGGTAACTTGGATTACCCTGGACCCATCAAGGCTTTGGAAAAATATTGGTGAGTCAGCTTCTAGCTGCAGACTACCTTAAGACATTCCTACCAGGTCCAGCTTGGTTCCTGGGTTGGGAACTAATAATAACTGTGTTATTTGTTAAGTACTACTATGTGCCAAGCGCTGTTCTAAGTGCTAGGATTGATAGAAGGTACTTGGATTGAACACAGTCCCTGTCCCTTATGGGGCTCACAGTCTTAATCCCTATTTTACAGATGAGGTAATTGAGGCACAGAGAAGTTGTGACTTGCCCAAAGTCACACAGCAGACATGTGGCAGAGCCAGGATTAGAACCCACGTCCTCTGATTCCCAGGCCCATGCTCTTTCCACTAGGCCACACTGGACTCTGTGGAAGATCTTGATGCTTCCTATCAGTGCTGGGTTTATCAAGATGCCACCAGATTGATGCTAATCCCTCTTCCAGGATGATTGAAAAAATCTGGGGAAGACAGGACTTTTGGGACCAGCAGGGTGAAAAGCTCTCCAATTGGGAAGGCAGAAAAGGAAGGATAGAAAAGAGGTTTAGGTTCCTTTCTGAGAAAACCCCAGGTCTAATTTATTACATGCAGCAAGTCATTTCTTCCTCTCCAAAGACTATATAGGGAACTAGAAAGAGAAGGATACTTTAACCAGATGTGTTAGAAACAACATTGGTGAAATATTTTAGTTGTAGCTTGGGTTTTGGGGGAACTTTCATGTATTTTACGTTTCAGTCCACATGACCTATGAATTGAGACAGATTCCTAGGTGAGCAGTGTGTTAATCATCCCTGGAATCCTTTAGGAGCTGTAGATAATTGTTGTGTACAGCTCTTCCTTTAGTACTTTGTGTTTGTATCTCTCTATGTTCATCTTCTAGACTGTGAGCCCACTGTTGGATAGGGACCGTCTCTATATGTTGCCAACTTGTACTTCCCAAGCAGTTAGTACAGTGCTCTGTACACAGTAAGCGATCAACAAATACGATTGAATGAATGAATAATTACGTGCTGTTTGGCTTACATTCTTGTGGGTGTAATTCAGTCATGGCCATTGGAGTTTATACAGCTTTCAACATCAACAATGGTGTTTATTGAGCACTTACCTTGTCCAGAGCACTGTTCTATGCATTTGGTAGAATACAATAGAGTTGGTAGACATATTCCCCGCTGAGAACAAGCTTACTTTCTTACTGTAATTTTTGGTCCATAACGAGCCCTGATCCTTCTAAGCACAGGTTGCCTTAGATTGGCCCTGACTGATGGGTATATAGTGACGTTGCCTCTAATTTTGCCCTCAGAAAGAGCCCAAATTAGGCTACTAATATGGAAAAAACCCATAATGGTGGCCTTCTAGACTTTTGTACTCTGAAGCCTGTCACCTCTGAGACTAAGCATCTGGGATTTCTCAGCTACCCACATTGAGCTGGGTAAAACCAATCCCCTTCCACAGGACCTCAGTCCTTCCTGCCCAAATGGCGTACAAACAGGGGAGTCTGTTCAGGCCACCACAGAGAAGGGAATATGCTTCTCTGAGATAGAAATCCATGGAGAGCAGCCTCTGCATGCCCTTCTTCTGAACAGGCAGAGGGCTAATGTTCACTATATTTAGAAATAGAATTGACACTCTTGAATGGTTGGAATAATGCACTTATTCTACCAAGAAATGCCATCAGAGGGAATCGTACGGTAAGTAGACATAAAAATATATCATTGACTTATACCTGGAGAAGATGAGTAGCTAATAGAAAATTCCTTCCAAATGAACTCCATCCAAACATACATTCAAGTTTACTGGAATTTGAAGAAGGGGGGAAAAAGCTATTAGAGTGGAGAACGGATATATTAGCAATATATAATCACTTTTGAATGTGAATTGTATAGTTTGTTCTTGTTATTGGGAATAGCGATGGAAAATGAGCTATTATGGGTCTGCCATAAAAATTCAAACTCCTTTTAACATTCTTTGGTACACAATTTTTTACTTTCCTGTGATTTTTCTATCATCATGGCAGCAACACAGTGATTATGATAGCGATGCATACTTTATTTAAAAAAAAGTTTCTTGCACTTAAACTTCTTGTTCTTTCTTATTGAAAGGAGAACTTTTTAAGGAAAATTAAATATTTTTCATAGACTATTTCATGCCCCCAAACAAAATAATGTATTTTTTAATTTCAAGAATATCAGATTCTGTTTTACTATTTATGAACTATCTTAATCTGTTAGAAAAATGATTTTGGTTTATTTAAAGAAGAAAAGGTTAGTGAATCATAGTCTTTGTTAATCAACACTCACAGTATTGCTCCTATATCTGTGAATTTCCTGCTTCATATGGACATACGTTTGCCATTCTATGTCAATACCAAATAGAAACTTTGAAAAAATGAAAACTTGCTTACACCTGGCTCTACATAATCTGAAAAGAATTCCACTGGTTGAGTGTGTTTGAATGTATGCACATATTTACCAGCAGTTATGCTAATTTAAATCACACATACATATATTTATTTTAGTGTGTGATCATTTGAATTTAAATTCAGACTACAATTTTAAATTTTAATGTTTTCAGATATGCAATGACATTGGCAATATTTTGGAACCAAATTCATTTGTTTGACATTTCAAGTTCCCCCAAAACCAGCTATCAAAAGTTACATGGGTATATCATGGGTATGCTTTGTTTTTTCTGGCAGAGTGTTCATCGTATTTTTAAAGGCTATATTTCTGAGGTCACCATATTTATTCCTGCAGGAACCAGTCTAGAGTTTGAGTTAAATTGTCTTTCTGCAGTCATGGATTTTGTCAAAATTGTAAACTTATCTACCTCATCTTATTCATCTTAAAATGATATCATGGCAGGAAAGGTAGAGATATTTATTGAGTACCTACTGGATGCACTTGGGAAGAGTTCCACCGAAGCACAAGGATATGTTCTCTGTCCAGAAGGTGCTTCCATCTTAATCTCTAACACATTTGGGTTGTCTTTCTTGGGAGTAGATAGCCTGAGGAATCTTGTTATTCTATAGAGCTAAATAGTGGGTTTGGACCCCTTCTCCCCTTTCATATCCTGCAGACCACATACACTACTCTCCTTATCTTCAAGGCCTTTTTAAAAATCATGTCTCCTCCAGGAGGTCTTCCCTGATCACTCTCTTTCATCTCCCCACCCTCACCCACTAAGCACTTGAATACTCATCACCTCCCTGTAGAACTTCTGCCCAAATCTAAACTGTGCTGCTTCCTGCTACCTGTAATTAATTATTTCAGTGTCTATCAATGCTGTTCAATCGTAAGCTTTCTGAGGACCGGGACTGTGTCTGCTATTGTCCTCTCCAAGTGCTCAGTATGGTGTTTTGCAGAAAGTAAGAGTTCGATAAATAATATTGATTAAACCAGTTGGACAGAGCTGTTGTTGATGCATTGATGGATTTTGGGGTATGGTTACAAGTCTGTCCTGTTGGGTTCGTACCACGAGGCAGGTTCCGTACAATAGGTAGAAAGGGAAGAGAGTTATTAGAAAGGGAGGATTGAAAAAAAAAAAACTTAGTAAGTGGTTAAATCCACTAGCAGATCGAATACCCAGAGATTAGGAAAAGCAGTATTGAGAAGGGTGGTGTTGAAAGTGTCACCCTGTTCTATATCCCAACAATTATTCAGGTTAGCTCCCAGCTTTAGTCTCCAGGGCCAACATTAAGAATCCTAAAATTCTGTCTACAAAATTATCCGTTGTATTTATGGAGCACTTACCGTGTGCAAGGCACTGTACTAAGTGCTTGGGAGAGAACAATATGACAGTTGGTAAACACATTCCCTGCTACAGTGAGCTTGCAGTCTAGACAGGGAGACAAACATTAATATAAATAAGTAAATTATGGATATGTACATAAGTGCTGTGGGGCTGATGGAGAAATAATAATAATAATAATAATGATGGCATTTGTTGAGCACTTACTATGTGCAAAGCACTGTTCTAAGTGCTGGGGAGGATACAAGGTGATCAGGTTGTCCCACTTGGGGCTCACAGTTTTAATCCTCATTTTATAGATGGGGTAACTGAGGCCCAGAGAAGTTAAGTGACTTGCCCAAAGTCACACAGCTGACAATTGGCAGAGCTGGGATTTGAACCCATGGCCTCTGACTCCAAAGCCTGGGCTCTTTCCAATGAGCCAAGCTGCATAAAATGTTCATGGGAGAGTACAATACAAAGTGTTGGTGTTTCCTTCCAATTATCGACTACTTGTATAACTTTAGTCATTAGTTTTGTTACTTAATTTGGATTCCATTTTGGAATTTCCAAGTGCTCTATGTTAGTTACATGTTTTTAATGGAGTTATTTTCATCCAAGGAAAGAAAAATTGGACTTTGTCAGCAAAGCATCGGCACTAATGAAAAGACAGCTTTGTAATACAGAAATGACATTATTTATAATCTGTCTAAATTATTTTGCAATATCCGTTTCCCTTTCCCAGGTTTTATATAATACCATAGTGAAACTGCATATTAAGTTTAATTCTACAGTTATATTTGAGCTATGCAATTAAATGCTCACTTTAAATTAGCTATGTTTCCATAGCATCTCTTGAAGAAATGATGCTTCTGTAATAATATCCAGAATAGTGTATGCTGCCTTTCTCTTGTTCTCCAAAGGGAGAGAGTGGGGAAATAATTTCACACTGCATATAATGCATCTGATATGTAGGAAAGTTGAAAATTATTTAGTTACAGATTTCTCTGACCAGGCTTGCAAAATAGCATATATTATGTTAATGGGAAAGCATTTGAAAATGAATTTGGTTATTAAACATACTAAGTTTGGGTTCTGACATGAGGACAGGCAGTAGTTAGGATGCCATCTATGAACTAGTTTCTCTTTAACTCTTTCACTTTCACTGCCGAGGTTTGCACCGCATTCTCCCAGATGCAGCACAATAAAATATAGCTCCTTTGTCATTGGGAATGTCATAAACTTTAAGTCTAAGCTAATAAAATGAAATATTAATGACTCGCTATAATGCTGCTAAAGTTTCAACCATATCATATTTTTAATGAATTTCCAGTTGTGTTCATTTTCTTACGGGCACAAAAAGGCTTTTTATTGCCTGAAAGTTTTAAGTGGAGGTTATGGATAACATGAATTACGGTATTAATGAGTTGTAGTATTTTACTGCTTTCATTTTAAAGCAGAGAATTGGAGGTTTAAGCCGGCGGAAGTATACACTTTGATTGGCTTATTACTCAGGGATCATTAGACCTCTCCCAGACTGCCATGTTTTCTGTACCCACTAAGGCTCAGCTATCCTGGATGATGCTCTGCACATAGTGAGCGCTCAATAAATACGATTTGATTGATTGATTGATTGATTTCCTTGCTCCGAGGGTGCAGGAAGTGAGCAGTTAACAGTCAACATTCTCCAAAGCATATTTTTATCGAAAGAGCCAGAGCACTACGGTAGACCGGATGTTTTAGGTCATTTATTTTGTTTTTGCTCTGGGTCATTTTACAAAAGCACTTCTGCTTTCTAGCGTTAAAATGAGAGCCACTCTACTCCCCAGATATTACCCAGAAGCACTTGGGGGCTCTTAATGATTAATACCATCACCGTCCAGCCACAAACCTTTCTGCCGCAGATAATGCCAGGCAGCAAGCGCGCTTGACACTTTTAATGTATAATTAAGTAGAAAAAGTCAGCACTCAGTATGCAAATTTTTCAAAATGATAAATGATGCCATACAGCAGTAGGGATTGATTTGGTGTAAATGAAACTAATTAAGGAAATGTCAAACATAATTAATAAAACAGGTTTAAGCTGCAAAACATTGTCAATTGAATGAATGAGGAGGCATAGGCTCCCATTGTTTCTGCTTTATTTAGGGCTTGTGTTTAGCTTGTACTCTGTTCCTAAATGCACTTTCTCTACCTCACACCCTCCACTACCAATTCCCAGAGAGGGGGAAAATAAATTTGCTTGTCTCTCCACTGACTGCAGAAATTAATTGCAGAAATCTTGTCCCATCCAAGTGTTACATTCACTCACAGGACATTAACATAACTAATTTGAAAGAGCCCAAATGACTGTATAATAGAGCACCGTCAGTATGCTTGACAGTCTTTGGTCATACCAAATTAGCTTGGATTTCTAATTGAAATTTTTTTCCTAGGACTCTTTTTATAATTTTTTTTTCCTCCGCTATTCATTTTTGATAAGAACAAAGGTTTTATAATTTACAAAAGAGTGCTTGACCTATAATTACTTGGAGGAAATTAGGGGAGGTAGAAAAGTCGGATTTAGTCCTGGTAATGATGCTGGAGACCTCGCTCCCTCTTGGGAGCCCGAAGAATAATGGAATCTTCTATTTTTACGGGCGACCTGTGCACTGGTACTGACTCTCACAGTGAATCCACTTTCCTGTGCAGATCACTTGCTTAACACTAAAAGTGCCAACAGACACACAGGCCATTATTCCAAATGTCATTTGGTGCCAACGCCATTTCCAGATGCCCTTCCCTCTAAATGAATGAATCAAAGAACATCTGCCAGTCCTCTTACATTGCCCTTGTAAATCTTCCAGCTTAAGGGTTTTATGCCCCTTAATTTGTGACTACTGATAATTCTAATGACAGTGATGATGGGCCGCGTGAAGTGGTTACTATGTGCTAAATGCTGGGGTAGAAACAAGATGATTAGATTGGACAAAGCCCCTGCCTCAGAGTCGAAAGAGCACTGAAGCCCAGAGAGCTAAGTGATTTGCCCAAGGTCACCCAGCAGACAAGAAGCAGGAGTGGGATTGGAATAGCAACAATCACGGTGACATTTATTAAATGCTTGTGTGCCAAGCACTGGGGTTGATATGAGGAAATCAAATCAGACACCGTCTCTGTCCCATATTAAGCTTGCAGTCTAAGGGGATGGAGAACAAGTATTTAATATCCATTTTCCAGATGAGGAAACTGAGGCACATAGGCAAGAGGAAGAGCCATGATTAGGATGCAGATCTCAAGATTCCTAGACCCTCTGCTCTTTCCAGTAAGTCACTCTGCCTCCCAGCTTGGACAAATCTGGATTGCACCTTTTATTTTTAAAAACAATGACGCTGTGTGTCATTTGAAAACCAAAATCAGCTAGACCCAACGGTTTTTCCTGGGAAGCAACACTGTTTTACCCTGATTTTTTCAAAAGGAAAAGAATGACATTTGTTTCCATCCCTGGCCTTTGATTCCAACTGACTTAAAAGAAATCAGTGAATACAAAACCTCAGTTAATCTCTCATATGAAGAGTAAGTTTCTAGCTATTAAAGAACAAATTGATTTCAGCTCTTAAAATAAACACATGAACATTGCTTAGAGATTGTCGATACACTTTCAGAGAAGTCAGTGATCTGAGAATTTAAAGCCTGCGCTGTGGCAGTACAGGTTCACCAAGAGGAATTGTACAAGAACGTACGTTTCTTTGCTACTGTGTTATGTGCAGATCTGTGTTGCATGCATCTGATGAAGAAGACAAAGAGGTTGCCATTTTCTGTTGAATCATGAGCTGAAATCAATCGCAACATGTTCCAAACCAAACTCTTCATCTTAGAGAAGCAACATGGTGTAGTGGATAGAGCACTAACCTGAAAGTGAGAAGGTCATGGGTTCTAATCCCAGCTCCGCCGCTTATCTGCTGTGTGACCATGGGCAAGTCACTTCACATCCTTGTGTCTGTTACCTCATCCGCAAAATGGGGATCGAGACTCTGAGCCCCATGTTTGGCAGGGACTATGTCCAACATGAGTGGCTTGTGTCCATCCCAGTGCTTAGTGCAGTGATTGGCACATAGTAAATGCTTGACAAATACCATCATTTTTATTCCCTCCCAAATCCTCTCTCCTCCATCTAATTTGGAAAGAGCACATGCTTTGGAGTCAGAGGTCATGGGTTCAAATTCTGGCTCTGCCATTTGTCAGCTGTGTGACTTTGGGCAAGTCACTTAACTTCTCTGGGCCTCAGTTCCCTCATCTGTAAAATGGGGATTAAGACCGTGAGCCCCAAGTGGGACAACCTGATCACCTTGTAACCTCCCCAGCACTTAGAACAGTGCTTTGCACGTAGTAAGTGCTTAATAAATGCCATTATTGTTATTATTATTATTAATTTTCCCATCACAATTGATGCCACCATCATCCTCCCCATCTCCTAAGTCCACAGCCTTGGTCTTATCCCTGAAGCCTCCCATTTTTCCATCCCTATATTCAGTCTGTCACCGAATCCTGTTGATTTTTCCTCCACCCATTTCCAGAACCAGATGCTTTTTCTCCATCCATACGGCCATCGTCCTTGTCCAAGCACTCTTCATTTCCTGACTTGACTACTTCATTATCATCATCATCATACTGACTTTCTGGAAAAGTCTCTTCCCTTCACCAGTCTGTGGACAAATCATTTAAAACACTGTTCTATATCCATCTCCTTAGCTCAGTCATCTTTCACTCCTCCTTCTTGCTCCTTTATCACTCCTCTCTCACATGCTTCACTCCTCTTAAGCCAATCTACTGAGTGTGCGTTTTTCTTCTCTGTGTTGACCTCATATAAGTGCCCTTCCTCCTTCCTGAAACCCCCTCCTCCTGCTCTTTTGAAATCACATCTCCTCCAAGAGGTCATCCCTTATTAATATCTCTTGTTTCCATTGGACACCCCTCCCCAGATTCCCTCTTCAGAAGCCCCTAAGTGTTTAGGTATTCACTTCTTCCACATAACTGTTGTACCCGCATCTCTATTCTTTATTACTTTCATCCAATTTATTTCAGCATCTTTCTTTCCTGCTAGATTGTGAGCTCTTTGAGGCCAGGGATTATCAATAAATGACTTTCTCAAACACTTATTCTATAACAAAGTAATGAACTAAGCGCTTGGGAGAGTACATCATGAGACTTAGATGCATTTCCTCATGCCTACTAATTCTGTTATCTCCCAAGTCAGTATTTAGAATGCTTTGCATACAGTAGGAAATCACAAACCACTATTGTTTGAATATAAAATAAATCTTCATTTTGGGCAAGAAATGTGGGGAGTGTGACTGTGTGTTCTAGACTGTGAGCCCGCTGTTGGGTAGGGACCGTCTCTATATGTTGCCAACTTGTACTTCCCAAGCGCTTAGTACAGTGCTCTGCACACAGTAAGTACTCAATAAATACGATTGAATGAATGAATGTCCTCCCACAAAAAAATAAATGGAAAACCGCTTTTACTTGGATTCCTGCTCAAGGAGGAGAGATGACCACATTTTATAGTCACTCCCCATAAATGGCTTGCTCATTTTTGAACCGTGAAAAAGATATAATTTGACCTGACATTTTGAAGTATAGTTGACCTAGATTTCACGGTCTTTGCTTGTTGAAAGTCAAAGTCGACTTAAACTTGAAACTACTGAAGGGGATTGATTCAGAGTTCTGTTTAAGTGATTTGGAGGGTATGGCCCTGACTGGCCGTACTCATTATGGTTAAAACAAATTTACCATGAGTTTTTATTTTGAATTGATGCTTATATGTCTTTATAAAAATAAACAGGCCCTTGTAATATTCTACTGAGCATCAGAATTTAACAGCTGAAAGGAATGAGCTAGGACAACAGACTATATAATTACCAGTAGGAAGTAAGGAATATAATTAGATTTCTTTACAAATTTAAATCTGTTAGGTGATGACATCTGTTGGAACACTTTTGATTAGCATTTAATGTTTCTGGTTATTCTCTATGACAGAATACCCTATTTTCTTGCCCATATTCAGTCCGCTCTGGCATTTGTAACATTTTAAGCATACCTGAGTTGATATTACATGTTGCCTTGCAGTATCAGTTTGCTTAGCATAGCAGAAGTCTTTTCTACCAAATCTATTTTTTTTTTTGGTTTATGCATGGCCTGCTATTTCTGACATCAAATGGATCATGTTAAAAAAATGTAGATGAGTGAATGTCTTAGGCCTACAGAAATATTTGATCACAGTTACTGATGAAATGAATTTATCTATAGCAATGAAAGTTTTTGTCCACCCTACCAGGAATTTGCTGCAGTCATTTGTATTGGTAATTAAAGACCAAAAAAATCATTTCTTTGATATTACTTTTGGTAATTCAATCATTATTTGCTTTACTGCATAAAGAAAACAGTAAGTGCAAATGCATCTACTAAATAGCACTTTATAGGTAAAATTTCAAAATAACTTGATTAGGAATCCATTTTTGATTCTGAACATTTGTGTAAAACACTAGTAAAGTTTCATGGTAGCGATGGGTGTTGGCTAGTACCCGTCTCCATGTAAATGTTTTAGCTTTACAAATGCATTCTTCAAATATAAATATTCCTAACTTCCGCCTGCTTTCCTCCCGGTTCCTAAGTCTTCTTCCTCATGCCCCCGGGAAGAAGATTACATGTACATCTCAAAAACAAGCAAAAACAAAATGGTGAAACAAATGAAATAATAATAGTGGCATTTATTAAGAACTTACTATGTGCAAAGCACTATTCTAAGTGCTGGGAAGGTTACAAGGTGATCAAGTTGTCCCATGGGGGGCTCACAGTCTTAATCCCCATTTTACAGATGAGGGAACTGAGGCACAGAGAAGTTAAGTGATTGCCCAAAGTCGCACAGATGACAATCGGCGTGGCCGGGATTTGAACCCTTCATCTCTGACTCCAAAGCCCGTGCTCCTTCCACTGAGCCACGCTGCTTCTCTACGTGAGATGAGATGTAGCGTTGCCTTTCAGTTTGAAGGTGCTACTTAATATGGTAGGCACGATTGGATCCATGGGTGGATCTCTTGAGTACTGAGCTTGTGAAAAAGCAGCAGTATGACTTCTCTAGTCCCTTTCCATTTATGATGACCATTGCTCAGATACTGAAGATTATGAGGGGAAAAATATGCCTCACAGCCAGCAAGAAATGTGCTTGGTTTCTTTTTGGAGAAGTGGTGATGGTTTACGTTGAGTCAGCCACACACCCTGGCCCTTCCTATGCTCAGCAGCACAAATTGCAGGATATGAACACCACTGTGGATCTCCAAAGCCTCATAAGTGTATTTATAGAGGGGTTCTTTTATGTTGAATATCCCTTGGAAAGAGATACTGTGATTTTCCCCAAAAGGGCAAGGTCAGGCACTTTGATGGTTTAATCTGTGCTGATAAGAACTATAGCTCAGTATTAAGGTGTATTGTACCTTCCCGAACTTTTAATACAGTGTTCTTCACCCAGTAAGCATTCAATAAGTGCCTTCTGAGTAATTTCATATACCATCTCTTCGGCACCGATCCATTCTGGAAAGGTAATATTTAGCAGGTCAGAAGATGTTGTTTTGTTGTTTTAGCTTATTTGACTACTTTGTGGAGAAAGGCTGTGTGGAAAACTGGATTTTATTACTTGTCTGCTAACAGTGAAGCAGAGCAAGGCAACATGAGTTCATTGTGAACCAAAATGTAAACTCCTGGAGTTCAGAGGTAGTTTCTAATAATTATTCTGCATTCCCAAATGCATAGTGCAGTACTCTGCACAGAATCAGTGGTCAGTAAGCACTCTTGATTGATTTCTTGTGCTCTGAGTGGCCATGTTTCTTTGATCTTTGAATGCGAGGGCATAAGACACCATAGTTCTTGGGTTTAGAGACTTAAAAAGGATAATCCAATCTGGAATCTCCTCAGTATTGGTGGGAGTGTAGCCTAAATCTCAGTCTCCACCTTCTCACCATCATCATCTGGGAAAGCATGTTGCTCTTCTAACAGCCATTAGGAGCATGAACATGGATGGATCTAATGTGGAGTGTTAAAGGGGGGACTGCAAGATGTATCCACCCTCTTCCTTCATCTCACATTTCTTAGGGGAGGAGACTGTCTAATGAAGTTGGGAGAAATGTTGGCATCAATTACAACATCTTGGACAGCAGTTGGCCTTGGGTGTTAATGATATAAGCTATTTTTAAAAGAAGTATTTATTCCTTGATTGTTATGGATTTTGATCGTTTGGGCAATTTTCTTTTTCACATGTGTGTTGTAGTAGTAGTACTAGTAGTAGCTTTTATTGAACTCTCACCTGGTGTACTATGCTGTGGTTCCCAAGTGCCTAGAATATCAGTGTGAGGGTCCCTGCTGTGAGGGTCCCTGTCCACAAAAAAGCTTATACTCAAATAAGGGACATAGATATAAGACTTTTTACAATTAGGGAGGTCTGTGAGCCCGTTGTTTGATAGGGACAGTCTCTATATGTTGCCAATTTGTACTTCCCAAGTGCTTTCTCCTGGTTCTCCTCTTATCTCTCCGGCCGTTCATTCTCAGTCTCCTTTGCGGGCTCCTCCTCCCCCTCCTATCCCCTAACTGTAAGGATTCCTCAAGGGTCAGTTCTTGGTCCCCTTCTGTTCTCTATCTACGTTCACTCCCTTGGTGAACTCATTCACTCCCATGGCTTCAACTACCATCTCTACGCTGATGACACCCAAATCTACATCTCTGCCCCTGCTCTCTCTCCCTCCCTTCAGGCTCATGTCTCCTCCTGCCTTCAAGACATCTCCATCTGGATGTCTGCCCACCATCTAAAACTCAATATGTCCAAGACTGAACTCCTTATCTTCCCTCCCAAACCCTGCCCTCTCCCTGACTTTCCTATCACTGTTGACGGCACTACCATCCTTCCCGTCTCACAAGCCCACAACCTTGGTGCCATCCTCGACTCCGATCTCTCGTTCACCCCTCACATCCAGTCCGTCACCAAAAATTGCCAGTCTCACCTTCGCAACATCGCCAAGATCCACCCTTTCCTCTCCATCCAAACCGCTACCCTGCTCGTTGAATCTCTCATCCTATCCCGACTGGATTACTGCATTGGCCTCCTCTCTGATCTCCCATCCTCCTGTCTCTTCCCACTTCAGTCTATACTTCACGCTGCTGCCCAGATCATCTTTGCAGAAACGCTCTGGGCATGTTACTCCCGTCCTCAAAAACTTCCAGTGGCTAACAGTCAACCTACGCATCAGACAAAAACTCCTCACTCTCGGCTTCAAGGCTCTCCATCACCTCGCCCCCTCCTACCCCACCTCCCTTCTCTCCTTCTACAGCCCAGCCCACACCCTCCGCTCCTCTGCCATCGCTATCCTCCTCACTGTGCCTCGTTCTTGCCTGTCCCACCATCGACCCCCGGCCCACGTCCTCCCCTTGGCCTGGAATGCCCCCCGTCCACACATCCGCCAAGCTAGCTCTCTTCCTCCCTTCAAAGCCCTACTGAGAGCTCACCTCCTCCAGGAGGCCTTCCCAGAATAAGCCCCCTCCTTCCTCTCCCCCTCCCCATCCCCCCACCCTACCTCCTTCCCCTATATGTTTGTACAGATTTATTACTCTATTTTACTTGTACACATTTAGTATTCTATTTATTTTATTTTGTTAATATGTTTTGTTTTGTTGTATGTCTCCCCATTCTAGACTGTGAGCCCGTTGTTGGGTAGGGACCGTCTCTATATGTTGCCAAATTGTACTTCCCAAGCGCTCAACCCAGAGCTTAGCACATAGTAAGCACTTAATAAATGCCATTATTATTATTATTATTATTAATAAATACGATTGAATGAATGAATGCTCTGCACACAGTAAGTGTTCAATAAGTACGATTGAATGAATGACTGAATGAAAAGTGGACATATATACATGAGTGTTGTGAATGGTATAAATAAATATGTATGTGCTAGGTTTGATTAAAAGGATGATATGGTTCAAAGTGTCAGTTTTGTAATTTTTGATTGAAAGCTCCTTGAGGCCAGGGATAATATCTGCTCATTTTCTTTTTATCCCAGAACACTTGTACAGAAAGGTACTTACTAACTGTTTTTGGCACTCTTCAGCTCTCCTTTTCAAGCCTTTACAGATTTTTTGAAATGTTTTTGAGTCCCAAGAATCTCTGGAAAAACCGGATAGCATCAGAATCTGACAATATAATTAGATCATTTTATAAGATGAACCATTCCTAATTTTGGAAATTGTTTTGAAATATGTTGACATTCTAGGATGTAATTGTTATTTGCTTGTTAGACGCCAGCATTAAAATAAAGGGAGTTAGAGAAATTGTGTTCCCAACAGATTTTTATGAACACAGAGCGTTATAGGTGTTCTCTTATTTTACTTTTTATTTTCATTGGTTCTTCTAGGTTAAAGCAATTTGTATGGTGGGAAGAAAAGACCTGTGGCCAAAAAGTTCCAATTTCTGTAGTAGGTAGTGGTGAGGAAAGGGGTTAAATGTGTAATTATTTTAGTAAAGCTCTGTTTTTTTTAATAAGCTACATTATAAGCCATACAATACCCCCACCAAATTGTATAAAGTGACTCATGGGTCCATGACTCGTTAAAGGGAATTGGCTAACCCAATACTAAACATAACCCCTCAGTAAGATAATTAATTAGGGCTTAGGTGGCCACAAGCAGGACACAGTCATTTGGTGGGGAGAGGGATGTTTATAGGTTAAGGATTATTAAAATGAAAAGTTGCATAAGAAATGTTATCTAACCCCCAAAGTGAAGATTGGTGGGAAAAGGTTAATTAACAAATGATTTAAAAGTTCAAATGCATTTGGTTTTAGCAGCTTACTGAAGCTTGGGTTTTTTTTTTTTTTTACTGAAATGTATCTATGCCCTTAAATGTTGTATTAATTGTAAACCTATAAACCATGACACTAGAAAAGACTTAAAATAATTATTTGAAAGAGTATAACTCTCCAATTTACTCAATAGAGTGCAATATTTCCTAGCTGAGGGTTTGGTGTAATAACTAGAGCACGGGCCTGGGAATCCTGAGGTCATAGGTTCTAATTCGGGCTCCGCCACTTGTCTGCTCTGTGACCTTGGGCAAGTCACTTCACTTCTCTATGCCTCAGTTACCTCATCTGTAAAATGGGAACTGAGACCGTGAGCTCCACGTGAGACAGGGACCATGTCCAACCCGATTTGCTTGTATCCGTCCCAGCACTTAGTACATACAGTGCCTGGCTTAATAAATACCATAATAATAATTATTATTATTGTCATTCTTTTGTGGGAGGTAATGGAGAAAGGAATTATGTATCTTCAAAGGGCAATAATGTGTTTGCAAGGGAATGTCTTCTTAATCCCAGCGACCTTCCACACTTGATCTCTTCATTCACCAATGATCAATGATTTCCTGGACTCATTATCATATGGCATTTTCTAGTCTCTTGGAATAACAAAGGAAAGGTGTGATTCTTCTTCCTTTTGCAACAGCACAGAGACTTTGTCTTGCTTTTATTTGTTTCTTTGGGAGATGTATTTTGGGTGGGATACTTTCATGTACCAAATTCCTCACCTGTCAGGCCACTAGGTGAAATCTCCAATAGTGAAGTTTCTGGCTTTTGATGAGTTTCAATCAATCGTATTTATTGAGCACTTATTGTGTGCAGAGCACTGTACTAAGCGCTTGGGAAGTACAAGTTGGCAACATATAGAGACGGTCCCTACCCAGCAGTGGGCTCACAGTCTAGTTTCATTAGGGATAGGGTTAAAGGCGAGCCAGAGATTCTAACTCCCCTGAGGAACAGGGAAAAAAGGGAAGCTTATCCCCAGAACTGTGTCAGGTGAAGGACCAAATATTCTTTTGGGTAATCTGACATGAGCTTAGGGAATTGTGGAAATCCAAGTGTGATAAAAATAAAAATGTTTAAGAAGCAATGCGTTCAGCGATAGTAACAAATTCTATTCTCTAGGCTTTAATTAAATATTGAATGCATTTTTTATTGATCAGGGGCCAAGTACTTTCACTGGAAGTCTTTTATTATTGTTAATAACAAGAAAAGATTGTGGTGTTAATAATAATTATAACTGTGGTATTTAAGTGCTTATTATGTCACAAGCCTGAGCTGAGGTAGACACAGGATAATCAGATAAAACACAATCTCTGTCCCACATGGGGTTCATAGTTTAAGAACGACAAAGAATAGGGATTAATTAAATCTCCAAAATGTCACAAATTCTACAACACAGGATTAACAGGCAGAAGTGAATATGTGGTGGTTGTTTAGAGGTGATATCAATAACATATTCTGAATATGAGTATGAGGCTGTTAAAGAAATTAAATACTAAGGGTTTTTAATGACTTTAAAAATATTCTCAAAATTTTATTTAGATGAGATTAAGCAAAATATATGTGATTGAATTATTTTATAATTTGGATTTTATGTCATTGTCAAGTGGCAGTCATGCGTAAGGTATACACGTCCTGCATTGTCTCAAATGATCCCTACATACTTGGAATATCCAAAAGACTTCTAGTAAAGCCAAGACTTTACCAACCCCTTGGCCAATGGGGCTGAGTAAAAAAAAAAATAATAATAATAAGCAGAAGGCGATTGGCTTAACCTTCGTTCAGCTTCATCTTCCACCCTCCATCTGGTTCCATCTTGGCCTGCAATACCTAGACACCTAGGGCTGCGCTAGTGTTATATGCACTACAAGTTCCGGCAAAGAGAAGCAGTATTACACAGTGGAAAGAGCACAGGCTTAGGAGTTAGGTCAACCAAGTTCCTTTCCCAGCTGGTCCACTTGCTGGCTCTGTGACCTTGACAAGTCATTTAGCTACGTTATTCATTCAATCGTATTTATTGAGCGTTTACTGTGTGCAGAGCACTGTACTTTATCCCTCAGTTTCCTCATCTGTCAAATCCCTTGACTCTTCTCCGTGAGCCCAGTGTGAGTTAGGAACTGAGTCTGATCGGATTACCTGGTATCTACCCCAGTACCTGGTATTTAGTGTGGACTTTTGGAGTATTATTATTATTATTAATAGCAGCCCCCTGGGAAAAATGTATCTGCATGGGTTCTCCTTTTGTTGCTCTTCTCCCTACACTCACAGTGATTTTCAGCTCCATCTAAGTCCTGGAGAGGAACCTGGAACCCAAGAACTCAGTCTCAACTTAAAGCCGCAGGGCCACCTGGGGTGAAAATGAACATTTTCATTTTTAGTCCTTCAAGGCTGCTCTATCTACAGATACTGATAACTCATTATTCCCCATTGGAAGAAACCAGACAAAAGCATTGACTGACTTTTTGTGTGCTCTGAAGGCACAACAGGCTCTCCCAGATAAGAAGAGGAAGGGAATTCCGGAGCTAAGCAGCATTTGCTTTTAATGGAAAGTTTTGTCTTGAATAAAGCAAACACATTTGTCATTGAATAAAGCAATTTCAGTCCAGATGTAGATGAATAAATGTAACAAAATTGTATTTCTCTTTGTTTCCCAACATTAGTGTTTCATGAGAACAAATAACATTCATGCTTAATAAAGGATTTCACATAATCATGGGGAAAAAAATTATAGCCTCTTTCTCCTAGGATCTGATTGAATGGAAGTGGCCACTTTTCTACACTACTAACTTTCCTATTTTGCTTATAACATGGAAATAAAGTCCTAGGGGTGAGTAGTCTCAAAAATATGGCTTCATTTACAATTTGGAATAATCCTTTTCATAAGAAATCTTATGATAACGACAGCCCAAACAGGGAAAACAATAGGAAAGTTTATGACGTATAAAATGAATTCTTCAAAAGAATTTTGTTTTGAAATGCCAAGGGTTATAAGTCAAATATATGCAGCTCGTATTGCTATTTATTACCTTGCATTGGTAGAAATCCATCTCTTTTGACAACGTTGGGTAAATCGTGTCCCATATTTTATAAAATACGCAGGCTGATGCTTTTCTGAAGACACCAGTTAGCCAGTGAACTCACTGCTGTTGGCTGCTTCCCAGTTCTCCGTTCCCTTAAGACTGGTAGTTCTGCCTGCAACCGTGGCAGTTGAATCGGAGAAGAAAAGGTATTTATAGAAAACATATGCAAAAGGTTGATGGCTCGTCCGGTTTTTAGTGCTCAGACTGACAGCTAAATACAAATTGAGAAATGTAAGTTTCACTTTCGAGCAAATTTACTGGGTGAAAGCCTCATTTTTTCATTTCATTTGAATATGTTCACTGCTTCTCAGAATATGCAACTTTATAGTGAGCATATTTTTTATTCTTGAAGGCTCATTATTTTACAGTGAGGTTACTGAACCCAGACCACGTAGTGCAGATTACCCTGCATGGCATTAATCAAAATATACATGGCAAATGGGATTCCAAACAGTGCCAAATAGGCATCTGCTTTTAGCAGGGAACAAAAATGCATTTAGCTCCTTTATTAAAAAGTATTATGGGCAATTTATTTTTAAACCATCTCTCTAACACCATTAACTAACATATAATTTAATGTACACCCAAGCAACTTGACTTTTACATTTCCTTCAAAACATTAATTTGCAAAAGCAAATTGATGTGAAAGATCTCTATGACCCCTAGGAGTGATTCAAGTCATTAAGAATAAATTAAATTATCTTTTATAAGGATATAACCATGATTTTTAGTTGCAAAAGAACATATTTACAGTTGTCATGTATGACAGGGTATCAACCAGTAGGAAAATAAAATTAGGGAGGTTTCTAGTAGCATAATTCTTCCTCCCCATCACCCCTCAACCCCCCAACATCTTTCCACCCACACAATGTTCCTTTTCTCATTACTTAGTCCTATCTGTTGGTAAGATTGAAACCTTCGATCTTAAGGTTTAATCTTACTGAATGGCTCGGAGTTGGTGGCAGGGTAGTAAAATGTAAATAATAAAACAAATTCAGGAAACCCTATCTGCTTCCCCTCAAGTTTAAAAAGCAAGGAGAGAGCTACGCAAACAGTTGAGGAATATCTTTGGTTGTTTCATCCAAACTACCATGCCACTTTGGCACAGAAGAAAATCAAACTAATTACTTTTACTCCCAAATTAGGACGATGGCCTTTTTGGCTTTGGTACTGCAATGGGGTAAACATGTCAAACATCAAACCATTTGAAAATGAACAAAAGCAAGGAAATAGCAAATCTTTAATTGTGTTTAGGTAGGTGGTACTCAACCCATCTGGAGTTTTTCAGGACAAAAGCCTTAGCCGACCATTGGGGATAGTCAATAAACCTAATAGCTGACTTACAGCAGGCAGGTTGAGGTCTTCTGGCTTTTACCAAATTGAATTTTATGTTTAAAAAAATGTTAAAGGGATTGATTAATATATTAAGGTTTAATATGTTAATGTTAATATATTAAGGGTTTGAAAAAATATATTTCAATCTTACCTGCATATCTGCATGAATATATGCACATCTATGACTATATACACAAGCAGAGATAAAAATGAACCATTTACCTAGGGGTGAATCACCATTTTCTGACAAAAGACCAATATAATCTAAACTGCTGAGGCCAATCCCTCTACCATGTTTTTTCTTATCTAGGCTCTATACTCAGCAACATTTCAAACAGCTAAAATAAAGGAGGGAGGATACTGGGTTTATATTTTTTGCAAGTATAACGTTTTGGAGATGTTATCTTAAGCATTGCAGCTTGAAATGTTCAAATCCATCAGACCACCAGCTCTGCACACCTATAAAATCTTTCTGAAATGACTTCTCCAGGAGGCTTTCCCTCATTGATATCTAACTACCTCTGTTTATATTCTGCAACTGCCATTTCAGCACTATCATGCCTCCTTCATAGTTGTCTTCACAACCCTCCAATTATTTATGCAAATATTGGCTATATTTATATTCTATTCTTCCAATCTGTAATTTATATTAGCATTTATGTCCCTTATTAGATTCTAAGGTCACTGACATAGGGATCAGGTCTACAAATTCTATTGTACTTTCCCAAGCACTTAGTACAGTGCTCTGCACTAACACTCAATAAATATTAATAATAGATTGAGAAGTAGAGCACAGTTGAATACTTATTTCATACCTGATTTGGATTGGGTTGACCCATTAGGTAGCTGAATACTGGAGTGAGTGGAGGAGACTTGAAATAGTCAGCCCACTAACTGACCTATAGCTGATAGCTTGATGTTTCCTAGCTTTGACCAAATTGAATTTTAGATCTAAAAAAAGTTCAAGGGTTTGATTAATAAGCGTCCAAAGAATATACAGGCACCTTATCCCACTGAGAGTTTTAGAATGGTCAGTTATGTCAGTTGTGTCCACAATTCTAAAGTCATTTATTAAATGGGTTTTCAGTGAAGATCCATTTAGGAGTCTAATTTTTTTTCTTTTTGAAGACAAGCTTGATAAGAAAATGCTGATGTGACTTTGGGCAAGGCACAACTTCTCTGTGCCTCAGTTACCTCGTCTGTAAAATGGGCATTAAGAATGTGAGCCCAACGTAGGACAACCTGATCACCTTGTATCCACCCCACGCTTAGAACAGTGCTTCACATTCATTCAATTGTATTTATTGAGCACTTACTGTGTGCAGAGCACTGTACTATGCACTTGGACATAAAGTAAGACATATAATACCATTATTGTTATTGGGAAACATTAGGAAAGTCTAGTGACCATTATTTAAAAGGGTAACAAGTGGTACAATCACTATATTGTCAGCTTTTGGAGGGCAGGAATAATGCCTGATAGTTCTTTTGTACTCTCCTAAATACTTAATGCTTTCCTTTGTACCTTTTCCTTTGTAGTGCTCAAGAAATACTATAGATTGAATGCTTAGTAATCTCAGGCAAGTAGGAGAACATCCACTCCTATTTGCCTGTTTCATCACTCCAAATCTTCTTTTCCTAAATATTCTTTTCCTAAAATGATTGTCTTACTGTTTGTGGGGAACCAGAATCAGAGCAAGCCATGGTCAGATGTGCCCCTATGCTTTCCCTTAAATCTGCAAATTTTTCCAAGCCAAATGGAACATACAGATGAAGTCCAAGGTGGGTGACTGAACCTTTTGATTTCTTGCAAATGCCACCACTCTCAGTGAAGGCCATTCCTTGAACATCCTATGTGTTGCAGAAAAGGAAATATATTTTAAACACTTCTCTGAGTACTTGGGTTGCGGGCTTGGTGACAATCATGAAAGAAAAATGGCTTCTGATAGTAATCAAAGATAATAGAAAATGCAAAGTGAATAACAAGTATCATGCCTTCTTTTTCCTATTTAAGTTGAAAGATATGATATTTCTGAAAGTCATCATGTGACTGAAATGCTGACTGCTGCTAAAAATGGTATCCCGTTGTAGAGAGTCCACTGAGAACCACCAAAGTCCTGCATTGTTGCTTACCACCTGACCTGCAGCAGAACATCCAGACTTCAGGTCTGAGGAGTGGAATTGTAGCGGCATACCCTCCTGACTGGCTCTGAAATTTTTGGAGCAAATCCCTGGTCTGTGTTGAGCTATGCCAGCCACTACTGCTTATACTAACGATTGGGACTATTTAGGAGTTTTCCCCATTAATCAAAATCAGTGGTATTTGAGTGCTTACTGTGCGCAGTACACTGTACTAAGTGCTTGGGAGAGTACAATACAGTTGATAGCCTCCCAGCCTCCTGTCTCTCACCACTCCAGTTCACACTTCATTCTGCTGCCTGGATCGTTTTTCTACCAAAAACACTGTGGATGTTTCACCCCGCTCCACAGAAAGCTGTACTGGTTGCCCATTCATCTCCGTATCAAACAAAAAGTCCTCCCCAGTGGCTTTACAGCAGTTCATCTCCTTGTCCACTCCTACCTAACCTCCCTTCTCTCCTTCTACAACCCAGCCTGCACACTTTGGTCCTCTAGTGCTAACCTTCTCGCTATGCCTCGATCTCACCTGTCCTGCTGCTGACCCCTCACCCACATCCTGACCCTTGCCTGGAACACCCTCCCTCCTCTAATCAATCAATCAATCAATCATATTTATTGAGCTCTTACTGTGTGCAGAGCACTGTACTAAGCCCTTGGGAAGTACAAGTTGGCAACATATAGAGACAGTCCCTACCCAACAGTGGGCTCACAGTCTAGAAGGGGGAGACAGAGAACAAAACCAAACATATTAACAAAATAAAATGAATAGAATAGATATGTACAAGTAAAATAGAGTAATAAATATGTACAAACATATATACAAAAATACAGGTGCTGTGGGGAAGGGAAGGAGGTAAGACGGGGAGATGGAGAGGGGGATGAGGGGGAGAGGAAGGAGGGGGCTCAGTCTGGGAAGGTCTCCTGAAGGAGGTGAGCTGTCAGTAGGGCCTCTAATCTGACAGACAGCCACTCTTCCCTGCTTCAAAGCCTTACCGAAGGCCCATCTCCTCCAAGAGACCTTCCCAGACTAAGCCCCACTTTTCCTCATCTCCCACTCCCTTCTGCATTGCCCTAACTTGCTCCCTTTGCTCTTCCCCTGCCCAGCCCCAAAATACTTACGTACATATCTGTAATTTTATTTATCCCTTTGCCCTTCCCCCATCCCAGACTTAAAGCACCTGGGAGTCAGAAGGTCATGGATTCTAATCCTGGCTCCACCACTTGTCTGCTGTGTGACCTTGGGCAAGTCACTTAATTTCTCTGTGTCTCAGTTACCTCATCTGTAAAATGGGGATTGAGTCTGAGTGCTCCACCTGGGACAGGGACTATGTCCAACCCAATTTGATTGTATCTGCCCCAGCACTTAATACAGTGCCTGGTACATAGTAAGCACTTAACAAATACCAGAATGATTATTATTATTATTATGTCTATAATTTGTAGTGATGTCTGTCTCCCCCACTCTAGACTGTGAGCTCCTTATGGGCAAGGAATATTCACTTATTATTTTATTGCACTTTCCCAAGCGCTTAGTACAGTGCTGTGCACACAGAAAGTGCTCTATGGATACGATTGAATGAATGAATCCTTGTCCCATAATCTGGCAACAACAAAAACAAGCAGAATGCCAAATTCCCACACATTCATTCAATCAATCATGTTTATTGAGTGCTTACTGAGTGCAGAGCACTGTACTAAGCATTTGGGAGAGTGCAATACAATAGTAAACAGACACATTCCCTGCCCATGTTGCGCTTACAGTGTTCGTTGGGGGGAGGGAAGCAGGGGGAGACAGACAATGTAAATAAATTACAGATATGTCTAGACTGTGAGCCCGTTGTTGGGTAGGGACCGTCTCTATATGCTGCCAACTTCTACTTCCCAAGTGCTTAGCATAGTGCTCTGCACACATTAAGTGCTCAATACAATTGAATGAATGAATATGTCCATATATGCTGTGGGGGTGGGGTGAGCAAGTCAGGGTGATGCGGAAGGGAGTGGGAGAAGAGGAAAGGGGGGGGGCGGGGTTAGGGAAGGCCTCTTGGAGGAGGTGGGCAAGGGGTTAGTGACAAAATAGATGAAATGGTGGCACGATCTACCCTGAATGCCCCCTAGCAGGGAGGGAAATGAAAGAGGTGGGCTCAAAGTCATAGTCAGGTCTGCCTTCCAAGGGAGAAACACAGAAATTCCGGCAAACGCAGCTGGGAGAAGGGCAAATGCAATCAAACAATGGTATTTGAGTGCTTATTGCATGCAGAGCACTGTACTTTGTGTTGGAGAGCGCACCATAAAACAAAGGTGGTAGGCACGTACCTGCTCTCAAGGAGCTTACAGTACAGAGAGACAGAGAGAGGCAAATAAAACACATTAAAGATATGTATGACAAGGATGTATAGATTTGTTATCTGTGTTTGTCCTGTGATCTGCTGGTTGTGGAGCTAAACCAGAACTAGGCAAATTCCCCTTCTATCTTGCAGCTGAATTAACCTAATTCCTTTCACTTTTCCTCAGAGGTTTCCACCTTAGAAGCAGCGAGGCCTAGTGGCAAGAGAATGGTCCTGGGAATCAGAAGACCTGGGATTCTATTTCTAGCTCTTCCTGCTGTGGGACCTAGGGTTAGTCACTTAACACCTCCGCATCTCGGTTTCCTATCTGTGCAATAGAGATCCAATACTAGTTCTCCCTCCCTACTTAGACTTTGAACTTCATATGGGGAAGGAACTGTTTCTGACCTGACTCTCTTGTACTGATTATCTTGGTGCATAGTATGTGCTTAACAAATGCCAACATTGTTATTGGTAGTGATAATAATAATACTAATAATACCATTTGCTCTTCTTTGGAGTTTCCACTAATTTCTTCCTCATTCGATCAATCAGTGGTATTTATTGTGTCTTTACTGCTTGTAGATCATTGTACTAAGTGCTTGGGAGAGTACAATACAGTATTGTTGGCAGATGTGATCTCTTCCCTTAAGGAACTTAGATGCTGGTAGGGGGCAGGTGGGGGGTTACTGTATCAAAGACCTTCGTGCCTCCAACCTCTCTCCTCTCCAATCCATACCATGCTGATTAGATCATTTTTCTACTGACTTCCTTCTGTCTTGCCCCTTTTCCAATCCATATTTAACCCTGACTACCTTAACATGGGATGGAAGAAAATCTCCCAAAGTGATTGCCATTGGAAGTTCTATCTGCTGCCTGGGCATTCGAGGAATTTCCCCATTTTCCTGGCCACAGACAGGCTGACATTCTGTGATAAGGAGATACATACCATGACCACTCAAATAACAAAACTCTAAATAGGATCAAGTCAATGTAACAGTAGGTCCACGTTCTGACTCTTCAGTGTGATATACTGACCCTTCCAACAACATACTGCCTTTGAAAGTCAGGCTTCAGTACATACGCTTATTCAAACCCTAGTCAGTAATGCCCTCTTCCCACCTGAGGTCTTTTCCTCCTATACTTGTGCTTAGCTGGACTTCTCCTGTCTGATATTTGGCGTGGTTATCATCTGTAAGAACACTACTTGGCAGTTATCCCGATTGAACCTCATCCAATTTTTATAAGACCATTTTTCCAAATTGTCCTGTCACTTTGAATTCTATTCCTGTCTCCCAAAGTGTCTGCAACCTCTCCCGATGTAGTATCCATGTCAGGCTAAGAGGCATTTGGCCTGAGAGAAAGGAGCAGGCAATGAGAGCCACTGGGCTGGAGCAGCCCAGCATGTCTTGCATAAGGCTATGTAGATCACAGGAGGAGATGCAAAACTGGAAGCTCATTAGAGGTTCTCAAAGTGAATTCCATGGCTGAGATGTCACCAGGAAGGAGAGAATGTGTAGAATTACCTAGCGAAGATGCAAGTATTATCTTTGCAACCCTAGGCTCTGTCATTAGTCATGGTATGAAATTGCAGGGGGGAAGTTATATTGACACCACAACAATTCTTGTAAAATAAGTTTCAGATGCACTGAGTTGTCTCACCTGACCTCCTTAAACTAAGACTTTTAGATATGGTTACAAAGATGTATTATTCAAAATATGGATGTGTTATGTCAGTGAAACAAAACTGGGAAAAGTGGAGTTAAGTGACACTCTGACAGACCTGGGTATATGTGAATAGAAGATTGAATTCCTTTCCCATCCTGAAACATCAGCTTTTTAGGAATTGGGGGTGCTGCAAACCCAATTGCTCCTAGGCTATAGTGGCTATTTGAATGAGCTAAGCAATTAACCAACCAACCCATGGTATGTATTGAGTGCTTACTGTGTATAAGGCACTGTACTAACCACTTGGGAAAGTACAGTATAATGGAGTTGGTAGATTCATTTATTCATTCAATCATATTTATTGAGCGCTTACTGTGTGCAGAGCACTGTACTAAGCGCTTGGGAAGTACAAATCAACAACATACCCAATCTCTGCTGACAAGGACACTTAACGGTCTACAGGGAGAAGATCAAGGGCAAAAAAATCTTTGGAGATAGCGGTTGCAATGATAGAGAAACAGGGATGGAGAAGGAAATGGTAAGAGAGGGAGGCTTTCCAGTAAGAACAGCTGTCTGACAAAATCACCATCCCATTTGCGAGAGCCAGAACTGTGAGACCTGGCCAGTTTCCAGTGTTTTCCATGTGTAGTGAGATTTTTGCTTATAGATTTTTTTGAATAGGAATTTATTGTTTACTGTTGTTTTTGTTGGTTCAGCATATGTGTATACGTTATTAAAGACCATGAATAGGGAGTATAGCACATTGCCTCCTATATTTTTTTCATTCATTGATTCAGTAGCACTGATTAAGCACCTGATTTGTGAGACACTGTACTGAGCTCTTGGGAGAGTACAGTAGAGGTAAAAGACAAGGTCGTGAGGTCCCTATCCTCAAGGAGTTTATAAGCTCTTGGGGATATATGCTCTGTAATTTGGATGTTTTGTCTTTTTGGTGTTTTTGGACACCACTGGTTAAGGGATCGAGACTTTGGTTCAGATCTGAAAGTTGGGGCATTTGTTCCATAGCATTCAGCGGAGCAGTTACATGAGTCCCTAAAATCTAGTAGTTCAGGATGGGAAAGGAATTCAATCTTCTATTCATCTGTCCCCACGCCTTTACGCCTATCATTTAACTCCATTTTCCCCATTTTTGTTTCTTTGACATAGCACACCCTTATTTTGTCCAATACATCTTTGTAACAGGATCGTAAAGCCTTACCTAAGTAGATGAGATTCACTGAAACAGAAAGAGGCTGAGAGAAAACAAAAGCAAACAGAAATTTTTTTGGTGTTTTTTCTCTAGAACTGAAACTTGCCTGCTGCAGAATTCAGTCTCTTCCAGGAAAGGAAGGGGAAGTAAATGCTGTCAGGCATTTATCTCCTCAAGCCTACGTCCACCCTACCTTCTGAAAAAGATGTATGAGGCAGGTAGGAAGTGAAAGGGAAATGCTTTAGCTGCCAATATACAGTTTCTAGTATATGATTGGGCAATGACTTGCGTACTGCTTTCTAGATGAAGAATACCCCCTCCACTCCCTGCAAAATGCAACAACAGAAGCATTCATTCATTCATTCATTCAATCCTATTTATTGAGCACTTACTGTGTGCTGAGCACTGTACTAAGCGCTTGGGAAGTCCAAGTTGGCAGCATATAGAGACAGTTCCTACCCAACAGTGGGCTCACAGTCTAGAAGGGGGAGACAGAGAACAAAACAAAACATATTAACAGAATAAAATAAATAGAATAAATATGTACAAATATAATAAACACGTCCAAACATATATACAGAGGTGGTAGCATTGTCTCCTGAGCCTTAGTCCAATCCAGGAAATGGTCATTCACATGATGGTGCTGGAGCAGTCATTTCTCTCAGCCTGGAAGGTAACGGAGTCTCCAGGGGTGGGCATAATTACTCACTGCCCACTTCACTGTCGGAGCCATTATCTGACTCATTTGCACGTTTTTTCTGAAGCGGAAGAGTGGGAAAGATGATTATAGTACTCCAGGTGAACATGATGAGGTCAGCTGGAGAATCTCAGATTAGAACCCCACACTTCTGATGCCGGCTGTATTGACACTCTGTGACAGCTCTATAAATCTCAAAAGCAGAAACCCCCAAAATAAAACGTGACACCGTTTTGGTTTTTTTGGGTGGCTGGAGCTCGCAGGCCTGGATGGGCAGAAGGCAGACTGCCGTTCGAAGGGCTCCTTAAGGGACAGAAACATTAGGAGAGAGAGAAAACAAGGGTAGAAGATGAAAGAAGTAATATCCACCAATTTTATACAATCCCTTCCAGTGCTAACAAAATAGTTTAATCACCCACACTGAATTCTTCTCCTTCCTGTTTTCTCTCCATTATGATAAATCAATAGCTACATAAATTGGTATTTCAATATAGTTCATGTATGCCTTATTCTCTAGTTATCAAACCTGAATTAGACTGTGAGCTCCATGCAGGATGAGGACTGCATCCCACATAATACACTTGTACTTACCCCAGTGCTTAAAATCAGTGTTTGACACATAGTAAGCCCTTCACAAATACCATAAAAATATGAAAAAAAAGAAGATTCTCTGGGAGGAATATGTATTCACTTGAAAGCAGCTTGGATTTTAACAATGCTTAAATAGTATTCCTTGATGTGTCCCTTCCAAATGAACATGATTCCTGTAAAATAAATAAAAAGAGCAGACCAGTAATCCCAAAGCATGTGGGTTTTCCCTGAATGATATCTGTCCAGACATTACTTACACTTCATGACATCAATGTCATAGGTCCTTACTGCCAATTGAGGGAAAATTCATTTTTTAGTGACATATGGTCTGACCTTCAACTCTTAGTAGTTGAAGAGGGGTTAAGGTCAAGTATTCTTACATTCAGAAAATCCAAATTATACATATGACAAATGACCCAATCCATCGTAACTGATTTTCGAGTGCAGTAGCAGTACGGTATTGCCCTATGTGTAGAAAGGTCACCAACCTTGTGATATAATGGCTGACACTGATCATTATTTCTCATGATTGAGTTATTTGAAAGGATAGTCAATATTGAACTGGTTGCACTTCTCTAGCTCCCATTGAAATGAATGGAAAAAGTTGGAAAGGCCCCCAAAAAGGCATGTTCCCGTGGCTGACGGGATCTCATCAGCAGGAGCAGATGTTTAGGACAGGTATGTTTTCTGGTATTTTTACCCTTTTTTCTTCTGCTTGATTCAGAAAACATCCTACGGTGGCACAAATGGTCAGGAAAAAATAGCACACTTCATAGAGAGCTAAGTTTCCAATTCTGGTTATTTTCCAGCCCTAAAGTAGAATCCTGGATGCATCACCGCTGAAATTTGATAAAGGGGAGGAACTGGAACTTTTTCTTTTTTCTCCAGGTTCAGCCAAATCTACTTAGGAAATGCACTCTCTACCTTATCTGTGAAACTCATCATACTCGTGACACAGCTGTGACCTCACTCCCCATTTCAGATGCCAATTTCCCCAAATTCCATTCCTCCCCAAAACTAGTATTTCATACCTTCAAAGCCCTACTTCCCTTCAAAGCTCTACTGAGAGCTCACCTCCTTCAGGAAGCCTTCCCAGACTGAGCCCCTCCTTCCTCTCCCCCTCCCCATTCCCCATGCCCTACCTCCTTCCCCTCCCCACAGCACCTGTATATATGTTTGTACAGATTTACTACTCTATTTATTTTACTTGTACATATTTACATATTCTATTTTATTTTGTTAATATGTTTTATGTTGTTAATATGTTCCCCCTCGTCCCCCTCTCCATGCCCCCATCTTACCTCCTTCCCTTCCCCACAGCACCTGTATATATGTATACATGTTTGTACATATTTATTACTCTATTTATCTTACTTGTACATAGCTATTCTATTTATTTTATTTTGTCAGTATGTTTTGGTTTTGTTCTCTGTCTCCCCCTTTTAGACTGTGAGCCCACTGTTGGGTAGGGACTGTCTCTATGTGTTGCCAACTTGTACTTCCCAAGCACTTAGTACAGTGCTCTGCACACAGTAAGCGCTCAATAAATACGATTGATTGATGTTTTGTTTTGTTGTCTGTCTCCCCCTTCTAGACTGTGAGCCCGCTGTTGGGTAGGGACCATCTCTATATGTTGCCAACTTGTACTTCCCAAGCACTTAGTACAGTGCTCTGCACACAGTAAGAGCTCAATAAATATGACTGAATGAATGAATAGCTCAATCCATAATTAGCATCCTAGGGACCTCATAACACACTTAACACACCTTCATACTTAATTATTTCAACAGCCATTGGCTTGGCTGTTGATTGTATAGTTCGGCCATTTTATTTTGCATCTGTGCACAATCATAGGTGTTCATCTGTTTCTTTCATTTATAAATTACTCTCTGCAGTTACAGGAAATTGAGAAGGCCATCCAACATTGGCCATCAAGAGATGGAGAAAAAGAAGTGTAATTTCACTCCTTTCTAAATATGAGAAGCCAGCTTACTGTGATCAGGGAGTATGTCTACCAACTCTGTCGAGTTGTATGTACTCTCCCAAGTGCTTAATACAATGTTCTACCCCAAATTAGTGCTCAATCAGTGCAAAAATACCTGTGATAGAAATCTAGGACATCAGTCTGTTCAATTCTGGAGTGGGACACCCAGCCCCTGAATTTTTTCTTATGGAGTGGTGTCCACCATATTACCAAGTATGAATATTCACTAAACAAGCTCAGAGTCCCTCTACAATGTTTTCAGTAGACCTAGGCACTTAGCTGTATGAATGATTTAATGATAGAAGATAAATGTAGTGTTCAAATCAAACGTGGCTGCTGATAGAGCAATTACTAAGGTAATTGTCAGAAGGTAATGGTGCTTGTAACAGATGCCACACCTTTACCAATCAATCAATAGTATGTACTGAGCACTTTGTACTGAGCACTTTATACAGAGCACTGTATTCAAAACTTGGGAGAGTACAGTGGAGAAGCAGCATGGCCTATTGGAAGGATATCAGGCCTGAAACTCAGAGGACCTGAGTTCTAATCCTGGCTCCAGCACATGTCTGCAGTCTGACTTTGGACAAGTCACTTAACTTCTTTGTGCCTCAGTTACCTCATCTGTAAAATGGGGATTGAAACTGAGCCCCTTGTGGGACACAGACTGCACCCAACCTGATTATCTTGAATCTACAACAGTGTTTAGAACAGTGCCTAGAACATAGTGAGTGCTTAACAGATACCATTAAAAAATAGATTGGCTGACATGATCCCTGCCTCAAAGAATGTATACCCTAGTAGGGTGAATTTCCCTTCTACAGCATGGTAGCAATGGGGAAATTGGGAACAGTAAGCCTGTGAACCTGTTCTTGGAATATGAGTCCCAAATACTTCTGGGGTCCTAGCCATGTTACAGTCAATTTTCTTAGAACTTGAGGATTACATTCCTGATGAAACCCCAGTCGACTGAATTGCCTTTATGATGTGCCTTTCCCAGTATCATATTCATGCACCTATTTTTGCCAATACCATTTCCCATTGCGATCCAGAAATGCACACGTTGGATGAGCACTCACCATTCCTATTGACCTAAACCTTCTAGGCGAGCAGACACTGATGTTACTAATCCCTGATACGTCCCTCCCTCCCTGCATAATCTCCTGCCAAACTTGGGGGCCCCTGGGATCAACTCTATCTCTCTCTAGGGTTATGGTTTGACTACCTTCCTGCCTCACTGGTAAGGTTGTCCTTGTCTGCTCCCGGGCTGGATATTCCAGAACACTCAATCTCTCTTCATTGGCCCCAGCACGGGTAGTAAAACAACAGAAGCAGTAGCTGCCACAGAAGTAATAACATCTCTCACTTTTATCTTCTGTCTCCAAGCTCTCCTGGTCTCCAGCTACTACTGAAGACGAGAACAATTTCACAACTCTTGCCTCCTCCCTCCTACCCTCAGCCAGTATAAAACGGCCCAGCAAGAATGCAGGTGATGGAAGAGGAGAGGAAGGAAGCACAGATTCTCACTTTTTTTTTCCTGTCAGTCTCTGTCCAGTAGCTGAGTCTTTTAGTCACACTAGTGCTCTGCAAATTTCCACATTCCAGAGTAGCAATCTCCTGCTGAGGCCTTGTTGCTTCTCTAAAAGCTTGAAAGGTCCATGACTTGGGATAGGGAAATCTGCAACTCCCAGCCTACAAATGAATGATTTGTACATGGAATCTTTCCCAAAACCACACTGGATCTCGTGACAGTTTATTGCATATGTAATCATTTTTCCCCCAAATAATTCCTTATTTTTCATCTCATTTAGGGTCACGTTATTTCAAGAGCATTCGGTCAACATCATGACAGGGCCAATTTTATTATTGAGTTTTCTCAAGGCCTCTATGCATTTACTCAGACATCCTTGCTTGTGCCCTTTGATGAGAAAACCAAGGGAGTGAACGGAAAGGTCAGGTGACCCAAACTCAAATTCTCCCCTAGTTTTAAGATATGAAAGTTTATGTACCTGAGGTTATGTGAGGCAAAGGTGTCATAAACTAGAAAATAATGGTGTTTTCCAATTCACTTCTATTCCTTTGCCATTTTGGTTCAGAGTTGAATTAGCACTTTGTTAAAAAATAAGGGAGAATTTTTGATTGCTAAGAAAAATGATCATTAAAATTAAGAGAAAATCCGAAGAAAGTTATCTTGGGAGGGGACTACAACATTTGGAGTTCTTCTGAATTGTACTTGAGTGCTTACCTTTTCCACCTCCAACCCCTTTTCCTATCCTTTTCTGGATACCATACTCTACCTTTAAATGCCCTTCTAAAAATCCACTTCCTCCAGGAAGCATTCCCGTAACCATCCTCCTTCTTTACTGGTCATGCCATTCTCTCAGTCATTCCAGGCCTCAGAACCTTCCCATCCTCAACTAACATTTTTCAGGAAGAATTCCCCAACATGTCCAGCTTTGGGGGAAAGTAAACCCTGATCCTGGCAAGTTTTGAGAAAGTGAGGCTAGCCTATGATCCCTGATATTTGCCTGCTGGGTTTCCTAACCCTTGAGAGGACCACACCTAAACCATGACTGACTAAAGAAACCCCATCTTCCATTTTTAAATGCTACAAGACTAGGGATTACCCAGTTTTCTGGGGTTTTTTTTGGAACTCTTTCTAGTTTCTAGCGATCTTCACTGAGAGTTTGTTATTCTTCCTAAATCTCTTAGTTCATCTTGAGCTCACTTTCTCTAGTTCTATCTTAAGTCAGCTGGCCATGTTTTCCGTACCGCTGTTCAGCCTCAACTGATTCTGTTTTAATAATATTTCAGGCTCAGGAGGCAGATGAAGAGAAAGTTAGTGGCTATCTGAAAAAGAATAAGGTGAGAGCTTGGGATGGAGCACTACAGAGTCAGGCACACTACTCATAAACCCTTACTCAACAGCTAGTCTGTTAATCTCCCTGTGGGAGAAGGATGACAATTTATTAGGAAGAATAAATTAGGAAGAATATAAAAAGTGTCCTTAGAGGCCGGAGTATTGACAGTTGAACTGTTCCTTCCTAGGCTGGAGGGTTTGAGACAACCATTGTTTTGACAGCGTGGCTTAGTGGAAAGAGTCTGGGTTTGGGAGTCAGAGGTCGCGGGTTCTAATCCCTGCTCCACCAATTGTCAGCTGTGTGACCTTGGGTAATCACTTAACTTCTCTGTGCCTCAGTTTTACCTCATCTGGAAAATGGGGATTAAGACTGTGAGCCCCACGTGGGACAACCTGATTATCCTGTATCTACCCTAGCACTTAGAACAGTGCTTGGCACATAGTAAGCACTTAACAAATATCATCATTATTATTATTATTGGAAACCAACTTAACTCTTGGGCTGCATCAGTTCCACAGTTATTATTATTGAACATCCACTGTTCGTTTTTGATTGCTTTGGAACGTTTCCTATAAAAAAGTTTGGGGAATGGATTTAATTCTGCTTGCCTGAGCAATGAAAATTATTTTACTCCCAATAAATGGGAAAAATGGTATAGAATTAGCAACCCCTGCACAGTGTGTTCTTGGAGGTCAGTAGGAAAGTCACTGTTGGACATGGGATGCAAAGAGGAGCTGTACCTATGCAGCAATTCAACAGGCAAGCTGCACAGTCCTAGGATGATACAGTTCAGGTCCCTTTTTGCACTTGAATCTATCATTTTCAAAAAGTAAGACTCAAAATATAATCTCCCCACAGCAAGGAGATTTACTGTTGATCGAAATGGAGTAGGAGTTCTTTGTTTCCCCTCATAAAATCATACAGTGCAGTGGGGATAAGAAATTAAAGAAGCACTGAGAAGGCCAGTGGCAATGGTATATCACACTAAAGAAGAAAGACTGAGAGTGTCTGAAGTGAGCTCCGGAACCCATGGAAGGGAAGTGGGTATCCACTGGCCTCTTTTGATCTTGATACATTTTAACAGAAGTTTGAGAGTTTCTCCTTGCAGGAGAAAGAAGAAAAAAAATTTGTAAGTATGAGTAGCCTCTCTTTCCCCTTCTCTCCCCCTGCCCTCCCTCAATCTATGCACAAGTCACATGTCTCTACCAGGTTATTGCATTTTTTCTAACTCATTTCTTTTGGAAGGAAGTTCCATTTTTGCCACAATTGTATATGGAGTAAATGTAGGCTGTATGTACCATTAATCCTATCCCAGGATCCTGATAGCAATAATTATAATGATAATTATGGTACTTGTTAACTGCTTACTATATGCCAGGCACTGTACTAAATGCTGGGGTGAATACAAGAAAATCGGGTTGGACACAGTCCTGGTCCCACATGTGCTCACAATCTCAATCCCCATTTTACAGATGAGGTAATTGAGGCACAGAGAAATGAAGTGACTTGCCCAAGGCCACACAGCAGACACCTGGAGGATCTGGGATTGGAACCCATGACCCCCTGACTCAGGCCTGTGCTTTATCCACTATGCCATGCTGCTTCTCTCTACACTTGAAGTCAGTCCATCAGATTGGTATTTAGTGAGAATATAAAGCTCTGTATTATGGGCTTGGAAGAGTACAACAGAAGGTATTATGGGCTTGGGAGAGTACAACAGTAGGAAGCTAAATGTTCCCTACCCTCAAATTGCCTATCATTCAATGTGGGAGAGAAAGAAAAATGATTTCAGATACTGGAAAGGAGAAGGAAGAGCAAAGATCAAGCAAGAAGCAGTATATACACATTTGTATAAAACAGCTGAGAAAGAACTTAATAAACTAATAAATTTGTTTATGCTATTTAAGCACCTACTACATACAAGGCTCTATACTAAGCGTTGGGGTAAATACAAGCTAATCAGGTCAGACACAGTCCATCATTTTCCACACAGGGCTCATAGTCTTAATCCCCATTATGCAGATAGGGTAACTGAAGCAACGAGAAGTTAAGTTTCTTGCCCAAGGTCACTCAGCAGGCAAGTGGTGGAGCCGGGATTAGAACCTAGGACCTTCTGGCTCCCAGGTCCTTGCTCTATCCACTAGGCCAAGGTGCTACTCGTATATAAATAAAATGAATAAAGATATGTCAGGTTTCTTAACTTTGGACTCTTCCAAACTTTTTGTACAAGGCTCAAAAAATGCCGTTGATTTTCTTCATTTTACAAACTTAGAGAACAGAGTAGAGCCTCAATGATATTTACTGAATGAATTATCTTCTATATGCTTTCAAACTGCTATGCAGTTTCTCTTGTAGATAAAAATAGCAATTTGTATGCTTATTATTCTATGAGATTGAAATATTTCTACTGTCAAAATTAAATGGAAACCTTATATTCATGTCATTTTCCAAAACGTGAAATTGTTGCTGCATCAAAGATCTTTCTCTCTTTATAAAAGAAAGAAACTTTTTCTCTGAACAGTGAGGTAGAACCCTGGAATAGGTAAAATTAATCTTTCCAACATTCTCACATGATCGATATGTGATGATGGAGCTGCAAGGGACCTCAAAATTTTGCTAAGGAGTACCCTCCTTGTGCAAGAACGACCATTCTTAGCCTTACCCAGAATGTTAGTAGTTTAGCCCCTACTTAAAAAAGTCCAGATTTGAGAGATTCCTGGCTCTCTTGCTGTGTATTTAATTGACAGTGGCAAAACTGCTCTTTCCTTCAGGAAGTTATTCCTGTTCTACCTGCAACTTGTTTCTTCAGTTTCTGCCTTCTTCGATTCTACCTCCTCCTTTGCCTGGCACTGATAACAAGTTTTCATTCCCGACAGGCTTAGAATGATTTTTTAAAAAATACAAAAAGCCAGAGAATGTTTTGCTTTGAAAAACAATCAACCAGAGGTATTTGTTAAGTGTTTACTGGGCTCAGAGCACTGTACTGAGCACTTGAGAGAGTACAGTAGACTAGTTGGGCACAGATTCCTGTCCTCTGGGTCAGGGGATAGTTGTTTTGGCTTCCTCCATGGTAGAGCCAGAAGTCAGACCTGCTCGTCATCTACACAGTGGAAAAGCAGTCTGAGGGGAAGATTCCTCACGAATTGCAGGGTGATAGTTTTCTTTCCATCTGGATTAACAGTCCAATGAACTCTTTGACTCCCAGAAGACTGACTTCAAGATCTAAGCCACTGGACACACGCTGATGTTCCTAGCAGGAAAAAAAAAAAAACAGTTTACAAAATGGATGTGTGTGGATACTCCAACCGCAGTGTATCTGTTAGACTGCAATGTGAATGTTCTCATTAAATGGTGAGCATGCAAGGTATCCATGTTTAAAGGGTAAACTACCTGGACTTTTAAAAAAACATTCAAGCAGTGTGAGAAGCAGCATGTCCTAGTGGAAAGATCCCAGGATCGGGAATCGAGACCAGGGTTATAATCCAAACTCCACTACTTGCCTACTGTGTGACCTTGGGCAAGTCAAATAACGTATCTGTGCCTCAATTACCTCATCTGTAAAAATATGGATGATGATGCTTCCCTCTCCCCACTAAACTGTGAGCCTCATGTGAGATTGCTTATATCGTACCTATGTCAACACTTAGTAGTGCTTGGCATAGAGTAAGCATTTAATAAATCATTTTAAAGCCCCTATTCCTTGTTAAATTCAATTAGAAACATTGTGTGACCTTGGGCAAGTGACTTAACTTATCTGTGCCTCAGTTACCTCATCTGTAAAAATATGGATGATACTTCTCCTGTCTCCCCACTAAACTGTGAGCCCCATGTGAGATTGCTTATATCGTATCTATGGCAACACTTAGTAGTGCTTGGCATAGAGTAAGCATCTAATAAATAATTTTTAAGCCCCTATCCCTTCTTAAATTCAATTAGAAACATTGTCAGAATTCACTTTTCAAATGAAAGTAATGCCATTTCAACTATAAAACCAACTCATAAGGCTCAGCTCAAGTGAAAATTAATAGTATTGTCTTTATACCTGTGTCCTGAGGAACAAATGCTCTGCACACAGTATGTGCTCAATAAATACAATTGAATCAATGCATGAACAAATAAAACAATAATTGTACTATTTTCCTGATGATGAAGAAAGTTGCTCATTTTCTATGGAAACACGTGTTTCACTGAAATACTTTATGTGTACTTCCCTACTTAAGAGGGTAAGCACATTCAAAGTTAACTCGGGCTCTTTCTTTTTTTCCTGGTCTGTTATCAGAGCAGAAATCTTGGGACCTGGTCTGTTACAGTGTAGGCCAATGGCTTACTAAAGGAGGGGTAGGAGTCTTCTTAATGAAAAATCTTTAAATATAGGATTAGATACTCCGTTGCCTGTGGTGGTTCAAAAGCAGTCTTGCAGCCAATTAGGACGGTGGAGAAAACAGTTGCTTGCTAAAGTTCCCCGCACAAGAAATCTTGGCTATCATCATTTTCTTAGTTTCCGTGAGGGGGTAATTCCATTTCTGATTTTGAAAGTGGAAATTTTCAGAAGACTTTGTGAATTGTGATGAGAAGTACTCGACTAACCCAATTAGAAAACATCCTTCCAAGTCAATATACACATTTTTCACTCTAAAACCTATCACTCAGCCTTGGAGTTTAAAATTCTGCTTCTGTTAAAGCTGGATGTAATCCTTCCTTTTATTCTTTTCCTTGATGATGCTTTCAATAGGAAGGTGTCCACCAGTAAATTTCATTCAGTCTTTCATTTTCACTACAGTAAGGAAATGCTTCTCATCATGTGAACTTTGTTGCTGCACTGAGCTAAATAGGACCAGATTTCCTTTTCAAGTAAAAAGGATCCCTATCACGATCTGTCCTTCAGAATCAGTTCATGTAAGTATTCCCAACTTACATGAATATCCATCTGTGGGTGGACAGTG
This sequence comes from Tachyglossus aculeatus, assembly GCF_015852505.1. Lineage (NCBI taxonomy): Eukaryota > Metazoa > Chordata > Mammalia > Monotremata > Tachyglossidae > Tachyglossus > Tachyglossus aculeatus. Next base: position 24,990,177 of record NC_052088.1, read on the forward strand.
TGTGAGAGGACAATTATCTTACTTGCAGAAGTGTCTCTGTACACCCCTCTCTTCAAAGAATCCTAAAACTTTTCAAATTGATTCTTCTCATCTTTTCAGCAGGCTTCTGACTCTTTACATTTTGTAGCCTGCAATAAGGAGGAAGCAGAAAGCGTAATAGAATTTTTTAAACTGTTCAAGAGAAATATGGAGAGGCTATGAAGGTGTTCTTTCTTCCAAGAAATAGCTTTGAATGCTGGTCTATAAAGGAATAGGTTAAAAAAAATCAAACTTCAATACGGCTCACCTAACTAAAGGAAGAGGTTGCTTCGAAGAGACTGTTCTGGGAAAAATCACTTTCTCTTGGAGAAGAATAAAGGAGTGATTATCATCCATATTTTTGCTTTTAGCTGCTCAGAGAAACTGGTAAGATTCGGCTGCTATTGGATAGGATTCTGTTGGTGGGAACTCTAAACTCTTGTATCTGTACTGAAGAATTAGACATTGTTATTGCACTGCTGAAACCTAAATTAGAAATCTTCCAGCAGACGTCAGTGGGAAGATTTTAAATCTATCCACAATTGCTTTTAAGTTACCTAAGGCTGGGAATAGGTGATTGCTTCAGGAAAACAATCAGTTTGTCAAATTTGTATGAAGTGAAAGAGTTTTTTTTTGTCTTTGTTATTTTTATTGGGCGCTTTTTGTGTTTTTTTTTAAGAAGGTGTTGAAAAACTGTCTATCTTGGTAGAAGAGGCATGCATCAGATTATCCTTCCGGATCATTGTCCAGGAGTAAGTTGGGTAATTTTGGAGACTATATAAACCTTTTCAGGTTTATGAACTGGAAGAATTGGGCTCTTGGTATTGAACAAATTGATCTTTTTCTTCTCTGATTTCTGGAGCAGCAGGAAGTGAAATAAAGTCTTGCAAAAATAGTGAGTTTTTGCCCAGTTGTGATTAGTGGGCTAGAGATTGCACACTGGGTAGTGTATCAATCAATCAGTGGCATTTATTGAGCCTCTACTGACTGCAAAGCTGTGTATAAAGAGGACAACATAAGAAAGGAATTTATTTCCTGCCATCAAGGAATTTACAATTCTGTGGGGGAAACAAAATGAAAATTTTATACAAATGTCAGGAGCAGGAGAATGAACAAAGATATAACAAGTAATAATACAAGTATGTCAGGATGAAATCACTGAATAAATAATTGAATATACAAATCAGTGTACACATGTCCATAAGTGCTGAAAATAAGAATAAAATGCATAAATGCAAGGGGTCATTATATGTGGATTAAAAACACTTGGAGAACTTTAGCAGCAGGTCTATTTGCTTTCTATAAATTACAAGCATTTTGTGTGACGTGCAGTTCTTTTGAATGCGTGATTTAAATAGTATTTAATTCTGCTGTTTAGCCCCAGGTGAATGGTTAGATTCTTTGGCAACCCTAAATTTCTCAAAATCCAACACACATAGTGCTCCATATCTAAAGGTCCTTCTTTCCTTGCTTTCCATTTCAACTGTTAAAACTCTTGGCCCTTCATCATGCTGTGACCACCTGATTTATCAGTTTTGAACATGCTTGGAGAGGGACCTTTCGAATTTCCCATTATCTGGAATGGTTGGCATTTTGAGTGCTCACCATTCAAAAACACTGGTCTTGTCAATTGGCTATTTAGCTGAGATTTTGAAACTGAAACCAGAGAGTGGTGGTTTGGACGTTGGAAGTATTTTGTGTTCAAACGGATAGGTACTTGGGGCTGGATCATACTTTTGATCTTGGACAAGTAGTGTAGAGGGAATAAGTCCGTGTATAGCACAGGCAACAAAGAAGACAGAGAGATGAAAAGCAGCAGAAAATGTAGTCACTTTAGCTGACACATTTCCCTTTTAAATCAATGGATAAGGGGATAAATTGGGAGAAGCAGTGTGGCTCAGTGGAAAGAACCCGGGCTTTGGAGTCAGAGGCCGTGAGTTCAAATCCCGGCTCTGCCACTTGTCAGCTGTGTGACTTTGGGCAAGTCACTTCACTTCTCTGGGCCTCAGTTCCCTCATCTGGAAAATGGGGATGAAGACTGTGAGCCCCTCATGGGACAACCTGATTACCTTGTATCTACCCCAGCGCTTAGAACAGTGCTTTGCACATAGCAAGCGCTTAACAAATACCATTATTATTATTATTATAAATTAGTCACTTTTTAACTTAATCAAACCATTGATCAATTGTATTGAGCACTTGCTGTGGCAGGACATTGTACCGTAATAGTACTTAAGTGCTTACTATATGCCAATCACTTTTCTAAGCACTGGGGTAGCTACATGTAATCAGGTTGGGCACAGTCCCTGTCCCACATGTGGTTCACATTCTTACCCCCCATTTTACATATGAGGTAACTGAAGCACAGAGAAGCTAAGTAACTTGCCCAAGGTCATACAGCGGACATGTGGTAGAGCTGGAATTAGTACCAGGGTCCTCCTGACTCTCAGGTCTGTATTCTATCCACTAAGCCATGGAAGTTTAACACAACAATATAATATATACATTCCCTGCCCAGAATGAGCTTACAGTCTAGAAGGGGAGACATTAATATAAAGAAATTAATTTACAGATATGTTCATAAGTGCTGTGAGTTGGGGTGGTGAAGAAATGGAGCAAGTCAGGGTGACACAGAAGGGAGTAAAAGAGGAAATGAGGGCTTAGGGATGGCCTCTTGGAGATGATGTGACTTCTATAAGGCTTTGAAGGTGGGGAGAGTAATTGTCTGTCGGATATGAAGAGGGAGAGTGTTCCAGGCCAGGAGCTGGATGTGGGTGAGAGGTTGGCAGTGAAATAGATGAGGCCTAGGGAGAGCGAGTAGGTTGGCTTTAGAGGAACAAAGTGTGGGTCCTGGGTTATAGTAGGAGAGTGGTGAGGTGAGGTAGAGGTGGGTAGGGTGATTTTGAGTGCTTTAAAGCCCGTCGGTAAGGAGTTTCTATTTGATGCAGGGGTGGATGGGCAACCACGTGAGGTTCTTGAAGAGTGGGGAAACATGGCCTGAATGTTTTTGTAGAAAAATGATCTGGACAGCAGAGTGAAAAGTAGATTGGAGTGGGGAGACTCAGAAGGCAGGGAGGTCTGCAAGGAGGCCTATGGAGTAAACAAGGAGGGATAGGATAAGTACTGGATTAAAGTGGTAGCAGTTTGGCTGGAGAGGAAAGATCAGATTTTGGTGAAGTTGTGAAGGTTGAACCTACATGATTTTGTAATAATAATAATAATGGCATTTATTAAGTGCTTACTATGTGCAAAGCACTGTTCTAAGCACTGGGGAGGTTACAAGGTGATCAGGTTGTCCCACGGGGGGCTCACACTCTTAATCCCCATTTTACAGATGAGGGAACTGAGGCACAGAGAAGTGACTTGCCCAAAGTCACACAGCTGACAATTGGCAGAGCTGGGATTTGAACCCATGACCTCTGACTCCAAAGCCCGTGCTCTTTCCACTGAGCCACACTGCTTCCTATAGTAATAGAATGAATATGTGGGTTGAATGAGAGGAGTCAAGGATAATGCCATGGTTACAGGCTTGTGAGACAGGAAGGATGGTGGTGCTATCTACAGTGATGGGAAAGTCAGGAGGAGGACAGGGTTTGGTGGGAAGATAACGGAGTTTTGTGTTGGAAAAGTTAACTTTGAGGTGATGGCTCTACATCCATTAGAGATATCTTTGAAGGCAGGACAAAATGTGAGACTACAGAGAGAGAGTTTAGGGCTGGAGATATAGATTTGAAAATCATCCACCTAGAGGATAAAGCCATTGGAGGCTGAAGAGGGTTGATTCCTAAGAAATAAGTGCTTATCTTTTAGTGTGTGATGAATTGTCTCTACTTAAAATTGTACTCAATAGTCTGATTATCCCTAGGAGTGTCATTTTGAAATGCAGAATAAACCAAAGGATGACCAGTGGAGAACAAACCAATATTTTCATTTGGAAGTGCTGTTTATTCTTTAAAAAAACACTATTAATGCCTGTTTTTCACTTTAATTATTCTTCAGTTAAATGCTGCAGAGAACTTAATGGTAAAATGTCCTCAATTTGGAATGTACCCCTCAATTTTTAATATCATTATGAACTTGGGGATAGTTGAGATTGTTGGAAGGAATATTGTTTGTGGCTAAATCTCAAGGTACCATGTTGGGAAAGTCTCCTCTCCTGTTCCTTAGTCTTTCTCATATATTTTAATCTGATAATTTCCCTTGAGGATTTTCTAGGTATCATTTGTAACTATTGCTTATTCATTATTTGGCACATGGAAAAAAGTAAACAGTAGTGTAGTGAAGAAAACAGACATCCATTTTAAACTGGACCAAGAGCTCCAGTGTAAGTTTTCTAGGGAGAAAGCAGAATCATTCTAAGTAAAAGTCTAAATGGAAGCTAGGGATTTACACATGGATCTTTCACCTAATTAACTGTGGAACCTTGGGCTCAGCTTCTCTGGGCCCCCACTTTTAAAGATTATAGATGTTGAGGTTTTTGGAGCTTTTCAGAATGAAACAAAAAACAAAACAAAAACTAAAGAAAGGGATTGAAAGAATACAGGAAAAGGAATCCGATAATAAATGACACAAAAAAATGGACAAGGCCTGCTCTTCAATCAACCAATCAAAAATATGTGGAGCACTAAGCAATTAAAAGAGGAAAAAAATTAAGTAAACAGACAAATCCTGATCCCAAGGAAAAAAAGGAGCACGGGTTTGGGAGTCAGAAAACCTGGGTTCTATTACAAGCTATGTGGGTTCTAATCTCCACTTGCCTACCATGTGATTTTTAAGGAAGTCTTTCAATATCTCCTTCTCTGAGCTTCTTCATCTATAAAATGAGGATTTAATATTTTTCTCCCTTCTTCTCTTAGCCCTTCATGGGACAAGGACTCTGTCTAACCTGATCTTTGTACACCAGCCCATAGTACTCTTCAGCTCCTCAATTGTTACATACTGAGTGGGGAGACAGTTGCATTTAGGGGGAAAATAGAGATACAGGAGAATAGAAGGTAAGCTCCTTTGAATAGAATGTAAGATCATGTCTACTTTATTGTACTCTCTTAACCACTTAGTACTGTTCTGGGCATAGAGTAAAGGCTTAATCCATGCCAATAATTGATTAAATATGTTTCTAGGAAAGGGAGTGGTGAAGAGTGTTGAAAGCAGTTTAGGAGTCAAGGTGGTTTAAGCCCATTAGAACATGTTATAAGTACAGCATTGGAGAGGACTGAGTGGCTTGAAGAGAGCAGAAACTTAATCGCAAAAGGTGTAGAAAGCAGTTGATGATAAAGTGAAGGTACTAAATGTAAACAGCTCAGTCAAGGAGTGTTGAACAACTCGTGATGGGGATATGGGGCAATTGCTAAAGCCTAGTCTTTAGTAAGGCAGCATTTCTCTACTCAACATAAAATGCAATGCAATGGGCCCGATATTACTATTTTTGCTATTATTCCTTCACTAAAAAACCAAGCCAGATAATTTTAGTGAGTCAGGGCATTTCCACAATTATGGTTTCCTTTGTTCAAATTACAATAGATAATTCTTTCAGAAACTCATTTTCCTATGATTGACTTTAACATCTGTGACTCAAACACCTTCTTGACAACTATCCTTTTCCTATCCTAGAAAAACCAGATTTGTGTGTTTTTTCAATGACTTTATATCACTGTTAGCAGATACAATTGGGAAATAGTTGCCACTTTAATAAATCAGGCCCTGTTTTGTTTAGCTTTTATGGGATATGATATGATCCATTTAATTTCCTTAACAACCCAAAGAAGTTATTTAAAATGATTTCTGGAAATTATTTGGAGTGAAGGGCAGCTTGGCATAGCAGAAAAACCATGTTCTGAGAGTCAGGAGACCTGGGTTATAGTGCCAGCTCTGCTACTTTTTTGCTGTGTGATCTTAGGCAAATCACTTAACTTCTCTGTGCCTTCATTCCCTTTCTTTTATACTGTGGGCCCCAAACTATGCCTGATCTATCTTACATCTGCCTTAGTGTTTAGCACATATTAAGGGTTTCATGCCACAACTACTACTACTACTACTGCTACTCAGATGTTCAAAGGGTAAAGACATTGAGGACAAGGAATGATTCTAATGATTCTATTATATTGTACTCCCCCCAAGTGCTTAGTACAGTGCTCTGCACACAATAGGCACTGAATGAATATGATTGACAATTAATCAATCATATTATTAGAATGGTCCTGGGCAGTTGATTCCCACATGAAGGACTAGGCAGTTTGCTTTACCCTTTACTTGGGATGACACCCTAGCTAACGTTTAGCTGTGAAAGCATTTAACGGCCAGTGGCATTTTGTAAAAGTTTCTACTTGGCTGGCTTGGGGGACCATTCTGTGATATTGAGGCTCCCCCTGGGAGTCTCTCCGGTGATCTCGGAATCTCAGCTCGCGAAGAACAGTGTTCTCTTGATGTTAGATCTATCAGGCACCTTTGACACCGTTGACAGTGATATATTGTTAGATCATCCAGAATCGTGAGTTGGAATTTCTGGGATGGCATTAAATTGGTTTGAAATGTAATTATCTTTGTCAGCAGACACAGCATGCTGTATTGGGTAGGAGCTCATCAGAAACAGTTCCTGGAAAATGTGCTACCCCAGGGCTCTATTCTTGTCCTTTTATTTTTATATTTATATGCTTCCCATGGCAGGATCATTAATAGATCTGAGTTTGATTATCATATCTATACCAGCTCTACTTGGATTTACTAACTGGTTCTGTGGAACCAAATGAAGTGACATCTCACTCTCTGCCTTATTAACACATGAGTTTGAATGACGGGTAGTTTCTTAGAAAGACTGCTCAAAAGTAGCAAAGATATTGATTCACCTAAATCATTGTTGTATGTTTTCCCTACTTCTTTTACTCTAACAATATTTTAAATTATCTCTGAGATTATAAAACAAAGCAAAATGGAATTTGCATATTCCCTTTGTTATAATAACTTTGATTATTCCTGCATACTGTGCTAATCTAGAATTGCATTACTGAAGAATGTTTCTAGAGATACAGGGTGCCTTATTGGAAAGAGCACAGGAGTCAGGAAAACTGGGTTCTAATCCCTTCTCTGCCATTTGCCTCCTCATTGACCTTTGGCAAACCACTGAGGCACAGAGAAGTTAAGCTTCTACATCTGTAAAATGGAACTAAATACCTGTCCTCCCTCCCATTTAGACTGTGAACTCTTGTAGGGTGCAGAATGTGTCCAATTCGATTAACCTGTATCTATCCCAGTGCTTAGCACAGAGCTTGGCCCACAGTAAGCACCTGGCAAATACCACAACCATCATGCCCTCACTCTAAAACTCTATAGGCTGCAAAAGACAATTACCTGCAAAGACAATTCTCCAAATGTTTTCTGGGAACAGTGAGTGTTTGGACAAATCAGGATGGAGTTCTGCACACAGTAAGTACTCACTAAATACTTAGAAATCACTGACTGCCCTCCATTCCAACCCTGCCATTTTGGTTTTTCCTTAAATGAGTGGATTCTGACCCACCTGGCCTCTCCACCCATTGTACCCCTGCCCATAGAAGTACAAGCAGAGGAGCAGCAGGAATGGCAAGATGGTCATTTTTCCCACGAGGTAGAAAGAATATTGGCAATTTTCCACAATAAGAGATGTGATGTAATATCCAAGGAAACATTTGAATGTATCAGCATTTCTTTTGTCTCCTTTAAGGGAAATATACGATCAAGGATAGGTGGAGGACACTTTTATGGCCCATGACAAACACATATTGGTAGCAAATAGAAGTAAAATGCTAGATTATTATGGAAATAAACACATGACACTGCTGTTAAGCAGCACTTTTCATTGGTTCTTGCACATTTATTTTTTTCCCCAGGTTGCTAGAGGAACCTAAGATATCCGAGGATGTGCATTTGCCATCCAAATGATATGAATTTAGTTCCTACTCAGAAATAAGGTCTTGTCCAATTAAAAAGGTTCTGGGTGATGAGATATTGACTTTTCATTGGAACTCGCCAGATCCAATCTAGAAAGATTGGCAATAACAACATTCAGTGCCATCAATTTTGACTAGAAACTGTAAAGTACTCTTTATGGTTAAATACCATCTGACCTAGGGAATGACAGAGACTGAAAGAGTAATCAACCCATCTAACATCCCTCTTTTAACTGGAGGGAGAGAGCCCATTCGAGTGTATTTACATAGCACCTTTCCTCCACGGATCTCAAAGTGCTGAGAAATTTTGTTTTATTGCCATCCGTAAAGACAGTTTGTTTTTCCGCGAACATACTGAAATTATGCACCGGGCACATTAGTGTATTTTACCAAATATGTCCCAGGGATAAATATAGAAATTTTCACAGTGAATGCTTTCACATTTCTCAGGAAATCTATGTTTGTCATGAGATGACAGATTCTTTTGGAGGGTCGGGAGAGCGCCTTTGAAAACTGCTTTTGAATTTCATTTAAAAAATTGAAGGAGAGCGGCAAAATGTTTTACATTTTAATAAAACGACTTAAACATGATCTTTTGGTGTGTGGCAAATGTAAGGGATTTTTTAGCACATCCGTGAAGAAGACAGATTTCAGTTTTGAGTCCTGAAACGAACATTATAAACAGTGAGTTAAAATTTTGAAATGACGAAGAATATCACATTGGGAAGTTTATATAAATTTGTATAGATAAAATAATCTTGTAATGTTATAGCTTAGACTTAATGTGCTTTTATAAAATGTTACCTTTATTATTTTTCCATGTGCTAATGCAAAAAATACTGAGTCTTAGAATATGTTTGGCATAGAGAGTAAATAAGCATAAACCATTTCATGTTTGTACCTCTACCGTTATATATTTCTTTAAGATTAAATGAATAAAATACTAGCAGGAGAATTACCCAGCAGATTTTATGTCTATTTAAAGAGTATAAATAATATAAAAGACCAGAGTACATAGATGACCTCAGTTTTTTTTTTCCTTAATATAGTCTGTAAGCTCTCCGAGTGCTTTGCATGTTGAAGTCAGCTGTTCAAACCTCATTGTGTATTAACTTCCCAAAAGCGAATGTAGTAATTACCTACTAACACTACTTGATAGCTGAGCATTCTACTTGCAATGCTCTACAGCATTCTACAGCAGTAGCCGATAACAGGCTGTAATTTTTCTGAGAAATGTTCTTTCGGGTAGCCCTACGAAGCCAGCGTAAAAGTGAAGTGGCTTAGAGATTTCACCTGAAATCTGAAGAGGTGTAGTTTGTTTATTTGTTATTGGGGAAAAAGGGTCTCTCTCTCTCTCTCTCTGACAGGTAATGTTTCACTTCGGAAATAGCTGAAATGCAACCTGTTTGCTTTTCTTTTTCATGCTTTCATTTAGACCTTTCCCCTTGCACCACCCTGGTTATGGTGCATTGGCAACCCATTATCTCTTGCTAGCCCAGCCCTTCCTCAGTGGCGACACTTGGACGACTGTGAGTTTCAAGAAACAGCGTGGCTCAGTGGAAAGAGCACTGACTTGGGAGTCAGAGGTCGTGGGTTCTAATCCTGGCTCCACCACGTGTCTGCTGTGTGACTTTGGGCAAGTCACTTAACTTCTCTGTAACTGTTACCTCATCTGTAAAGTGGGGATTAAGACTACGAGCCCCATGAGGGACAACCTCCTTACCTTATATCTATGCCAGTGCTTAGATTAATGCTTGGCACATAGTAAGCGCTAAACAAATACTATCATTATTATTAGTATTATTCAACCTGTTCGTGATTCATCCCTCTTATTTTCTTTTAGCATCAGAGGGCCAGGTGGAGAAGCCAGTGATCCTAAACTGCAACCAAGAGTTCCAATTTCAAAGGAGGAGAGGGAGAGGGAGGAGAAGAAAGGAAAGAAACAGCATGGTTTCCTCCCTCCTTAAATTGTTAAGTTGTCAATCAGAGCCCTTGTTATATATGGATCTTATCATATCCATGTGTAACCGAGCTTTTGATTGACAAGAATGTTTGTTATAAATGGATCTGATGCGTCATCAGTGTATAACAAGGGTTTTGACTGACAGCTTTTCAAAAAGAACATTACACCATCCAGCGATAGGAGTGGTTGTAATAGTAATAATTATTTTTATTGCCCAAGTTGCTATTAGGTCATCTGCCTCAAAAGACACTAGCACAACACCCCCGATGTGTTACCTTCTGGAATCAGCAAATGCTCAGACAAACACAATTTGTCTTGATTGTGAGCTGTCCCAAATGTTTTTTCCATTGAAATGTGTGGGTTGCCTTTTTTTTTCCTCCAGCAATTGACAGGATTTTACATCCACAGTCGATGTGTGTCTGCACCTCCCAGATTTATTTTCCATGTATTGCAAAACTTAGAATGTTGTCTTTTAATAACTTGCAATTTTAATAAGGACCTAAGGAACAGTTGAAAAGTGAGTGAACTTGTATTTAAATGAGGGCTTTGAGAGCTTGTTGAGCCCAACTTGGTGAACTCTAATTAAATCCCATAAGGCTACTGGGTCTGCCTCCCTAGTTCTTGATGGTGAATGTGAGGTCTTCAAAAGGAGTCCCCTGGCAGTATACAAATGGGAGGAAAAAAAATCCTTCATGCCTTCACTATAGCATTTTATAAAAAGCTAGAATTCCAGAAGGAGTTCCAGACAAGATGAACAATAGTTAGAGCACAAAACTTGAGAACAAGTCAGCCAGGAATGTAGTTGAATGTTAGGAAAGGAAATTTTTTAGGAAGACTATGTTGGGAAAACCCTATTCTTTCAGACTAAATTCTAGGCGAAGCGTAAGACAGGAGACCAAACTGGGTATTTTGGGGCCAGGAATGATGGGATCCATGATATGACATGCCCTACAGCTAACTTTTGCATTGAGAAAATCCCGGTTATAAGTTTATTGCCTCAATGGTAACTTTGAAGGGGATTTTTCTTCAGGTATGCTGTTAGTTGTAAATAACTCTGTACTTATTTGTGGACATATAGCATTGTGGGGGGTATATGTGGAAGTATTCACATATGATTGGGGTGTGGAATGGGTGATGAATTGTCTGAAATGAAGAAGGGCGGACACTGAGCCTTTGTCAGTCAATTTACCCCGAGGGCATGGGAGTAATTTAGCCTGAAAAGCATTGTCCTGTAGTGGAAAGAGCACAGACTTGTGTCAGAGGACCTGGGTTCTAATCTCAGCTCCACCACTTGTCTGATGTGTGATCTTGGAAAAGTCACTTCCCATCTCTGTACCTCAGTTACTTCATTAAGGCTGTGAACCCTATGTGGAAAATGATGGACTGTGTCCAACCAGATAAGCTTGTATCTACCCCAGCGCTTGGTAATCAGATTCCCAGCACATACACAGTAAGCACTTAACATGGGGCTGGGAGTCAGAAAGTCATGGATTCTAATCCTGTCTCTACCGCATGTCTGCTGTGTGACTTTGAGCAAGTCACTTCACTTCTCTAGGCCTCAGTTACCTCATATGTAAAATGGGGATTGAGACTGTGAGCCCCGTGTGCAACAGGGATTGTGTCCAACCCGATTTGCTTGTAGACACCCCAGAGCTTAGTACAATGCCTGGAAGACAGAAAGCACTTAACAAATACCACAATAATAATAATAATTATTTTGAACAAATATCATTTTAAATAATGGGGTGGAAGGAATGGTTAGGAGTGGAACTATCGGAAGGAAGGTAGCGCTGCCCTCCGTCTTTCCCCCTCCTCTCCCATCCCTTTTCACCCACCACCCCAACAAAACGGTGCCTCTGGAGCCATTCTTGCTTTCCCCTCTAAAAGGGTTGAGAGAAGGTGTTTCAAGTCACCAGCCTGCCTAAATGTATGACACCTAATTCAGTGATTCGGAGACTAACCAAGATCTATTGCAAACTTGTTGTGGTCAGGGAACATGTCTATTAATTCTGTTGTATTGAACTCTCCCAAGGGCTTTGTACAGTGTCTGCACCTAGCACTCATAAGTACCATTGACTTATTGACTGACTATACTGGGGCGGACCTCTCTCACCTTGCCAATACATCCATTTCTAACAAAACCCCATATTAAGGAAAACTCATGTTCTGAAGTGCTTGTCCATTTCCAACACGACATGTCTGAGCACAACCATTTCATGTTTTATTTAAATAGAGCTACTTTGTCAGAAGAATGTTCCTTAACTAAGCATTCTATGCAAAACATATAGTAAGAAGCACAAACTATGGATCTATCAATGATATTTCAAACAGTGGTATTTACTGAGTGCCTGCTGTGATGTACTAAGTGCTTGGGAGAGTATAAGGCAACAGAGTTTCCTTCCCTGAAGGAGCTTACAGTCCAGAGGGGGAGACAGATATTAAAATAAGTTATGATTTGACTATAAGTGCCATGGGAATGACAGAAGGGGGAATAACAAGTGCTTAGTGGTATAAATTCAAATGAACTGGTGATCCAAAAGGGAATAGGGGGAAAAGAGGGCATTAGTCAGGAAGGCCTCTTAGAGGAGATGTGATTTTAATAAGGTTTGAAGGCGGAGGGAATGGTCTGCTAGATTATGTAATCCTTCTCTACCTTGTAAAATCCTTGAAGATAGGGTTTGTCTAACTCTATTATATTGTTTCAAGAACTAAGTAATAATAATGATAATGATGGTATTTGTAAAGCACTTACTATGTGCCACACACTGTTCTAAGCACTGGGGGAGATACAAGGTGATCAGGTTGTACCAGGTAGGGCTCACAGTCTTAATCCCCATTTTCCAGATGAGGTAACTGAGGCACAGAGAAGTTAAGTGACTTGCCCAAAGTCACACAGATGACAAGTGGTGGAGCCTGGATTAGAACCCACAATCTCTTACTCCCAAGCCCGTGCTCTTTCCACTAAGCCATGCTGCTTCTTTAGTACAATACTTTGCATTGGCAGATGAATTTAGTGCAGAAAATGGACATCAATTGCTACATCTTTATGTGGACCTCCAGTTAGGTATGCTGGCTGATAAATGACTGTCACCAAACTAACTCTCCTTAAAGTCATGTGAGCTGTGGGGATTCAGGGAACTTTAAATGTAATCCCAGCTCTAGCACATGCCTGATGTGAGACCTGTGTCTCAATTTCCTCATCTGTAAAATGGGAATTAAATACCTTTCTCCTTTCTCCTTAGATTGTGAGCCTCTTGTGGGACAGGGATTTTCTGACCTGGTTTTCTCGTATCTACCTATATTCTTAATGTAGTGCTTAGCCCATACAAAATGCTTAACAATTACCACCATTACTCTTATTACATCATTAATATCATTATTGTAATCATCATCCATGAGAATGGAAGGGAACTTTCATAAACCCTCATGGAGAAGCCTAAGGATAGTGAACTTCTCAGTTTAGCAAAATTTGCCTAGCTTTTGTCAGAGTCCTGGTTTATTGATAGTGTCAATATTGTAAGGTATACCAAAAAGAATAAAGAATCTTGGTATTGGAATCTGACCTTTTCCTGTATATGCCATGTTACACAGATATTTACTGTACTCTATTTTGGTGTGAAAATACCAGATTGTTAAATAGTAACTATATATTTCTGTAGTCTCAGAATCTTCTCATCAGTGCCCCAAGGATTTTTGGTCAGCTGCCTCATTTCTTCTGGAAGATAGTAATTGTGATGAATATACAGCCATGGATACAGTGTCTTTGGATATAATGTGATTATTTAGATATTTTTAAAGAACATTTAGACCCCTATTAAAGTTTGTAAACTATATATGTCTATTACACAGAAATGTCTTCCTCCCATACCACTAATTTCTTCTCCTTTTCTTGCCTTTTCTTTCAATCTTAATTCAATTATTAGTTTGCGCTTAAATTATTAGATCTAGGGTCTAATGTTCTTAGTGGCTGAGAGTACTGGACCTACCACTAATTCCACATTTTTGAATTTTAGACCAGCTCCATCAACACCATGTTCATGCAATATGGAATGTTTTCCCAAGTATGAGAGATGTAGGAAAGCTTGAGATTTATGCTCCTGTAGTTTAAATACTTTCCATTTTTCTGTTTTTAAAAGAGGCTAGAAAGGATTAAGCATTATTTAGTTTCCTTATGGTTCAAGATGAAAATTATGTTCCCTGATGCTTTCAGTACACCTCCAGCCTGAAAGAGGTGTTGAGCTTTTCGGTTCTTATGCCCAAGATCATCCAGCATTCATCCAATCGTATTTATTGAGCACTTACTGTGTGCAGAGCACTGTACTAAGCAGGCAGGTGGTGGAGTTGGAGTTAGAACCCAGGTCCCCTAACTACCAGGTCAATAACTGGGGCAAGTTATTCTTCACAAGAACTGTGCCTGATATGATTATCTTGAACCTACCCCAGTACTTAGTATAGTGCTTGGCACACAGTAAACACTCAACAAATACCGCTAGTATTGTTACAATTATTATTATTAGCATTCACTTGTTTTATCACATTCACACACTCTGATTTAAAAAATCTTACCACCTGTACTGTTATCTTTGAACTTAAAATACATCTGTAAAAAATATGCTGTTTTGTAGATCAACAGCATTGGAAGATGTTACAGTGCTGCATTTGCTAAATGCAGTATAGCAACCTGAGCCTCTGTCTATTTTAAGATATTCTTGTAATGAATGTTTTAGAATTTTATGCCTTCTCAGTCATGAGGCTGTACAACTATTCTGAAAAATACCTACCACTTTAGAATTACCTTAGGGAAAACGGGGGGTTTCAGAGAGACAACATTTTGTAATAGCTAGAACATTCGACTCACAACCTAGGGTCAGTTTTTCTGCACTTGCTCTGTAGTAAGCGCTAAATAAATGCTATTAGTACACACAATACATCTGTCACCACTTGAGCCTGTAGGAGCCGGCCCCCTCCTCTACCAGACGAGTGGAGGGAAGTAGAAGGGATCTCTCAGTAAATACCACTGATTGATTGAAGTGAGCTTTCTTGTCATGTAGAATGTAGCAAAGGCTGTGGCTGCTCAGAACAATGACACACTTACCTGGGTCCTGAGCAATGATCAAACTGTTATCCTCCCAAATTCACCCTTTCTTCAAAGGTGGGGGTGACTACATCCACTGGACTGTAAGCTCCTTGAGAGCAGCTATCATGTCTACCAACTGTCATGAACTCTCCCAAGGGCTTAGTACAGACACTTCACTTCTGTGGGCCTCAGTTCCCTCATCTGTAAAATGGGGATGAAGATTGTGAGCCCCACCTGGGACAACCCGATCACCTTTTGTCTACCCCAGCGCTTAGAACAGTGCTTTGCACATAGTGCTTAACAACTGCCGTTATTATTATTATTTCCCCCCCCGAGCGCTTACAACAGTGTCCCTCCTCCCCCCTCCATCCTGCCCACCTTACCTCCTTCCCCTCCCCACAGCATCTGCATATATGTAAATATGTTTGTACATATTTATTACTCCATTTTATTTGTACATATTTATTCTATTTATTTTATTCTGTTAATATGTCTTGTTTTGTTCTCTGTCTCCCCCTTCTAGGCTGTGAGCCCACTGCTGGGTAGGGACTGTCTCTAGATGTTGCCAACTTGTACTTCCCAAGTGCTTAGTACAGTGCTCTGCACACAGTAAGCACTCGATAAATACGATTGAATGATTGAATTCCTGTGCCCAAAGTAACCGCTCAAAAAATGCAACTAATATTTACCCACCGTCCACTTTCTTCCTGAGCTACAGGGCTGAGAAACTCCCTCAAGTGGCCTGCAAACCCCCATCCTCACTAGCTCCACTAGCAGTTAATTTCCTACCCTGCACTCTGTCACCCCCTCACCCCCCTCTTAATCTAAATCTGATTTCATGTCAGTGGCATTTATTGAGATATTCATTTAGTCCGTAGTCAATTGTATTAACTGAGAGCTTACTGTGGGCAGAACATTGTACCAAGCACTTGGGGAGAGAAGCAGTGTGGCTCAGTGGAAAGAGCACTGGCTTCGGAGTCAGAGGTCAGGGGTTCAAATCCCGGCTCCACCAATGTTCAGCTGTGTGACTTTGGGCAAATCACTTAACCTCTCTGTGCCTCAGTTACCTCATCTGTAAAAATGGGGATTGAGACTGTGAGCCCCCTGAGGGACAACCTGATCACCTTGCAAACTCCCCAGTGCTTAGAACAGTGCTTTGCATGTAGTAATTGCTTAATAAATGCCATCGTTACTATTATTAATGAAACAATAAACAGACACATTTCCTGACCACAACTAGCATACAGTCTAGGATGTGGGGGGAAGACAGACTTCAATATAAAGAAATTACTGCTATGCGCGTAAGTGTTGTGGGAATGGGGTGGGGCAGGAGAGATGGAACAAGCAAATCGGGTAACACAAGGGAGTGGGAGAAGAGGAAAGGAAGGGCTTAGTCTGGGAAAACCTCTTGGAGGAAATGTCCCCTCAATAAGGCTTTGAAGGAGGGGGAAGTAACTGTCTGTTGGATTTGAGATGAGAAGGGTGTTCCAAGCCAGTCAGTGATGTGGGTTGGAGCTTGTATTAGGTACATGGAAGAGAATACTATAATGGTAGACATGACCACTCTCACCAGTGCCCTCAAACACCCCCAAATGCTATCAGTACCTCTCCTGCACAATCTCAGACCCTATTACCCCTTCTCCCTACTCTTCCACACACTATTAGACACAGCTGATATGCTCTGCCTCGCATCAACTTGAACATACATGAGATTTCATCCTCATCAAACCAAGAGAGGTTTCTAGCTCGTTGTAGGTAGGGAATATGTCTACGATTTTGTTATAATGTACTCTTCTAAGTGCTTAGTACAGTGCTCTGCATGCAGTAAGTTCCAAATAAGTACCACTGATTGATTGATCTTTGCTGAATTTCCATTCTTTGAACACAACTTCCTTACCTGCCACCTCAGACACATCCTCATCCTCTCATGAACAATCATTTCCCCAGTAGAGCTCTGTTAATTCTCTTTCATGGTTCGTATTGCATCGATCCCTACCCTGACCAAATGTTTTGCTAAGTATGAGGGATGTAAGAAAGCTTTAGATTTATGCTCCTGTAACTTAGATACTTTCTATTTTTCTGTTTTCAAAAGAGACTAGAAAGGATTAAATATTATTTAGTTTACTTGCGGTTCAAGATAAAAATAATGTTCCCTGACGTTTTCAATACACTTCCAGCCTGAAAGAGGTATTGAGCTTTTCTGTGTTATCTTTGTTCTTATGCCTAATTTGCTATCAGTATTCTTTACCTTTTGAACTCTTTACTAGAATAAAAGTGTTATGAAGCTTTCATGGTCTGATCCTTAAGTGGCAGTATCATTAAAGGGAAATAAATGAAAGTAACAAGCAAAACACAGAACAGCTTGGATTCATTCCATGATCAAAAGAGTCCTTTATTGATTAGTTCCATGAAAAGTAAAGATCTGTTTTAAAGGGAACCGGTCCAATCTTTAGTGTTTGAATTTCTTGTAGTCAGTGGAAGGAAAATGAATCAGTTCTTTTCATGCGCATACCTTTTTTTCCCCAAAACTTCTTGCTCACCATCCAGGATTAAAACAAAATATGTGTTTAAGAATTTCACTATGGCAAAGATTTGTAGACCATTAATGCAAATGTTTATACTGGGGACTTTAATTACTCTAGCGAACGTTAATCAATCCCCTTAAATTTGGCTTTTCCCATAGGAGCTAGTTTGATTCTTTAATCTTAAGTATGACAAATTCATTGAGAAGAAATTTGTAACAAATATTTCAAGAAATAAAATCTAGGCCCCTCTTGAATTCAAAAAGAGTTTTATTCAGAGACTAGAACTCTTAAAACTGAGATTCCAGTTGGAGAGTCAGATGTTTATTGTATAATTCCAGAGTGTTAAATATTGTACTTGGCTAAACAGGCAGGCCTCTACATACTGAAAACAACCCTTACGATATTCTTAAATGGACACTCTGCTTCAGTTTTACCTTGTACTTGTTTTCACTAAAGGAAGACAGGGGATAAAGGCCTGTTGTGGGTGGAGATGGAGAGAAAGAGAGAGAGAGTGTGTGTGTGTGTGTGTGTGTGTGTGTTGGCTGTGGTTGTTGGATTTCATTTACTGGGATGCTTGCCTTGCCTCTTGCATTGCTCCTTCATTTGCTCTTGTTTTCCTACAATCTGAGAAACTCTGTTGTAATCTCCCAAGTGCTTAGTACAGTGCTCTGTGCACATTGTGCTCAATAAACACAATTGATTGAGGAGACAGTCCACCTAGGAAAACTACTTCTTTCCTAACCATGAGCCTCACTAGCTGGTATATGAACCTTACTGTAATCTACCTGTGACAACTGCTAACTGACCCAAGTGTAGAGATTTCTTCTGGGTGGGGAGTCCTTCTGTGACACTAGCCCTATGGCATCTGGATATCATGTTGGTGAGGAGGAATCATGAGGAGATGGGGAAACCATTTTGAGAGGTGGGATGGGGTGGGGAAAGAGGAGGAAATTTAAAGAAACCATTGGGTGCTGAAGCAGGAGAGGATGTCACCAAGGACATGTTCAAGTTAGTTTTCCTGTGGAGATTCCTCTCTGAGTCAGTATAAATACAATGTAGCTCTTTTATACTCATCCATTCTTGCTTTAGTTCATAATGATTCTGATTAACTTTAGTTAAAAATATGACGGTAACCTTGGCTCAGAAATCCATCCCCCGTTTCCAAAATTATTTCTGACTTGTCACATTTTGACCTGACGAAGTTTTCAGAAACTAATTGTCAGCAAGGACTTCCCTCATAGTGTTCTCATTCACCTCCGTCTTAGCTTTTATTCTGATTGATGGGATGCTGAGACCTTTTGGCATTCAGGAGTTACAAGCCCTAAGACTTTATAATTTGCTTCAGGTTGATGAACTCTCAGCCACACAGTCCCGGTGTTTTTCTGCTCCTGAACAGTCTCTCCACAGCTCTAGACTGATTCCTGAGGCCCAGATCAGGCCTCAGACCCACCCTAGAATCCCATGAGAACTGCCCAGATTTCAGACCAAAGAAATTCCTTCCCTCTAGTCATCGCCTCAAGAGAGACCTGGAATTACATCACCCCCACTATGACCCAAGATGGGAGACATATCTGGACAGGTTTTATCCGGGACCAAGTGTCCGGAAGGTAAGTTCCATGTGCATCGGTTTTATAGGGGTCCTGTACCAGACTGGTTTTCCATCCCTAAATATGTTGGGGAGGCTGCTAAAATGGCAAGAGTGGCATTAATGCCCCTGGGTTCCATTAGGGGAAGCAATGGACCCAGAATGTCATGGAAAGAACCAGCTAAAGAAACATCTAATTCTTCCTCAGCAGAACTCTCCCCATGAGGCCCTGCCTGTTGTCTTCCAACCGTTTGGACTGACTTGGAAAACTACGTCCCTGGGACCTGAGCATTAGGTGGCACATATGTTGTGTAAGCAGGTTGACAGACACCAACTGTCAAGCTGCTTTTACCAGAGTGTGGGGGGAAAAAAATCACATATGCCTTGTGGGAAAGCAAAGGGAAAACAAAGGTTTGTCAGAACGTAGGTAGAAAAAGCACCTAAATGGCAGGATGCTTCAGATAGGAATGAGGGTGGGGGATTAAGGGCTCCTTATGTGATGATCTTTTGCCTGGGACTGTGCCTCTGTTGAGTCGCTGCCGTTTATCAGCAGGTTTCCCAATCTGACAGACAGGCAAGACACAAATATAGGAGAGTTCTGGGAATCTGCTCAGGGGAAAGATTGGTTTGAGCCTCCCACAAGCAGCAGATGGAAATCTGGGGACAGATTGCTCTTTACAGGGGCAGATAAAGCTAGGAAGAATCTTGTAACCACACCAGGGACTGGGTAGGACTACTTATAGAGGGAGCGTTCCTAATTCATATCATCATTCTATGTGGCATGTAATTATGGAATTTATTAAACACTAGGTGCTAAGCACTGTGATAATTGCTGGGGTAGATACTAAAATAATCAGATTAGACATTGTCCCTGTCCCACTCAGGGCTCACAGTGTAGGGGTTGGGAAGAGCAGGCATTTTATCCCTATTTTACAGTTGAGGTAATAATAATAGTAAAGATGATCACATTTCCTAAGTGTTTATTATGCATCAAGCAGTGTTCCAAGCACTGTTTATCAGGACCAGGTTTATCAGGGACCAGGTTTATCAGGTTGGATGTAGTCCCTGTCCCACATGGGACTCACCGTCTAAGTAGGAGGGAGGTATTAAATCCCCATTTTACAGTTGAGGAAACCGAGACACAGAAAAGTTAAGTGATTGCCCAAGGTTGCACAGCAGGCCAGTGGAGGAGCTGGGATTGGAACCCAGGTCCTCTGACTGCCAGGCCCATTTTCTTTCCAATTGGCCACACTGCTTCTGTGGGTAACTGAATACAGAGGGATTAAGTGACTTGCCTGAAGTCTAGGACTAGATTTTAGGCATTCTGATTTCCAGGCCCATGCTCTGTTCATTAGGTCACACTGCCTCTTATCCTGTATGTCAAAAGGATTATTGATAATCTTATTTTACTCCAGCCACTACACTGTTCAAAGGTTGGCTAAGGCTTAGAAAAATGAACTAGCCCTTTTTGATGAAACGGTGTAGGTACTATCCTGTCTGTCGAGTTAGGGACCAGAACTGCGTGATTTTCTTCAGGGTCTATGTTTATGCTGATCTTAAATCCCTAGACCTAAGATAAGGAGAAACAGTGTGTCCTAGTGGAAAGGGTATGTGTCTGGGACTCAGAAGACCTGGGTTCTAATCAATCAATCAATCGTATTAATTGAGCGCTTACTGTGTGCAGAGCACTGTACTAAGCGCTTGGGAAGTACAAGTTGGCAACATATAGAGACAGTCCCTACCCAACAGTGGGCTCACAGTCTAGAGGGGGTCTAATCCTGACTCTACCATTTACCTACTGTAAATGAAGCAGCGTGGCTCAGTGGAAAGAGCCCGGGCTTTGGAGTCAGAGGTCATGGGTTCAAATGCCGGCTCTGCCAATTGTCAGCTGTGTGACTTTGGAAAAGTCACTTAACTTCTCTGTGCCTCAGTTCCCTCATCTGTAAAATGGGGATTAAGACTGTGAGCCCCACGTGGGACAACCTGATCACCTTGTATCCCCCCAGTGCTAGAACAGTGCTTTGCACATAGTAAGTGCTTAGCAAATACTATCAGTATTATTATTATTATTATTACTATGCAACCTCAATCCTCAGGTAAGGCTGTGCCTCAGTTCCCTCACTTGCAAAATGGAGATTGAATACCTGTTCTCCCACCTACTTAGACTGTGAGCCCCATAGGGGACTTGCGGATCTTGTATCTAAACCAGAGTTTAATAAAGTGTTTGGCACGTGGTAAGTGCTTAAGAAATATCACAATCATTATTATATTGTGTCTATCCAGTTGATTTGGATCTCACCCAAGCACTTACTACAGCGCTCTGAACAGAGTTAATTCCATTATTCAGTCGATTCTAAATATCAGGGACCCATTGGGAAGCAGCCCCTTTGGACAGTAAAATGAAATAAGGATTCTGAGCTAAGAAGAACCAAAAAAGTGTGTGTGTGAGACTGGAGAAGGTGTGAGGGGCCTGCTAAAACACACTTGAAGATTTGAGTTGAGTCAAAAGTACCTGGGTTCTAATTCTGGCTGTGTGAGTGCAGCTTGATAATGGGCAAATTATATATCTTCTCTTCATCTCAGTTCCCTCATCTGTCAAATGGGGATTTAGACTGTGAGCCCCATGGGATTCATGGGCTGTATCCAACCTGATTAGCTTGAATTTACACCAATCAGTCAATCAATCAATCAATTGTATTTATTGAGCTCTTACTGTGTGCAGAGCACTGTACTAAGCGCTTGGGAAGTACAACTCGGCAAAACATAGAGACAGTCCACACCAGTGTTTTGCCTGGCACATCATAAGCACTAAACAATACTGTAAAAAACAGCCATTTGGGTATTCAAATGAGGACCTCATAGGAGACCTTTGTCAATTCCATTTCTTTAGGACGGATTTGATCAAATTGTATCTACTGTATCTATGTCACTTTGGACAGTGCTTTGCACATAGTAAGCACTTAATAAATGCCATTATTATTATTATTATTATTATTATTATTATTATTATTATAGTGTTTGCTACATAGTAAGCCTAAGAAATACTAACCTTATTATCATTGTTATCATTATTATTGTATTGTAATCCTCGATTTGCTTAATCACTTCATGATATGTACAGTTTTAAAACAGAGGGAAATACTTATCTAAATTTACATACAAATAAACATATCTAAAAAGGATGCAAAAGGTTTTATTAATTTTAAAAAATTGACAAAATGATTGATACATTCAAAAAGGTCACGGGGGTAGAGGCATGAGCTTCAGTCAAGAAGTGCTCATTAATTTCAAAAGTGGCTTGGGTTTTCTAGCTTCTCCTTTCTCATGTTATCTGAACTGGGAAACCCAGAGGGACCAGTTTTTTGAAAGGGAGCCAACACTGCCCATTCTGTGGACTCTGAGAGAATTTAGTCTGCTGTGGGAATTTAGTCCTGATAGGGGCCCAAGGATTGCAAGAAAATAGCAAGTGAATAGTGACCTTTCACCCCACACTGGAGATAATTTGGTTGCTTGGGCAGTCCCTGGTTGTGGGATCAGACCAGGGTTAACCAATAGGTCTTGAAGTCATGGGAATCCCACACTGGCCAAAGCGGTCAGGGAATAGCAATAATCATCATCATCAATCGTATTTATTGAGCGCTTACTGTGTGCAGAGCACTGTACTAAGCACTTGGGAAGTACAATAATAGTAATAATAATAATTCTGGCATTTGTTAAGATCTTAATAATAACTGTGGTGTTCGTTGAGTGCTTACTATGTGCCATTCATTCAATCGTGCCAGGTACTGCACTAAGCGCAGGGGTAGATACAAGGGTATCAAGTTGGACAGAGCCTCTATCCCATATGGGGCTCACAGTCGCAATCTCCATTTTAAAGAGTGAGGCATGGACAAGTGAAGTGACTTTTCCAAGGTCACACAGCAGACAAGTGGCGTAGCTGGGATTAGAACCTAGGACCTCTGACTCACAGGCTTGTGCTCTATCCACTACTTCATGCTGCTTCTACTATGTGTCAAGCACTGTAATAATAATAATAATTATTATTATTATGGTATTTGTTAAGTGCTTACAAGGTGCCAAGCACTGTTATAAGCTGTATAAAGTACTGAGGTAGATACAAGTTAATCAGATAATTTCATGGGGCTCACAGTGTTAAGTAGGAGGGAACCGGTATTGAATCCCTGTTTTGCAGGTAAGGGAACCGAGGCACAGAGAAGTTAAATGCCTTGCCCAAGATCACATAGCAGGTAAGTGGGAGAGCTGGAATTAGAACCCAGAACCTCCGACTCCCAAGTCTGTGCTAGGTCTAGCCTAGAGCTAGCTCATCTGTAGTTCAGAAAAACCCCAGAAGACTCAGAGCTTCTCTAGGACTCTGACATGGCTTGGGTCACTGTGAGGTACTAATGAGTTCATGATATTTTCCACAACTCACGAGAGGCGGTGTGGTCCAGAGGAGAGGGCACAGAACTGGCAGTCAGGAGGCACAGGTTCTAACCCCAGCTCTACCACTCACCTGCTCTGTGATTTTAGGCAAGTCTCTGAAAATAATAATGATTATATTAGTGCTCTGAAAAAAGTAAGCACTCAATAAATACAATTGATTGATTGATTATATTAACAACAATTATATTATTTGTTAATATGTGCCAGGCACCGTACTAAACGCTGAGGTGGATACAAGCAAATCGGCTTGGATATAGTCCCTGTCCCATGAGGGGCTCATAGTCTCAATCCCCATTTTACATTCTCGGCCTCAGTTTTATCATCTGTATTATTATTATTAAGTTCCACTGAGTCATTTCCAATTCATAGCGACTCCATGGATACACATTCTCCAGAATGTCCTGTCCTTTGACATAATCTGCAACCTTCCTAACGGTTCTTCCGCTATCATTGCCAAGGTCTCTAGCCATCTAGCTGCTGGTCTGCCTCGTCCACATTTTCCCTGGACTTTTCCTAGCATTAGTGTCTTCTGCAGAGAATTAGTCCTCCTGATTATGTGTCCAAAATATGCTAATCTAAGTCGAGTCATTTGGCCTTCCAAAGACCACTTTGGTTTAATTTGCTCTAAAATCCATTTGTTTGTTTTTTCTGGCAGTCCATGGTATTCGCAAAAGTCTTCTCCAACACCACATTTCAAAGGAATCGATGTTCTTTCATCATTTGTATACTGGAGATAAAATATCTGATTCATTAATTCATTCAATTGTATTGGGTACTTGCTGTGTGCAGAGCACTGTATTAAGTGCTTGGGAGAGTACAGCAGAATTTGCAGACACATTCCCTGCCCACAATAAGCTTACAGTCTACAGGGTTCTCTACCTATTGGTTAGTGAGCCCCATGTGAGGCACGGAGTGTACCTGAACTTGGATATCCTGCAGGCAACTCAAACTCAACATGTCTAAAACAGAGTTCTGCATATTTCCTCCTAAACCTTCTAGACTGTAAGCTTGTTGTGGGCAGGGAGCATATCTGCAGATTCTGTTGTACCCTCCCAAGTGCTTAGTAGAGTGTGTGTAGTACATAGTAAGCACTCAGCAAATGATTGAATAATAAACTGTCTCCTCCCCGTAACTTTCCCTTCTCAGTTAATAATATTACTCTCTTCCCCATCCTATGTGTCATCTGCAACTTTGTCATCTTTCAACTAATTCAGTCCATTGTCCAGTCCTGCTGTTTTTTCCTGTTCCCCCTTCTTACTCAAACAGTGACCACTCTGGTATTGCCTTGGCTAGGCTACTGCTGTTTAGTCACCTCACTGATCTCTCAGCCTTCAGCTTCTCCCTCCTCCAATCTACATTTCTCCCTCCAATCACATGTTTCTGAAGCATCACTGCTCAGCCTACATCACTCCTCTCCTCAAAACATTTTAACCAAAACTCCTCATAATCAGCTTCAAGGTTTTTCACTCTCTGACCCTACTTTACATGTCTGCCCTATTTTCCAACTCCCTGGCTTTGTTCTTCCAGCCAATCTTCCACTCCACTTTGCTCTTGACTCTCCCTGGAACTCATGTATTTATGTCTACTCAATTCATTTTGCCCATTCTGCAAATATTTTTATATTTGTCTCCTTCAGGGTACAAGTACATTGTGGGCAGGGATGTGTCACTTTATGCTGTACTTCCCCAGGTCTTGTATGATATGGGCTCTTACTATGCAATGACTGATACTACTAGACTGATTATTTTATATCTACCCTAGATTCTAATTCTGGCTTTGCAGGTTACATGCTGTGTAACTTTGGGTAAGGCACTTAACCTCTCTGTGTCTATCTTCTCATCTGCCAAATGGGGATAAAGCACGTGTGTTTCTTCTGCTCTTAGACTATGAGTCCTGAGAGGATCAGGATCATGTCCAATCTGATTATTTTATATCTTTTTCAGTGCTTAGCATAGTGGATGGCACCTAGCGTTATCATTAGTGACTTCTCTGGCCTTCGGATCGTCTCCTAGGAATTGGGTAAACCAAAGATTTGAACCATGAGGTAACCTATACAAGGAAAGAAACTTTACGCCTTACAGTCTTTATCTGTCTTTTTTCCCCGGTTTGACCTGGAACCAATGTGGATGAGGCATTGATTTTCTACCAGCATTGTTGTTAACTGCGAGGAGAACAACACAATTTAAGAAGAAAAAACAAAACAAAGGCCAGCTTGCCTAGTGGACACTTCTAGGGACAGGGACTCTGTCTGATCTGATTATCTTGTTATCCATTCCAGCACTTAGTACAATGTGCAGCATATAGTAAGCACTTAATAATCAATCAGTGGTATTTACTGAACACTGTACTAAGCACTTGGGAGAGAAGTCAGTCAATTGTATTTATTGAGCACTTACTGTGTGCAGAGCACTGGATTAAGCCCTTGGGAGGGTACAATATAATAAACACATTTGCTGCCCTGCCCACAATAAGTTTACAATCTAGAATGGAGTTAAGAGTCTAGAGTACAATACAGTAGAGTTGGTAGACACAATCCCTGCATAATCTTATTCTAGAGTAGGGTCTAGAGGGGAGACAGACATTAAAACAAATTACAGAAAGGGGTGTAAGGCTGTACATAAGTGCTGAGAGGCTTAGGGTTAAGTGAGCATCAAAGTGAGCATCACTTTTCAAGTGAAGTGAGCATCAAATGCTTAAGGGAAACAGATCAAGTGCATAGGTGAAACAGAGTGGAGGGCAGGTAGAGAAATGAGTACTTAGAGAAGGCTTCTTGGTGGAGATGTGATTTTAGGAGAGTTTTGAAGGTTGGAATGCTTAGTGCAGTTCTTGGCATTCAGTAAGCAAAAAATGTATACCATTGATTGATTGCGTGGGGAGATAAAACAAAAACTCCTCACTTTTGGCGTCAAGGTTCTCCATCACCTCACACCCTCCTACCTTACCTCCCATCTCGCCTTCTACAACCCAGCCTGCACACACTGCTCCCCTGTCACTAACCTCCTCACTGTGCCTTGTTCTCTCCTGTCCCGCCATCGATCCCTGGCCCACGTCCTTCCCCTGGCCTGGAATGCCCTCCCTCCACACATCCGCCAAGCTAGCTCTCTTCCTCCCTTCAAAGCCCTACTGAGAGCTCACCTCCTCCCGGAGGCCTTCCCACACTGAGCCCCCTTTTCCCTCTCCTCCTCCCCATCCCCCTGCCCTACCTCCTTCCCCTTCCCCACAGCACCTGTATATATACATGTTCAGATTTATTACTCTATTTTACTTGTACATATTTACTACTCTATTTTGTTAATGATGTGCCTATACCTGTAATTCTATTTATTCTGATGATTTTGACACTTGTCTGTGTGTTTTGTTTTGCTGTCTGTCTCCCCCTTCTAGACTGTGAGCCCGTTGTTGGGTAGGGACCATCTCTATATGTTGCCAACTTGTACTTCCCAAGTGCTCAGTACAGTGCTCTGCATGCAGTAAACGCTCAATAAATACGATTGAATGAATGAATATGAAAGGGGAGGAAGTTCCAGACCAGAGGAAGGCTGTGAGCACGGGATCAGCAAGACGTGGAATGAGATCAAGGCATTTTATTATTGTTATCACTATTCTTCTTCTTCTTCTTATTTTATACGTTAAGACCTTACTTTGTGTCAAGCACTAAGTGCTGCAGTTAATCAGGTTAATACAAGTTAATCAGGTTGGACACAGTCCCTGTCCCTCTTGGAGGTCACATTCTAAGTAGGAAGGAGAACAGATATTTAGCCTGTGTTTTACAATTGAGGAAACCGAGGCACATAGAAATTGAGTTGCTCAAGGTCACATTGCAGGCAAGTGGCAGAGCTGGGATTAGAATTGGTCCTCTGACAGCCAGGCCCATCTTCTTTCTACTAGGTCATGCTAGAGAAGCAGTGTGGTATAGTGGGTAGAGCCCGGGCCTGGGAACCAGAAGGTCATTCGTTCTAATCCTGACTCCACCACTTGCCTGCTGTGTGACCCTGGGCAAGTCATTTCTCTTCTCTTTGCCTCAGTTACCTCATCTGTAAAATGAGGACTGAGACCGTGAGCCCCAGTCCCACCTAGGGCAACTTTATTTGCTTGTATCCTCCCCAGCGCTTAGTACAGTGCCTGGCACATAGTAAGTCATTAATAATAATAATAATAATAATAATAATAATAATAGCATTTATTAAGCACTTACTATGTGCAAAGCACTATTCTAAGTGCTGGGGAGGTTACGAGGTGATCACATTGTCCCACTGGAGCTCACAGTCTTAATCCCCATTTCACAGATGAGGTAACTGAGGCACAGAGAAGTTAAGTGACTTGCCCAAAGTCACACAGCTGACAATTGGTGGAGCCGGAATTTGAACCCCTGACCTCTGATTCCAAAGCCCGGGCTCTTTCCACTGAGCCACACTGCTTCTCTATTATAATATTATTATTATTATTATGCTTTTCCCATAGTGTATAGAGAGTAGGCTGCTGTTACTGGAGCAAATTGTGCAGGCTGAGTTGTAGTAGGAGATCAGTGAAGAAAGATAGAAGGGGAGAGCTGATTGAATGCTTAAACACAGTGAAAAAGAGCTTCTTTTTGTGACCGTGGATGAACAACTGTTGGAAGTTTTTTAGGAGTGGGGAGACATAGACTGACTAGTTGAGTAGGAAAATAATCCTGGGAGAATGAAGTATGCACTGGAGAGTGGAGAGATAAAAGGCAGGGAGGTCAAAAAGGAAGCCAATGCTGTAGTCAAGGCGAACCACCACAAAGTGTTTGGACCAGCGTGGCAACAGTTTGGATGCAGAGGAAAGGGCGCAGATTTTGGGCATGTTGTGAAGGTGGAATTGACAGGATTTGACAACAGATTGAGTATGTGGGTTGAATGAGAGAGATGAGTTGTGGATAATTCCAAAGTTACAAATTGGTAAAACAGGATTGTGATGTTGTCTACAGTGACAGGAAAGTCAGCGGGAGGACAGGGTTTGGGTGGAAATTCTTCTTCTTATTATTATTATTTTAAAAATCAACTTGAGATTTACACCCTCCTCTTGCTAAATTATGATCGGGCTGAGTTTGTCTTCTCAACTTATCTCTCTAAGCCCTCCTGCACTGAATGTTTTTTTTTTCCCTCCCACAGCTAGAAACTCTGCACTTTTTAGTGTCTCTGAGCAGGAAATAGAAGCAGAGAACCATATCTCGCCTAACCATATGGTAGGCTAAACCTCCCCGATTAGTTCTGAGGTACGATCAGAAAAAATGGAACTTCGGCAAGGTCTGAATTTCCTCATTCATAGTCAGTTTTAGAGACTCTTTCCCGCCTGTTCAGCTGTCAGCCATTGTTACTCTGAACAAACCAGAGAGCTAGGCTAATTGTCCTGTGTAAGAAGATGTCACTCAAGAGTGTGGATCTCTGGAGGCTTCCTCTTTCAGGAAACTTCATCTGGGAGGAAAAATCCCTTTTCTGATAATAGTGACTGTTTGGAATTAGGAGGGAAGGCTAAAATGTGGCATGTGTGCACCCACAGTGCATTATGACGGAGGTTAAATGTATGAGGAAAATATATAGATTTAGAATTAATTTAAAGGGCCATAAATAATGTCTATGTTACTTTAAACTGTAAAAAGGACTTGAAGGATGACCGCATTTCAAAGTTACTAGATTTCATAGAAAACAATGCTTCATCAATCGAATCTTAAGCCCACAATTTCTACTGAGACCTCTAATTTTTCTCAATATTGATTTAAAGGAACTAAAAATGCATTCTGTGGATATTTTTATAATAATATTTTTTGTTGATATAAAAGGCATTGCCAGACAATGCCATCTGTTGGGTAGACTGACAGGGTACTAATTCGATGTCTTTCTGGGACTTACGTAATTGGAGATTTCAGTCCGGAGTGGTGTTTCATTTCTACCTAAGGAAGGCCAAGAATAAGTTTGCCTAGATATTTTAATCATTTTCCTGCTATGCACTGATAAGAGCGGTGCACTGTATGGTTAAAAGCTATAACTGTGTCTATTCAGGGGATGTTCAAATCCTCTACTGAGTACTTGGCCAAAATCCAAAATTATTACCATAATACCTTCTGAAACGAGACAGAAAGCATAACATATTATAATTGATAAATGCTTCCTTTATATGTGCTTCATTTTGGAAATATTCAATGTCTGCCTGTCTTAGCCATGTCACAGTGAGAGAATGGATTTTACTATTTTTTTTAAATAAAATGCATCTGTGCGTGTGTGTGTGTTTCTCTCCCTTGTCTCTTAAAACATTCCAAGCCCAGCAAGCCCAAGGACTCTATCTCATCTTTGAGTGAAGAGTTCGTTGGCTCAAGGCGGTGGTTGCCATTCCCTGCAAAATACACCAGTGAAATAATTTTGATGCTTGTAATAGTCACAAGTAGCACCATTTTCAATAAAAGAGAAATCCTTCTAGTTGAAACCTGTTAATTGGAGATAATGTCATTGGAACTGAACATTGTCACAGGATAATGGTCTCCCGCTGCTACATGCTGGAAATGTTGACGGGAAGCCAAAACATTTGTTTTCAAGGCAGGAGACATTGGTCCTTTGACACTCTTCTATTACAATGGCTTTATTTTTCTCCCACCAAATGATGAATGTATATTTAATTGTTCTGGGCCATATATGTGAGACAGATCCCATTTTAACGCCCCTAAGTTTTGGTGGGTTGTGATTCAACAGGGTGATAATTTCAGGAGTTCATTTCTGCACTTTGAGCGCAAGTTGTAGTGTAGTTCTTACATTTCCCCCCTACTTAACCCTATTAATGTTCTTCAGACCTATTGGTAATGGAAAAAGTTCCCCCAAAGGATGATCCAGACCTGAAGACCAATAATATATGAGTAGCAGAGGTATTGAGAAAACCTGGGGTCAGAGTGACACAAAAGAAAACCTGATTTCTAATCCCGGCTCTTTGTTTTGTCTGCTGTGTGACCTTGGGCAAGCCAGTTAACTTCTCTGTGCCTCAGTTACTTCATCTGTAAAATGGGGAATAAATCCTACTCTCTCAGGGGAAAGAGCCTGGGCTTTGGAGTCAGAGGTCATGGGTTCAAATACCGGCTCCGCCAACTGTCAGCTATGTGACTGGGCAAGTCACTTCTCTGTGACTCAGTTACCTTATCTGTAAAACGGGGATTAAAACTGTGAGCCCCCCATGGGACAACCTGAACATCTTGTAACCTCTCCTGTGCTTAGAACAGTGCTTTGCACATAGTAAGGGCTTAATAAATACTATCATTATTATTAGTATTACTCTCTCCAATTTAGACTGTGAACCCCTTGTGGGGCAGGGACTGTGTCCAACCTGATACTTACATCTACACCAGCACTTAGAACAATGCTTGACACATAGTTAACACTTAACAAATGCCATTTGAACAAACAAAAAACCTGCCTCTGTTTTCAAGAAGATCAAAAATCTGTCTGTCCTGTCCATTCTTCCTCCACAGTATTTGCCAAATTCTTTCCTTCTCCCCAATCTTAACCACCAACCCGTTTATTTCCCAGGAGACTACAACGTCAGCCTCAATCTGATTGCCTTTTCTCGGACTTCTCCCCTTTTCAGTCTGTCCCTCATAGTTAAGTTGTATCGCCTTCAATCAATCAATAATAATAATAATAATGATGGCATTTATTAAGCAATTACTATGTGCAAAGCACTGTTCTAAGCACTGGGGAGGTTACAAGGTGATCAGGTTGTCCCACAGGGGGCTCACAGTCTTAATCCCCATTTTACAGATGAGGAAACTGAGGCACAGAGAACTTAAGTGACTTGCCCAAAGTTGCACAGCTGACAATTGGCAGAGCCGGGATTTGAACCCCTGACCTCTGACTCCAAAAACCCCTGCTCTTTCCACTGAGCCACGCTGCTTCCCTGTACTAAGCACTTGGGAGAGTACAATATATTAAACAGAGTTGGTATACATGTTCCCTGTCCACAAAGAGCTTACAGTCTAGTGGAGGAGACAGAGGATAATATAAATAAATAAATTATGGATATATACATAAATGGTGTGGTGGAGGATGTGGGTGATTGGTCAGTGGCAATACAGACAAGGTCAAGGTGCAGTGAGTAGTTATTAGAGAAGTGGTGTGTGTGGACTGGATTGATAGGAAAGCAGTGTGGTGAGGCAGGCGGTAGCAGCACAATTAATTTGCTTTAAAGCCGATGGTAAGTTTCTGTTTGATTCAAATGTGGTTGGGCAACCACTAGCGATTCTCAAGGAGTGGACAAACATGGACTGAATGCTGTTGTAGAAAAACCATCTGGGCGGCAAAGTATGGACTGGAGTGGGAAGAAGCAGGAAAGTCAAGAAGGAGCCTGATACAGTAATCAAGGCAGGATAGGGTAAGTGCTTGGATGAACGTGTTAGCAGTTTGGAGAAGAAAGGAAAGATTTTAGTGATGTGAAGGTTGAACTGACAGGCTTTAGTGACAGACTGAATATGTGGATTGAATGGGAGATGAGTTGAGGATAATGCCAAAGTTACTGGCTTGTGAGACCGGAAGGATGGTGGTGCTGTCTACAGTGATGGAAAAAAATCAGGGGGAGGACATGATAACATTCTTGAAATCCCTCCCCTCATCAAATACCTCAATATCTCTCCAAGTTAAACAAAATCTCCTCCTATTAGGCTCAAGGCTTTCCACTAGCTGCCACTTTCTAACCTCTCTGCTCTTCCTTTGTTTAATGATTAATTATGTGGGATTGGAAAAGTGCTTATTATGTGGTAAACATACTAAATCCTGGGGTAGATGCCCCATAAGCTGTTTGGACTCAATCGCCTTCCCTCATGAGGCTCACAGTCTAAGAGAGAAGGAGTGAGAGCAAGTATTTAATTCCCATTTTATGGTTGAGGTAACTGAGGCACAGAGACGTTAAGTGATTTGCCCAAGGTTACATAGGAACATAGGCAGCTTGGCTCAGTGGAAAGAGCCCGGGCTTTGGAGTCAGAGGTCATGGGTTCAAATCCCGGCTCTGCCACTTGTCAGCTGTGTGACTTTGGGCAAGTCACTTCACTTCTCTGGGCCTTAGTTCCCCCATCTGGAAAATGGGGATTAAGATTGTGAGCCCCATGTGGGACAACCTGATCACCTTGTATCCCCCCAGTGCTTAGAACAGTGCTTTGCACATAATAAACGCTTAACAAATACCGTCATTATTATTATAGGAGACAAGGGGAGGAGCAGGGATCAGAACCCAAGTTCCTCTGATTTTCAGGGCCTCCCTCTTTCCAATAAGCTAGACTTTTTTCCTCCCAAGCTAAGTTTCTAACCATAAATTGCTCTCAATTTTCCCACCTCTCAGGTCCTCTCAGTCAATCCATGAGTTCTATTGAGATACTTTCTCCCTGATTGAAATCCAACAAACTAAAACCTTCCCCACTTGCAAAGTCCTGCCTAAAAGCCACCTCTTCCATGGGGCTATCCAATAAAATCTCATTTTTTTCCAAGCTTGTCATCATATCAGTCACTTTAAACATCCATGCCAATTAATTTTATTTGTCTAGTTGTTTTTATTTATTTTTTTAATGGTATTTGTTAAGAACTTACTGTCATTTGTGTTTGTCTTAATCTGGTTCCTATTATTCATTTGCAAATTCTGCCTATCTTTTCCATTAGATTCATTCATTCCTTCATTCAATCGTATTTATTGAGCGCTTACTGTGTGTAGAGCACTGTACTAAGTGCTTGGGAAGTACAAGCTGGCAACATATAGAGACGGTCCCTACATTGTAAACTACCTGAGGATAAGCGCTGTGTATTTATTTTATATTACATACTTTCCAAACACCTCATACCATGCTCTTCATATAGTAAATACTCAAAATAATTCTGGATGTTACCCAACAGAAGGTGCTACTACTCTGAGGAAATGTTGGCGTGTGTGTGTTTTATGCTACTTGTTTAGTGCTTCCTTTGGGCCAGTCATTATATTAAGTCCCTGTCCTAGATGGGACTCAGTCTAAGAAGGGTGGAATAGGATTTAATTCCCATTTTACAGATAAGGTAACTGAGGCACAGAGAAGGTAAGATATTTGCCCAAGGACACAGAACAGACAAGTGACAGGGGGCCTGGATTAGAACCCAGGTTTTCTAACTCCTGGGCCTTTTCTCTTTCCATTAAGCCATACGGCTTCTCTGCTCTTCTCACAGGACAGACCGTAGAAAATGTGTAGACATTTCTAAAAAAAATCCATCGTTTTGGCTTCCCATAGATCGACCCTCTCTAGACTGTAAGCTCATTGTGGTCACGGAACATGTCTGCCAACTCTTTTGCATAGTATAGTGCTTAGAACAGTGCTTGGCACATAGTAAGCACTTAACAATTACCATCATTATTACTCTCCCAACATTTAGTACACTGTTCTGCACAAAGTAAAGCTTAATAAACTCCATTGGTGATAAATCAATAGTATTTATTAATCATCTACTATGTGCAGAGCACTGTACCAAGTCCTTATGTGAGTACATTAGAATTAATAGATGCATCTTGTATAATAATAATAATAATAATAATGGCATTTATAAAGCGCTTACCGTATGCAAAGCAGTGTTCCAAGCGCTGGGGAGGTTACAAGGTGATCAGGTTGTCCCATGGGGGGGCTCACAGTCTTAATCCCCATTTTACAGATGAGGTAACCGAAGCCCAGAGAAGTTAAGTGACTTGCCCAAAGTTACACATAGTTATAGTAGTTATATGGTATATATGGTAGTATATATGGTAGTTATAGTGCAAGACGGTTGGGAGGAGTCAATCTCTAGACCACTGCAGATCCCAAATGCCATATAGAAAGTATGAATTCAAATGATTCCCCAAATACACACTTTCCAGATTCAAAGTGTCACTTGAAGATACTAAAACGCGTCTTCTATATCTTTTCAGCTATGAAATCTTCTTCTGTTACAGACAACAGTTTGATAATAGCTGGGTTAACTTTGCCAGAAACGAACCATTTTGTGCTCTCTCCTCTCAAATTTTTACTTTTGAAATTTAGAGTGCATTTATTCGACAAGATATTACATAATCCCAAATCCTACTAGCATAATTTACTCACAAGGCTTCTTAGAACTAAAGTGCTTGGATAAGGTAGTTCTGTTCAGTGTTTAATTGCCTTTGAGGTGATATTTTCTGAACTTCAAAGGTTTGAACTAATGATGTTCTTTAACTTAAAGCATTCTTTCATTCACCAGAGACTATCATGTCCTACTGAAGTTAAGGCCCAGAGGCACAAGCAAATCTAGCTGGCATAAGGTGATCTTTGCAAAGCATACCTTTGGTATTGATTCGAGTTATCAGCTCATATAACATTTCCCCTTAGGTATGGAGCGCTGACCTTTGTTAATATGCCATTTAGTTGTTTTTAGGATGACTTTATAATCAGAATGAAGAGTTTATAGAAATCTGATTGTGACACATTTAGGTCACCATCTGAATTAACCCCTCGCTTCAGAATTCAGGTGTAAGATTTTTGTATATTTTTGAAGCTTTTCATTTATGGTAATTACAGGTCTGTGTTTCATTTATAGTCTGTGCTATACTATGACTAACGGACCCCATTTCTACCACAAAGGCTGACTTCTAGGTCCAAGTGTGACTGTGAGAGAAGGAAAAGATGTAAGGGAAGAAAGGTGATTTCCCCAATAATGATAATAATAATAATAGTGGCAATTATTAAGTACTTACTATGTGCAAAGCACTGTACTAAGTGCTGATGGCCCCCGAGACCTGAGCTGGGTGGATTTAATCAGGCAGTGCCTAAGTGGAGTAATGTTTTAAAAAGCTTCCCTTCTTCACTGGTCTTTCCTTAGCTGAGGGCTACAGAAAAATGGTTAATTGTTGACTGTTGGCACTTACTGAGTGCCTAATACGTAGCCATTTTTACCTGAAAATGGCTAGCCTTTCTGGTGTATTAGTGCACCAGATATAGACATGGAAAATCAACCTGATATAAACTTAGCATCTTTGTACAGCGCCTGCTTTCGTTGAAAAACAAGATGTCAGGACAGCAGGTCAAGTTTGTGCACTTCCCCTTTTGATGAGGAGTGGGAGAGGAAAGTGAGTGGGTTAAAAATCTCTCAGAATTCTGAGAATTCTGCCATACAAATATGCATACATTTATGGAGCCATTGTGCCACCACAAGCTCCAGGGCCTGAAACAACCTCCTTCCACCTGCTTATCATTCATTCATTCATTCACTCATTCATTCATTCAATCGTATTTATTGAGCGCTTACTATGTGCAGAGCACTGTACTAAGTGCTTGGGAAGTACAAGTTGGCGACATATAGAGACGGTCCCTACCCAACAGTGGACTCACAGTCTAGAAGGGGGAGACATGGAACAAATCAAAACATATTAACAAAATAAAATAAATAGAATAAATATGTACAAATAAAATAAATAAATAGAGTAATATATGTATGCAAACATACATACATATATACAGGTGCTGTGGGGAGGGGAAGGAGGTAAGGCCAGGGGAATGGAGTAGGGGAGGAGGGGGAGAGGAAGGAGGGGGCTCAGTCTGGGAAGGCTTCCTGGAGGAGGTGAGCTCTCAGTAGGGCCTTGAAGGGAGGAAGAGAGCTAGCTTGGCTGATGTGGGGAGGGAGGGCATTCCAGGCCAGGGGGATGACATGGGCCAGGGGTCGATGGCGGGACAGGCAAGAACGAGGCACGGTGAGGAGATTAGCAGCAGAGGAGCGGAGGGTGTGGGCTGGGCTGGAGAAGGAGAGAAGGGAGGTGAGGTAGGAGGGGATGAGGTGATTGAGAGCCTTGAAGCCGAGGGTGAGGAGTTTCTGCCTGATACGCAGATTGATTGGTAGCCACTGGAGATTTTTGAGGAGGGGAGTAACATACCCAGAGCATTTCTGGACAAAGACAATTAATCCGAGCAGTGGCGTGAAGTATGGATTGAAGATGGGAGAGACAGGATGATGAGAGATCGGAGAGGAGGCTGATACAGTAATCCAGACAGGATAGGATGAGAGCTTGAATGAGCAGGGTAGCGGTTTGGATGGAGAGGAAAGGGTGGATCTTGGCAATGTTGCAGAGGTGAGACCGGCAGGTTTTGGTGATGGCCTGGATGTGAGGAGTGAATGAAAGAGGAGAGTCGAGGATGACACCAAGTTTGCGGGCTTGTGAGATGGGAAGGATGGTAGTGCCGTCAACAGTGATGGGAAAGTCAGGGAGAGGACAGGGTTTGGGAATCCAAACCATGGTAATCCAGGCTGCCCCTCCCACCCTTTCTCTGCAGGAGCAGTAGGATATCAGAGCTGCCGTTTGAACTGTTGAGAAGTCTATGTCTTCCAGTTCCCTGATGTGTGACCTTGGAAAAGTCACTTAATTGATCTGTGCCTCAGTTTCTCATCTGCAAAATGGGCAATAAATACCTGCTATCCCTCCCTCTTAGACTGTGAGTCCCCTGTAGGACATAGATTATGTCTGATCCAATTATATTGGGTAAGCAGCATGACCTAGTGGATAGAGCACGGGCCCGGGAGTCAGAAGGTCATGGGTTCTAATCCCAGATCCTTCACTTGTCTTTGTGTGACCTTGGGCAAGTCACTTCACTTCTCTGTGCCTCAGTTTCCGCATCTGTAAAATGGGGGTAAAGACTGTGAACCCTGTGTGGGACAGGTTCTGTGTCCAACCTATTTAACTTCTATCTACTCCAGCTCTTAGAACAGTGCCTGGCATATACTAAGCGCTTAACAAATACCATCATTATTATTACCCCAGTGCTTAGCACAGTGTGTAGCCTAGTGATTGAGCCCTACAGATACTGCCTGTCTACACATTTATGCACTTAATTTTTTATGAATGTTTTCATGTTCCTATGGATTATGATTTGGTCTCTGTATTTATTCCAGTTTTCTATATACACTTCTTCCCCCACCTAGTAAGCTTGTCTGTGAACAAGGAATGTGTCTACCAACTCTGTTGTACTGGTATTGTACTCTCCCAAGTGTCTAGTACAGTGCTCTGCACACAGTGCTCTGCTCAGTAAATACCATTGAAGTTGATAGTGGAGCCCTAACTGGAACAGGGGCCATGTCCAAACATTATTTAGTATTTACCCCAGCATTTAACATGATGTCCAGCACATAATAAGAGATTAATAAATGTTACTGCTACTTCTGCAAATCCAGAATCACGTGGAAACTAAGCTGATCATGTTCAAACCTGAATGTGGTAGTGTGAACATTTAAAGAGAATAGCTCTGGGGGAAGGGATAATATTACCGGCATTTATCACGCTTTCCTAAGTCCTTAATACAGTGGTCTGCACACACTAAGTGCTCAACATTTTTGAGTGTATAGAACTAGGCACATGTAAGTGCTTAGCAAATACCATAATTATCATTATTATTATAAGAAAAATGTGATTGGTTAAAGATAGGTTGACCACTTTCATTAGTAAAATCCCATTTCCAGTACTCCTATATTGTTTTTCAAATTGACCAGCTGCTATACAGGCTATAAAATCAGGGGCAATTCCATCTAAATTGGTAGGTATGGTAAGGCCATTTATGATAATTATCACCCTGCATTATTATGGAAACATTCTGTGAGAAGATACCTTGGAAATCTCCTTCTCGCTATCCTGGTATTTGTAGCTCTCTTTTTTCCTTTCTTGATTGGACTTTTTTTCCTCATTAGTTTTTGTCTTCCTGGTGTTTTCTGCGACACTCTGCTATTTGTCTCACGTTACTTTTAATAATTGTGTCATTTTCTAAGGGTTTTCTAGGTGCCAAGCACTGAGGAAGATATGAGATAATTGGGTTGGACACAGTCCCTGTCCCACATGAGGCCAAACAATCAAAGTCCTCTGCACCTTTCTCATAGAGTCAAAGTCACTTGTTTTAGTGGTGCTAAACTCTGCTCATTCTTTCTCAGTGGTTCGAAAATGTTCCCTAATTTAGGCATTAAATAATTTGTACTAGCAACCTCATAAGCACTTAGTACAGTGCCCTGCATTCAGTAAGTGCTCAATAAATATGACTGATGAATTAGCTCCTTTTAAAAATATTTATTTTCACAAGTGGAAATAAAAATTAAAGACCTTCTTTCCATGATTTTTAACCCTCCCTCATCAACTGAGTATAGAGATAATAATATATAACGATATTTTAATGATCATATTAAGTTCTTTCTATGTGCCAAGAACTGTGATAAGCACTGGAGTAACAGATAATCCAGTTCAACAAAGTGTCTCACAAGCCAAAGAGATGAGGAAAAGCAGTATCCTATCTATATTCTGTAGATAAAGAAATTCAAGCTCAGAGAGGTCTGACTGACAAGATCACACAGCTACTCAGCAGTAGAATTGGGCTAAAAACTCAAGTCATTTGGCTCTCAGCCCCTTGCTCTTTCCCCTAGGCTTTGCTGTCTTTCTTATTTTTAAGTAATAACCAGTTAATGGAAGTTACATATTTCTTGCATATTCTGAAAATACTATTTGTTAATGGAGATCAGAAATTGACTTTGCAATATTATTTTTAGTTTCTCAATTTTAAATGTTCATTCCAATCAGTAATTGAAATATTTCCTCCTCAATTTGAACTTTAGAAACTAGTTTTCTAAAAGCTTTCTTTAGACCAAATAGCATAATTTCCAAGAAATGGAATAATAATCAAATGACTTTTGCCTTCACCTGGTATAAGACTGAGTTTTGTACCTTTTATAAATATAATTGT
Organism: Tachyglossus aculeatus; assembly: GCF_015852505.1. Taxonomy (NCBI): domain Eukaryota; kingdom Metazoa; phylum Chordata; class Mammalia; order Monotremata; family Tachyglossidae; genus Tachyglossus; species Tachyglossus aculeatus. The sequence goes on from NC_052088.1 coordinate 25,029,431, forward strand.
ATATGTTTGATAGTTTTGTGGTTTTAAAAAAATCATTTCTTAAAAGAAGAGTCCATCTGGAAGAGTAAATCTGTGTCTTATATGAGTGCTTATCCATTTCAGAAACGACTTTTTGACCTGAACCTGAATTTTAAAAGTTCAAATAGGCCAGTCAATCAATGATGATAATAATAATAATGGCATTTGTTAAGCATTTCCTATGTACCAGGCACTGTATGAAGCACTGGGGTGGATCCAAGCCAATTGGGTTGGACACAGTCCCTGTCCTACGTGGGGCTCACAGTCTCAATCCCCATTTTACAGATGAGGGAACCGAGGCACAGAGAAGTGAAATTACTCGCCCAAAGTCACACAGCAGGCAAGTGGGAGAGGTGAGATTAGAACTCACGACTTTCTGACTCCCAGTCTGTGCTCTATTCACTAGGCCATGCTTCTTCCTGAATTAGTAGTCTGTACTATGGTACTGTGAAGGGAAAGGCTGTTGCTGGGGAACTTGGCCCAAATCATTCAATCAGTGAAGGCTTACTGTGTGCAGAGCACTGTATTAAGTGCTTGAGAGAGTATAATACACATTCCCTGCCCACAAGGGTCTTACAATCTAGAGGAGGAGAAGTTTAGGTAACCAGGCTTTACTGGTTAGCTGAAGAAGATGGACAGGGGTGAGAAGTGGTTAGTCCCCAGTATGGCCAAGATAGGCAAAGGCAGCAGAAGGATAAGGATCTGGCATTTGCCCAGGGCTTCAGGAAAAATGGGCAGAAGGCAGGAAGTGCCCAAGCGCTGAAAGTGGGGTGGGGCATCGTGGGGACTGGTGGGCTAGGCCCTGTTTTGGTTCCTCAAAGGAGTATCATCATTGTGAACTACGATCCCTTTATCTCCAAGCTGAGCAGGTAAGCCGCTGCAGTATCTTATTGCCTCATCCGTTGTCTGTGAGGTTCATGCATTAGCCTAGTGACAAGAAACAAACCTGGGGAAGAGGAGAGTGGGACATTCCCGGGGGTTCAGCTTCCTTCCTTCCCAAGGAGCTGGGACAGAGCTGTTTTGTTTTTCCCTCCTGAAGAGCCAAGACATGGTGATTTGAGGCTTGCAGGAGTAGCAGCAGTGGGCACTATGCCTCTCCCCCATCCTTCCCCCCTACACCCGCCTCATCTCCCTCATCTCCCCACAGTACCTGTATATATGTATATATGTTTGTACATATTTATTACTCTATTTATTTATTTTACTTGTACTTATCTATTCTATTTATTTCATTTTGTTAGTATGTTTGGTTTTGTTCTCTGTCTCCCCCTTCTAGACTGTGAGCCCACTGTTGGGTAGGGACTGTCTCTAGATGTTGCCAGCTTGTACTTCCCAAGAGCTTAGTACAGTGCTCTGCACACAGTAAGTGCTCAATAAATACGACTGATTGATTGATCTGCAAAATGGGAATTCAATACCCATTCTTCCTCCTATTTAGACTATGAGCCCCGTGTGGAACCTGATTATTCTGTCTCTGCTCCAGTGCTTAGTACAGTGTTTGACACAGTAAATACTTAACAAATACTACAATCCAGTGCTTACTCTACACAGCATACTGTGGTTAGTGCTGGGAAAGAATGCACCAGTAGAAATCAGATTATCCTGATTGGTCTACGACAGCCAACTTGTCCAGTGAATATCAGCATAAATATCAGTTTTACGTATGTGCTACACAGCCCAAACATAGCCTAACCTGATTTAATGTGGAATTTAAGTGATTCCACTGCCATTGGTTAAAGTGAGGGAGGGGAGAGAGAGAGAAGAGAAGGATACTTTGAAGGTGTTAATGGTTAATTTCTTCCTTTATGTGAAGCTAGAAGATGGTTGTCGGAGTAGGGGGGAGGAGGTCAAATTATCCCTGTGAAACCTCTTTAATTTTCCCTTTGACTTTCCTGTGCAGAATGACATTTACTAGGCTAGTTGTACTGATTAAATGACTAAGCTAATCCAGTTTTTTTCTATGAATACAGGCTTAAGGGATCTGATATATGCAGCTCTTCTCTAACAGACAACTTGGTCTTTAGAGCCTTTGGAAACATCTACCATGAAGTACTTTCTGTCAGATGTTTTAATGGAAACAATGACAAATGAGCATGAGAATCTTTTAAGGTGCCCTTTCCCTGCATTCCTTAAAAGATGTTCAAATTCTCCAACCTAGATGTGTTCTATATCACAAAACATAACAGGAAAACAACTCAAGATAAAATCCCATTCTCCCCAATTTCAGGAGGTATTTTTCAGTAGATAGACTGATTCTGGTCATATTTTGAATGCTTAAAACATAAAATATGACCTGAGTCAATCTATTACTGACATGTTTTATATATTAAAGCTGGGCATAAATATTATTTGCAGTAAGAAATCTGACTTTGATTAAGCTCTATATTTCTCTTAATGGCTAATATGGCTCTCTAAAAATGCTATCCAGATTCTGTTCCTTTTTTTAAAAAAGAAGGCTTAACATTTTGGCATCTTACCCATATGTAATGTATTTGGCTACATATATTTAAGAAAAGCCAAACCAACTCACGGAAATCACGCAGTCCCTAAGATGAACACTGCATGCATCCATGTCTTTGGGTTATCATTGGCTTCAAGCTGTAGAGATCTGAAATGTGAGTCTGAGAGCGGTAGAAGAAGAAAAGGCAGAGTGCAGAGGTAGCATCCTTAAAATGAGATTCATTTTTGTGTAGTTTTCAGTTGCCGAAGAGTACCATGAATTGAAAATCCCCACTGCCAGCTGCCTACTTTGGCCATCACTTACAGACCAGAATCCAAGAGTCTCCACTCTCTGCCGCCATTAGGAAATCTCTGATGAGCTGAGGTAGTATGGCCTAGTAGAAAGAACACAGGACTGGAAGTCAGGAGACCTGGGTTCTGGTCCTGGTTGCACCCTTTGCCTCTGTGTGGCCTTGGGAAAGTCACTTAACCTCTCTGTAACTGTTTTTCATCTATTAAATGTGTGTATATATATATATATATATATATATATTCTCCCACCCTCTTAGACTGTGAGCCCCAGGTGGGATAGGGACTGTGCATGATCTGATTATCTGGTATAGCACCAGATAGTGTGTGGCTCATCTTAATGCTTGGCAGCATGGCTCAGTGGAAAGAGCCCGGGCTTGGGAGCCAGAGGTCATAGGTTATAATCCCCGCTCCACCATTTGTCAGCTGTGTGACTTTGGGCAAGTCACTTAACTTCTCTGGGCCTCAGTTACCTCATCTGTAAAATGGGGATTAAAACTGTGAGCCCCAAGTGGGACAACCTGATCACCTTGTAAACCTCTAGTGCTTAGAACAATGCTTCGCACACAATAAGGGCTTAACAAATGCCATTATTATTATTATTATTATTATTACACAGTACACAATGTACTGTGTACAATGCTTGGTACAGTGTAAGCACTAAATGCTATCATTAATATTATCATTATTTTATAATAAATATATCATTTTCCTCATTTTCTCCCTTCAGAGATTATCACTTGGGGTCAGGCATACCATAATGATGATGGTGATAATAAAATAATAACAATAATGACAATAATTGATAATTTTCTCAAAAGCTGTATTAGTCATTGGGGTAGATACAAGATTATCAGGTCAGATATAGTCCCTATCCCACCTGGGGCTCACAGCGTAAGGGGGAAGGAAAAGAGATTTATAATCTCCATTCTACTAATGAGGATACTGAGGCACAAAAGGTAAGTGACATCAGAAAGCATACAGTGGGCAAGTGGCAGAACCAATATTAGAAGCCCCACTCCCTTGACACCCAGGTCTGAGCTCATTCCACTAGGCCTAGCAACTTCCTTTCAGCAGCCTACAAAATTAATTTTTCTGGAAAATTCAAGAATCCCCCCCAACCCCTTTTTTAATCAGTCAATCAATGAAAAATATTTATTGTGTACTTACCATACGCAGAGCAAGTTCTTGGGCAAGAACTCAGATTGTGAGCCCTTCAAGGATCAGGGCCCATACAGTGTGGCTCAGTGGAAAGAGCCCAGGCTTGGGAGTCAGAGGTCATGGGTTTGAATCCCGGCTCTGCCACATGTCTGCTGTGTGACCTTGGGCAAGTCACCTAACTTCTCTGAGCCTCAGTCACCTCATCTGTAAAATGGGGATTAAGACTGTGAGCTCCATGTGGGACAAGCTGATCACCTTGTATCCCCCCAGGGCCTAGAACAGTGCTTTGCACATAGTAAGTGCTTAATAAATGCCATCATTATTATCTTCTAGACTGTGAGCCCATTGTTGGGTAAAGGACTGTCTCTATATGTTGGCAACTTGTACTTCCCAAGCGCTTAGTACAGTGCTCAATAAATATGATTGAATGAATGAATGAATGTACTCTTTCCCAGCATAGAACAGTGCTCTGCCCTCAGTAAGCATTCAATAAATACTGTTACTGCAACAACAGAGTAAGTAGTCTCAATCCCTGCCCTCAAGGAATTTACAGCCTAGCAGAGGAGTTTATAATCCAGTGGCTCACACTGGTCTTTAGGGATTTTCCTGGTCCTAGGGGCTCCTAGAGATGTAGGACTTTACCTGGGCCAAGATTCTAATAGGAAAACAGACACTGCTGGGAGACAATATCAATAAAAAGATTAGGCTGACATGTGACAATCAAGAGATGGATTGTTCAACTTGGAATGAGCCTTGTGGGACAATCTAGATATCAGAATACTGTTTAGGGAAAAATGTCAGTCCCTGTATGTCCAATGCATTAGCACAGCATGAGACAACATTTGTTTACACGTATTAGTGAATGATCTTGAGACTCTCATCAGCTTTTTCTTCCTTGCGTGAGGATAATAATAATAAAAATTTTGGTATTTGTTAAGCGCTTACTATGTGCAAAACACAAGGTGATCAGGTTGCCCCATGTGGGGCTCACAATCTTAATCCCCATTTTACAGACGAGATAACTGAGGCACAGAGAAGTTAAGTGACTTTGGGCAAGTCACACAGCTGACAAGCGGTGGAGCAGGATTTGAACCCGTGACCTCTGACTCCAAGCCCGTGCTCTTTCCACTGAGCCATGCTGCTTCTCCAGGATTGAGTCTTACCATCAGAAGTAGCATCTTCATATTTGGAGGTGGTAAGCACACTTCCCACAGCATTAAATTGTCACCATTTCATCCTAGGTCTTATATTCAGAATCCCTTTTGCATTTGTGGCTAGGCCAGGAGAAGAAAAAGCCATTACACTCTGAAACCTTTACAGTTCTTATTCCAGTTGTTCCTTCCATTATTTTTTTTTTTAAATCTTAATAGTTCTGGAATGATTGGCTAACCTCTTGGGCTTTGAAAATCTTCCAGAGCCTAAGTACCCATGCACCCACAGGGTCATTAGATGGCAATAACAGTTCCTGCTTGTGTGTGAGGATATGGGTGTGTTTCCTATTTAGTTATTACAGGAAAAAAAAATATTTCTGCAGATTATCTTTATATGCATTTTTATTTCAACTGGTCCTTTGAATTTAGTAATCTTTTAGAAGTCTCCTTCTAGTGCTCCTAAGGAAACATAATGCAAAGTAGAAAGGATTAAGAAGAGAAATGATCAGTTTCATTAATGCATTTTGCCAATAAGATTTCAATTTGGGGATACTTGTACTTTTGAAAGTGTTAGACTGAGCAAACTAAAGTTGCTAAGGGTTCAGATGCTAGCTACAGAAGGATTGATGATGTCTTTACTGAAAAAGTCTGTTTTTAGGTATTTAAATTGTTCATCAATAAGTGCTTTGGGTTGAGGTGACATTCTCAAGATGTTCTGTAATCTAAATTAGATTTATTTAAATAAAAGTCAGTTAGCTCTTATAAAAGAGATTTGTTCTTTCTGATGTCCTTTTCAAGTATGAAACCAATTTGTGTTAATAATTTTTCAATTTAATACAAATAAACAGATTTTCTGAAAATATCCTCTTCATCAACACTATTTTCTTGCCTTCGTATTAAGCATTTACTTTCCTCTGTGTGAACTTGGACAAGACACCTATCTTCCCTGTGCTTCAGTTTTCTCATCTGCAAAATGGAGATAAAATACCTGTTCTCTCTCCTACTTAGGCTGTGAACTCCATGTGGAATAGGGACTGTCTTATTAACTTGTAACCACCCCAGCGCTTAGTATGCTGCTTGGCACATTATGGATTGATTGATTAAGCATTTAACAAATGTTACAATCATGCTATTATTTTTACTGCTATTAGCATTATCATTATTATCATTATCATTTTTATTGTGCATGGGTATGTATTGGAGCCAAGAGGAAATGGAGAATTGAGGAATGGCCTAGTAGAGGGAGTATGGGCCTGAGAGTTGGAGGACCTCAGTTCTAATCCCAGCTCCGCCGCATGTCTGCTGTGTGTTCTTGTGTCTCAGTTAACTCGTTTGTAAAATCTCTGAACCTCATCCATGAATCCCAAGAGGAGCATGGGCTGTGTCTAAGTTGATTGACTTGTATCAACACAATGTTTGATATAATGCCTGGCACATAGTGGGCACTTGAATATTATAAAAAATTATAAATTATGTGAGGGGTTGGATTGGAGAGATAAATTTGGGAATCATTGTCAAAATAGTGGTAATTAAGCCCAAATGAGAATAAACAAGGCATAGGAAAAGTAGGGGACCCAGAAGACAAGCTTGTGAGACACCTACAGTTAGGAGATGAGAGATTGAGGAAGAACCTGCACTGAAACTAAGGAGGTATTGTCTGCAGAAGAGTTAGAGAATCCAATGAGAACCTTATCAGCAGAACCAAGATCTCAAATTGTTTCAAGAAAGAGGGAATGGTCCACAGTTTGGCAGGCAAAATAGAGGTCAATCAATCAATGAGTGATATTTATTGAATGCTTACTGTGTGCAGAGCACTGTACCAAGCGATAGGAGCGTACAAATATAACAGAGCTGGTTAAATTGTATGAGCTTTCAGTCTAGAGGGGAGACAGACATTAATATAAATAAATAAGGTACGGATACTTCTATGAGGCTGTGGGAATAAATTTGGGGTGAGAGATCAGAGTTTCCCACAGTTTTCCTTGCCTTGCCTCTCTACACCCCCAAATCACCCCCTGCTCCTCTCAGGCTCCACTCTAGTCAACATTCATTCATTCAGATAGTCAGTCAATGGTATTTATTGAGCACTGACAGTGTGCAAAGCACTGTACTAAGCACTTAGGAGATTAAAATAGAACAATAAACAGACCCCTTCCCTAGCCACAATGAGCCTCTGTCCCTGCAGATCCCTTCCAGGACTGCAAAGTTGAAAATTCTGTGATACCCTGAGCAAGTCACTTAACTTCTCTGTCTGTGTTTTAGTTACCTCATCTGTAAAATGGGGATTAAGACTGTGAGCCCCATTTGGGACATGGATTGAGTCCAGCCTGATCAGTTTGCATCTACATCAGTACTTAGTACAGTGCCTGGCATATAGTAAGCAGTTAACAAATCCAAAAAAAAAAAATGGACCAAGGGACCTGACCAGGGAAGGTTTGGTGGGGATAGGAAAGTATATTTATGGGGAGGCTGAGAGGGGGAAGAGGAGGGGTGGCGTGCTTCAGCCTACTTGTTGACCTCCCTGCTTCTAGTCTCTCCCCGCTCCAGTCCATGCTTCACTCTGTGTCTGGATCATTTTTCTAAAATATCATACTGTGCATGTTTCTACACATCAAAAAAAAAATCCAGTGGTTGCCCATTCTTCTCCTAATTGAGAAAAATCACCTGGCCATTGACTTAATGTGCATGTTTCCACACATCAAAAAAAAACCAACCCAGTGGTTACCCATTCTCCTGATCGAGAAGAATCGTCTGCCCATTGACTTAAAGGCACTGAGTCAGCTCTTTCCTACATATCCATATGCCTTCATTCAATCATATTTATTGAGCACTTAATGTGTGCAGAGCACTGTACCAAGCGCTTGGGAAATATAATTCGGCAACAGAGACAATCCCTATCCAAAAATGGGCTCACAGTCTAGGAGGGGAGAGACAGACTATAAAACAAAGCAAAATGAGTAGACAGGCATCAATAGCATCAATATAAATAAATAGAATCATAGATATATACACATCATTAATAAAATAATTAGAATAATAAATACGTACATATATACCCAAATGCTGTGGGGTGGGGAGGGGGGAAGAGCAGAAGGAGGGAGTAGGGGTGATGGGGAGGGGAGGAGAAGCAGAGGATAAGGGGGGCTCGTTTGGGAAGGTCTCTTAGAAGAGGTAAGCTTTCAGTAGCTTTGAATGGGAGAAGTGTGCTAGTTTGGCAGATGTGAGGAGGGAGGGCATTCTAGGCCAGAGGTAGGACCTGGGCCAGGGTTTGACGGTGGGACAGGCAAGAACGAGGCACATTGATTCATTCATTCAATCGTATTTATTGAGTGCTTACTGTGTGCAGAGCACTGTACTAAGCACTTGGGAAGTACAAGTTGGCAACATATAGAGACGGTCCCTACCCAACAACGGGCTCAGAGTCTAGAAGGGGGAGACAGACAACAAAACAAAACATGTGGACAGGTGTCAAGTCACCAGAATAAATAAAAATAAAGCTAGATACACATCATTAACAAAATAGAATAGTAAATATGTACAAATAAAATAGAGTAATAAATCTGTACAAACATATATAAAGGTGCTGTGGGGAGGGGAAGGAGGTAGGGCTGGGGGGATAGGGAGGAGGAAAGGAATAAGGGAGCTCAGTCTGTGAAGGCCTCCTGGAGTAGGCGAGCTCTCAGTAGGGATTTGAAGGGCGGAAGAGAGCTAGCTTGGCGGATGTGTGGAGGGAGGGCATTCCAGGCCAGGGGGAGGACGTGGGCCGGGGGTCGACGGTGGGACAGGTGAGAACGAAGTATGGTGAGGAGGTTAGTGGCAGAGGAGCGGGGGGTGTGGGTTGAGCTGTAGAAGGAGAGAAAGGAGGTAGGAGGGGGCGAGGTGATGGACAGCTTTGAAGCTGAGAGTGAGGAGCTTTAGTTTGATGCATAGGTTGATTGGCAGCCACTGGAGATTTTTGAGGAGGGGAGTAACATGCCCAGAGCGTTTCTGCACACAGATGATCCGGGCAGCAGCGTGAAGTAGAGACTGAAGTGGGGAGAGACAGGAGGATGGGAGATCAGAGAGGAGGCTGATGCAGTAATCCAGTCGGGATAGGATGAGAGACCGAGCCAGCAAGGTAGCAGTTTGGATGGAGAGGAAAGGGCGGATCTTGGCTATGTTGCGGAGGTTAGACCGGCAAGTTTTGGTGACAGATTGGATGTGAGGGGTGAACGAGAGAGCGGAGTTGAGGATGACACCAAGGTTGCGAGCTTGTGAGACGGGAAGGATGGTAGTGCCGTCTACAGTGACGGGAAAGTCAGGGAAAGGGCAGGGTTTGGGAGGGAAGATAAGTTCAGTCTTGGGCATATTGAGGCACGGTGAGAAAGTTAGCAGGAGAGGAGTGGAGTGTGTGGGATGGGCTGTAGAAGGAGAGAAAGTAGGTGAGATAAGAGGGGACAAGGTGATGGAGACATTTGAAGCCAGTAGTGAGGAGTTTTTTCTTGATATTAAAGTTTATTAGCAAACACTGGAGATTTTTGAAGAGGTGGGTGACATGCCCAGAGTGTTTCTGTAGAAAGATAATCCAGGCAGCAGGATGAAGTATAGACTGGAGTGGGGAGAGACAGGAGGTTGGGAAATCACAAAGGAGGAGGATGCAGTAATCCAGTCGGGGTATGATGAGTGATTGTACTAACAGCGTAGCAGTTTGGATGGAGAGGAAAGTATGCATCTTGACGATGTTGTGAAGGTGAGACTGGCCGGTTTTGGTGAAAGCTTGGATATGTTGAGGCCAATGAGAGAGGAGAATCAAGGATGACACCAAGGTTGTGGGTTTGTGAGACAGGAAGGGTAGTCCGGTGGTGGAGGCATGTTTGTAAGCTCGAAGGGGTTGGATGCTGCTCTGTGACTCTGCCGGTCTCTGCCCTTTAGTGGGCTCTGGGCTCGAGCACAGACCGGGTAAGCTGAGGGACCGCTGGGTGGAAGAAACACCCAGTCTGGCCCGGGGGGACAGCATTCTGAGGCCTCAAGCCTAGCCGCCGTCTCATTCTTATCTTTCCAGGAAAGCACCAACCTCTTGCTCATGTCCTCATTCCTGCCTGGAACTGCTCCTCCCTTCAAATCTGGCAGACTTGCCTTCTCTTCAGGGGCCTTCTGAAATCCCATTCCCTCCAGGAGGTCTTCTTTGATTATTCTCTTGTCTCCAAGTCTATTTGGTCTCCCACTCCACTACATAGCATTTTTAAAATAAGTTGAAGGACTGTTCCAGATCACTGTCAAAAAATCCCAAAAAACACTTCAATCGTCTTGACAGTCCACTTCACCTGCTACCCGCAATACCCGCTCAGTTGCATTTTGCCTAGTCCCTTTCTCTGCCTCTACTCTCTGCTATTTCCTTAGGACACTCAAATAGCACTCCCTTATATACATTCCCACATCTCCGATATCAATTCACCTAATTCCCACTTTGAACCCATCAGCACCCCCTGTTCCTTTTTCCTTCAGGGGATCCAGAGTATGTTCAAATGTAGATAAAGAAAATCCAACCATTTTTGAAAGATATACAATTACCAATCACATTTTGTAATAAAATTAATGCATTTTTCCATCATAACAGTTGATACATTTTAATGCTCCCTGTAACAGCTGAAGAAGATTTAACTTTGCGATTTCTCTATGTGGGTTAAATAATTTCAAGAGACCTGGGCCTAAAGCCATATTTAACATTCAAGCAGTTTTAATAGACTTCGAGTTTACTAACAAGCATTCATTCCCTAGAGCTACTTTTTCATAGTGTTATCTTTTTCTTTTGTGGATCTGTAAGTTCCAACTCAACCTTCCAGCATTGCTCAGGAATGATATTTACTAAAAAGATGAACTCTGTTCATTCCTTCCTTCTTGGCTCACAAGCCATTGACAGTTTAATGAAACGGTACATAAATTGTCCAGTTATTCTCCTCCAAGTTCTGTATTTGCAAGCACAAGAACAGTGGGGCATTGCTATTCTGTTTTCCTTGTTCCCAATATTATCCCCCTTGACCTATTATTTGTGCAAGTATAAATAGAGAACACAATACAACAGAGTTGGTAAACATGTTCCCTGCCCACAAGGAGCTTACAGTCTTAGAGGGGGAGAAAGATATTAAAATAAATGATAAACATGTGAGTGAGTCCTCTGGAAAAGAGGGTTGGGTGAATACCAAGTGCTAAAAGGATTCAAATCCGAGAGCAAGAGTGAGGCAGAAGAGACAGGCTGAAGGGGAAACGTGGGTTTAATTTCTTATTAGTTCATTCACTCAAATGTATTTATGAATGTATTAATGTATTTATTCAATAAATACGATTGATGATGATGATGATGATGATGATTTATTGAGCACTTATTGTGTGCAGAGCAATGTACTATGCGCTTGGGAAGTACAATTCAGTGACAGATAGAGACAGTCCCTGCCCACAGTGGGCTCACAGTCTAGAAGGGGGTCAAAACAAGTAAACAGGCATCAGTAGCATCATTACAAATAAATACAATTATAGTTATATACACATCATTAATAAAAATAGAATTATAGATGTATATATACACATCATTAAAAAAATAGAATTATAGTTGTAAATATATACATATATACACAAGTGTGGTGTGGACGGGGGGTAGAACAAAGGGGGTGAGTCGGGGTGATGGGGAGGGGAAAGGAGCGGGCATGGGAAGCTGAGGAAAAGGGTGGCTTAGTCTGGGAAGGCCTCTTGGAGGAAGTGAGCTTTCAGTAGGGCTATGAAGGGGAGAAGTGACCTAGATTGGCAGATGTGAGGAGGGAGGGCATTCCAGGCCAGTGTTAGGATGTGGGCCAGGGGTCGACAGTGGGACAGGTGAGAATGAGGCACAGTGAAGAGGTTAATGGCAGGGGAGCAGAGTGTAAGGGCTGGGCTGTAGAAGGACAGAAGGGAGGTGAGGTAGGAGAGGGCGAGATGATGGAGAGCTTTGTATCCTCATTGTTAAGGCCCAATTCAGCTGATGCAGGATGCAGGGAGAGGGATTTAAGGTAGCTATCTTCCTCCCTTCAAGGCCCTGCTGAGAGCTCACCTCCTCCAGGAGGCCTTCCCAGACTGAGCCCCTTCCTTCCTCTCCCCTTCGTCCCCCTCTCCATCCCCCCATCTTACCTCCTTCCCTTCCCCACAGCACCTGTATATATGTATATATGTTTGTACATATTTATTACTCTATTTATTTATTTATTTATTTTACTTGTACATAGCTATTCTATTTATTTTATTTTGTTAGTATGTTTGGTTTTGTTCTCTGTCTCCCCTTTTTAGACTGTGAGCCCACTGTTGGGTAGGGACTGTCTCTATATGTTGCCAATTTGTACTTCCCAAGTGCTCTGCACATAGTAAGCGCTCAATAAATATGATTGATGATGATGATGATGATGATTTAAGGAGTAGAAGAACTTACCTCTGTCACTAATCTCTTAAGGCTGAATTTTTTTCCTTATCTGTCTCTCACTCTTGTCATGATCCTCAGTTCTGCTCAGCCAGAGGGCAGGCTTATCCCCAGCATGAGGAAGGGAGGAAGAACCTGCTGTAGTGCACTGCAACAAATAGTTGCTCAATAAATGCTACTGATACTTCTTCTTCTCTTATGCACCTTCTGGTGTTGCTGTAGCTCCCAGGATACTGCCCACCCATCTCGACTCCAACCAGAAGCAGCATGGCTCAGTGGAAAGAGCCCAGCCTTGTTAGAGGTTATGAATTCTAATCCCTGCTCCGCCATTTCTCAGTTGTGTGACTCTGGGCAAGTCACTAAACTTCTTTATGCCTCAGTTACCTCATCTGTAAAATGGTGATTAAGACTGTGAGCCCCACGTGGGACAACCTGATCACCATGTATCCCCCCCAGTGTTTAGAACAGTGCTTTGCATATAGTAGGTGCTTAACAAATGCCATTATTATTATTATTATTATTATTATTATTATTATTATTGAAATGGGTAAGAACAATGTGGGCAGGGAGCATGTCTGCTAATTGTTAAATTGTACCCTCCAAAGCCCTTAATATTGTGCTTTGACACAGTAAACACTCAATAAATACCATTGAATGAATAGAATTCATCATTCTGAATGACCCCAAAACATTTTTAATCCAGAAGTCCATGACTAAGGTGTTGCTTTTTTTATTGGTATGGACACAAAGATGATTAAATGACTTTCAATTAATCAGTCAATCAATCATATTTGTTGAATACTTACACTATGTGATAACTTGGAGAGTACAATATAGATAGTTGAAACAATTTCTGCCCTCATATTATTTACAATCTAGTGAGGGAGAACCTTCTTTGAGCATGTTCCATGGTACTACCATTACTGCTACTAATAATAATGATGATGGTATTTGTTAAGCACATACTGTGTGCCAAACACTGTTCTAAGCTCTGGGGAGGGGGATACAAGGTAATCAGGTTGTCCCACATGGGGCTCACAGTATTAATCCCCATTTTACAGAGGAGGTAACTGAGGCACAGAGAAGTTAATTGACTTGCCCAAAGTCACACAGCTGACAATGATGGCATTTGTTAAGCACTTACTATGTGTGAAACACTGTTCTAAGCGTGGGGGAGGGGGGGGATACAAGGTGATCAGGTGATCAGGTCCCACAGGGGGCTCACAGTTTTAATCCCCATTTTACAGATGGGGTAACTGAAGCATAGAGAAGTTAAGTGACTTGCCCAAAGTCACACAGTTGACAAGTGGCGGAGCTGGGATTGGAACCTATGAATGTTAGTATTCAATAAACTCATATAAAATGGTCAAACTAGTACCATTGCAGAGCTTGATATGCACCAAATTCAAGGCATGTATGACTGTGGTATCCAATGCCTTCTCATCTCCACAGTCATCCAACTTCCTAGCTGAGTTGCAGCTACTGCATAAAAATGTGATATAAGGGCTGCTGATAAATCCAGAAATGTCCTCAACGGATGTTCCTCCTCTTTCCACTGCTCATCATGAACCATAAAGGCTAATATAATTATTCCCGTTTTGCTAATGTAAGTATTATGCTATAGAGGAGGCAAAGACAAACGTAAAGAACTGATAATGTTCAAACAGCTGTCACTGACTGAGATTCTCATTTTAATGAACTTGGATGTGTCTTGGTATAACAGAGTGACAGGAGGATCATCCTTTTGAGAGCCCCAGGCTTCAGAAATTGTTGAATTAAAGGAAGTAGTCCTTTAACATAAATAATCATAATGATAATACTACTACTACTACTAATAATAATAAAAACTGTTGCATCATGACACGGTGACAAAGTACCAAAGGAATCTTATAGGGATTTATTGTGAGACCTGATCCATGATAGGCATCTTGATTTCTCTACTGTCAAGGGTTTACGTTTCTGCCTTTCTCTTTTTTCCTCAAGATTTTGTTGCTGTTATAATAGAAAGACTTTGGGGTGTGGTACGCTTCTGGCTCTATCTCTATAAACTCTATGCCACATAACGAACAATCGATCAGAGGAATGGCACAACATTGTCTGTACTCTGCACTTGGCAGGGATTTTTCATATTGTACGTTATTGGCTCTGCTGTGTGATAGCACAACAGAGGTTTTGTAATGCTCTCGACAGAGCTATTTATATACCACAACTCTACTAAGTACCCTTTCCTCTGCTGGTGTTCCTTCACAGCTCAAAAAGAAGGTGATTTACCCAAATAAAAGAAATATGGATGGGCATTTCTCAGTATCTTGGATGTTGTAAAGGGCAAACCAGGACTTCTTATGCTTCAAGTTACACACTTCTATATCCAGTTGGGTGGATAAGTAAGGATCAGAACACAATGAAGTAAAGACAGATGACTCTCCAGTAGGCCTTTGGCATAGAAGTTACTATAATTTATCAGAGAGAAAATAAAGCTTCTCCACCCCAAGATCTCACTGTTATAAATTGAGAAGTCTACCTTGTCTATGGATTTCTATGCATTCAATTCATTCAGTCGTATTTATTGAGCACTTACTGTTCATTTATTCATTCATTCAATCGTATTTATTGAGCACTTACTGTGTGCAGAGCACTGTAGTAAGCACTTGGGAAGTACAAGTTGGCAACATATAGAGACAGCCCCTACCCAACAGTGGGCTCACAGTCTAGAAGGGGGAGACAGGGAACAAAACAAAACATATTAACAAAATAAAATAAATAGAATAAATATGTACAAATTGAGTAATAAATGTGTGCATAGCACTGTACTAAATGCTTAGAAAGTACAATTTGGCAATAAAGAGAGGCAGTCCCTGCCCACATCGGGCTTCAATGTGACCCTGAAAAGAAAATCAGAATTTTGTGATAGGTCGTTATAAATCAGCCCTATTTAAGTTCTCTACTTCAGTCAACTGATCGATTGATGATATTTACTGAGTGCTGATTGTGTGCACAATGCAGTAGAATTGGTAAATACAGTCCCTGCCTTCAAGGTGCCGGCAGTCTTGCAGTTTTAAATTACACATAGGCAAAGCAGCAGAATACAAGGATATCTAGCCACATAAGGGCTATCACAGAGCTTGGAGGCACAGATCCAAATGGAGAGGTAATGTCGAATCAATCAATCATATTTACCTCGGTGCATATTTACCTGAGTGCTTACTGTGTGCAGAGCACCATACTAAGTAATTAGGAGAATACAATACAAGGGAGGAAGAATAGGGTGGGGAGATAAGAAATTAGTCAGGGAAGGCTTTTTAGAGTAGATATGATTTTTGTATGCTTTGAAGAGCGGGAGAACAGTGGTCTGTCAGATATGGAGAAGAAGTTGTTTAGTAAAGCTCATTTAAAATGATCCCTGTCAAGCTGGAGTTGACAGCATGGTATAGTAAAAAAGCACAATATGGGGAATCAGGTTATCTGGGTTCTAATTCTGTTTCTGCCATTCCACTTGATTATAAGCTCCCTGGGGGCAGGGATCTTGTGTAACAACTCCATTTTTCCCTCACAAGTGCATCATACAATGCTGTGAACACAGTAAGCACTCAATAAGTGCTAATGATGGAGTGACATGCCTGCTGTATGACCTTGGACAACTTCCCAACTTCTCTGTACCTCAGTTTCCTCATCTCTAAGATGGAGATATAATGTTGGTTCTCCTTACCTCTTAGATAGTGAGCCTTGTGTGGGGATTGGAACTGAGTCTGATCTGATTATCTTACACCTATCCAAGTGCTTAACACAGTGCTCGGTACCAAGGAAGCCCTTCAAAAATATTGTAATTATTAGCACCGTTTTAAATTTAATGCCCAAGGAGTCTCAGGAGTTAGCTAGTAGAAAGCCAAAATAATTAGCAAAGGGGCCACTCATAAAAGTGAAAGTGTAAGTTTTGTGGGAAGCCAGGAGTTGGCTATTTTGCATACAACCTCATGCACATGTTCCCCTCTTATATCTTCATAGTTTGGCGTCCAACAGTTCTTATTCACTTTCCCAGCATTAATCCAAAGGATCTGAATTTTGATGTATCTAAGTAGTGTTGGCTTTTTTGGAAGCATAATTCTTTGTGTCGCGCTAGCATTAACGGTTTTGCCTATGCATGCTGGATGTGGATGGGGTTTATTTCACATTATCATCTTCAAGTAACTGGGACTTGTCTTGGCCTTGACATTTGTATTCATATTAAAAGGTCGGATACTTGGATTTACTCACATTCAACCACGACATGCACAGCAGCATGACTTTAAAAATAGCACAAAATACATTCGAATAATAAGGAAAGGAGATAATAGTGTAATGGGATGTTCTTTTTAATGTCACACTAACCCGGGGATATGGAAAATGTCAATTTCCAGTGGCTAGGACAGGACATAGTTGTGTGAGTGGTCCAGTTAAAAAAAAAATGGTTAAGTAAAAGATCAGGCAACTAATCAACTTACTTTCTGTTTAGTCATTTTTTGATTTACTGTGTCAGAGCAGGAACACAAAGATAGGGTAACATGTCCTCTTCCTTCACAGTGAGATGCCAGAAGTCCCTGCTAGAAAGCAGGAGGGGGAATCATGGTTTAAGTGTAAAAAGGAGAAAAGGGGGCAGGGGAGCGAGGGAGGGAGGAGAGGGGAGAGGAGAAGTGAGAGAAAGGGACAGGAAGAAGGGGGACAGAGAGAGGGGAACACTCCTTATTCCCACTGAAACTAGGCACTGATTTTGTGTTTCCCATAGCCCACTTAATCTTTTCTCACTCCATGCAGTTTCTCCTTTTTGAGAACAGAATGACAAACACACTGACCCCAGATGTCTGAGATTACCCCTGCAGAATTGGATGTATGATCAGTCTAGCCTCAAGCTATAGAGCTTTATCCCCCCTAGCCCTATATACCACCAGGCCCCACCCACCCCCTCTTTCTGTCCCCCTCTTCCTTTTTTTTTAAGGTATTTGCTAAGCGCTAAGTGCCAGGCACTGTACTGAGCACTGGGTTAGATAGAGTAGCAGCATGGCTTGGTGGAAAGAGTATGGGCTTGGGAGTCAGAGGACATGGGTTCTAATCCCACCTCCACACTTGTCTGCTGTGTGACCTTGGGCAAGTCACTTAACTTCTCTGTGCCTCAGTTACCTCATCTGTAAATTGGGAATGAAATGGGTGAGCCCCACGTGGGACAATCTGAGTATCCTGTATCTACTCCAGCACTTAGAACAATCATTCATTCAGTTGTATTTATTGAACGCTTACTGTGTGCAGAGCACTGTACTAAGCGCTTGGGAAGTACAAGTTGACACAAGGTCACACAGCAGACAAGTGGTGGAGGTGGGATTAGAAACCATGTCTGACTCCCAAGCCCGTGCTCTTTCCACTAAGCCATGCTGCTTCTCTTATATCTACCCCAGTGCTCAGTACAGTCCTTGGCACATAGTAAGCACTTAACAAATAGCATAATTATTATTGTTATTATACAAGCTAATCAAGTTAGAAACAGTCCATTGTGTCCCTCATAGTCCTAATCCCCATTTTACTGATGAAGGAACTGAGGCACAGAGAGGTTAAGTGACTTGCCATAGGTCACACAGCAGACTAATGGTGGAGCCAGGATTAGAAACCACATTCTTCCGACTACCAAGCCGGAGCTTTATCCACCAGGCCATGCTGTGCATCTTCCTGTTCCCCTTTCCCTGTCCCCCTTCTTCCTGTCCCCTTCTCTTCCACTTCTCTCCCCTCTCTTCTCACTTTCTCCTTCCATCTCTCCCTCCCCCCTTCCCCTTTTCCCCTCTTTCCCTTTTTATATTCCTTACCCCTCCCTCCCAGAATTAGTTCCTTCTGTTTTTCTTGTACATGAATGGGGAGCTCTAAAGAGAAAATGGAAATGTGTTCTTCATTTTAAATCTTCCCTCATCTGGATTCTCTTGCTCAATGGGTGGCTTAAAGTAAACCACGGCTATTAATATACAGCAGCACCATTTCCCTGAGGTGGTAAACTGAAATTTCACAGCACGATACCTTGAGGCTTCTTCACATGGAAAACCAAAACTGAAGAGAGAATGATGCTACTGAAGACTAAAGCATAAATATTAGTAAAGGAATTTAGAGAAGCAGCATGACCTAGTAGATAGAGCACAAACCTGGGAGTCAGAAGGACCTGGGTTCTAATTCTGAGTCCTCCACTTGTCTGCTGTGTGACCCTGAGCAAGTCACTTCACTTTTCTGTGCCTCAGTTACCTCATCTGCAAAATGAGGATTAAGACTGTGAGCCCCATGTGAGATATGGACTGTGTCCAACCTGATTATCTGGCACATGCCCCAGTGCTTATAACAGTGCTTGCAACAGAGATAGTGCTTAACAAATACCATTAAAAAAAGGGAACTGAAACTTAGTGGACACTTTGGCATAAAACCTTACCATGTTGTCAACTCTGAATGATTTTTAATAGCATTTTTGAGCACTTGCTATGTGCCACGCACTGTACTAAATGCTGGTCTAGATAGAAGATAATCAGGTTGGACACATTCCCCTGTCCCACACGGGGCTCACAGTCTAAGTAGGAGGAAGAACAGCTACTGAATTCCCATTTTACAGGAAACTGAGGCACTTAAAATTCTGATAATGAATCCTTCTCCAACTTCTTAGTTGATCTTACATTTGTGCAGTTTTGCCACCATTATGCACATATGGAATTCAAATTTCCCGTTTAATTGTCCTGTTCATAAATTTATACATTTTACAATTTGTCTAGTGAGTTTTGAAATTTAATTCTATCCTTCAAAATGCTAGCCATCCCTCCTTATCTTTGGTAACTACATTCTTAACAAATATTGCCATTTCATCAACAACATGACAGATAAAAATAGCTCAGAGCTCAAGATAGATAACCGAGGGAAACAACCCAAGGGAGACATCTGACCGACATGGGGGGTAATAGTTATTGTTGGGGTTTAAACTTTCCAGATGATTCTTCTACCTGTTAGGCATCTCCAGAATTTATGGGTCCACACCACACTTTTCCAGAGTTTGATGAAGACGTCACTGACAAAGATCAGTCATTATCTTACTCTTTTATGCCCCAAATGGAGTCTCCAGCGAGAAAGTCTCATAAAAGGAAGAGATCCGTCATAACCTAAAGACTTTGTGATTAGGGCATCCAGATGTTCCAATTTAAGTGGGGCAGCTCCACTTTTAGGGGTTCTTTCTGTATCAGAGGGTATCAGGTAGGATTCATTCATTCAATCGTATTTATTGAGCACTTACTGTGTGCAGAGCACTACTAAGCGCTTGGGAAATACAAGTCGGCAACATATAGAAACGGTCCCTTACCCAACACTTACAGTCTAGAAGGGGGAGACAGACAACGAAACAAAACATGTAGACAGGTGTCAAAACCATCAGAATAAATGGACTTATAGCTATATGCACGATTAACAAAATAGAGTAGTAAATTTGTACAAGTAAAATAAATAGAGCAATAAATCTGTACAAATATATACAAGTGCTGTGGGGAGGGGAAAGAGGTAGGGCAGAGGCGGGGAGGGTGGCGAAGGGGAGGAGGAGAGGAAAAAAGGGCGCTCAGTCTGGGAAGGCCTCTACCATTGACTAGAGTAGCAGGAGAGGATCCTTCTGATAGAGTGTGGAACAGCTGTGAAGAGGAAGAGGAGGGGAAACCTGCTGCTGCCTTTGAGGCTGCGCTGGATTTTCTGGACTAGTGATGGGAGTTGTCTACGTGGCCAATTCATGTTCTTCTGATTGGGTCAGAAACTCAGTCACTGGCCTCAGGGAGCTAGTTCTGGGAAACATGGGTAGCCTTGTTCACCAGCAGCATGGCCTAATGGATAGAGAATGGGCCTGCAAGCCTAAAGGACCTGAGTTCTAATCCTGATTCCACCATTGGTCTGCTTTGTGACCTTGGGCAAGTCACTGCTCTTCCCTGTGTCTCAGTGACCTCATCTGTAAAATGAGGATTAACATTGCAAGCCCCATGCGGGCCGTGAACTGTGTCCAACCAGATTACCTTCTATCTACCCCAATGCTTAGTACAGTGCCTGTCTCATAGTAATCATTTAACAAATATCCTAAAATAATATATTATCATTATATCATTAATATCTGGTCACTTTGGTGGTTCCAGTGAGGTCTTTGGTAGTACTACGGTTGGGTTCAGGATGAAATGGATACTGCCAGGGAAGCTGATAATAATTCCGATAATTGTGGTATCTGTTAAGGTTTTACTGTGTGCCAAGCACTAAGTGTGGGGTAGAGACAAAATAATCAAGTCCCTGTACCTGCACCCTAAACCTCATGGGGCTCACAATCTAAGTAGGATGGAGATCAGGTACTGAACCTCCATTTTGCAGATGAAGAAACAGGCACAGAGGTGTTAAGTGAATTGCCTGAGGCCACTCAGCAGACAAGTGGAGGAGCTAGGATTAGAAGACAGGTCCTCTAACTCCAAAGCCCCTGCTTCTTCCTTCAGGCCACTCACAAGTCCTCACAACTCTCTGGGAAACGTTGTGTTACTACTGCTCTGTCTCTGAGTCTTCCTCTCTCCATGGCTTCCTCTCCCCATCTAACTTTTCTGCCTTTACAGCTCTAGACTGAAAGGCCCCATGCCCCATTTCACTTTTCCCTCCAAAATTTGGTCATCCTATTCCAGCCTGCAGATGCTCTTTGCTATTAGCAAGACAGCCACAGAGATGTTCAAGATCTGGTCTGGGAGATTTCTCTGATCCTCATTCCATTCCATTTAATTTATTGTTAAAGAATCCCTCTCTCCCCTTTTGGGGAGAACCCCTTTTAAGGTTCTAGCCTTAACCCATCTTGATCATTCGTATGATTATCCCTACATCTTCTATCATCTTATTCCAAGGGTAAAAATGGATTTCACCCTCTGTGACATTTAGATTTTAAATAAAGATTCCAAAACCTCTAGTATTTTGGCATTTGCTACTTTTTGAGCACATTCCAGTTGCAACATGATTTTGTTCTTAGCAATCTCTTAATCATTTTGTTTTGAGCTCACATTTATTTCTGGGCCCACAAGAGAGTGAGTTATCAAACTAGAAGGCTTGATATTTCAAGTAACGCTGAAAGGCCTATTATTCATTCAGTCAGTCATATTAATTGAGCCCTTACTGTGTGCAGAGCTGTGTGCAGAGCTATTACTGACCCTTTACCTAGTTCTGGACAGTACTAGTTTATTTGTGGTTGATACCACTTTCACTGACAGAATGTGTCCATTCTGGGACCTCTGTGGAAAAGCTGACAGTGATATTTTTATTTTCTGTTGCTATTTGTGTTATTGTGCAAGCCTTGTTGAAGGTATAAGTGTGTATTTGAGAGTTTCTGGCCCTACAAAAAAGAAAACTCTAAGGATGACTCTTGCTTCCAGTTGGGAATGAGAATAATTCTTAAGACTAGCAAAACCTACATTTGGGGGTTTTCTTGTGATGAGATTATTTTCTTTGGGTTGCTTCCTCATGATTTTGGCCGATCATCTCTGGAACATTATTTGCCGTTTGGCAACTGTGCAGAAGATACATCCAGAGAGGCAGCTACTGATCCTTCTGATGTAACCTTTGTTGGAAATAAATTGAAAACAATTGTCTACCTGAATATTATGAAAAGAGATCATCCTCCCTATCTTCTTTTAGGGAAGCACGGCTTGGTGGACAGAGCATGCATGGGTCAGGGAATCAGAAGATCTGGGTTCTAATAATAATGATGGTATTTGTTAAGTGCTTACTATGTGCAAAGCACTGTTCTAAGCCCTGGTCCTTACCCTGCCCTTGCCAGCTTTGTGACTGGGCAGTATACTTAATTCATCTGTGCCTCTATTTCCTCATCTGTTAAATTGGGATTCAATAGCTGTTCTCACTCCCTCTTTTATTAGACTGTGAACACCATGTAGGACAGGGATTGTGTTCAACCCGATTATCTTGTAACTACCCGAGTGTTTATTGGCACAATTCTTGGCATATAGTAACTGCTTAACAAATACCATAATTATTCTTTCTCCCCTTCCAGGAAGGAATATATTTGCCCTCTTTTTTGGTCTTTTTCCATTCTTTAAGCCACTAGCGATTAGGTCCTAGCTAGTGGTAGCTTCATCATTAGCTCTAGGACACCACGGGAAAAAAGGCCCTAAACTGTAATTTCTCCAGTGACTTTATCCGAATCCACCCCAAGTTCTCAAGCTGAATGACCTTTTCTGCTGTTGGGAAAGGTGCTTCCAAGAGTTTAGCCCCATGTCTTAATTTTTCAGTTCAGTAAGATACACAGGTTCTATTCTCGGCTAAGATCAATTTCCTCAGCTGGGCCGAGAAGACTGCGTGTGTTTTTTCAAGAGAGAAGGGATGTGTGTGGTACGTACTCAAAAACAAATGCACTGGGTGGATTGCAACAAGTGACCAACCATTCATCAAAAGTTTACTGTAAGCTTGGTTAACCAGTAGAACACAGGAACCTGTGGAGCGGACAAAGATTAATTATACCTGTGCTCATACAGCAATGTTTGTGTTCCAAACAAATTATATTTGCTTGTGTTTAAACGATGCATAAATCTGATGTGTGCAGATGAACGTGTGTTCAGGATGAGTGAGCACACTTGTTTGAATGTCATATTTATCCCTGTATTTTGTCAGAAAATTAACTTCTTTGGAGTTTTAGCTTGAGCTGAGCATATGGTTGTTGATCTCTGGAGATGACAGCCTATCTGAGCAATAGTTCCTTATGGCTCCGAATCTCCTTGGCTGGCAGATGCTTTGGGCTTTTCTACAATTAAGTGGAGATCATCACTGTTTTCTTTGAGCACTGCTGTGCCTTGTACTCTGAAGTGTTTTGTTAATCACTGTCTGCCTTCGACAGAAGCTGCCAAAGCTCTCATTAAGTTTGAATTTTGAGATGTCATGCTCGAATGATGGAATTTCATCCCTTTCTGCATGAATGGAATTGGCTATGGAAAGGTGCCAGGAAAAAGAAAGAATCATGTCACCAAAGTATATTTGCTTTATATTTAACTGCAGAAATCAAAGGGGCAGGAAACTTTGCCCGTCACCTGTCCGAACCGCTGAGCAGAAGCTGGTTTGCTCTGTTTCTTAGATGATGATAATGGCTGGGTTCTAGCCCTTACTAACTGCAAGACTTACATTGTTGCAGGCTTTCACAATCTGTCATTGCCTCTTTTAGAAGGAAGCTTCAACAGCCTTTCTTTCTTATCCCAAGGCCTCGTGGACTATTTCTTATTGATGATCAGTAGGCTCTATGTTTGGGATGGAAAATGGAACTCAGGGAGGAAGTTAAGTAGCATTCCATTTTGTAAATGGTCTCCGATTCGAGGTGGCACTCAGGATGAGTAGTTGCAGGAGGAAAAGAAAACTGTCACTTCTGTGCTTTGAGAGGAATTGCTTGAAGATTTTTAGGGAAATTGAAAACAAAGTGCATCTGTTGGCTGTTTAATGATTTGCAGCAGGAAACTAAGTGTTATGGGAAATATGGTTTGAGAAGACATCATCCATTTCTCTTGGTGAATCTAATTGTTTCAGCTGTATGAGAAAAAGTGGGAAGCAAGTCTTGAAGAAAAAAATTAGACTAATTAGCTGCAGTGCTTAATTGTTTCAGTCATAAATGGTTTCAAAATTTATTAAAGGGAGCTGCAAAGTCTACAGTCTAAGAAAACTAATGTTCTTTACCACCGAACCGATGTTTTCTGTCCTGTTAGCAAATAAACTTTAAAGTGTGTCTCTCAGCACACCAAACTGATTGGTTTCTTATATGCAGCTCCATTATGGTCCATGTTACCATGATGAACAGCATGTACAGTGTTTGTGGAGTGGAGAGTTTCTCAGCAGTTAGATAATTCATGGAAGTAAATTCCTGTCATTCTGACAGAAAAGAGGACAGGCAACTAGTGGCGTTCAGTGTTTCTGTTCAACTGCCATACTTCTGCTCTCATAAAGTGTAATTTTCCACAAAGGAAGAAATGTTGTTGTTGCCAAGCAAAGGCCCAGGCAGAGTGTGAGCCCATTCTAGAGAGTAGGAATGAGGAAGAGAAATGAAAAAAGCTTCTGTTCATTCATTCATTCATTCAATCAATCGTATTTATTGAGCACTTATTGTGTGCAGAGCACTTTACTAAGCACTTGGAAAGTACAATTTAGGCACAAATAGGGACAATCCCTGCACACAGCGGGCTCTGTTCTCAGCACAAGACTGGGCACCAGGAGTCCTGGGTCCTAATCCTGCCTCTGCCACCTGCCTGCTGTGTTAGCTTGGGTGACGTCCCTTCAATTGTCTCTACCTCAGTTTCTTCATCATTTAAATAGGGATAAGATGCCTGTCCTCCCTTTCCCTTTGACTGTCAGCCCATGTAGGGCCATAACCTGCTTCCAGTCTATCAACCCCAGTGTTTAGCACAGTACTTGGCACGTAGTAGGTTCCTAACAATTATCACAATTACGCTATCATTAAACTTTAGTCTTCAGTCCACATAGATGTGTTACACTTTCAGATCAGTAGGTATCATTATGCAATAAAGTTGCTTTGATTAAATGCTAATTTAGATGAAAACATGGAGATCATCTGTCATAGAGGTCAGATCATCTGTGATGCAGGATTGGACTAATAGTCCAGGTAGTCCAGAATCCTACCTCTTACAATAGCACTTGGATACTTAAAGGAGCAGTGTAGTGCTTACTCTACTTGTGTCTACTACAGTGGTTGTGGAGGTACCCTCTAACAACTGCTTTTCCCCATCCCATCTTGAATTTTCCCTCTAGGGTCCTGTAATGGAACTCCCACCCATGGATTAATCCCAATTTTGAACCTATTGATGTGTGGTTTAAAATTCCATATGGTTAGCAAAAATAATAATAATAACAGTATTTGTTAAGTGCCTACTATGCGGAAGGCACTAAGTGCTGGGGTGAATACAAGCCAGTTGGGTTGGACACAGTTGGACGTAGTCCCTGTCCCACCTGGGGCTCACAGTCTCAATCCCCATTTTACGGATGAGGTAACTGAGGCGCAGAGAAGTGAAGTGACTTGCCCAAGGCCACACAGCAGACAAGTGGAGGAGTGGAGATTAGAACCCTAGTCCTTCTGATTCCCAGGACCATGCTCTATCCACTACGCCATTCGACTTTCATCCTACAACCTTCGTCCTTCAATGAGTAAAAGATGTCAGGACTCTGAATGTCTGCACCACTCCCAGCCTGCATCACTCCCTGGAACAATGGGATTCCTTTCCAAATCCACCCTAATCAACCACGCTAAGCAGTCTGGTGTTGGACAATTCCCTAGTTAAAGAGAACATTCCAGCTCTAGCTCCTTTTCCACAGCTGCCCCGGCTGGCAGCCTTATCAGGACTGTCTACAGGAATTCCACCATCCTGACAAGGGGGCTAATGCTTTGTCTCAACAATCAACGTACTGATCGAATGCTGTGCGCAGAGCACTGTACTACGTGCTTGGGAGACTACAACATAAAAGAGTTGGGAGACACGTTCCCTGCCCACAATGAGCTTAAAGTGATATAACACCATTGCATTACACAGTGGGCACACAACATTACATAACGACAACATACACAACATTTTCCAGCACCACCCTTGCTGCTGCCTCCGTAGACCCCCACCAATAACCATGGAGGCCAATTGACTAAGACTCCAACTCAAGTCCTCTTTCCCGCAGCCATTTTTAAGAAGGGCTGGGCTTCATCTCCTCAGAAAATGCCATGTTTGAGAAGAATCAATCAATCAATTGTATTTAGTGAGCATTTACCATGTGCAGTGCATTGCAGTAAGTGCTTGGTAGAAATGTCCCCCTGCCCACAGTAAGCTTGTAGTCCAGAAAGGGAAACAGATATTGATATAAATAAATGAATTAATAATGATAATAATAATAATAATGGTATTTGTTAAGTGCTTACTATGTGCAAAGCACTGTTCTAAGCGCTGGGGGGATACAAGGTGATCAGGTTGTCCCACTTGGGGCTCACAATCTTAATCGCCATTTTACAGATGAGGTAGCTGAGGCCCAGAGAAGTGAAGTGACTTGCCCAAAGTCACACAGCTGACAATTGGTGGGGCCAGGATTTGAACCCATGACCTCTAACTCCAAAGCCCGAGCTCTTTCCACTGAGCCGCGCTGCTTCTCTTACAGATATTACAAGATATGTACATAAGTTCTGTGGGACTGAGGGAGGGGTGAATAAAAGGAGCAAATCAGGGTGACACAGAAGGGAGTGAGAGAAGAGGAAAGGAGAGCATAGTCCTCTTGGAGGAAATAATAATAATAATAATAATAATCATAATAATGGCATTTGTTAAGCGCTTAATATATGCAGAGCACTGTTCTAAGTGCTGGGGGGGGATACAAGGTGATCAAGTTGTCTCACTTGGGGCTCACAGTCTTAATGTGCCTTCAATAAGGATTTGAAGGTGGGGTAGTAATTGTCTGTCAGATATAACAATAATAATAATAATTATGGTATTAGTTAAGTGCTTACTATGTGCCAAGCAAAGCACTGGGATAGATACAAGGTAATCAAGTTGGACACAATCTCTATCCCACATGGTTCTCAAAGTCTCAATCCCCATTTTACAGATGAGGTAGCTGAGGCCCAGAGGAGTGAAGTGACTTGCCTAAGGTCATACAGCAGACAAATGGCGAAGCTGGGATTCGAACCCACAACATCTGACTCCCAAGTCCGTGTTCTTGCCACTAGGCCATGCTGCGGGAGGGCGCTCCAGACAGGAGGCAAGACGTGGGTGAGAGGTCAGTGGCAAGATAGATGAGCTCGAAGGCCCTAGAGGAATGAAATGTGCGGCCTGGGTTGTAGTAGGAGAGCAGCAAGGTGACTTCATCATCATCATCATCATCAATCGTATTTATTGAGCGCTTGACTTGTACTTGTACTTCCCAAGAGCTTAGTACAGTGCTCTGCACACAGTAAGTGCTCAATAAATACGATTGAATGAATGAATGATGTGGGAGGGGACAAGGTGATTTAGTGCTTTAAAGGATGGGCACCCACCATCTTAGACTGTGAGCCCGCTATTGGGTAGGGACTGTCTCTATGTGTTGCTGACTTGTACTTCCCAAGCGCTTAGTACAGTGCTATGCACACAGTAAGTGCTCAATAAATGCAATTGATTCAAAGTGGCCATCTTTGAGAAAGCTTGGGCACCCACCACCTTTGGAAGGTCCCACGTTGCTACAGACTTTGCAAGCCCCATGTACTTGCCGTCGCCTCAGGGGCGGTTTATCTTGCATGCAGTCAGAAGCCAGACCCGGGTCTCAGGGGCCACAACCCGAGTCCAGACAGTTTGTCTGCTCCCTGTCAGAGGTCAGCGAGACTTCTAAGCCATTGACAGCACTCAAGAAAGTGCCAAGTAGAGCAGCGTGGGACATATACTTGCCTATCAGATAAAACATGGGCGTGGGAGCCAGAGAAGTTGGCTTCTAAACACAGCTTCGCCACTTGTCGCTGTGTGACTTTAGGCAAGTCACCTAACTTCTCTGTGCCTCTATTTCCTCAACTGCAAAATGGGGGCTAAATACCTGTTCTCCCTCCTACTTAGACTTTGAGTTCCAGGAAGGACAGGGAATTTATCCAGCCTGATAAAACTATTTTTTTAATGGTATTTTTTAAGTGCTTACTGTGTGCCAGGCACTATATTAAGGGCTGGGACAGATACAGGCACTTAGTATGGCGCTCTGCACACAGTAAGTGCACAATAAATATGATTGAATGAATACAGGCTTATCAGGTTGGACACAATCCCTGTCCCACATGGGGCTCACGGTCTTAATCCCCATTTTACCGATGCGATAACTGAGGTACTGAGAAGAGAAGCAAGTGATTTGCCCAAGGTCACGCAGCAGAAAAGTGGCACAGCTGGGATTAGAGCCCAGGCCTGTGCTGTATCCACTAGGCCACACTGCTTGTATCTACCCCAGTGCTTAGAACAGTGCTTGACATATCATAAGCGCTTATCAAGTAAAGTTTTAAATAACACTATTTAGAAATCCCATGGGAAAATGTTCTGTCTGCGTGGGTCCACCCAAACGCTTTTGAGTCCTGCACTGTTGACTTAAAACGAAGTAGCAATAGCATACAGTCTTATCATTTCTGACCAAACTTCCAGATATTGTTACAGTTGCTAAGAAATCTGTGGATTTTGTACATCTCTTCAACCTGATGTTAGATTTCCCCTGCAAGGATATAGCCTATTTAAAAAAAAATCTTATTAATCTTCTGCTTTAGAAGATGTTTTAGCCCCATAAATATTTTAAGTATCTTGAATGAATATCTTCCGTTGGAAAATTTTCAACATCTCGGAAAGTAATTTGACCCAAAGTAAGCTGGGACATCTAAAGCACTATCAAGTTTTAAGATTAGTCATCACATGAAAATACGATTCCCTATTTCTAAATAATAGGCAGGTTTGTATTTAGAATAATGAAACCCTAAAGGAAGAATGAAATTTCCACCTAGAATATACATCCGGCAATTCCTCAGTAGTAAACATAGATTAAACGAGGTGTAGTAAGTTTTCAGCATCCTGCTCCAAAATCAAATGTGTATTTGAGCCAGCAGGTATAACACAAACAGTTTTTCTAACGACATGGTTTCTTTAGTGTTAACGACACATATCATTATGGCTCTCAGTTGCCATAATGTACTCTTCCTGTTAATCATTCTTAGAATTATATTTGTTGGTAACCATAGACATGGAGTAGTGTGCTGTGAAGAAGGCCTATCTGTCTCTATCCCACTCTGAGAAATGAATACTAAATTTGGTGATCTTGAGGACGGAGTAAAAATATTTTAGCATGAGTCTAATACAGTGTTCTGCATACAGTAAGTGCTCAATAAACACATTTGATTGATTGTTGTTATGTGAGGTGGTTTTACTTAGATTAGTTCCAATAAATTCTAAACACTTGTCTCTAGATTGTAAGCTCGTCTCTGGCCTGTAAACTCATGATGGGTGGCAACAGGTCTACCAAATCTGTTGCATTTTACTCTCCCAAATGCTTAGTACAGTGCTCTGCACACAGTAAGTGCTCAACCAATACAGTTGATTTGGCTATTGTCCAAAGACTGGAAATGGGGTGAATGTGCTCCAGAGAAAGGGGTGCATTTACCTCTACTGTAGCTTTCCAAACATTGTTTCTGGTTGATAATTTATGTGCACGTTCGAATGTGCAGCAGAAATGGACTATTTTTCATAGGCCGAAGTTAAGGCATGTTTCTTAACTTTTTAAGTTATCTCTTTGGAATATTCTCTCTAAATATGACTGTTGTGAGTTAGGATGAGACCCTATCATTTTGTGTGTTTTTAGGAACTACCCTTTGCTAAATCAAACCAGAAATAAGAAATGATGATTAAGGTCACACTGGTTCGGGTTAAAACCTAACTGGGTATTATTTTAGTGGAACTAATAGTATCTATTGAGCACATACTGCCGCAATGCATTGTAAGCATTTGGGAACTGTAAGTCTCTGTGGACAGGTACGTGAAAAATGTGCCAGTCCAATAAACCAAGAGTTGCTGGGGCTTGCTACACTATTGGGCAAACTCTTTTCAGCATATCCCATCAGTTAAAATCAATCAACCAATCATATTTATTGAGCACTTACTGTGCACAGAGCACTGTACGACTTTAATGTTCATTCTAAGTAAAGTTATTTAATAATTCATCTGTCACCATTCCAATTATTTTTGTTTACTTAACTGGTCAGAAAGACGGTAATATGCTTTTGAAATCAGATAAATATTTAGAGAAACAGGCATTTTTAAAATAAATTATGCCTTAGAATGCTCTTTGAAATTGGAACAAGTAGGCTATTTCAGGACTGTGGCCTGGGGCTTCCTTACTGCACAGTTTTGGTACTTTCAATATTATTATGGAGTACCACAGGATAATTTGATATTTTAAAATTCCTTTTTGATCTTTAATGCCTTCAGAGCATCTAAGGTTCAGACTATTCTGTCCATTGTATGGATTGAGGAAAGGTACAAGCCGTTGAACTGATTTTTCCCTATTACCTTGGGAGGAGCAAGCTTTTGTTGAAAGACATGGGGCTGGAGGTCAAGACACCTAACCCTGAGCAAGTCACTTAACTCATCTTGACCTCAGTTCCCTCATCTTTTAAGTGGGAAATAAAATGTTGTGGATGTTCCATCCGGGAGAGGAACTACAACTGATTTCATTAGCTTGAATGTATCGCAGCACTTAACAAAAAATGAAGGCATAATAAATGCCATATTAATAATGATAATAAAACAACAACAATGGGAATGACAATGATAAATTAAAAATTCCTGGGCAAATCAAGAAATAAAATGTGTCATTATCGATTGTAGTCTATCCCAATGGACCTTGTGTAAATCACCAGATCTGATATCCCTTTCTGCGGTATAAAGGAGTGTCAGAAAAGTACACTTTCTCAGTTTGACTACATATTTCTGGTTTTGTTTGCTCTTTCTTTGGCTCAGAAAAGGCATATTGATGTCATTTATTAAGCATTTACTATGTACTAAACACTGGGACAGATACAAGATGATCATATTATACACAGTCTAAAAGGGAGGGAGAACAGGTATCTATCTTATCCCTGCTTTACAGAGGAGACAAATGAAGCCAGTAGAGATCAAGTGACTTGCCCAAAGTCACACAGCAGGTAAACAGCAGAGTCAGCACTAGAACTTGGGTTCCCTGACTTCTAGTCCCATGTGCTTTACACTCCACAAAACGGTTCTCTCTGGATGAAGTTTGCCCTGAACAAGAATTGACAGATTTCCCTGAAGAGGCCCCTTTGTAGATTACTTCCAAAGAGAACCAAAGATTCTGTTTGGAAGAGGCATTGGATCAAGAGCCCTGCAGATATAAGTAGCAGCATGGCTTAGAGGAAAGAGCAATGGCCTGGGACTCAGAGGACCTGTGTTCTAGTCGTGGCTCCTCCACTTTCCTGCTGTGTGACCTTGGGCAAGTTACTTAACTTCTCTGTGCCTCAGTTCTTTTGTTCTAAAATATAGAAGCATCAGAAGAATTCAAGCAAGGAATATTATGTTACCGATTTGTACTTCTCAAGCGATTAGTACAGTGCTCTGCACACAGTAAGCGCTCAAGAAATACGATTGAAAGAATGAATGAATATTAATCCTACTTAAATAAGACCATGGAAAGCACTGAGGCCAAAAGGTAAAATGAAAATTGGAGTCATGTAGTGATCTGATGGTTTATGTCAGCATTAGGAGGAATGAGAAACTATGCCATCATGCTGGTCACTAAAGTGGGTCAGGTGTTTCAAAACATGAGAGATATCTTCAGGTACATGCTCTCGGTCTATTCAGAATCAGCAAGGCCTAGTGGATAGAGAATAGGCTTGGGAGTCGGAAGAGCCAGACTTTTAATCCCGGCTCTGCCACTGGTTTGTTGTATGACCTTGGGCAAGTCACTTCACTTCTCTGTGCCTCTATTACCTCATCTGTAAAATGGGGATCAATACTGTGAGTTCTATGTGAGACAGGGACTATGCCCAACCAGATTATCTTGTATCTAACCCAGAGCTTATTACAGTGCCTGCCACATAGCACATAACAAGCACCACAGAATATTTTTTTTAAAAGAGATTCTGGTTATCGGTAAATAAAACAGCAATAGACAGCAGAGCTACAGACTTCCTCTTGGCCATCCAGCAGTGAGTTTTAACACTCTCTCTGGAGAGTTCAACCACCAGGCAGGAAAGATTTAGGCTTCAAATTCCAAAGCCCTCGGGCTCTCTAATGAATTCCTGGAATTATGCCAGTCATTTGGACAGGTAGCCGGCTGTCCACCAGGACTGGAAAGGCGCTATCACTGGATTTCCACAAAGCCTTTATGGTGTGAAATGCGAAACTGACCAAAGTATTCTCAGAAGCTGAATCAAAAATGTTTTCTTTTGTCTTAACTGAGGAAGTTGAGGGAAAATGCACATATCCTAGTTAGTCTGGGTGCCCAGCTTTTTCTCTATTTTTGAAAAGTAAGGAAAGTATTGCATGGCCTATTTAGATAGAGAGATGTTCCATAAAACAAAGCAATTAAAGGAAGCTACCCAAGTCTGCCTTGATTAATCTCTGGGACTGATATTTCGATTTTTTTCATGATCGAATTCCCACTGACTTCAATGCAGAACACATCTCTCTTCCAACTCCTTATCTATTGCTTCAGTTCTAAAAACTCAAAGTTTTGAAGATAGCTACTAACACTTCACCTCTTTGAATGAACACTATTGCTAATGGTGAACATCATCAATTTCTCCTTATTTTAGAAAAAGAAAGTATCAAAGCACTGCCCTGTGACTGAATTGTATTTCCCTATGTCAGTGGCAGGCCATCTGATTGATGGGCTGAATACACTTATTTGCCTGGTTACCATTTGGAAATTTTAGTGGAGAGAAAAGTGGTCTTGGAAGATCAGTGCAATGGGATGGATTAGTTTGAGCCACATTCCTTTCAGAATGACACCAACAACATGAAAGAACACAATGCAAT
This sequence comes from Tachyglossus aculeatus, assembly GCF_015852505.1. NCBI lineage: Eukaryota > Metazoa > Chordata > Mammalia > Monotremata > Tachyglossidae > Tachyglossus > Tachyglossus aculeatus. The sequence goes on from NC_052088.1 coordinate 25,062,490, forward strand.
TTCAACATTTGCCCATTTCCCCAGATCAGATTATGTCGGTGTTGCATTCCTTTTACTACCTCTTTGCCCTAGAAATGTTAATTAAATGAGTTTAGATAAAGTGATTGTTACCATCAGCATCACTATGGCTACTAAGTAAACATTCCATTATTAATACATTAAATATCTGATTATGCTCCCATACTATGCTATGCACTGCACAGAGCAAGCTTGTAATTCAAGTTTACGAAGTGTTTTAAAGCAAGCACAGAAAAAATCATATTTATGCTTAATTAAGTCTTCTTATAAAAGTATAGGTCCTAAAGAAGCATGCAGCTGCTGCTGCATATCCTGTTCTTCTACAATGTGCAGGGGTTGCATTCTTTCAAAATCACACATGAAGGAAAATTCACTCTGTAATACTCACCTATGCTGACTATCATACGAACGCATGCACACAAACTATTTCTTCCAACCCCACAGGACACTGTATCCCCAGATGGGCTCACACTGCCGGATAAACGTTTCCTAATTCCTTAACAACGTTCTGGATAAAACATGCCATGAAAACCCATGTTAGGGTAGAGCAGAATATATTTGTTTTTCCCGCTTTAGACTCTGGCATTCTCGATCAAACGTTTAGATCAAACTCTTTCGAATGGAGACTGGGGAAGAGCGAAGATGTCCTGGGCCTTGAAGAACTCCTATACCATGAGATCCTTTCAGCCTCCAGACATTTGCTAAAAAATCTGAAGCAGAGGAAATCATACGTGTGCAAAGCGGTCTAGTAGAAAGAATTCAGGAAAACTGAGATCTAGTCCCAGCTAGGCTGCTGGCCTGCTGGGTGGTCTTGAACAAGTCACTTAACCTCTCTGTGCCCGGAATTCCTCATTCGTAAAATGGAGATGTCACCTGCCCTTGGTGGGTTAAGGCAGTGTGTCGGATCAGGTTATCTTGAATCCACCCCAGCAGTTGGTACAATTTTTGAACGTGTAGTATATGCTAGGAAAGAAAGCAAACTAGTTCCAACATTCGCAGGTATCCAAGACTCTGCATGCTTTACTGGAAAGAGCACGGGCCTGGAAATCAGAGGACCTGGGTTCTAATCCTGGCTCTGCCACTTGCTTGCTGTGTGACCTTGGACAATTCACTTAACTTCTCTTTGCCTCAGTTTCCTCAGGTGTAAAATGGGGATTAAATACCTGCTTTCCATCCTACTTAGACTGTGAGCCCCATGCAGGACTGGGGCTGCGTTCATCCTGATTAACTTGTATCTGTCCCAGCGCTTAGAACAGTGGACACATTTTACAGTCCTAACAAATACCATTAAAAAAACAAACAAACATGGAATCTGTGCCTGTTTATTTTCTGGGCCAGAATGAAATTTTAAAGTTTTACTGCTTTAAGCCTTCTACGTACTTGTAAAGATACACACCAAAGTCTTCCAGAAATTTCAACACGAAGCAACTGAAATCCCATGAATACATTATTAGTCAGATTGCGGAGAGATTTGAAGCAGAAAAGGCGTTTGCTCAGCATAATGGATATGTCTGCCAGCCATTTTTATAATGACTTGCTGCAGTTTTTATTGTGTGACAAACCGTATGCTGTGTACTCTTAGCTTTCTTGTTCGGCAGAATCAAAAATGATGTAATGTAGCTCTAGAAGCCTGCCTGGATGAAATAATCATATCAGAGCGCGTTTTCTGCCAGGGCTATTGTTGCATATTTTTCTGGAATCATTGTGCAGGTGATATCAAAAGCATCATCACTTAACATCATTCATAATGCATTGTTCTTAAACTACAATAGAGGCATTACCAAAATGGACAGCTTTGTAATTCATTCACAGATCTGAAATTTCTTTCTGAGCACTAAGTGGATTACCAACCAGGTGTATCAAAATCCCTTTTAAATTAAAATATCCCCGAACACTTACAGAAGCCCAGAACAGTAGTTAAGAGTGATGACTTACTTTCTGATTGCTTATTTATTAGCATGTGATATATAGTGCAGTGATTTTTTTTTTCCCCTTCAACTCAATTTTTGCCTGTTTAGGAAAAGCTTCATAATCTGGAGCGATATTATTACTTTATTTACTGAAATATATAATTGCTTCATTTATGATTTCTAGTCAATGCATTTAATCATGTGGCATTGTCTTATTTACCAGCTCCACGCCAATGAAAAGTCTAACCCTTAGTTCCAACAACTCTACGAGAATATAAGGTCTCGCAAAATATCCTGGGGCAGGAGTTTCGTACAATAGAACTTCACGGTACGTGTTTTCGCTTCGGTGATAAATGCCTCCATTCCTTCTTTAGAGGATTATTAAAAGAGTTCTCCGGAGGAATAAAATGGTGGAAGTCACACATTTAATAGCTCAGGTACAAAGAGTCAGATTGTGCCAGTTGGCAAAAGTTAGCAGGAAGCTGTCACAATAAATGGCAGCAGCTGCTCAGAGTTGTAAAGAGTATGTCCCAGTCAGAACTGAAAACTGATGGCATCTACATTAATACTACCTTAATGGCCCATCTGCTGCTCCGCAGGGTCCCTAGCTGCTGTATGGAGTCATAGGCATCTGACAGGCAGTCTCTGCATGCCAGACGCGCATTGTGCCAAATGTTTTAGGCTGCTTCGTATCGTTCTGATCTGTCAAATTTTCCCTACTCATTTATCAGGCAAAGAGTTAGGAGGGTTGCTCTCTTCTACACATCATTGGCTTTTAGCATCGGGGCAGCCAGGAATTTGGAAGCAATACTATTTGGGTTATTTTTTTTTTCCTTCTAATTGACGATGCAAGGAGAATAACTTCAGTTGCCTGACGTACTGTACTGTAGTGGTGATGTTCACGTAGCAGAGTGACAAGCCCTGTGGAGAAATCAATCATCGGTTCAGTTCTGAATGCATCGTTGCATACGTGTGTATCAGTGGTCGGAATAGAAACGGGAGGGAAGAGTAAATTATGTGCTACTGAGGGTCCTGAAACATGTAAAACTGATGCGAAGCAAGAGTTTAGCTGTAATTATTAATGTGGGAAAACACTTAATTTCTCCAAGAAAATACGGTTTTTAGCTTGGTGAGTAGTCTGGTAGAAAAGTAAAACATTAGAAATTCAGTCTTATTTAACAGGAAGAGTAGGCGGCCGTGATTTGTATGTGCTTTTTCAGTGGTGGAGCGAAAGAGAATGATGCTGTTGCAGTGTTTGCATGAAGCATCTTGGAGTCTTGTCCTTTTTCCTATGGGATGGAACGAAGTAGCTTTCATTAATAGAATGGTTTTAATAGCGGCACAGGTGGATGGTATTCAATATTTGATAATGCGTTATTCGGTGTCTATTTTTACAGCATACCTTCCTACATTTTGGATTCATTTTGAGGCAAGGTACCACTGAATGTTTGGCATAAAATTGAATACCCACTTGGTTTGTAGATTTTTAAGCTTTTAGATTCAAAGCCCTAGGGTTACCAGCTTAGTTCATTTTGATGCCACAGAGTAACTGCCATGTGCTGAGATGACAGTTGATAAATAAACCGCACCTGTGAAGAACACTGGTCTATAGAATTCAAAATCGCCACAGCTTCAGGGTTCCTCTTATGCCTTAGACTAATAGCTGGACTTTTCTCATTTCTGGAAAGGAAGCCACGAAAGGGCAAAGCAGACCCGGACCCATGATTAGATCTAAAGCCACCCTGTTGAGGTCATTGTGTAGACACCCACTAATGCTATTTTATTCCACCGTTTTAGGTGGAGTAGTAAATGGTCTACAGAAAGACTACTGAATTCTTCCATAATTCTGTTTCATAAAACTCAATTATTGAAACGATGATTCCTTTGATTATGTAGGTGTTTTCTTTCAAAAAACTCAAAGCACAGTGGTAGTTCCCCACAAAAAAATGAGCTTTATATCATTGCATTCACCCCTGTATGATTTCATTTTCTATACCTAAAATTCCTAAAAATCCAGGAGGATGTACACATCAGTGGTGTAAGGCTGAAACACTAAAGTCAAAAAAGATATGATCCTTTATTTGATTAAGTAACTCCATTGTGAAAGAGTGAAGTAATCCTGGTAAAGATAAGTACATAAATTTGGTGGGGGTGAGGTGAGCATCAACATACTTGGAGGGGACAGCCCCAGCTGCATAGGTGGTCACAGAAGGGAGGGAAAATGGGTGGAGAGATGAGAGGTTAGTCAGGAAAGGCATCCTGGAGGATATAGGATTTCAGTAGGACTTTGAAGATTCTCCCTGTTGAATATTAATAAATGATTACGGTACTTGTTAAGCACTTACTATGTGCCGAGCACTGTTCTAAACACGGAGATAGATGTAAGTTAATCAATAGAACAAAGCTCCTATCCCACATGGGGCTAACACTCTTAATCCCCATTTTAGAGATGAGGTAACTGAGGCCCAGAGAACTTAAGTGACTTGCCCAAGGTCACACAGCAGTCATGGAGGAGTTGGGATTAGAACCCAGGTCTTTCTGAGTCCCAGACCGTGCTCTGTCCACTAAACCACACTGCTTCTCCCTCTTACTTAGACTGTGTACTTACTTAGGCCTCTTTTGGGCCTGAGTTGTGTTCAGCTTGATTATCTTGTATCTGCTCCAGTGCTTATTAAAGTGCTGAGCGCTAGTAAGTGCTTATCAAATACCTTAATTAAATGGCACAATTATTAAGACTGAGGCTTGGGGCTACTTGTTGCATCACACATGTATATGGTTGGGACCAAGCTCCAATATCCAGATCTCCATTAGAGCACAAATCAGTCAATGGAATTTATTGAGGTCTTGACGTATGCAGAGCACTGTACTTAGTAATTGGGTGCGTAGAATACAACAGAGTTGGTAGACACATTCCCTGCCTACAACGAGCTTACAGTCCAGAGAATCACATAATTCAGGACCTGGAGGGAATGTTTTAGTCCTGTAGACACACCTGGAAAATCCCTGTCTTCTAGAAGGAGGAAGGATTAGAAGGTTCCTTATCACAAGTTAGACTTCAGCACAAGACACTCATGACAAGTTGAGTTGAATCAGAATGTTTTCCTTCTTTCTCTCATGGAATGTGTCAGTATTTGCTTAATACAATCCAACAATGGCCAGGTTGACTGAGATGAGTGATAGAGCTGGCCTTCACTGGAAGATGCTACACAAGGAAAACCCCTAACTCAGAGATTTCTTGTTGGTATTATTAAGTAGAGGTAGCAGATCTTAATCTATCTTTTCACCTGGTAGTAGGTACATCTTCCTGTCTTAGAGATTCTGCCTTAATAATGCCCTTAGTGATAGTGCACTTAGCAATAATTTGTTCTTTCAATCGTATTTATTGAGCGCTTATGGTGTGCAGAGCACTGTACTAAGTGTGCTTAGTAATAGGGCCTTACAGATATTGATATTTGTGAGACTATGAGAGAAAGGTCATCATCATCATCATCATCAATCGTATTTATTGAGCGCTTACTATGTGCAGAGCACTGTACTAAGCGCTTGGGTAGTACAAATTGGCAACATATGGAGACAGTCCCTACCCAACAGTAGGCTCACAGTCTAAAAGGGGGAGACAGAGAACAAAACCAAACATACTAACAAAATAAAATAAATAGAATAGATATGTACAAGTAAAATAAATAAATAAATAGAGTAATAAATATGTACAAACATATGTACATATATACAGGTCATCCTAAACGTGTTGATTCAGGCTCTGTGGAGGTCATAAAATTGAAGCACTCAGGGAAGGTTGCTGAGGAGGAGAATTAGGCGGACAGATACAGTCTGTAAAATGAAACTCCAGATATTCTAGACTCATTAAATTATATTAAAGCCATATTACCAAATTTTTGACTCATCAAGCACAGTAACTGTACAGAGTCAGACATTGATGAAACAGAGTCCTCTCTCTCCTGTCTTTCTCTAGGTTGGAAGGGATGGGCCACAGAAGGTCACTTTCCTAGGACAGACTACAGTGGAAAGCTAATCAGGAATGGAAATAGCAGACAGAGGCAGGTTGGGAGCATAAAATCACTAAGAGATCTGAGACAGAGCTCTCAAATATTCATTATGTGAGGCAATAACTAAAGGTAAATCCAAAGAAAAACACATGAGCTCTGTCAGTGGAAGATATTGTAAATAAGAGGCATCAGTAATAAACAAAGCAGCTTATTAAAATTCATGAGAAAGAGGAAAGGGTCTAAGAAGAAAGGATTTCCGTATTTTTAACAATATTCTTACAGCCAAAGAAAAACTAAAGAATACTCTAGATCCACTGGTCCATCCCTGGGAAGGCACCAGTTCAGACTGCTGTTCCCCACATACATTGGCTTAGGGTGGACATAGTTCCTCTCTACTACATAATTTGCAACCAGGATTGTGGGTAGTGGAGGAAATATTCCTGGAGCTCGGTTCAGCCCAGCACCGGTGGGTTTCTCTCCACCATCTCTGCCTCTGTCTCTTTGTTAGCTGAGGCAGGAAGGAGCAGTGGCAATTAAGTTACCACTGGGTCTGAAGTGACTCACCATAGGCCTTAACTGTAGGGTTCTCCTGATTGAACTAGAGAATGTCAGGCACTCCTTTGCTGATGCTAAGTGCGTTGTACAACTTCAAATTGTGATTTCTTAAGAAACCTCAAATGGAAAAAACACAGAACCTTAGAGGATATTCTTGGCTACCTGGATCATTTTGCTACAAAATGCTCAGGATATGTTTCTCCACTTCTCAAGAAACTCCAGTGGTTGCCCATCCACTTCTGCAGAAAACAAAAGCTCCTCACCTTTGGCTTTAAAGCACTCCATCAACTTGTCCCCTCCTAACTCACCTCACTTCTCTCCTACAACAACCCAGCCTACACACTTCTCTCCTCTACAGCTAACCTTCTCACTGTGTCATTCATTCATTCATTCATTAATTGTCACATTTATTGAGTGCTTATGGTGTGCAGAGCACTGTACTAAGTGCTTGGAAAATACAATTCGGCAACAGAGACAATCCCTACCCAACAACGAGCTCACAGTATAGAATGGGGAGACAGACAACGAAACAAAACAAGTAGATAGGCACCAATAGCATCAAAATAGATGATTAGAATTATAGCTATATACACATCATTAATAAAATATATAGAATAAGAAATATGTACAAATATACTCAAGTGCTGTGGGGCGGGGAAGGGGGTAGGGCAGTGGGAGGGAGTAGGGGTGATGGGGAGGGAAGGAGAAGCAGAGGAAAAGGGGGGCTCAGTCTGGGAAGGCCTCCTGAAGGAGGTGAACTCTCCATAGGGCTTTGAAGGGGGCAAGAGAACTAGTTTGGTGGATGTGAGGAGGGAGGGCATTCCAGGCCAGAGGTAGGATGTGGGCCAAGGTTCGACGGAGGGACAGGTGAGAACGAGGCCCAGTGAGGAGGTTAGCAGCAGAGGAGCGGTGTGTGCGGGCTGGGCCTGTAGAAGGAGAGAAGGGAGGTGAGGTAGAAGGGGGCAAGGTGATGGAGACCTTTGAAGCCAAAATCTCAATCTCATCTATCCCACAGCTGACTCCTCGCCCATGTACTGCCTCTGCCTGGAACGCTTTCCCTCCTCAAATCTGATAGACAGTGATTCTCCCCCCTTCAAAGCCTTATTGAGGGCACATCTCCTCCAAGAGGCCTTCCCTTCCTCTTCTCCCACTCCCTTCTGCATTGCCCTGACTTGCTCCCCTTTGTTCATCTCCCCTCCCAGGCCAAAAGCACTTAGGTACATATCTGTCATTTATTTATGTATATTAATGTCTGTCTTCTCCAGTCTAGACTGTAAGCTCATTGTGGGCAGGGAATGTGTCTGTTGTTGTACTGTACTTTTCCAGTGCTTAGTACAGTGCTCTGGACAGATTAAGCACTCAATAAATATGGTTGAATGAGGGGGGGCTCAACCACTTACTCTAGAGCCATTACTATCTCCTCCCAGGTCCCCTTGAACAAGGGATCTGGGTTCAAGCCACAGGGTTAGCAGCAGGAGCTGAGCCATGACACGGCTACAGGGTGGCTAAGTGAAAATAGCAAGGGCCTGTGAGTCGAAAGACCTGAGTTCTAATCCCGGCTCCCTTCTTTGCCTGCTGTGTGACCTTGGGCAATCACCTAACTCCTTTCTGCCTCAGCATCCTCATCTGTAAAATGTGGATGCAATAGCTGTCCTGCTTTCTATTTAGACTGTCAGCTCCATGTGAGACAGAGTCTGTTTCAGCTCATTAACTTGTATAACCCCAGTACGTAGTACAGTGCTCAGATAGTGATAATAATAACTGTGATATTTAAGGGTTTACTCTGTGCCATGCACTGTACTAAATGCTAGGGTAGATACAAGATAATCAGGTCCCAAATGGGACCTAAATAAGAGGGAGAACAGGCATTGAATCCTTATTTTACAGATGAAGGAACTGAGGCCCAGATAAGTTCATTCAACTGTATTTATTGAGTGCTTACTGTGTGCAGAGCACTGTGCTAAGCACTTGGAAAGTACAGTTCAGTATCAGAGAGAAAATTCCTGCCCACACCAGATTACTTGCCCAAGGTTACACAATAGGCAAGTGGCAGAGCAGGGATTAGTACACGGGTCTGCTAACTCCTATCTCACTGTTATTTGTTTAGTACTTAATAGCTCAGAGTATGTGTGTAAAAATATTACTATAATAATTATTATAGTAATATTATTATTATTATTATTATGTTCTCCCTTCCACTTATACTGTGACTCCCATTTCGGTTACGGACTGTGTCCCAGCAGGTTAGCTTGTATTTAAACCAGCACTCTAGTATAGGGCTTGGCACATAGTAAATGCTTAACAAATACCACAGTTTCATAAAACTAAAAATATCAGGCATAAAGTCATCTAGTTGTAATTTCAGTACCAGACAGAGGACAGACCAGCTGAAAATCAGACTCTTGGGTTTAAAACAGGGCAGATGGACCCCCTTCTAAAATTATAAGGTCCTTGAGGTCAGAGATCTCAGTGTTTAAGTTGCTTTGACAATACTGCCTGCTATATCATTATTCTGAAGATCTATTTGCCTATTCCTTTTATAAGTTCAAGCTTGGCAAGATTGCAGATAATGTGTAGCAGCGTGTTAGCTGAGCAACGAACATGTTGGTGAGTAGAACTCTACCAAGAATCTTTATGGAGTGCCCACTTTGTGCAGAACATTGTGGGGAGTTAGTAGGTCAGAGATACACTGTAGTGACATAGTAGCAATATCATTTCAAGGAATTGCAAATCTAATATGGGAGATGGAACTGCACCGATACAGAAACATGCACATAGCCTTGAAGGTCAAGTGCACAGATGGTTCAAAAAAACATGCCCCATAAAAGTGCAAATAGAAACATGTGCTCATGTAGTTAGAGAGTTACATAAGCGTTACCTCAATGTAACCTTCATTAGCTGTGAAGAGAAAACTTTACAAATAAGGAAATTTTCTCTTCTCCCTCTTCAAAAATAAAAAACACATCTCCTGCTAGAGGCCATCCCCAAGTCCTCACTTCCTCTTCTCCCAAAAACCTTCTGCCTCATCTTGCACTTAGATCTGCACCTTTATTCACCTCTCCCTCAAATCCACTGCACTAATGTAAATATCCATAATATAGAGAGTGGCCTAGCGACCTGAGCACGGGCTTGGGAATCAGAGGTCAGGGACTGTGATCCTGGCTCTGCCGCTTGTCTGCTGTGTGACCTTGGCCAAGTCGCTTTACTTCTCTGTGCCTCAGTTACTGCATCTGTAAAATGGAGATTGAGTGTGAGCCCCCAGTGGGACAGGGGTTGTGCTTAGAACAGTGCTTGGCACATAGTAAGTGCTTAACAGGAGGTGGGGCCGTGGAAGGTCGGGGTCCTTGCGCTCCTGGAAACGTGTTCTATCTAACCCTGGCTCCTCAAACTGTCTGCTGTGTGACCTTGGGCAAGTCACTTCACTCCTCTGGGCCTCAGTTCCCTCATCTGGATAATGGGGAGTTAAACTGAGTCCCACAGGGGACAACTCGACTACCTTGTATCTGTGAGCCCGTTGTTGGGTAGGGACCATTTCTCTAGGTTGCTGACTTGTACTTCCCAAGTGCTTAGTACAGTGCTCTGCACACAGTAAGCGCTCAATAAATATGATTGAATGAATGAACCACCCTACCTCCTTCCCCTCCCCACAGCTCCTGTATATATGTTTGTACAGATTTATTGCACTATTTATTTTACTTGTACATATTTACTATTTTATTTATTTTGTTAATGATGTGCATCTAGCTTTACTTCTATTTATTCTGATGACTTGACACCTGTCCACAGGTTTTGTTTTGTTGTCTGTCTCCCCTTTCTAGACTGTGAGCCCACTGTTGGGTAGGGACTGTCTCTATATGTTGCCAACTTGCACTTTCCAAGCGCTTAGTACAGTGCTCTGCACACAGTAAGTGCTCAATAAATATGGTTGAATGAATGAATGAATAATATTAATGTCTGTCTCCCCCTCTAGACTTTAAGCTCATTGTTGGAAGGGAACATATTTAGCAACTCTGTTATATTGTGCTCTCCCAAGTGCTTAGTACAGTGCTCTGCACACAGTAAAGTGCTCAATACATATATATGGTTGATTGATCTTGCTTGCTTAGTGTCACCACTGGCAAGATTGCAGTCAGATCAGAGATTCACTAAGTAGAGTCAAAGTCAATCTGGAGTAGACTAGAAAAGGGAATAGCCAGTTTTAAAAGTCACACATCAGTTCGGCCAACGTGTGACAACTAGCTCGACATGATATAGTGGCTCAACTGTTGTGGTACCATAGGGGACTCTGCTGAAGGTAAACAATATTCCCCATGGAAGGTTAAGAGAAGCAGCATTGCTCAGTGGAAAGAGCATGGGCTTTGGAGTCAGAGGTCATGGGTTCAAATCCTGCTCCACCAATCGTCAGCTGTGTGACTTTGGGCAAGACACTTCACTTCTCTGTGCCTCAGTTACCTCATCTGTAAAATGGGGATTAAGACTGTGAGGCCCCCCCATGGGACAACCTGTTCACCTTGTAACCTTCCCAGCATTTAGAACAGTGCTTGGCACACAGTAAGCACTTAATAAATGCCATTATTATTATTAACCAGGTGACTAAATGCTTGGAGGCATTGGTGTCCACCATAGACTCATGAAAGGATCCCAGGAGGGCATCCTTACCTCATATTCCTCTTTCTGGTAACCTCCTCCCACCCCAGAGTTTTCAAATCAGTTTGCTGGAGAAAGATTATGGCTTCTGTGAACCCATCACTCAGTCAATCAGTGGCATTTACTGAGTGCTTGAGAGAGGACAGTAAAGCTGTTAGACATCATTCCTTCCCTCAAGAGCTGACAGTCTAGTGGGATAGACTGAAACTTGGCTTTAAAACACTCAATTAGTTCTGTCCCTATTTTACCTAGCTGTTTACCTACTAGCGTGGTTCAGTGGAAAGAGCCCGGGCTTTGGAGTCAGAGGTCATGGGTTCAAATCCCTGCTCCACCAATTGTCAGCTGTGTGACTTTGGGCAAATCACTTAACTTCTCTGTGCCTCAGTTACCTCATCTGTAAAATGGGGATTAAGACTGTGAGCCCCCCAGGGGACAACCAGATCACCTTGTAACTTCCCCGGCGCTTAGAACAGTGCTTTGCACATAGTAAGTGCTTAATAAATGCTATCATTATTATCATTATTATTACAATCCAGCCAAATTACTTCTTTCCCCTAAAGCTAACTCACTGTACATCGAGCTCATCTATCTAACCACCTTCCCCTTGCCCAAGTCCTCCCTCTGTCTTGAAACCTGTTTCCCCTTCACAAACTAGACAATCCACTGTCCCCACCTTCAAAGTTTTAATACAATCACATCTCCAACAAGAGGCCTTTCCTGACTAAGCCCTCATTTCCTCCACCTCCTCTCCCTTCCATTTCATCTATACACTTGAACCTTTTAAACCATTGTATTTACTCCACCCTCAGCCCCAAAGCACTTATGTAAACATCCATAATTTTATTTTAATGTGTGCCTTTCCCTCTAGACGGTAAGCTTTCTGTGGACTGGGAATGGCTCTACCAACTCTGTTGTACTGTACCGTCCCAATCATTTAGAACAGTGTTCTACATACAGTAAGTGCTCCGTAAATATCAATTCATTGATTGGGGCAGGAACGGGTTGGAAATGAGTTAAATGTGCTGGCCACATAAAGGCTTTGGAAGTGAGGAAGAGGCCAGCTTGTTTTGAAATGTTGGTTAAAAAGGAAAACCCTAAGGCACAGGTTTGCTCCCCAGAAAAGCAAGAATGGTCTGGAAAGAGAGGATTCAGAAACATGTTCTTATTGTTGGTATTGGAGAGACAGTCCCAATTTTGCATGTGAAATTCCAACTTTCTTCATAAAAGTCTTGAGAAATTCACTGAAATGAATGTTTTATATTGACTCATGTGGATTCAGTTCCACAGTTCAAACAAAATCAAACCCAATTGGAATGTACATCTTCCCAAATGATGCAGAACAAACCCTGGAATTCTGTGGAAACTTCATGGCATTGGTTTCAGAGGATTTCTCACAACTGCCGGAGTTCCTCTGCAGGGATGGCAGTGGCTAACATTTCTTTAGACCTTCACTTGAAGTCTCTGGAATTAATTCATGAGTTAGCCCCACATTTTACTGGAACCTGAAAAACAATAAGAATGCACAAACCATCGAAACACTATGTTTAGGTGAAGTGTCCTGCATTCATATCATTATTATTACTATTTTCTAATGGAATACCATTAAGCTGTTAAGAGCTTGCTATGTGCCAGGCACTGTTCTAAGCACTGGGGTAGATATGTTATTCAGGTTGGCCATAGTCACAGTCTCAACCCCCATTATACAGATGAAGTAACTGAGGCACAGAGAAGTGAAGTGACTTGCCCAAGATTACACATCAGAAAAGTAGCAGAGTCGGGATTAGAACCTAGCACCTTCTGACTCCCAGACTCATGCTCCATTCATTCAATCGTATTTATTGAGCGCTTACTGTGTGCAGAACACTGTACTAAGCGCTTGGGAAGTACAAGTTGGCAACATATAGAGATGGTCCCTACCCAGCAGTGGGCTCACAGTCTAGAAGACTCTATCCACTAGCCCGAGCTGCTTCTCTGATTAGGTTAGGGACAAGAGCTGGGCTCTTCCCATCTGCTTGCTTTTCCTGGCCTTTCACCATTCTACTTTGAACGCAGCAGCCTCAGTTTCAAGTTAGTGGGACATTTTTGTATCCTTGGGCCCCAATTTAACAAATTGAACAAGTGAACAAATCGGGAAGGCTGCAAATGAAGGTGACTCAGGTTCGAATCAAGCAAAAACTCCTCACTGTTGGCTTCAAAGTTCTTCATCACCTTGGCCCCCTCTTACCTCACCTCCCTCCTCTCCTTCTACATCCCAGCCCACACACTCGGCTCCTCTGGTGCTAATCTTCTCACTGGGCCTCATTCTGCCTAACATCAACCCCTGGCCCACGAAGTACCTCTGGTTGGAATGCCCTCTCTCCTTAAACCCACCAAACACACTTCCCCCCTTCAAAGCCCTACCGAAGGCTCACCTCCTCCAAGGGGCCTTCCCAGACTAAGCTCTCCTTTTTCCTCAGCTCTCCCTCCCGTACAAATCATCCTGATTCATTCCCTTAGGTCTACTCCGCCTCTCAGCCCCACAGCACTTGTGTAAATATGTACATATCTATAATTCTATTTATTAATTTTAATGCTTGTTTACTTGTTTTGATGTGTATATGTCTATAATTCTACTTATTTATATTGATGCTATTCATGCCTGTTAAGTTGTTTTGATGTCTGTCTCCCCTTTTCTAGACTGTAAGCCCATTGTGGGCAGGGATTATCACTTTATTACTGAATTGTACTTTTCAAGCGTTCAGTAAATATGATTGGTTGAATGACTCAGGCTGCTCCAGCAATTAGGGGCATGTTTATGCCCTCCTTAGCCCTCTTGGGTATATATGCCTTCACTATTCTTTAATTTTTCATTTCAGTAGGTGAAATACTTTTTTTACGTCCATCTCCCCTATTGAAACTTAAGCTCCTTGTGATCAGGGAACGTGTAACTTTGTCATTCTGAACTTTTCAAGTTCATTTATTCATTCAATCGTATTTATTGAGTGTTTACTGTGTGCAGAGCACTGTACTAAGTGCTTGGAGAGTACAATTCGGCAACAGAGACAATCCCTAACCAACAATGGGCTCACAGTCTAGAAAATAATAATAATGGTATTTGTTAGGCACTTACTAAATGCCAAGTACTGTTCTAAGCACTGGGGTAGATACAAGGTAATCAAGTAGTCCCACGTGGGGCTCACAGTCTTAATCCCCATTTTACAGATGAGGGAACTGAGGCGCAGAGACGTTAAGTGACATACCCAAGGTCACACAGCAGACAAGTGGTGGAGCCGGGATTAGAACCCACATCCTCTGACTCCCAAGCCCGTGCTCTTTCCAGTAAGCCACACGGCTTCTCATTTAGTGGCATGAATATGTCAGCTCGGAAGAGCAGGGTAAATAACCAAATTGTACAGTTGAATATACATATAAACTGAAAATGGGTTTAAAATGTAAATATTTATTGGTGGCAGTGAGCTCGCATGACTTGAGGTGCTAGGAATTCATGAGGGAAGTTCTCTTGGAAGCTGTGGTGTTTCGGGAGGATTTATAAGATGGAGAGAACTGTGTGTGAGATCTGGTAATTTGGTAATCCAGTGATTGGAAGGATTTTTTTTTCTGAGGAAAATAGGTAACCACTAGCATTTTTGAAGAGTGGAGAATATTGATGGTTTAGGAAGATAGTCTGAGCAGCGATATAATAGTGCGTATTGACGGTGGCGGTTGGGAAACCAATCCTGGATAGAGCGTGAACCATGTCCTTTCCTCCTGTAATAAACTTTCATACACTTATCACCATGTTCCCACAAACTAGGTGCACAATAAATACTTCTGATTGATTAATAAGAGGGGCACTTACATGGAGGAGAATGGAGCCAGTATAAATGCAATCACTTGCCTTGCTCCTGGAGTCCAGTGTCAGTTGAGTAAATCTTTCCTCCTAGAGCTGTCCTCTATTCAAAGAGGTGAAAGTAGCCATTTTCAGCCCTTTTGTCTATACCCATAAAATCTCACTGACTATGTGTAGAAGCTGTGTGGCCTAGTTGAAAGAGCATGAACCTGGGAGACAGAAAACCGGGTTCTAATCCTGGCTGTGCCCTGTGCCTGCCGTGAGACTGGGTGAAAGTCACAACTTTTCTGTGGCTCAGTTGTCTCATCTGTCAAGTGGGGATTCAGTCATTTATTATTTACGAGCCCGTTGTTGGGTAGGGACCGTCTCTACATGTTGCCAACTTGTACTTCCCAAGCACTTAGTAGAGTGCTCTGCACACAGTAAATGCTCAATTAATACAATTGAATGAATGAATGAATTTATACTCTTATACTTCTCTTATTTATACTGTGAGCCCCATGTGGGACAGGGACTGTGTCCAATCTGATTGTACTGTACCTACTCTAGCACTTGGCTCACCTTAAGTTCTTAAGAAATGTTATATTATGATATTGAATATAGTATGCCATATGTTATATAACAGTGACAACAATAATAATAAACAGAAATTGTATAAGGTGGCTGCCACCTTTCAGGACCTACAGATAGTCTTTTCCCTTTTGTTCTCCTCCCAGACCTGACAGTTGAAGCTGGAAGTGATTGGCGCAGTTACCATCTGTGATGGATTCATATTTAGTGCACGCTTGCCTTATGCAAGCACTAATACCAGCTGCTTCAGGGGTGTCTGAGAGTGTCAGCTGGAGTAGAGAGCTGGAAGGCAGATGTCCAAGGGGTGGTACAAAAGTAACGTTTCATTTTCTTTCCCTCTAAATGTCAATCCACTGAAAAAGAATATTGCAGGGAATGTGCACTCCTAAGTGAGGCATACCAAGTTATTTCTCCAGGTAGTTTTCATTAATCCCAGTACACTTTTGCCAATGATGAAGAGTCACTGTGTACTGGGATTTAAACAACTCCTTTTCCCAAAATGAAGCTCCTTCTTTCTGGCAAGTAAGAGAGAATTCAAATGACTGTGCCAGCCATTAACTTTAAATTAATTCTTTTCATTCATTCAATTATAATAATAATAATAATAATGACATTTATTAAGTGCTTACTATGTGCAAAGCACTGTTCTAAGCGCTGGGGGGATACAAGGTGATCCCACGTGGGGCTCACAGTCTTCATCCCCATTTTACAGATGAGGGAACTGAGGCACAGAGAAGTTAAGTGACTTGCCCAAAGTCACACAGCTGACAAGTGGCGGAGCCGGGATTTGAACCCATGACCTCTGACTCCAAAGCCTGTGCTCTTTCCCACTGAGCCACGCTGTATTTATTGAGCACTTACTGGGTGCCAAGCACTGAACTGAGCACTTGGGAGAGTACATTATAACAGTAAACAGATAAAGTCCCTGCCTACAACAAGCTCACACTTCACTCAGATTCTCTTTTACACAATACAGAATTCTCATATAGACTAATAATGCAAGTTGTTAGGATACCTTCCTGGGAGAAGGTCAAGTTGCTGTCATCTTGCCTTCAGAAATCTTGGTATGTTTTCTCATGCACCAGAAATATGATTTTTCCCCTGCTCTAATCATAGTGCATCTGTTGGGTCTGGAAGTACTGATATGTCTTAAACACCCACTGGTACAATGTACTATATTAAGCCCTTAGGAAAATATAATGCAAAGAAGGGATTTCCCTGCCCTAAAGGAGCTTAAACTCTAGTCGGGGAGATGGCCGGAATCATATATCTAGGTAGAAGTATCTAGCAGTAAAGCAGTGTTTCCTAGTGGATACTGCACGTCCTGGAAGTCAGAAAGACATGGATTCTAAGCCTGGTTCTGCCATTTGTCTGCCGTGTGACCTTGGGAAAGTCACTTCCCTTCTCTGGGCCTCAGTTACTTCATCTGTAAAGTGGAGATTAAGACTGTGAGCCCAGTATGGGACAGGGACATGTCCAATCCATTTACTTTTATCTACCTCAGTGCTTAATGCAGAGCCTGGCACATGGTAAGCACTTCACAAATACAACAATTATCATCATCATTACTTACTGTCTGAATAAATCATTGAATGTACAATTAAATGAACATAATCCTAAATGCTTAGAATGCATCTAGGAACTGTGGTATAAAGTAGTGGCTCTGTCAGAAGGAGGCCCCCAGAAAGAGAAGGGAAAGCTGAAAGGAAGAATTACATTTTGAAATCTTGATTCCTTATGGCTCTGTGGAATATAGGATGGAATCTGTGAAGCTTGAGAAACCAGTCACTACTCAGACTAGTATCCCTCACTGAGCCTTGCTCCTTTGGACTGACCCAAGGAAGCATTATAATTTGCCACATCTAAAAGGAATTTTTTTTAAGATGTGACTGCTCTTGATGATCTTTTTCATCTATTCCTGATCTCGTGAAATTTGTGCAGAGCACTGTGCCAAATGCTTGGGAGAGTACAATACAACAGAGTTGGTAATGATAATGATGGCAGTGATGGTATTTGTTCAGTGCTTATTATGTGCCAGACACTGTACTAAGCTGTGGGATGGATACAAGTACATCAAAAACCTTCTAGACTGTGAGCCCGTTGTTGGGTTGGGACTGTCTCTATATGTTGCCGACTTGTACTTCCCAAGCGCTTAGTACAGTGCTCTGCATACAGTAAGCACTCAATAAATATGATTGAATGGAAGTTGGACACAGTCCCTGTTCCGTGTGGCACTCACAGTCTCAATCCTCATTTTACAGATGAGGTAACTGAGGCACAGAGAAGTGAAGTGACTTGCCCAAAATCACACAGCAGACACGTGGCGGAGCTGGGATTAGAACCCATGGCCTTCCGACTCTCAGGTCCGTGCCCTATCTGCTACGCCATACTGTGTCTCAACATTCCCCATCCATAAGTAGCTTACAATCTAGAGGGAGAGATAGACCAGACATTAAAATGAATTACAAATAAAGGATGCAGCGGATTACAAGGATATGAGCATACATGCTGTGGGGCTCGGGGAAAGTCTCTGAGTATCAGACTTTCCCCGAGAAAGGTATTAAAGGTGTTTGAATACTTTCAGAAAAAGCAACTGTGTATTCCAATTTAGGTGCTGTTCCATTATATTAAAGCTGTCTAAAGTTTTGAAAACGTAAAAAAAAAGGAATAGTCAGTGTAATACAAGGCACTGAGAATGTCTCAAAATGACTATTAAAGTTAGAATTCTCTTAGTCCTGCCTGAAATAGAAGCAAAACATGGGCAGGAAATCTTTCTGCTAGTATCATTCTAAAGGAAAAACAAAACAAACCTCAGCCAATATTTCCATCTGACGTCTGTGCAGGATATAAATATTTTCTATAAGCCATTTTCTTCTAAATGAGCAGCAGAAATTGCCCAGTTATTCACCACCATATCTAAGCTTGGGAATATTCTCAGGCTTCTGCAGGTTCAGTTTTCTACAAATCAAGAGAGTTAAATGCTAGGATGTTTAAAGGATGGAGTAATGGTTTCAGTACCTAGTCCTTCCAATCTTGATATACTTTCAAACATGGATTTTGTTAAACAGTGGTTTTTCATTTTTGAAAATGATGCTACAGACAGCCAGTCCTATCTGTTCACTCTGAAAAGGCTGATGTGTGTCTGGAGGTGTATTTCATGTGAGAATGGTCCCTGTTTTGGAACTTGCTCTTGGTAGTCTCCTTCCAGGGAAGGGTTTATGTGAAGGAAAAAACTCTCTCCAGAGTGCCATGTAACAACCTGCTCTCCCCCAAATCCACTTCTCTCCTTTGCTGACTTCTCCTGAGAAAGATATAAAAGGTATTCGATTACTGTCCACAATATCAATATTGCTTCAGGCAATCAATGGTAGTGTTTGAGCTCTTACTGTGTGCAGAGCTCTGTACTATGTGCGCAAGTGAAAATAATGCAATAGACTTGGTCGACTCGTGTCTGTCCTGCCCTCCCTTCTTTGCATGTTCCTCACAATAGTTGCTTGGTAATCTTGCTATTGTCCATTCTTCTCGTGTGTCCAGTGCAACAAACTCCTGTTGCTGTGAATATTCTATTTATTCTGACTGTTTTGACACCTATCTACTTGTTTTGTTTTGTTGTCTGTCTCCCCTTTCTAGATTGTGAGCCTGTTGTTGGGTAGGGACCGTCTCTAGCTGTTGCTGATTTGTACTTCCAAAGTGCTTAGTACCGTGCTTTGCACACAGTAAACGCTCAATAAATACAACTGAATGAATGAGTGAACATTGACAAAACACAGGTAAAACCAACTAAATCCTTGGCTCTCATTTGGACACTAGTTTGGCTTCTTAGATCTCCAACTTAGTATGAAAGATGTTGCTCCATATTACCAAACCTTTCTTGTTTCCAATATTTTTGATCAACAGGGCATCTTCGGACAAGACATTACCTCAGTAGCAGAATTGAGTTCTTTATTGCTGTCGAACATTTTTGCAGGGTTTCTGGAGTGTAGGCTTCTAGATTAGCTCAGTTTTCTGGCTGCCAACTCTGGAAAACAGTCCGTGATCATGGGTCCATACACAGTCATCACTAAAATTCAGCATTTTTTGGACAACAAGCTCAGGCTTGTGAATCAGTCAATCAATTGATGGCTTTTAATGAGTGCTACTGTGTGCAGACCACTGAACTAACCTCTTGAGGTACAACAAAATTGGTAGTCACATTCCCTGCCCACAAGGAAATATGCTTATTATAAAACCCTTAAGGCATTCTTCTCATTAAATGAAAGTGCATGAGGCAAATATTTTTAAATCCTACTCCCTCCTAGTTAGACTGTGAGCCCCATGTAGGACAGGGACTTTGTCCAACCTGATTATCCTATAACTTTCCCGGTGCTTAGTGCAGTGCCTGGCACAGAGCAAGTGCTTAACAAGTACCTTTATTACTGTCAATAATAATTATTATTAGGTATTTCAAATATATATTTTCATTAGGATTATTTTTCTGGAATTCCCTCTCCCTTCAAACCCATGAGATCACAGATGTCCCTAACTTCACGTGTCAGGCAATGGAATTTATGAAACACTTACAGTGTACAGATCACTGGATTTAGTTCTTGCAACTTATTTACTCTCTACTTAGCGCTTATGTATATATGTCTGCTCAACTTGTTTTTTTTTTTTACCACTCAAGCTGTAAATATTTTTTATGTTAATCTCCCCTATTAGACTGCAAGCTCTTTGTGGGCAGGAGAAGTTATTTTGTCATTCTGTATTTCCCAAACAAGTGGGTGCTCCAATCCTGTTTCTACTTCTACTATGGTTATTATTGCTATCATTATTTTATTGTTATCATTGTACTTGTTAAACATTTACTATGTGCCAAGCACTGCTCTGAATGTTAGGGTAGAAACAAGTTAATCAAGTTGTACATAGTCCCTGTCCCACATGGGGCTAACAGTCTAAGTAGGAGGGAGCAGGATTTAATCCTTATTTTATAGATGAGGAAACTGAGGCACAATTAAGTGCCTGCCCAAGGTCACACAGCAGACACATGGCAGAGCAATGATTAAAGCCTAGGTCCTCTGAGTTCCAAGCCCATGCTCTTTCCACTAGGCCATGCTGCTTCTGAAAGCTCTTCTTAAAACTGATCTCTTCCAGGCATATTCCCCCATTTATCTCCTCCACCCCAAACTGTGTCATCCCCAAAGTTATCCTTACCACTTTCATTCTTCTATTCAGTTTTCCATACTCTACCCTTTACCAACTGTATTTTTGTTCTTCCGTTTCCCATGCGGTTTGTATATAATTTGTGTTTCTCTGTCCCCCTTTTTATAGTAGAAGCTCACTGTAGTCAGGGACTCTGTCTTTACCTCTATTGTACTCTTTCAAGCACTTATTACATTGCTCTCCACTTAGGAAGTGCTCAATAAATATCATTGGTTGAATGTTTACCTATTGTTGCTCAAAGCTTCCAGGGACCAAACAAGCTACTAACCCCATACTGATCTGGGGGGTGAGTGATCCAAGCAGGGAAATTCTATCATGTGAAGCCAGATTTAATTTGTCATGTTAGGCTACATCCTGGAGCTTTGGTTTGGATCAGGCCTTTGTGTCCTTGTAGGTGTTTTTCTCTTTTTTTTTTCCCCCCTCTCTCTTTTTCTGTAACTGCTAAGAGCTCAGCAGCCTGAGTGAAGAGGTAAGGAGAGAATATGAACTATTACCCATGCTACGACCACTGGACCTCTAAAGGCAATTTGATCTGAATAGAGAGCAAAATGATATCAAATTGCCATCTGTTCGTCATTTATTTCCGTAACACAGCTTGCCTCAAGTTGAATGGAAGCTAGCTCAGGTCTAAGGTAATACAACCAAATCACAAAATAAAGATGTTTTCATTCATTAGACTTATGAGTATATAAATTGAGGATTAGTCCTCTTTTTTAAAAAAATTCTGAAAAACCTGGCCATTCCACAATCTGCAGGGCTTTACTTGAAAATGGCCAGCTTTGGCCTTATCCTAGTGGTGCTTGGATACAGAGTCTCAGCAAAGAAGTGTAGTTACAATGCTCAGGGTACAAATTGTACAAATATTTTTCAGCTTTTATTCCTTTTCTTCCTAAAGTGGAAATGGGAGGCTGAATGACTGATGGAGAAAGGCATGAAGGAGTTATGAGTATCTGGAATCCATTCAAAGATCAACCCCCTTAAAAGTAATTCCATCTATTTAGCGCTCAATAAATACGATTGAATGAATGAATGAATTTGGCCCAAATAATGAATTTACAGTTACTATAATCCACAAGGAAACCTGACCAAAAGTATTCATCTACTAATGTGTTGCAAATATTTTAACCATTTAAAATCGCAAGATTTCAGGATCATTTCTTGAGATAGTTTTTTTTTTTTTTTGCCCCATGTAGACTCGGCCAAAGTGGTCCTCCAAACAACAGAATAATAATTGTGTGCAGCTGTATGTTCTGCTTTGATTGAAGGAACTGACTGTGGAATATGAAATGGCATATGAATGATCAACAAAATATTCTGGTCTGGGTATTTTAACATTTCAAGCCTCATTTTATCAAAAATAACCAAGACTTTGCAAGACAACATGATCCAGAAAACACAAATGCCATCAAATCTCAGGAACAACCTGTTGTTACTTTTTAATTTTCTCCCTTATGACATTCTAACTACTGTGGTATTTCCCAGGAAAGTCTGAATATACCTAAATATTTCTTTCCTCTCCTCACATATTCTGATAAGTTTCCCCAGAAGTCATAAGTAAGCAGTAATTTGTAGTTTGCAATAATGCAGCCTCTTATGAGAACTGTGGAAATTACACGAAGTGGTAGTCTCCAAGGTAAGTGCTAATAGTGAATCCATTGTTTATGAGAACCATTTAATAACAAGAAATCTGCAGTCTGGCTTAGCTGTCCTTTTATTATCACAGCTGCCAACTGGCAACTGAACCTTCATCATGTATTTTCTGCCCTTCAAGAGCTAAGAAAATACATTAGTAATTGATTTTACTTTCTAGAAAACTAGTCAAAACATTTTATATTCATAAGAAAATGAACTGCAATAACAGTAGAGGGAAAATAATAGTAAAAGGTCATTAAAGTTATTTCTTCAGATTCATCGTTCATATATTTTTCTTCACTGTCATGATTACTGGCCAAATTTCTCCTTGGGCAAAAAAGATTGAAGACACCTCCTAATTCATACCAACATAAATAGCAGTTGGTCAATTAATATAACACTGGTCACTTTAAGTTGCCATTGAAGTCTTAAATGAACATTTGAAAGGATCCAATAGGCCTTTGTAGTTGAATCAATCAATGGTATTTATTGAGCGCTTACCATGTGCAGAGCACTGTGCTAAGCATTTGAAGGAAGCATTAGTTGAAATGAGCCATTACTGGGCACACATCACTACACTAATCACTTGGGAGAGGGCATAGAGTCTCTATTTATGATCCCTGACCACTGCTCTTTTCAATACTAAAGGCATATTTTATTTAGCCTACTCATGGTTGTTATATAATCATTAGTTGTTCTGTGGAACGGTTAATTCTTGATTTTCCTCTTTAATGATGTCTTCATTGCTTAAAAGATGCTTAAAATAAGGTGATATTACTTTTTGAAAATCAAAGTGGACCAGGAGATGGAAGCTCTGTGAGAAGGGATGAACATGACAGTAGAAACAGACCCCAGAAAGAAAGGAAAAAAAAAGAAGCTAAAGAAAGAAAAGAGAAAGAGAGGAAGAGGGCGAGAGAGAATGATAATAGTTCACTCTCCCAAGGAGTCTGCCTTCAATAATGACAACAGGATGCTTATATAAATAGTGTGATGAACTGGCCCTCTAGACATCCATCTGTTAGGTGTTTCAGGTGGCAAAACAGAATGGCTTCATCACTTGTCTGCTGTGTGACCTTGGGTAAATCACTTAATTCCTCTGTGCCTCAATTACCAAAACTGTAAATCGGAGGTTAAGACCATGATCCCCACGTGGAACATGGACTGTGTCCAACCTGCTTGCTTGTATCTATATACCCCAGCAATTAGTACAGTGCTCTTAAACACATAATAAGTGCTTAACAAATACTTAAAAATCCCCAAAAACTCAAAGACTCTGACCATTCCACTTGAGATAGTCACCTTAGCTGTAACTAAAGTATATTGTTAAACTCTCCATTTCCTCACTTCCATCTCTTGTTCCTTATCTTGCCATCTGTTTCATCTTTAAGATTGGAACCCATCAGACTCAATCTCCCTAAAATTTCCCCTCTACCTCTAAAACTCCTCCTCCATCCTAACTACTCTTGGACTGAAGAACAGTATGGCCTAGAGGAAAGAGCACAGGCCCGGGGATCAGAGGACCTGAGTTCTAATTCTGGCTCTGCCATATGCCTGCTCTGTGACCTTGGGCAAAGCACTTAGCTTCTCTTTGCCTTAATTACCTCATCTGTAAAATGAGGATTCAGAACCTGTTCTCTCTCCTATTTAGATTGTGAGCCCTGGATAGGAGAGGGACTGTTGTCTAACCTGGTTATCTTGTATCTTCCCCAGTGTTTAGAACAGTGCTTGACACATAGTAAGTGTTTAGCAAATATTATTGTTATTATTATTATGATTAGCTTCTCTCATCCTTCCAAGCAGTATCTCAAGAGGAAATCTCACTCCTCCTCTTAAAATCTATACCTTCCTCTTGTACCTCTGACCACATTCCTTCACACTGTATTAAAAAACTTGGCCCCTCCCTTCTTCCCTCAGTGAGAGACATTTTCCACTGCTCACTCTCCAATGGCTCCTTCCACGCTGCTTTCCCCAGTATATCCCCAATCCGAAAACAACCCCTCCCTTGAACCTAAAACTCCTTCCAGTTATCACCCCCTATCCCTGCTATCATTCCTTTCCAAACTCCTCGAGGGAGTTGTTCACATCTATTGTCTTCACTTCCTCTCCTCCAATTCTCTCCTTGATGCCCTGTGCTCTGGCTTCCCTCCATGGTCACCAATGACCTCCTTCTTGCTAAACTCAATAGACTTTATTCCATCCTAATCCTCTTAAACCTCTCAGCTGCCTTAGACATTGTGGACCACCCTTTTCTCCTGGAAACACTATCATTTGGCTCCATTGATACCAACAGCCTCTACTCAATCCTAATCCTCCTTGACCCCTCAGCTGCCTTCGTCACTAGCAACCATCCCCTTCTCCTGGAAACATTATCGGACCTCGTCTTCACTGACACTGCCTTCTTCTGGTTCTCCTCCTATCTCTCTGGACACTCATGCTCAGTTTCATGGCCTCTTGGGAAATGTGATGTTAATAAGGCTTTTAAGGGTGGGGAGAGTGGTAGTCTATAGTGTTTGAAGTCGGAGGTTGTTCCAAGCCAGAGGGCATACTTGGGCAAGAGGTCAGTGGTGAGATTGAGGTATAGTGAGGTGGTTGGTATTAAATGAGAGAACTAAGCATGCTATGTTGTAAGAGGAAATCAACAAGGTAAAATAGGAGAGGGCGAGGTGATTGGTTGCTTTAAAGCCAACCGTAAGAAGCTTCTGTTTGATACAAAGATTGATGGGCAATTACTAGAGGCTCTTAAGGAGTCAGAGAGGTAAGCAAAGAGACCAATGCAGTAATCGAGGTGGGAGAAGATAAACCTTGTGGTAGCAGTTCAGGTGGAGAGGAAAGGGCACATTTTAGCGATGCTGTGAATGTTGAACCGACAGGATTTGGTGACAGATTGAATGTATGTGTTGATTGCGAGTGATGGGTCAAGGATAATGGCAAGGTTATGGGCTTGCAAGACAGGGAGAATGGTGGACCTGTTTACAGTGATGGAAAAGATGGGGGAGGACAAGGTTTGGTTGGGAAGATGAGTTCTGTTTTGGACATGTTGAATTTGAGGTGTCAGCAGGACATCCAAGGTGTCCTGAATATAAGGGGAAATGTGAGACTGCTGAAAAAGAGAAAGATCAGGGCTGGAGATATAGATTTGGGAACGATCCACAAAGAGATAATAGCTGAAGCCGTGGGAGTGAATGAATTCTGCAAGTCCGTAGGTGTAGATGGAAAATAGAAGGGATCCCAGAACTGAGCCTTGAGGGACTCCCATAGTTAGGGGGTGGGAGGCAGAAGAGGAGTCTCTGAAAGAAATGGTTACTCAGTGGCCAGAGAAATAGGAGGAGAACCTGGAGAGGAGAGTGTCAGTGAAGCCAAGGTTAGATAGTGTTTCTATCTTCCTATCTTCAAAGTCTTATTAAAATCACATCTCCTCCAAGAGGCCTTCCCTGACTAACCCTTCATTTATCCATCTATTTGCCCTATCTTCTACATTCCTTTTACACTTGGGTCTGTACCCCTTAAGCACTTTGATTCTCCATCCAACCTAGCAACCTATCACCCTTAAACACTTTGATACTTTGACACTCTCTTCACTCCAGCCCCACAGTCCTTACGTACATTTTCTGTCTTCACGTTCTCCTACCTGTAATTCCTTTGCCTCGCTGTCTTTTCCAGTAGACGATAAGCTCCTTGAGGATGCAAGTTGTGTCAGCCAAATCTTCTACTGTATTGTACTTTCCTAAGTTCATAGTACAGTGTTCTGCAAATAGTAAGCACTCAATAAGTACCATTTATTGATTCATTGATTACTTAGCTTGGGCACTTAGGAATTAAACATCTGCTTTGGGAGGATTACTGAAGCTGTGGACTATCCTTTACTTCATAAGATAACATACCTGTCGATAAGCACTTAGCATAAAGTGAAGTGCTCAATAAATGCCATTCATTGATTGATTGATGAGCCAAATTGTACTTGTATTTGATAAAATTTGTTTCTAGATTTTTAAAATTACACTTCAGATTTTCAAAACATGTATTGATATATCAAATATATAGGCTCCTTGGCTTTAGAAAAGTATCACTGATTACAAAAAACAAGATGGAAAAATGAGAGGAAGTTATTTATTTTATAGATAATTGTGTGGCAGTTTATTTCAACAAACACTTTCTTTTCATTAAGATGGCTGTGTAATTCAGTATATTTAGTAATTAATTGCTTTGTATTGATAGCTTTCAACACTTTCAATACCAACACTTCTGAATTCCTTCCTTACTTTAGGAAACAGACAGTACATTTTATTTCTAAATAATAGCTTACTTTGCCCTTAAGAAAGGGGACAGACATTATGCTACCATTTTCAATTCTGAATATCACATACTAACAGCTCTACTTTCAACTTTGAGGATTACATTCAATTTTTCTTTTCGAAATACACAGACTGTAGAGTATTTTTTTTTTTTTTTTGGCCTTAAACTGCCCTGGTCGTGGGAAACCATGTTTTTCCCACAGAGTATGCATTAAGTGTCTCATTGCTTTTTAGGAGGGTTTTTTTTGTTACGTTGTTGTAAATATTAGCTATTACTTAAAAGTCGTCTTATACCATTAATGCCATTGAGAAGCAGTGTGGCTCAGTGGAAAGAACATGGGCTTTGGAGTCAGAGGTCATGGGTTCAAATCCAGGCCTGGCTACCTGTAAGCTGTGTGACTTTGGGCAAGTCACTTAACTTCTCTGTGCATCAGTTACCTCATCTGTAAAATAGCAGTTAAAACTGTGAGCCACCCTTGGGACAACCTGATCACCATTTAACCTCCCCAGCGCTTAGAACAGTGCTTTGCACATAGTAAGCGCTTAACAAATACCGTCATTATTATTATCTTTTAAGAAAATCAAATACTACTGCATTCCATTTCGCTAGCAAGTCCTATAATTAATCTCAATTTCCTTCTTCTGAGTTTTATCTATCTAACCCTTGAAACTTGTAAATTCTACTCATTTCAACCAGGCTCCTATCCCTTTCCATGTTCTTTTTTTATGACTCTTTTAAGTCATATAGATTCACATTGAAGCCTTTTCATCTAACAGCAAAAATGTACATTCTAATGCGTACCTTTAGCATGCTAGTTTTCATTTTGAACTTTTGGAAAATTTAAAGGTATAATATTTAATATTTCTAAAAATATCTCTCAGAATTGACCACTTCCTCTTTATTTAAATGGACAAATAATTTCTCTCAAACGGAAAAAGAATCTGTTCTCATAGTTTTTTTTTTTAATATATAGGTTTTATTTGTGCGTTAGTTATGCAGTGGGTGTTTTTTGTTTGTTTTTTTTTTAGGGATGAGAACACCAAGCAGTGACTAAAGTGATATGATAGGGCCTCTAGAGGGCAGTGTTAAATTATTTGAAATAACAGCACATTTTGTTATGCAAATCACTAAATATTGGAAGATTTACAATCATGGTAACTTCCATGGGATAGATGACTGCGATATTTCCTTGTGATTTAGATGAGAAACAAGGAAACTAGAATATAGTGACATCAGCATCTGGGGCTGATATTTGCAGACATTGTACTCAGGAGATTGTTCTAACATAATAATAATAATAATTATGGTATTTGTTATACTCTGACTATGTGCCAATCACTGTTCTAAGTGCTGGGGTAGACACGAGGTAATCAGGTTGTTCCACTTGGGGCTCACCGTCTTAATCCCCATTTTACAGATGAGGGAACTGTGGCACAGAGAAGTAAGTGACATGCCCAAAGTCACACAGCTGACAAGTGGCGGAGCCGGGATTAGAACCCACATCCTCTGACTCCCAAGCCCGTGCTCTTTCCACTAAGCCACGCTGCTTCTCACCCAGGGAAATAAGAACTGTAGGAATTAAATTGTGTTAAGCTGGGTAGGGACCGTCTCTATATGTTGCCAACTTGTACTTCCCAAGCGCTTAGTACAGTGCTCTGCACACAGAAAGCGCTCAATAAATGCGATTGAATGAATGAATGATATTTAGTATTACTAAGAAAGGGGGCAAATCATATGCCTACCCACAAAGAATTTGAAGACAATGTGATAGCAGATTTCACTATTAGTCATCATTTCTGCCTCCATTAGTAAAATCCACAGGTTCTTGGAGGGAATGGGTTCAGATCATTTATCCATATCAACCTATTTTAGTTTGTAATTTTGAATAGCATTGGTATGATAAAACCTCAATTTCCTTTTTAGTGGGTTATTTCACAATCCATCTGCCTTTCCTCGATAACCGTTATCCCCTGAGTGGCAAAATAGAGACGATGGCATCTTTTGGGGAGAGGCTTCTAAATCTCATACCACAGGAAGAAGCGTATATGAGAAACAGTAGAGCCGTTAACATTTGCTACACCAAAATGGTCAGGTTCTTCTGTAGAATCATGCTGCCACCCCTGCCGCTCTGAAGATACTCTGAGCCCACGTGAGCCTTGTGAACAGATCAAGCAGAGAGCCACAATTTACTGCTTCTCATTTCCGTCCCTTTCTTCATGGATGTTTCCTTCCACAGACATAAAATCAATTTGAATTTGCCTGGATACTCTTGTCACACCCTGAGGTGATGAAAACGGATTCAAGTGCCCAACTGCTTTCCTGTATTCAAAAATGGCATGGGATCATAAAGGTTTTTTTTTTCCTCTTGTTGTTGATATTATAAACTACTGTAGCAATATCAGCAGGTCAGCTACTGTCTTCCAAGTGTCTTTGGAATGTTCTCTGTGGTTGCAAAAATATTTTGTTTCCTTGCATCTAATCAAACACTGATGATAGGAGGGAAAAGCTGAAAAACTAGATGCCTTTTGGAGTTTTCTCCACGCGCGAAAGTGAGTCTGAATGTAGAGATAGCTATATAGGTATTTATAACTACAGATGTATAAAATGTGTATTCCTACATACATGAATAGGTGTGCAAACACTTTACACAGTTATGCATAGTCAAGCACAAAGAACAGACAGCCTTTCTATTGGGAATGATAAATGAATATGCTTTTTAAATATGTTGTAGTTGACTTTCATTTTCAATTACTAGTTTCCTTTAAAAGTGTCATTGTTAGTCCAGTCATTTCTTCTGCAACATTACGATTGTGTTCTGGAAGAACCTCTAGTTATGTAAAAATTGTTTTTATAGGAACCATTGATTCAATGAGATGTAGAGGGATAGAAGGTAGATGACCATATGTGACATTCTTGGATACAAATTAATATATTGTTTCTAGGTCCCCCTCAATAAATGAATAGCATTTGAGTGCTTACTGTGTGCAGAGCACTGTACTAAGCACTTGGAAAAGGACAATGTAATTGGTAGGCTTACAATGTAGCAAAGAAGATAGAGATTAAAATAAATGGAGTAGTTCTGTTTTGGACATGCTGAATTTGAGGTTTTGGTGGGCTATTCAAGTAGAAATGTCCAGAAAACAGGAGGAAATGCAAGACTGGAGAGAAGGTGATAGGTCAGGACTGAAGAGATAGAGCCGGGAATCATCCGTACAGAAATGGTAGTTAAAGCTGTTGGAGCAAATGAGATGGAGAATGAGAATAGAGAAAAGAACCGGACTCATAACTGAGCCTTGAGAGATTCCTGCAGTAAGGGAATGTGAAGCAGAGGAAGAGCCTGTTAAAGAGATAGAGTTGGAGCAGCCAATGCGGTCAAAGGAGAACCAGGAGAGGCCAGTGTCATTGAAACCAAGGTTTAGATAGTGTTTCCAGGAGAAGGGGGTGGTTCACAGTGTCAAAGGTATCTTAGAGATTTAGGAGGATTAGGAATGGAATAACATCCCTTGGAATTGGCAAGATGGAGCTTATTGGTAAACTTGGAGAGGACAGTTTCTGAGGAATGGAGGAGCAGAAGCCTGATTTGAGGAGTGTTGAGGAGAGTCAGTCAGTCATATTTATGAAGTGCTTACTGTGTGGAGAGCATTGTACTAAGTACTAGGGAAAGTATAATATAGCAATATAACAGACACATTCCCGGCCCACAACAAGCTTACAGTCTAGTTGGACAGATAAAGTGGAGGCAATGGATGTTTCATTTGAGGAGTTTCAAGAGAAATTGTAGGAGGGAGATAGGGTGACAGGGGGGTCAAGTAGATGCCTTACATCCTTGCACTCATTGTTAATTTACTGCATCAAAGGACTCATAAGCACAAGGATACAGAAAGGTACTGTCCACTGATGATGGTGAGAAAAGTGTTGATAACGATGATCGTGGTGATGATGGAGATTCCGGTCTTAAATGACGGATGAATCTTGGGACAGTTGCAACGACTTTGGGACAGAGAACCCGAGTGGGGGAGTGGGTGTTGGTGTTACTTGCTGGTAAAGTGCCATGCTGGCTCTCTAGTTTTGGCTAGTGGTGTTCCTGCCGGGACAGTTAGTGCTGACACAAAATAGGCGGACAAAGGTACCGCAACATTGCGAGATGCAACCAGGAATTCTAGATACAAAACTCGTTTACGCCTAAGGCTTAAGCAAAAGGAGGGCAAGCTAAATAGCATCAGCCCTTGACCCTCACCGGACCCATGTGCTCGAAACCTGTGAATCATTTTACGGCCAGGACGGGCTTAAGTTGCGAGAAGAACATTCCCTATTCTATTGTGTTAAAGCCAAATTGTGTAATGAAAACATAATGTAGAGAAAATGACTCTATGATTCCCATGATAAACTGTAGTTTCTAATGAGCAACTCATATAATTAGACTTAATATGTATACTGTTCTATCATTAATAGTATTTTAGTGCTTTACTATGCACAGATCACTGTACTAGGTGCTTGGGGGGATTTTAAAGGAGTATAAGATGCTTTCTTGAGTTTTGCATTGGCAGTCTGTTTTCCTACAATGAGGAAATTGTGCTCTTGACAAATTCTGCATTAAGGAAAACTCATTTTTTTATACTCACCCCATGACTGATGGCACAAGCTTGCTCACAACTGTTTCTTTAGGCACTACATTACATTCTATTTAGACAGTCATGCTTTGTTGAAATAATGTTCCCTATTTCTGTTCTTATGTTCTAACCAAAATTCAAAGTAAACACATGCAGACCACTATAGCAGAACTGACTATTGCATTTGTCCTCCCCATTTAGGATGAATGCAATAGGTCATAAAGATAACGATAAAAACAAAATCTAATAAAATTGTTGCTTTCATCTGTAGGGCTTTGCAGACAGAAAGTGAATAGTTCAAGGGCAAATAGGTATCAGGGCCAAAGCCAGGAAGAAATACTATCCCATGCTTTTTGCTATATTCCTTTGGTGACAAGAGGTTACAGTTAACTAGCCACAACAGGCAACTCGTCCACTCCAATCTAGGATATATCTAAGCTGTTAATATACCTTCACTGGATGAGGTATGTGAGAAAGATGATGGAACTAGTGATGATGAAATAGTCCAGGTGATGATGGTCGTCATGGGAATGATACTAATGGTGGGGAGGATGGTAATGGTGATAAGCAGGGTGGCCTAGTGGATAGAGCCTGGCCCTGGAAGTCATGACCTGGATTCTAATCCCAGCTCTGCCACTTTTATGCTGTGTGACCTTGGGCACCTCACTTCACTTCTCTGTGTCTCGGTTACCTGATCTGTGAAATGGGGATTAAGAATATGAGCCCCATGTGGAACAGGGACTGTGTCCAACCCAATTTGTTAGTGTCCACCCTAGTGCTTAGTACGGTGTCTGGCACATAGTAAGAGCTTAACAAATACCACGAGTATCATTATTATTGTTATTATTATTATTATTGTTATCATGGTGATGATGATGATTAGAGGTAGTATAAACATACATGTATAAGTACTGTGGAGGCAAGAGATAGGCTGAGAACCTAAGGGCATAGGGGTTAGGGACTCAAGTGTATGCATAGTGCAATAGTGAGGGAAAATAGGATGGGAAGAAGAGAGATTAGTCAGAAAAGGCTTCCTGGAGGTGTTGCCATTTTATTGGGGTATCAAAAATGGGGAGAGTAGTGGTTTGTTGGATGTAAAGTTCCAGGAAGAAGGGTGGGCATGATCAATGGGTCAATGACAAGATTGATGATAATGAGACATAGTTAGCAGGTGATATCAGACCTGAGAAGTGTGTGGGCTGGGTTGTATTGGGAGAAGAGGAAGGATAAGTAACTGATTCAAACACTGTTATTTCTTATGATCTTATAAAATCATACCCAGTTTTTGATGTTTTAACTTCTGTTATATATATGGATAATAATAATGATGGTATTTGTTAAGCATTTACTATGTGTAAAGCACTGTTCTAAGCGTGGGGGAGGTTACAAGGTGATCAGGTTGTCCCATCTGGGGCTCACAGTCAATCCCCATTCTACAGATGAGGGAACTGAGGCACAGAGAAGTTAAATGACTTGCCCAAAGTTACACATCTGACAATTGGCAGAGACTGGATTTGGACCCATGGCCACTGACTCCAAAGCCCGGGCTCTCTCCACTGAGCCACTCTGCATTGACTCTCCCTTCAGAAGACCATTAACCTTGTAGATATTAACATTTGCCAAGCACCTGATAAGTTCAGAGCTCAGTACTTGGGGCTTAGCTCAAAGTGGTGGGTGTAATATTTATTCAACAGGTACTATGTGCTAGGCACCAAGAAAGAATACATGGGTTAGAATTAGATGCAATCCCTGTCCCTCAAGAAGCTCACAGTCTAAGAGAAGATCTGGTCTTTGCCTTTGAAGTGCTTAAGATCCTTGTGAGAAATAACAGAAGATTGTAAGCTCCTCCATTAGACTGTAATCTCATTAAGCTTTAAGAAGGGATCGTGCCTACCATCTCTAGTGTACTGTTCTCTTGTGCTCTGCACACATAAAGCATTCAATAACTGCCATTTGTTGATCCTTTGGAGTCATGAATGGGAGATAAATCAACTTATCTTCACTCCTTTAATTCACTCCCGTTGGATTCAGGTATTTGCCTGCTTCCACCATTGCCACCTGTTCTACTCTTCCCTAGTGCCTTTTTGCGGTGCTTTAACATAAATCAGGGGAAACGGGGGTGACGTGGTGACTCCAGAACTACACAAAGCACAGCTCAGCTTACTTCAGCTCCTGTGGGAGTCTAAAAAGGACCATTATTTGAGGTATGACCCCCTCATAATGGATTCATTAAGAAACAGTGAGTCTAATTATACCCAACAGTTGCTATGTGCAGAACTTCCTTACCAGGATTAGAAAAGCTATACGTATTTTCCAGACAGGTCTCTTTCTGGTCAGAGAGAAGGAGAAAAGTCAGCTTGAATTAATATTTTATACTTAGACTTGACTTACTTTTCTCGAGTTGACTTTTGACTGGTTCCACTGATTGTATGAAATCCCAGGCAGCACCTGAGAATTAGCTACAGGGCCTGCTATTTTCATGTTGGTCATTTTTCTTCAGTTGGACTTTTGAATCAAGAGTGCAAGGCTACAAGATAAATGAAGTTACCGAGGAAATGAAACTTTGCTGATATAAGAGCAGTCCACAGATGGTATAAAGCACATGAAAACTAAAATTACAATAACTCTTTCTATAATCACACAGCTCTGTTATTACCTTGTTAATATAACTTGGGTACTGGGGAGGCTGAGGGAACATTTTTGTTGAGATAGCTGTTTTCTTGGTACATATTCAAATTGCATTTGAGCCCGAACTGAACTGGCAAAATGAAAAAAAAAAAAACCACAAAAACCGAAATATCTCTCCATTTTTTTATTTTGTATTAAGAGGCTTTGCTGTCAACTTAACTTATGACAGTGTACTGGAAATTAAATTGCTGCTCAGTGTGTGATGATGGAACTTTTGAGCAATAGCCACAACAATAAAAATTATTTTTTTTATGAAGTCTTGAGAATCTAGGACTCTTCTTGTCAACATAGCTTGTGTTTTAAAAGTTTATGACTTAAAGGGTCTGCGGGCATTTTTGTGGAGTTCTTTAGTTCTGGAATAGAAGAAATAGAAAAATTTGAGTATGGAATAATATGCCTACTTGAATAAGACAATGGAAAGTACCGAGGCCAAGAGGTAAAATGAAAATTGGAGACATGTACAGTAGTAATATGATGGCTTATTTCAATATTAGGGAGATTGAGAAACTGTAACATCACTCTGGCCACTAAACTGGTACAGATGTTTAAAAACAGTGGCGGTATCTCCAGAAGTCATGGGTTCTAATCCCGGCTCTGCCACTTGTCAGCTGTGTGACTTTGGGCAAGTCACTTAACTTCTCTGTGCCTCAGTTACCTCATCTGTAAAATCTTTTAGACTGTGAGCCCACTGTTGGGTAGGGACTGTCTCTATATGTTGCCAACTTGTACTTCCCAAGCGCTTAGTACAGTGCTCTGCACACAGTAAGTGCTCAATAAATACGATTGATTGATTGATTGATTAAAATGGGGATTTAGACTGTGAGCCCCACATGGGACAACCTGATCACCTTGTAAACTCCCCAGTGCTCAGAACAGTGCTTTGCACATAGTAGGTAGTTAATAAATGCCATTATTATTATTATTATTATTATATGTACTCTCAGTCTAGTCAGAAGCAGTGTGGTATAGTAGATAGAGCACAGGCCTGAGAGTCAGAAGGACCTGATTTTCTAATCCTGGTTCTGCCACTTCTCTGCTGTGTGACCTTGGGGAAGTCACTTCACTTCTTTTTGCCTTAGTTATCTCATCTATAAAATGGGGATTGAGATTGTGAGCCCCATCATGTGGGACAGAGACTGTGTCCAGTGTGATTACTTTGTATTCTTTCAATTCAATTGTATTTATTGAGTGCTTACTGTGTGCAGAGCACTGTACTAAGCGCTTGTATCTACTCCAGTGTTTAATAGGGTGCCTGGCACATGTGAGCACTTAACAAATACCGTAAAAAAAAGAAACAAAAAATTAAAAGCGGTTGCTTTCCATTTGCCCTAGGCATTTACATTTCTAAAATGTCCACTTAGGTCCAGAAAGACCAGCAGAAAAAACTCCAATCCAAACTGAATCAGGAGGATTTGGGGAGGTTCAAGAGGGATTTCTTCTACCTCACAGCCCCTCTCTTAAACTGTCAGAGCTCTGGGTCACAAGGAGGGTCTGGGCCAGGGACTAAACAAGGTGGGGCAGACCCTCCCTAAGGTGAATGAGGGGCTTGCACTGCTGAGCTGAGCTATACCCAAGCCCCTGTGGCTGTTACTTGTCTATTTACACTGTCTCCACATCCTCTCCTCCAATTACCTCCTCCAGCAACACCTGCAATCTGGCTCTGTCCCTCCACTCTATAAAAACTGTCTTCTCTAAGGTCACAAGTGACTTCCTTCTTGCCAAATCTGAGGGTCTCCACTCCATCCTACCCATCCTAGTCCCTCTGAATCTCTCAGCTACCTTTGACGCTGTGGACCACCCCCTTCTCCCGGAACTACTAACCTTGGCTTCACTTACATTTGTTCTATGTTGAACATTTTATTTCCCCAGGGTATCTTACTTTATCCTCACAACATCCTTATGAGATAGGGAGAGACAAGTGCTATGAGAAAACTGAAGGTAAATGATTTGTCCCAGGTCATACAGCATCACACAGCACATAGCTAAGTATAGTGCAAGTACTTAGTACAATGCAGGCACTCAGTACGGTGCTCTGCATACAGTAAGTGCTCAGTAAATACGGTTGATTGATGAGATGATGGCAGGGGCAGAGTTCCTGACTCCCCACACCACTCTCTTTAAACCACACCAAACTTCCTTTCCTTAGCTTCTCACATCAAATTAAAATTTAGTGTGCCTTCAGATTTCTGATTTATCTCTCCTCACCTTGAATCCTCCAACCTCTATAACAGCATTTTCACATCAGAATTTTCATGTCCCGTCTGTAATAAGTAATCACAACCCCCCCCCCCCCCCATATCATATGTGCCTCATGGTTCAGTTCTGGCTTCCTCAGCTTCTACTAACACCTTTGTCAGATGATTCCCAAATCTATTTCCCCACTTCTGACCTCTCGCCCTTCTCTGCAGCTCCCTATTTCCTCCTTCCTTTAGGATATCTCTACTTGGTTGTCTCACTGACGCTTGAAACTTAACATGTCCGGAAAAAACTCCTCATCTCCCCATCCATACCCTTTCTTTTTTTTTGTCTTTTGTTGGTATTTATTAAGTGCTTACTCTGTGCCCGGCACTGTTCTAAGCTCTGGGATAGCTACAAGGTAATCAGGTTGGAACCAGTCCAGGTCCCACATGGGGCTCACAGTCTTAATCCCCATTTTACAGATGAGGTAATTGAGGCACAGAGAAGTTAAGCAACTTGCCCAAGGTCACACAGCAGACAAGTGGTGGAGCTGGGATTAGAACTCAGGTCCTTCTGACTCTCAGGCCTCTCCATCCCTATCTCACAGGTCATAGTCTTGGCGTTATTCCCGACTCATTTCTTTCATGCAAATTGCCAAATCTTTTCAGTTCTACCTTCTCAACATATCTAAAATCTGCCCCTTGCTCTTCATGTAAACTGCTACAATGCTTGTGCAAGCACTTACAGTATCCTGCCTTGACTCCTCCATCAGCCTCCTTGCTGACCTCTCTGCCTCCTACCTCTCCCCAATCCAGTCTGTACTTTGCTCTGCTGCTATCTGAAACCTTTTTCCAAAAACAAAAAAAAAATAAAAAAAAAATCAATTCATGTCATCCCATGCCTCAAAACCCAGCAATGGTTGCCCATCATCTCCCCATCAAACAGAAACCCCTTACCATCAACTTCAAGGCAGTCAAAGCCAGCTCTCCCACTACTATCTAATGTTGCCATTTTTTACTGCAACCCATTTGCCCACATCCTCCATCTAACATGGGAGTCTCTCCCTCTTCATATCCCACAGACCACCTTACTCCTAACTTTCAAAGTCCTATCAATTGCATTTATTGAGCACCTACTGTGCTCAGAGAACTGTACTAACTCCTTGGGAAAATACAATAAAGCAGAGAGTTGGTAGACGCGTTCCCTGCCCACAAGGAGCTTACAGTCTAGAGGAGGAGACAAACAATAAATAAATGAATCACAGATATGTACATAAGTGCTGCAGGCCTAAGGCTGGGGTGAATAAAAGGTACGAATCTGAGTACAAGGGTGACGCAGAAGCGAGAGAGAGTAGAGGAAATGAGGGCTCAGTTGGGGAAGGCCTCTTGAATAAGGTTTTGATGGTGGAGAGCGTGGTGGTCTGTTGGATATGAAGTGGGAGGGAGTTACAGGCCAGAGACAGGATGTGGGTGTGAGGTCGGTGGCGATACGGACAAAATTGAAGTAAAGTAAGTTGGCATTAGAGAAGCAAAGTGAGTGTACTTAGCCTTACTCCTTTACCCCCACCGCAACTCAAACTTTCACCCTCACCCCCCAACCCTTAACTGCAGCTTTTAAAATGATTTCCGTTCACCAAAATCTTCAGTATGCCAACCCAACTGCCTATGCACCTTGAACTGCACTTCATCCTTCTAGAAATGTGTTGTAAAGCCCAAACCAGGTCCAATTCTATAAACATTGTAAGTGCCAATCATCTTCACTCAATGCATCTTAAGTCGAGGACCGCCCATATAAGCCATTCTCATATTGCTTAATATTCTTCTACAAAATTTTTACCATCTGATTTTTCTGAAAAAAAAAGCAAAGGTCCGGAAACTATTTTTCTCACCTAATCAGGAGGAGGGTGTGCAAGTGTTAAAAATTCACACCTTATCTTCAGGGTCATTAAGGATCCCAAGTACCTATTGATTTGAAAAAATGTACACAATTTTGGATAATTTCCCAAACCGTACTGGGATTTCTCTTAGCCAAAATAATGAGTATTTGAAAAAGTACTGATATTAAGACTTTGGAGGGGATTTCAGAGGTTTGTTTATTGGTTTATTAGATTTTATAGAGCTTCTTTCCTCTGAAGAGTTTGTGATCATTAAGCTGGTTTCAAACTTGGATTCCTAATGAAAGCACCTGATATCAGCACTTAGTTACCCTGTGTTCTGAAAATGGGAATTGATAGCCCTTTTAATTGGGATTTTCCAATTAGTGTCTAGCTTTTTTTTTCTATCTGAGGAGTCCATATTTTCTCTGTAGCTTATTTTATGTATATCAAATATGATATTTCATAGTCGAAGCACAGATTCTAAAATCAGTGTCATTTTCCCTCTAGAAGGGAGATTTGGTTGTTGAAGAGCATGCATATTACAAACAGGAAGTAGAAAACACTCTAAAATGATTAAACTGGGAAGCAGCATGGCCAGCTGGAAAGAGCATGGGCTTGCGAGTCAGAGGATATGAGTTCAAATCCCAGCTCCATCATTTACCTGCTGTGTGACCTTGAGCAAGTCACTTAACTTCTCGGTGCCTCGGTTCCTTCATCTGTAAAATGGGGATTCAATACCTGTTCTCTCTCATGCTTAGACTTGAAGCATGTGTGACACTTAGTATGTATCTACCACAG
The DNA here is from genome assembly GCF_015852505.1 of Tachyglossus aculeatus. NCBI lineage: Eukaryota > Metazoa > Chordata > Mammalia > Monotremata > Tachyglossidae > Tachyglossus > Tachyglossus aculeatus. The sequence goes on from NC_052088.1 coordinate 25,101,300, forward strand.
TGCTTAATGTGGTGCTTGACACATAGTAAGTGCTCAACAAATGTTATTATCCTTATTACTATTAATGATAAACTGGATAGGCACAAACTCTTTGAATTTGATCATTTATTTTTTTTAAAACTTCTAAATTATTGGATTCTCCAGATTATAGTAGTTCACAAGTTGTATTGAAAGGGCTCATGGATATATCAGAGACTATATGGCTCAGTGGAAAGAGCATCGGCTTGGGAGTCAGAGGTCATGGGTTTGATCCTGGCTCCGCCACTTGTCAGCTGTGTGACTTTGGGCAAGTCACTTAATTTCTCTGGGCCTCAGTTCCCTCATCTGTAAAATGGGGATTAAGACTGTGAGCCCCACGTGGGACAACCTGATCACCTTGTATCCTCCCCAGTGCTTAGAACAGTGCTCTGCACATAGTAAGCACTTAACAAATGCCATCATTATTATTATTATTATTATATTCATTACGGAGGCTTGTATCAGGTTGAAAAAAGGTTAAGCACTTGGCCTCCAGATTGACATATGCTGTAGATTTGGAGTAATTAGTAAATAATTTGCTGAAAGTCTAGACCCTCCATTTTTTTGGCTTCTTTCCAGGATGGTATACGTGTAGTTCATTTTAAAAACCATCCTACACAAATATGGGAATGGCATATATACGTTATTCTGTCCAAATGTGAAATCGATAGAGAGCCTTAAATACTGGAGGGACATCATTGTAAACTAGTTATTGATGTGCTAGAAGTCATTTACACCTGCCATAGAAAATAGATTGTGACAGTATTAAATATTAAAGTCACTGGCAGTGTGGGTAAGACTACCGTTACGGCCACATACGCCACAGTCAACCAAAATGTTTGTGCATATTTTGTTCAGCTAGCTATACAGTATTTTGACAATCCCAAATCACTCTGATGCTATCAGTTTCAAAGTTGTGTCACTAGCGAGTTCATCTGAAGGAGAGGGTCTGTTCAGCTCCCATCAAATGCAAAATGATTACAGTAGATACTAGATCACACTTAGAAAAAGCATGATTCTTGGAAAAATAAAGCTGTTTAGCATGGTTATAGTGTACTTTGGAAGCACAATGCACTAAAAAAGCATCCTAAACCACAAATATATGCAACAGAGTGAAAGATGTATTTGATCAGGGAAGGCATATGGCGATTGCAATAACAAGGAAAGATGCTTTTCTCTGCAATAATTCTTCATCCACATAAAGCTATGTAAAGGGAAGAAAAATGTTGAAAGGCTGAGTGTTCATTTGTTTGCTTGTTCTCTGTCAAGGAGGCTTATGGGATGTCGCCAAGGTCTGTATTGCTCCAGAAGGATAATGATGGCCTTTCGAGTCTTAGCTTGGATAGTTCCCCGTCCTCACCACGTGCCTGGCCTCTTCAGTACACGTTCATTTTTACTTCTCTTAGGCATTCTTACATTTGTTAAGAAATGACTCAAAAGAGTCAACAGATTCAAAATGCTCGTGTCCTAAAATTCCTATACAGAAGTGTGGAAGAAGACAGTGTCTCATTTCAGCTACCAAATGTGTAACTATGCATCCCGTAACGGACTCATGTACCAGCAGAGTGCCACAGTAGTTTCACATTTTATTTCCATACACACACTATAACCACAATAAATAAACTGTTAAATCAGAAATACTAATTTAATAAAGTAATAAAGAAACCTAACAAATAGAATTCATGAATACCAAAGAGTAATACCTATATAGAGTTATGAGCAGTGAAAGTATGGTGGATACACAGTGCTACTTTGCTGGCAGGTCCGTGAAAGTCCAACACCCAGGTTAATTGCATAGAGTGCTTGGCTTTTGCAGGGGCAATTCAGGGGTGAATAATTCATCTTTTATCTTGCTACCCTCCTTCAGAAACTCAGATTTCTTATAGGCTCTTTGGGTTACCACTGTTGTCCAACTGCTAGAATATCAATCCTTTTTTCTTTTTTTTTGGTTTTTGAACATTTGCAGGCTGTGAGAAGACTGCATCCTCTTTTCCACTATAGCTGAAAAATTTGCACAGCTGTTTGTGTTGGGAAAGACAAAACTAATAGCTTTGGGTTCTCTGAAGAGAGATGCTTGGAAATCAAACTTGTACTAATGTTAATGTTAACAACAGTATAATCTATCTGCATCACTGAAGCTTGAATGAACTTGGGTGTCTCCTGTTAGTATAGGTGGCTAAAAACAAAAAATCTGGCCCCCAGAGATAAAGGCTAAAAGCTTCTTTGGAAAATGCATCAGTTGGGAAAGTGAACCTGGATGCAGTGAAAAGGTTTTGTAATGACAAAGGGCTCTTGAGAGGAAATTGAATATGTTTTATTATTTTAATTATAGAATCTCATAAAGCTTCAATAAATCACAAAAACTTTATTTTTATTTAGTTTTCTAGTAGAAACCCATCCCAGTGAGACTGTTAAATATCCTAATAGGTTACTAAAGGAAGTTGGGAGATTTTTTTGAAGGTCTTTTGGAAAAAAAAATTCCCATGAGCCTGGCTAGGTCATTTAGCTGTGGTCCTGACTGTAGGCAATCAATCAGTCAGTCAATCAATCATATTCATTGAGCGCTCACTGTGTGCAGAGCACTGTACTAAGCGTTTGGGAAGTACAAGTTGGCAACACATAGAGACGGTCCCTACCCAACAGTGGGCTCACAGTCTAGAAAGGGAAGACAGAGAACAAAACATATTAACAAAGTAAAATAAATCAGCAGAGAGGAAGATGAATCCTCAAGAATGATATTATGATATAGTGTATCCCACCATAGCAATGAAGAATGATATCCATCCTACCAAGATGGACCCATAATTGTCAAGTGGCCTTGTGGAAAAATAAAGGGCCCGGGAGTCAGATGACATGGGTTCTAACCCCAGATCTGCAAATTGCTTTGTTGTGTGACGTTGGGCAAGTTACTAAACTTCTCTCTAGCTCAGTTTCCTCAAGCATAAAATGGGGATTAAAAACCTGTTCCCCCTCCTACTTAGTCTGTGAACAACCTGAAGGACAGAGACAGTGTCTAACCTGATTAACTTGTTTCTACCTCAGTGCTTAGACCAGAGCTTGGCACATAGTAGGCACTTAGTAAATATCCTATTAAAAAAAAGTCCAGGAAACTTTCAGGAGAGTAGATCAATTCAGCAACTTTCTTTTTGATAATCTGCTGTTTGATGTGTAAAATAAATGTTTACCAGCATTACAGTCTCCTTTAACATGTTCTTGGAAATCTGGTTCTTCCTTTAGTCCTAAACAATAATATTAATTAAGTGCTTACAATATGCAAGGATTTTAGTACAATTCTGGGAAGATTAGTTCATGGAGATTAGTTCTGACTTAAGTTCTGGCCCATAAAAGGCTTTCAGCAGTATAAAGAGAACACATCAGACACATGGAAAGATCTACAGTCAGATGAAAGAGAATAGGGAAAGACTATGTGTTGTAGTAAAGGCAGATGAACAATGACTACTTCCCTTTCTCTTCAAATTGACCTGACATGACTACCGATTTGAAGATATCATTGGAAGAGCAGGACAAGTGAGTCTGATTGACTTGGATAGGATTTCTGGAATACTGGTGCTTTGAATTCCATCTGGTTGGGTAAAGTGCCATAATATTCTCTGTCCTACTTAGGCTGGGAGCTCCACGTGGGACAGGGCCATTGTCCAACCTGATTATCTTGGCAGACAGTAAGTGCTTAACGAATACCACAGTTTTGTTATCAGTGATGTAGTAAGGGTATCTGAGCTTCACCATCAGAGATGAAAAATATTTTGAAGAATGGTTGGTGATAATGGCAAAATTATGGGGGTAGGAAAGGTAAGAAGAAAAAATTGGCGGTGTAGGTGGACTGAACTCTGGAGAGAAAATGCTAAAGATTTCTGGTTTGAGCCATCCTGGGTCCCACATATCCAGGAAACCTAATGGTGATATTTTGGCAGCTTATTTTGAAACCTGAGGTTCCTTAGAGTTAGTTCTCTCCACTGCAAGATTTCTGACATCACTTCTCAGAAACCCTCAGAAAATTAATTTTAAGAGGTGCAATTTCAGGAACAGGAGGCAACATGGCCTAATGGAAATAGCGTGGGACTCAGAGTTAGAAGACTAATTCTAGTTGTGTCACTCATTTGTTTTGTGACCCAGTTGTTTTCTGTGCTCCAGTTTCTTTAGCATTGTAGGCAGGGAATGTGTCTACTAGATCTGTTGCAGTGAATGCTCCCAAGAGCTTAATACAGTGCTCTGCATACAGTAAGCACTCAAACAGTACCATTAATTGAGAAGATAACTGCTTTCTTCACCATTTAGACTGTGAGTTCTGTGAGGGACAGGGGACAGCGGCTGTGCTAGATCTAAATATCCATTTTCTGCCTGGGAAATTTTCACAGTGCTTGGCATACAGTACGTGCTAACTAAATACTGTAATTATTACAGACTGACCTATTAGAAAATGCTTTGACATTAAACATAGGCTGCACTTCGGTAAGCAAGAAGTGCTTCTCTGAAGAACAAAATCTAAACACATTTATTTTCCCCAATAAATTAATTGCTATAGTACTAAATAGCTGTTTACATTATGGTTAATTCTTTTACAGGTATTAAAAGTCACAGTTGGTTCCGGAGACTAAGTCATGTTGCCCATGGTATTTTCTAAACACATAAATGTAAGTCACTAATACCATTAGCTCTTCCCTTAGTAAACTCAGTAGAAAATTGCAATCAACTCAGATTACCTAATCATAACTTTTCATCAGCTGCCAATCAACCTTCTGTCCAATTTTCCCTCACACTCCACCACTTAGGGTCTGCAATAGTAGTTCATTCAGTTGTATTTATTGAACACGTACCTGTGCAGCACACTGTACTAAGCACTTGCGGTTCTCTCAGTGTTTTACTGACACCGTGTAACACAAACAGAATGTTTGTTCTAGTTTACTCTAGACTGTAAGTTTGTTATGGGCAGGGAATGTGACTGCTAACTGGGTTGTGTTGTTTTCCTTCGTTTATCCAATCATATTTATTGAGGACATTGTACTCTCCCAAGAGCTTAGTACAGCTCATTGCAAATAGCAAGTACTCGATAAATACCAGTGATTGATTGATTGCTGTTCCTTGGACAGTAGAGATTCCCTGTTCCACAAATGTCTTTTCAGGATAGGACAACTCTGGATAGGTTTTACAACAGTACTGCCATGTTGAAATGTAATAAAGGACAGTTCCCTGTGCACTTAAGTATAGAATTGGGGCAGATATTTCAAACCAGTGGAAAATAGCATGAGGTTCAGCTGGGCAGAGAAGTGGGGGTTGCCCTAAGATCTTATCAGGGGACGCGATTCATTGTAATCTGGTTTCTACCACCGCCACTCCACTGAAATTTCATTGAATGTTGGTGAGATTTTTAGGAAGAGGATGAGACTTATAAGGAGCAGCCAGAGAAATAGGCAGAGAACCAGGAAGAGGATCCTATAAGTGAGAGCATGGCAGAGTAGCATTTTCAGGTGAAAAAAGTGGATATATGTCACAGGCAGGGGAGAAGTCAGGGAGGGCTTATTTAAGAGTAACGGTAGGTAGGAGGAGAACATTGGCAAATTTGGGATTGCAGTTTTAGTAGAATACCAGTGGTAGAAAACAGATTGCAGTGAATCAAGGAGAGAATTATAGAACAGTGTATGAAAGCAGAGGATACATATAACTCATTTGAAGAGTTTGAACAGGAATAGGAACAGGGAGGTGACATGAGAGTTGAAAGGTGCACTAAATTCAGGGCAAGGTGTTTAGTACAAGGAAGACTTGGATGTGATTGAAGGCAGAGGGGAAGGAGTCATCGAAAGGTGAGGATCATGAAGATGGTGGAAAAAATTAGCCATTTCTCTCCAAGTTAGAACAGGAGAGAGGACTGAATTATAGGAGGCCATAATGGTAGAGAATTGAAATGGTAGAGTTGGCTTGGATTCTGGATTTCCACCAACAGACACTCAGTTGCATGAAGTGGCTGTGGAAGTGATCTCTGGCTGGAGGTGGGTAGTGTGAGAGAGTAGAGAAATTATTCATTGAGGGAGCTGAATTCAGTACAAGAGCTGATGTTGAGAATGTACTTTCCAAGCGCTTAGTACAGTGCCCTGCAGACACTAAGTGCTCAATAAATGTGATTTATCAGCTGCCTTTGACACTGTGGACCACCCCCTTCTCCTCAACACGCTATCTGACCTTGGTTTCACAGACTCCGTCCTCTCCTGGTTCTCCTCTTATCTCTCCGGTCATTCTTTCTCAGTCTCTTTTGCAGGCTCCTCCTCCCCCTCCCATCCTCTTACTGTCGGGGTTCCCCAAGGTTCAGTGCTTGGTCCCCTTCTGTTCTCAATCTACACTCACTCCCTTGGTGACCTCATTCGCTCCCACGGCTTCAACTATCATCTCTACGCTGATGACACCCAGATCTCCATCTCTGCCCCTGCTCTCTCCCCCTCCCTCCAGGCTCGCATCTCCTCCTGCCTTCAGGACATCTCCATCTGGATGTCCGCCCGCCACCTAAAGCTCAACATGTCGAAGACTGAGCTCCTTGTCTTCCCTCCCAAACCTTGTCCTCTCCCTGACTTTCCCATCTCTGTTGACGGCACTACCATCCTTCCCGTCTCACAAGCCCGCAACCTTGGTGTCATCCTCGACTCCGCTCTCTCATTCACCCCTCACATCCAAGCCGTCACCAAAACCTGCCGGTCTCAGCTCCGCAACATTGCCAAGATCCGCCCTTTCCTCTCCATCCAAACTGCTACCCTGCTCATTCAAGCTCTCATCCTATCCCGTCTGGACTACTGCACCAGCCTTCTCTCTGATCTCCCATCCTCGTGTCTCTCTCCACTTCAATCCATACTTCATGCTGCTGCCCGGATTATCTTTGTCCAGAAACGCTCTGGGCATATTACTCCCCTCCTCAAAAATCTCCAGTGGCTACCAATCAGTCTGCGCATCAGGCAGAAACTCCTCACCCTGGGCTTCAAGGCTGTCCATCACCTCGCCCCCTCTTACCTCACCTCTCTTCTCTCCTTCTACTGCCCAGCCCGCAACCTCCGCTCCTCCACCGCTAATCTCCTCAGTGTACCTCGTTCTCGCCTGTCCCGCCATCGACCCCCGGCCCACGTCATCCCCCGGGCCTGGAATGCCCTCCCTCTGCCCCTCCGCCAAGCTAGCTCTCTTCCTCCCTTCAAGGCCCTGCTGAGAGCTCACCTCCTCCAGGAGGCCTTCCCAGACTGAGCCCCTTCCTTCGTCTCCCCCTCGTCCCCCTCTCCATCCCCCCATCTTACCTCCTACCCTTCCCCACAGCACCTGTATATATGTATATATGGTTGTACGTATTTATTACTCTATTTATTTATTTATTTTACTTGTACATTTCTATCCTATTTATTTTATTTTGTTGGTATGTTTGGTTCTGTTCTCTGTCTCCCCCTTTTAGACTGTGAGCCCACTGTTGGGTAGGGACTGTCTCTATGTGTTGCCAATTTGTACTTCCCAAGCGCTTAGTACAGTGCTCTGCACATAGTAAGCGCTCAATAAATACGATTGATTGATTGATTGATTGCTTGGGAGAGTACAAAACAACAGACTTGGTAGACACTTTTCCTGCCCACAGAGAGTTGACAGTCTTTGCGGGGGAGGTATGCTGACATCCACGTTGGGTTCACAGTCTTAATCCCCATTTTGCAGAAGAGGTAAGTGAGACACAGAGAAGTGAAGTGACTTGCCTAAGGTCACACAACAGACAAGTGGTGGAGCCAGGATTAGAACTCATGACCTTTTGACTCCTAGGCACTTGCTCTATCCTCTAGACCACTGCATCTACCAACATTATTTCACTGTACTTTCCCAAGCACTTATTATAGTCTTCTGCACATAGTAAGTGCTCAATACATGTCACTGATTGATTGATTCATTCACTGCTATAGTGATGGAGGATGCTTCTGTCATTTTTACTGGTTGTTTTCCCTCATATGGATTACTTTTCTGTAAAGAATATAGTAGATGCTCTCAGTAATAATGCATATGATATTTAGTAAGGGCTTCTTAAGTGTCAAGCAGTTCATCAAAAGCTGGTGTAGAAATAAGATATTCAAATTTAATCAATCAATCAAACACTTGTATTTATTGAGCATTTACAATGTGCAAACCTAACAAACTACTGCTGAGGAAAACTGGCTGCCCACTTCTCTGCCACTTGAGTCAATCAACCGATCAATTAGGGAAACAGCACCATTTATTGGATTATTGGTTTATCTGACCTGGGAGTGAGAAGGTTGTGGGTTCTAATCCCGGCTCAGCCACATGTCTGCTGTATGACCTTGGGCAAGTCATTTCACTTCTCTGTTCCTCAGTCACCTCATCTATAAAATGGGGATTGAGACTGTGAGCACCGAGTGGGACAGGGACTGTGTCCCATCCGATTTGCTTGTATCCACCCCAACGCTGAGTACAGTGCTCGGCACATAATAGACACTTAACAAAATACCACAATTATTATCATGATTTTTATTATTAATTGAGTACATGTCATGTGCAGTGAACTATGAAGCATATGGTTGAGTACAATATAGCAGAGTTGGGAGGCACATTTCCTGCCCACAGGGAGCAAGCAGTCTAGAGAAGGAGACAGACAAGAAAAATAAATTAAGGCTATGTGCCTAAGTACTGTGGCGCTGAGGGTGGGGTGAATAAAGGGTACAAATCTAAATGCAAGGGTGATGTAGAAAGTAGAGAAAATAAGGGAAATGAGTACCTTATTAGTGAAGGTGTCTTGGAGGAGTTATGACTGAACAAACAAAAAAGTTCACTATCTAATATGTAGGAAGAGCTGGTATTTTATTCACATTTTACAGGTAAGGAAACTGAAGCAGGGAGAGATATCATTTATTGTATCTAAGATTACACAGTCCTCTTCTGGCAGAGATAGAATAAGAATTTAGATATCCCAATTCCCAATCCCATGCTCTTTTCTCCATCACCATTTCAAGTGGTAATAGTAGCAGTAGTAATGGTATGAATCGTTGAGTACAACTCACTTGATTAGATATTTAGAAAAGAAGTTTGACCCATGTTCGCTATCCACATAGAGCTTACAATATAAGCGGGGAGACAGACATAAAATAATTTACAAACCTGCTCAGTATTAGCATGGTGTCCACACAAAGTGATGCTTTCTGCTTCTCTTCATACATGGTGAGGTCTTATGATTATTGAGGAGCACCATGGCCTAGTGGGAAGAGTACGGGTCTAGGAATCAAGAACCTGGGTTCTAATCCCGGCGTTACCACTTACCTACTGTGTGACCTTAGGCAAGTCATTTAATTTCTCTGTGCCTTAGTTTCCTCATTTGTAAAATAGGGATTCCTTTCCTGTTCTCCCTCCACTTAGACAATGAGCCTCATATGTCCGGCATAATTAACTTGCATCTACCCCAGTGCTTAGAACAGTACTTGACATGTTGTAAGCACTTAACTATAGTAATCATAATTGGGATATTAGTAAAATGAAAAATTCTGAAGAGTTTCTCCAGTCACACAGCACTGAATATTCTACTGATTTACCAATATTTTAAGTAGTTGAATAGGGTTAATACCAGACTATGGATAGAAAATAGTCGCCATTCACTTTTAAATTTCTGAAGATTCAAATTTTCCTCTTTTACTTAACACTTTGATCTCAACTAATCTATATAGAGAAGAACATTTGTATAATTTATATGAAAATTATCCATCATTTTCCATATAAAAAGGTGTCTCATGATTTTCAAAATAAATAATTTTATTTGAAATGTTGGTTTTATTTTTATTTTATTTAGGAAGAGGGAGAGACTAATTGTACCAAACTGGTTGTTTTCTTAGAAAATGATTTCTGCACAAATACAGTTGTTGCTTGACATCTAGATCTCTCTGAAGCGAAAGCAAGAAAATGAAATTCTTAGATTCTTAGCCCTAATTTCTCCCCCCCATTTATTTCTGCTGTCCTGCTGCTTGGCAGCTGAAAACATAGCTCTTACCTCTAGGCAAGCAGGCAAGCAAGCATCTCCTTCTTGAACTAAAGGCAATGTAGCTCCTTGGATTAATTGGCAAGTAAATGGTGCAGCCGGTATGTCATTTCCCCAGGAGATTGAGCATTCACATCAGCAACTTTTTGAATCTGCTTGGGCCTTAAATTTGCTCCCAAACTTAACCCCTTCACTCCACTATGAGGAAAATTGCCTTCCCACTTCAGTGCTTCTCGAATTAATCAACCCTTTAGATGGTAAGCTCGTTGCGGGCAGAGAATGTGTCTGTCTATTGTTATGTTGTACTCTCTCAAGCACTTAGTACAGTACTTTGCCCACAGTAAGCAGTCAATAAATACGATTGACTGTACCAAGTAATCAATGGTATTTATTGAGCACTCACTGTGGGCAGAGGACTATACTAAAGGTTTCGGAGAAAGCAGAATAATGAGGAGCAGCATGGCCTGGAGGATAGAGCATGGGCCCTGACGTTCAAAAAGGCCTGGGTTCTAATTCTGGCTTCACCACTTGTCTGCGGTGTAATCATGGGCAAGTTGCTTCATTTCTCTGGTTCTCAGTTACCTCATCTGCAAAATGGGGATTAAGACTGTGAGCCCTATGTGGGATAGGGACTGTGTGTAACCTGATTATCTTGTATCTACCACAGCACTCAGTACAGTGCCTGGCACGTAGTAAGTGCTTACACAGATACCATTAAAAAAATAATAATGGGTACCCAAGATCCCTATCCTCAAGGACCCTACAATTAGGTGAAAAATTATTTCCAGATGATACTTATAAACCAGAGTGACTAATTCATGTATTACATATTGAACAAATGGCGGGAGGTGCTCAGATTTCTTGTTTTAATCAGTGAGAATCTGTCAAACCCGGAAGTACATTTCCCAGAATCTTTTCCATCCCCTGTATGTGCTATATTACCACTACATATGAGGGTTCTGCTCATGTATTTGTGACTAAATTTCAGAATGTACAAATAACTGTGAATAAAGTGAATAAAGTTGCCCAGACACTGCTGGTTATGGGTAGAGGTTTTCAGTCAAGCTGTAAAGGCCACTTGTAGCTCATTTTTCACAATAGAATTTTCCCTCTGGCTTAGTGGAACCATTGAAGGTAATGGCTTCTAGTTTATTGGGAAGGGCTTAACCAGTTTTTATATGGCAAATCCACTTTCTTCAGACATACATATCCCATAAACTTGACTAGGCACAAAAAATGTATTTTTTTCCTGATTTTCCAGTCCTTTCAATTGTGGTACTTTAGTTCATACTATGTGCCAATGTACTAAATGCAGGGGAACACACAAGATAATCAGGTCCTACTTGGGGCTTAGTCTGAGTAGGAGAGAGAACAGATATTGAATCCCAATTTTACAGATGAGGAAAATGAGGCACAGATCCATAAAGTGACTTTCCCAGAGTCACGCAGCCGGTATGTGACAGAATCAGAACCCAAATTCTTTGATAACTTGGTGGAAGACAAAACTGTGTGGCTCAGAATAATGTAAATCAGATGTTTTTCAGGGTGAATATAGGGAGAATTAAAAAAAGGCAAGCATTCCTATGGTCAGAGACACTGCAGTTAGAGTAAACCTTTGAGATCAGATGTTGTCTCAAAAAGAGTCTGTTGATTTAATGTTCTGGCAAAGGGAGTTCCCTATACAGTACAAGGGATCTATATTCATATAGGGGGATGCTGAAGGCATAAAACATGAGACAGAGCTTTACTTCAAGGCTCTCGCCTACCAGAGAGCTGCTTTAATAGCAATAATAATTTTATTCATAATAGCTCCTCTCCACTCCTGCTGAAATGCTCAGGGCACTGCACAATTGTCCACAGTAAACTTTATAAAAATAATACTCTAGAAGAAATCAACTCCTAAATCTAGAGTAAAAACTACAAGTAGGGTTCTGTATAGATGGCATTGGTGAGACTGGTTTTCCACTATGGAGCAGGTTGGGGCAGAGTACAAATCTGTTAGGGGTAGTGTGCACTGTACTAAGCGCTGGGGTAGATACAGGAAAACCAGGCCCCACATAAGGCTCACAATCTAAATAGAAGGGAGAACAGGTTTTGAATCCCCCATTTTGCAGATGAGGGAACTGAAGTACAGAGAAATTAAGTGATTTCCCCAAGTCACACTGTGGACAAGTGGCAGACTGGAATTAGAACCCAGATCCTCTGATTCCTAGGTCTGTGCTCTTTCCACTAAGCTTCTCACTGAAATGGAATAGAACACGGTCACCACTCTAGGGTTTAACATATCTTATCACTACTGATAGAACTCTCTTGTCACGATTCTTTTTTGGGTTAAAATGCTGATCTCAATTGATATTGGTTCCCTGATGCTTGTGGAGTTTAAGAATCTTGGCTGCTTGCTAGGTGTTTAGAGGTAATCTGGTAAATCTGGATTTGTAAGAGTTTGTTTTCTCTGTTGAATTTTATGATACAAAACTGAAAAAAATGGAATACAATATATTTATTTTTAATGGATATGCAGTGGGTGCCTGCTGATTGACCTCAGGCAAGTTGCTTAACTTCTCTGTTTCCTCGGTTACATCATCCATAAAATAGGATGAGGCCTATTAGACTGTGAGGCCCATGTGGGACACGGAAGGTGTCCAGTTTTCTTGCTGTATATCAACCCCAGTGCATAGTACAGTGCTTGTCATATAGTAAGTGATTAACACATATCACAGATTTGGTTGGAGCAAAACTGACCTCTGTATGAGTAACATTGTGTGGGTTGTAAATACTGGATTAATAGCAAAATTGTTCCTTCAATTTAGTGGCACATGACTTTCCCAAATTCTCCACTTGGTGGAAGTTTAATTTCTGATGCACTCCTGAAGCTTATCAGTCATTCCTGATGGGAAGTTTATCCATTCTTTTCCTCATTCTGAACGTTGCTTGACAAAACTCACACCATTACCAAGTTTCCAGCAACAGATGGATCCTCCTTTCCACCTGCTTTTTCTTGCTCTAATTAGGCATGGTTTTTATTTTCCAGCAAGGGAAAACACATCTGAAAACTAAGTCTTTGGATGGGGGATCACAAACAATGTATGTATCACCTCCCTTTTGCTTCCTGAAGTCAACTCGAAACACAGTACTCTAAACTTTCAGGATAATTAATAACATAACCAATCACAGCACACCTACTTCGAGCTCTTTGGATAAGAGGGGTAATAGACATCCAAGGTGAGAGTTATTAGTGTTTTGAATATAGAATGTTTGCTCTCTTTTTTTCCAGTTGTGGGAATATAGTCACTCGATAGATCAATGGTATTTATTTAGAACTCACTGTGTGCAGAGCACTGTACTAAGCGGTTGGGAAGGTACAATGACACAGGGTTGGTAGACACATTCCCTGCTCAAAATGAGTTTGTGGTGTAGAGGACAGTCTCTAAAGCATACTTATAAAATTCAGGATTAGCACAACAACTTTCCTTATATAACAGTCAATGATCTCTAGGAAGTCAAAATAGAACATACAGTGCATACACAAGGAATTAATGTATAGAAATGAGGGTAGAAATGTATAGAAATGAGTAATATGCCTATGTACTTTCCCAAATGAGTGTTAAATTTGATTATTGAACGTGTCTGTAACTTTTTTTGCTAAAGTTTGTTATGTATATAGATGAAGAACATCACTCAATAAATACGATCGAATGAATTAATAAGTTAGCACCACCCTGCTGAGTTTTAACCATCGGAGCATGCCTGTACTAGGACAAGTTTCATTTCTAGGTGATTTCAATTAAATGTCTGTAATGTAATTACATAGCACAGGAAGGATCTGTTGACGTTGTGAATTTGATTTTTAATAAGATTACTAAAAACTATAATGCGCCTTCATAACTTTGAGATTATTGTTAAGTAATTATCCAACTACGAACAGTGGGGACGGCATTCATTTTCTTGGTTTCTGGGAAAAACTGCATAAAATGCATTGGTATGTTAAGGAGCCTCCTCGCAGCAGCCAAAGAGTCTTTTATGCCCACTCTTCTGTCAGGAGATCTGGGTTCTAATCTTGGCTCTGCCACCTACTTGCCATGTTATCTTGGACAAATCATCTCTGTGCCTCAATTTCCTTATCTGTTAAATGGGGATAAAATACCTGATCTCCCTGTCTCTTAGACTTTGAGCTCCCTGTGGGGCAGGAACTGTGTCTGATCTGATTATCTTGTATCTTACACAAGTGTTTAACACAGTGCTTGACACATAGTAAGCGTTTAACAGATACCATTTTTACTATTATACTTGGAAGCTGCAGTACCTAACAGAATAAAAAAACTGAATGAAACTGAAATAAACAGAATGAAATAAACTTTTAAGTTTATACATAAGTTTATTGATAAGTATCCTGAACACCACATTCTGTATGGATGTGCCCATCAACCATTTCCAAAAATTATGTGGTCCCCTAACCTAATTGTCTTTCCTGCCCATGGAGAATGTGGTAACTTATTTCAGTTTGCTTTATTCCCTAATAAAGTCTTTTTAAGGCTTTATTCCTTGTCTACTCTGTAAGCTCCTTGTGGAAAATGATTGTGTTGATTTAATATAGTGTACTTTCCCAAGTGCGTAGTACAGAGCTCTGCACATAGTAAGCATTCATAAATCCCACTGATGGATTGATTTGTTAGATGAGGGCCAAGTATTGCTTACTAATAGACCTTTGTCCTGAAGTCCCTCTCTCCTAATTTAACCAAATTAATCAATGAGTTAATGCTATGTATTGAGCACCTACTATGTGCAGAATACTATACTAAGCACTTGGGAGAGTGCAATGGAAATAGAAGACACCGATCCCTGCTCTCAAGGAGTTTAAATTCTGCCAGGGGAAATAGACACTAGTAGTAGACAGGAAATACTATCTGGGGAAAAATAAAATGTCATGGAAAAGGCCTTCTAGAGGAGATGAAGTTTCAGAAGAGCTCTGAAGATGGGGAGAGAGGTGTACTGGTGGATGGGAGAGTTCCAGGCAGAAGAAAGGTTGTGAGCAAGAGGTTGTAGTTGGGAGAGACAAGAACAAAGCACCGTGAGTAGGGTAACGAGAGAATTGAAGAGTGCAACCTGGGATGTAGTGGGAGAAGAGAGTGGATAAGTGAGAGGGTGAGAATCACCCTCGGAGCCTATTTGTAAGAGCCAGTGCTTTAAGGCGAATTCAGTTTCACATGGACTAGTTTTGCCTTACACCCCTCTGGAGAACAGTTATTTATTTTCTACTGGAGTAAAAATGTTGTTCATTTGAAAGTGGATTTTCAGTCTTCCTAGTTCTGAATTGTGCAGATATCCAGCCAGATATGTGGTAGAAGTACTATGAATGAAGCAGATTTTTCCTATTTATGTCTCTTGATCAGCTTTTTGGAATGGACATTTAGCTTGATTTTCTCCAGAGCAGTTCTAATGTCCATCATTCCTTTCCTGGCAGCAGGCCAGGGAAACATTGGCCTTATTTCCTTGAATTCTTCATTCAAGGAGACTTAAATTTGCTTGAACCAAAAGACACTGAACCAGCTGAATGTAATCTACATGCTACCCAATGGAATCTTGGTATATCCCAGGCCTACAAGAACCTTGGAGAATCCAAGCCAAGGTCTTTCTAAGGGCTAGACTAGCTCTTTGGTACCATCCTGATTTCCTCAGGGGCATCTGACCCAGGAATTTTCCTTCCTTTTATGAACCATCCTGATTCCCCCTGGAGGAATTCTAGGAATGCACTATGGAACTCTGAGACACTGGCCCAGTGTGTCCCTTGTAGTACATCCCTGATGTATGAGGAGGGTTGGATCCTGGTGGTTGCTACATAAGCAGCAAGATCATGACTACATCAAGCCACTATCAATAATAATAATTGGGTATTTGTTCAGTGCTTATTAATTGTCATCAGCACTGTACTAAGTGCTGGGTGTAAGATAATCAGGTTGGACACAATCCCTGTCCCATGTGAGGTTCAAAGTCTTAGTAGGAGGGAGACCAGGTTCTAAATCCCCATTTTGCAGATAAGGATACTGAAGTCCAGAGGAGTTAGTGAGTTACCCAAAGTCACATGGCAGGCAAGTGACAGAAGTGGGGCTAGAATCCAGGTTTCCTGAGTCCCTGGCTTGTGCTCTTTCCACTCGGCCACACTGTGCCTTCCCTCCACCAGTTAATTCCTATCACCATTCTCACCTCAAATGGTGCATTCTATGGGGAGTACACAGACACGAGTCTTAATTAAGAAGGGTCAAATTATCCTCCTCTTACACCTCCATCTGAGAAGATGTAATGTATTATGCACCTGGTCTCTTCTCTATGCATGGAGAAAAATTTGGCTTATTCATTGTACTTTCCAAGTGCTTAGTACAGTGCTCTGCACACAGTAAGCGCTCAATAAATAAGATTGAATGAATGAATTATGGCAAGGAAAACATTCTAAATAAAATCCTAGGATCAGGATCATATCCTAATTAATTCATATTGCCATGCATTAATTTAATTTCAAGAGTATAATGAGAAAGCCAGACAGCCAGGTTTTCTCCTCTAGCCTTGAGTCTGAAAAGGACCTAGTTCACAGCTAGCCAGTTGTGCTCAAACCTACTCACAAATCAATCTATCTCCAGAATGGGGATATTGTAACTTGCAGAAGTGTTTTCACATGCAACTAATTCTTTCCCAAATTTAAGAAATAAGCACATGTAGTAAGAAATCGTCCTGACAGACTAGAACAACAAGCCCCTTTGAATCATTCAGGAATTTTTTAAAGCAAACAAAAAAAGTCCAACTGTGCAGTTAGATCAAAGAGAGTATTTCTGCAGTTAATAAGTACATACTGAAAATGTAATTGAAGTGCCATAATTAATTTTCCTTCCTTTTTTGAATTAGTTTTTAATAGCTAAATAATGTCATGTGAGAAGCTAAGGAATGGGTTGGCTATAATCTGTTCAGTACATTTAGAGCATCCCGAATGTCTAGAATGGAGCATTAAGCACTGTAACTAAGGATACTTGGCACGCTTTATCATCATGCCTTCTTTATGCTTGACTATTACAGTATCTTCCCAAGACCGACCTTGAAGGAGACCTTTGACTACAAACTCTGACATTAGAAGTCTATGCAGTCTTTATCCTGGACCTCTGAGACTCAGGGCTGCCAAATTATATGAATTATGGTCAGTTATATACAGTGCACTTCTAGTCACCAGGGAGAGGACTGAGATTGTGTAACTCGCTACACTTCTGACCATTAATAGCCATCTTGACACAAGCTGTTCATCTTATTCTTTTATTTTAATTGATGATTTCTTATTGGGTCTCCAGGGAACAGCAGCATGGAAACTAGTTGGTGCCAAAAGAGCAGATTCTATCATTAAACTTTAGTGCCTTCATGTTTTTGGCTCTTCCTCCTGGTTACTAAAAGGAAGAAACTATACATTGAACCTCATAAAAATGTCCAGCAGTTTTTTCTAGTATCCAGGTTTTTATGGTTGCACCTTATTGATTTCATTCTCCCATTGATCAATAACATGAATTCTTTTAGTTGGGTTGGTAACCTAGACTTTATTTCTTTTTTCTTTAGACATGAAGTAAATTTGAATTCTTCCTTATCCAAAAGATGAGTTCTAAGAATACTGTGCATGTGGAACAGAGTGGGGAGAGACTTTGGGGGAATGTGAAAATGACCCTTTGGTCAGTAGGAGATTTTCTCTAGATTTGATATATATGTTAATTTAAGAATTTGTATTTCCAAATTAATTATCTAGATCTTTTACTTAGTATGACAATTTCAAGCAGATGTTACTGTTGCAATCCAAAGTTGTTTTAAGTGAGTTTTGTAGTTGGGTATGTGTAAAACCAAAGTATTGGCAGATTGAAAGTTTTTATCATTGAAGTGTGAAGACAGTAAGTTCAAAACCAACAAAAAGAAACATTTCTCTTCAAAGTGGAGGAAAAAAGAATCATTTTGCTTCAAAAATAAATATTTCTCTTCAGAGTGGAGGAAAGGACTAGGAAACTTACTCCTGGAAGTTGAGAAAGCAAAAAAAGGTCAATGGTTTCAAGAGAGTTTGGATACATTCATGGAAGAGAAGTCCATATCAGGTTATTCAGTGACTGAATTAGCGATTGTAAACTTCTTGAAGGCAGGGATTATGTCTACCAACTCTACTGTATAGTATTCTCCCAAACACATAGTATAGTGCTCTGCACACAGTGAGTTATAAGTAAACACCATGGATTGATTGGTTATCTCTGTTCTTGAGATGATTCCTCAGCTGGAGCAGCAGTTTGTAAGTGGGAACTTTACTTAAGATGCACATTTTGGAGATGAATAAACTGCTTTGAGTTTTGGAATCCTTCAACCGTGTTTATTGAGTGCTTACTGTGTGCAGAGCACTATACTAAGCTCTTGAAGGGGGATACAATACAACAGAGGTGGTGGACACATTCCCTGCCCACAGTGAGCTTACAGTTCAGAGGGGGAGACAGACATTTATATAAATGAACAAATTTTGGATATGTACATAAGTTCTGTGGGGTTGAGGGTGGGGTGAAAAACAAATACCCAAAGTGTTCAATATTGCAACAAACCTTTGCTTCTGTGGGTTCAACCTGACATCTGAATAAGTTATTTCCTTAGGAAGTGGAGGAAAAAGGTTGATTTGTTTTATTCCCTGCTCTATTCAATGATACTCCGGTTGCCTGAAAATAACTCAGTGTCCTCTTCATCTCTTTTTTTCATTTTTAATGTGCCTAGTTTATACCCTGAAAGTAACTTAGTCCCATTTCAACATCAACCCAACAAGTCACATGTATTATATCCTGTTCCCTTATGACCCAGGGGTTGCAGTCTTGAAAAACTTCATATTACGAGTTTCATCAAAGGATTCATCCACTGCCACACATCACACAATCACACTATTGCACACACACATGCAGAAAAGCCATTTCTTCCAGCACCATGGTTGCTGTACTCAAACAGGCTTGTGTTGCAAGACCGTCATTCCGTATTTCCCTAAAAATGTCCTAGCCAAGACACGCAAGGAAAATTTCCTCTGAGACAACTGATTGTGTTGCTCTAAATTAGCAGAGATGGCTGAATCCTAATTCACCATCCAACACCAAATCATTTTATTGAGCATTTCTAGGACTCATATAAAGTAGCTGATATGGGACCATTCATCTGGGGGGAAATTGAAGTTCAACCACTTCATATTGAAAAACCTGAAATTAGACCATTTCTATTCCATCCAGAAATATGCTGAAGGGACCAACCCTCTCTCATCGGAGATTGTGTTGATTGCAAAGCATTTGGCCAATCCCTCCCAAAAATAAAGATCTATCCCTAAGGTACTTTAGCTAGAATCTTTCTCCATGAGCTGCCCTCCATCAGTTAGCATCTTGCCATCGAGGATACTGTGGTCTTTGGACAGTTCATCCACTAACATTGCCTATTTTTTTGAATGATATTTCTTAAGTGCTTACTATTTGCCAGGCACTGTTCTAAATTCTGGGGTAGATACAGGTATTAGGATGATTGTCCTTCTCATTGCTTGTAGAATCCTTTATGTTATAGTTTTTTGTAATAATTTTGATATTTGCAGATAAAATGATCTATTGAAGGATTTTTATGTGCCTACGCTTCTGCCCTTTTTGGGAAATAAGCAGCGTGGAGATGAGGCACTCAGGATTACTCAGGCCTATCAGTGCAGACTAGATTAAATCTGGTAAGATCCCAAAGGAAATTGACTTTTCATAGGTTAAAAAGAGAGGAAAAAGTCAGTACTGGTAGTGTAGGGGAGAAGTTTCTCCTGTTTACCTTCCAGGAATGAAGATGGCAGTGGGGAAATCAGGTGATGGGGGAAATGTGAAGCTTAGCCTGGTTCAGAGGCAGAGAGATGTCAAGGACAATGGTTTTGAGTCCACTCATCAGTGAACAGTAGCCATTAAGCTACCACATGGTGCCAAGTTTAGCCATTGTACCAATAGTATGTTCGAAGGGTGTGGGGGCCAATAGCAGATTTGTGCCTAAGAGGGTGGAAATATCCAGGGAGAAAGGGACCTAGAACTGAGAATGTTCTGAATGGATAAGCTAAAGGACCGAAAGCTCTTGGGGGACAGGGGAACATGTCTATCAACTCTGTTAGATTGTATTCCCCCAAGCGCTTAGTACAGTGCTCTGTACATAGTAAGCACTCAATAAATGTAATTAATTTATTGATGGAGAATGGGGCTTCACATTGTACCTGAAGGAGGGAATGACGATGAAGCCTTCAGGATGACTCCTAGTTCTTGGGGTGACCATGGGCCTTTCCCCCCAAACCTTTCTCTGTCTGATTGACAAGGGCAACGAATACCCTGTTTGGAACTGGATCTCTCTGAAAGCCACCACTCTGTGTCTGTGGACTTAGTTACTTGAGGGCAAGTATCACACCTACCAACTGTATCAAACACTTGCAAGCTCTTAATTCAATGCTCTGCCTGTAGTAAGTGTTCAATACCATTGATCGATGTGCCTTTTGATATTCCCTGTAATCTAAATCTGGCAGGGCCAAACTCAAGCCTTGCTTGCAGATCCAAGGTGGCATTATTTTTTATTCTTGACGGATTACTTGATAGGGTGCCAGTTAGTACTAAAAGTGACCAAGCCCAGTCACTTCCTCCAGTCCCCTGCCTTCCTGCGGTGACTGCTCTCGGAGATTTTTGGGCTGTCTCCAATCCTCTCCACCCCAGTTGGGTCTGATCAACTTCTGAGCCAAGATTAACTTGGGACTGTGCAGAAAGATGAAGTAGAGAGTGGTCCTATCCTCAGGGAGCAGGAAAGCTAATTTTACCCAAACAGAGACTTTCCCTGCAAATACAGCCCTAATTATTCCCAGTTTCCTGCTTGGATGGGTGGCCAGGGCTTCACCCTGGAGGTGCCTGCTGCTGTAATAATAGAGCCTCATTCATCCCAGGAGAGACACTTGACCAAGCAATGTGTAGGCAACAAATACTCTTTCACCATGCAGTGGTTTTTCAAGGTTCATTTACTTTTCCCAGGATTCTATTTAAATGCATCCAAAGTCCAGAGGAAGATGCAGTGCTTGAATCCATGGAAGGAAAATAGATGGAACAAATTGCACAGAACGACCTAGACAGACCCTCTGCTCAGTATTTTCACTGCCTCTAGAGCATCTGACTTTACATTCTAGCTGAACTCCCACTGACATCCCAGCAGGCAGTCCATGTGTGTCTGTGGGGGGTGCAGCCAGTACTTAAGCCTTAATTGTTAGAAACTGTTTTAGTGTAGATCATATGCAAAGTCAAGAGTCACCAAACCATCACATTCTTAAAGCCAAATCCTCCTTTATGGCTTTGGTTTGGGGTCATACTTCTTCAATTTGTTGAATCAGAAATGATTTTTGAAATGAGTTGACAGTGGTCAGCTCTCTCTTATACATCAGGTGCCAAGGCAATTATGCACACACTATACCCAGAGGCCCTCTTATAGGAGTTTATTTCTACCATACTGCTTGTAAAAACAAAGTAGAAAGAATGTGATTGCCTGTCCAGGTTTCCAAACCAATGTAAAGTTGGAATATCATTGCAGGCTGTATAATTAATTCAGAGGCTGGCATCATTTCAGCATAAATACAACAGATACGGGACCCCCTTTTTTTTATCAAGAAAGAGCTTGTGTATGGATATTATAAGGGATTTTCCCAAGCCTTATTCTTAAACAGATTATACTATTCAGAGTCTCAAAGAATCAAAATGGTGCTCAGCTGGGGCAGTCAATATGCAGTCTAAGCATGTGACAGATGCAGAGACAACTTCAAAGATGCCATTACAACTGCCTGTGGAGATATTTAAGACACCAGATGCTACCGCTTCATGTTTCCGCAGCTCAGAACGTGTGTCCTGTGATCACCTTCCAAAGCGGAGGTGTGGTTCAATATGGTGAGGAACCGTATTCCACCTAATCTGTTTTTGTTGTTGTTTTCATGCACTAGTGTGGTTGGGGTATGAGACGGGGATAATAAGAAATCGAGATGGACTTTTGTGTGCATATGTGTGTGTGTGTCTCTGTGTTTCTCATAAACGCATAAATACAGTTTAATGGAAAAAAAATCTCTATATATTCTTTCCTATTCAAGAAATCACTCATCTTAAAAGCATGCTTAGTTTTGTGTATTTCCAAGGATGACCTTTTTCTACTTTTATTAAGATATTTTAGAAAGTGCCAATAATGTGCAATTATGCTAAACACGCATTTTCCTTTTGTATCGGTACTAAAAGAGAATCAGTTAAAAGTACAATATCATAAGGTAGATTTTTCAAAATCATGGTTGTCTTGGTGAGAAGGATACAGGGTACATTGTAACCCTAAGTATTTAGTGGCAGAGTTTTAGTTCAGCATATACTATGGCTATCTGGTATTGATATATATATATATATATATATATATATATGTTTTTTCTCTTAGCTTTCCCTTTGCTTCTCTTCTTTCACAACATTGCCCACATAATTTTTGGTTCAATATTTACTGAAGGGACTAGCACAGAAATGGAAGAAGAGAGCATAATTCTCCTCTGTTCCGTTCGACCGTAGTTGAAAAATTCTAGATGCAAAAAAATTCATTCCCGAAAAGTTTATGCTTTTCATTATGTGAGCGTGTGTACATTATCCTATCCTCTGTTAAACTAAATCCACAGAGAGATGATTTTATTAATTCTTAAATTGAAATTTGTGGCATATTAAAAAAAAACTATTTCACATAATTATCTACATGAAAAGGGATGGCTATAAGTGGAAAACAAATAGCAAAGGATATTTTTCTTTCTAATGTAAACATCTGGCAGTAATCCTTGCTTACCCAATTAATGGGCATTTAATTGGCAATGATCAGTTTATTGCAGCAATATGAAGTGAATGTTTCCCCAGGAACAAACAGCTGTTGCAAGAATTTCACAGTGATTTAGCAAACACCAGGTGATAGCTGTAACCAGAATGAAGTGTTCTGTCTCCAAGCAATAGCAGCACATCAGAAAAATGAACCAGAATAAAAATAGCACGGCCAGATTTATCTGTTTGTCACTGATCCTCGGATTTTGTTTTTAAATCAAATGCATTGTAACACTGATTAAGTCTGCTTAACTATTATCTACACTTCTTCTATGAAGAAACAAAATGATTTGCAAAAGAAGCTGCAAATGCCAACTAAGCATAACCTTAATATACTTGAAAATGGGCACTCTATGTCATTTTAGATGATGTAACATTATTTTCTGTTCCTAAAAGTCTTGGAAAATTTGATAGTCATGATTTCATTTTATATTTTTGATTAAAAAGTAATGGAAGCTATTTGGCGGTTACTGACAATTACAATTTTTTACCTAATAGATTTTATTCAACTGCCTTAAAATTAAATGCAGCACTTTTTAATTTGCATTGCTTGGGAGTTACTTTTCCATTAAGATTTAAATAAAAGAAGTTGTTCATTTTTCATTATGCACACTTATTACAAATTTAATAAAATGATAATGGCCAAGCAAACTTTCTGTTACGATTCAGCTTTTGACTTAGATTAAATTATTCTTTTGAAATGTAGTGCCCTGGCAGACACTATTTTTTCCTCAACCTCAGTTTCATTAGTAAGAAGTGCCATTTTACTTCATCGAATCATTTTTATTTACTCTACTAGTTAGTATTAGCTTGAACCAGAGACAACAAACCATGAACTAAAATGTACAAAGCATCAAGAAACAATTTATAGAACAATACTCTGATTTTTTCCATGAATGCATTTGGCAATAATTCATCTCCATGACAAAAGAAGACAATCAATCATCTCCTATTGAGCTTTTGCAATAAAATTACCATTTCTGATATAAGAAAAGAAATCTGCCTAAGTAACAGGAATATCCTTCCTTGCTTAAATCAATAAATTGATCAGGATTAAAAAAAAATTTACTCATTAATATGACGATGCATTTTGGGGTTTAACCAATTCACATTAATATTCAGTAAATGGTGAACAGCTTCATTACTTTTGTACTTTTCGGAAAATAATTAGAATAAAAACCTAAGTATATTAAAGAAATGATTTTAAAGTAGCAAAGTGGTCAAACTTTGTGTCTTAGAATGTCAAAAATATTCTTTGGTATTAGATTTGTAAAATGGGAATAAAATTAAGTTGACAGTATGCACCAACCTAATGTATTATGAATTGTAATTATTATTTTCATAAAAGGCAAGCTTTGCAGATTTTTATATTTCATTGACAGATTGTTGATCTATGAAACATGTTATAGATAAAAGTGCCACTTTTGGACTGACTAACTTTTTATTAGTTCCTTTGGAAATGAGTGTATCATTATTCAAACAAACATCACAAGGCTCCCTACTACTTGAATTTAAATTGTTCCAGTCAACCTGACCTTGCTGATATATTCATTTTTAACCTTGCACGTGGATTAGAAATTTTAGATAAGAATAGAGAATTGTATCAGAAAGTTTTCAGTCCATGTTGGTAACAGTGGAAATGAAAGTGAAATCTGAATTTCCATTTCTATACAGGCAGTTCATACAATAACACTCCTGGACTTAACTCTAAATTTCTCTCGCAGAGATTCTATGAAATTACGTAAAACTCCTAGATTAAAATGTGAATAGTTTCTATATAACCCAGCAAAGTAACAGGATTAAGTTAAACTAATAATGCTGCATGTCATTAGCTAGCACAAAATTCAGATGACTTTAGAACCCCTGAAGACTTTCTTTAATTGTATTTTCTTTTTTCTGAATTAATGAGGCCAGGCCATAACATGTTTCAAGAAAATGAAGTCTTTTGTTACAGAAAGCAGATACACAGCATCTCCAATACTAGGTAATATCAATGTCTTTGAGGATATTTTCATCACATTATAAATGGATCCTACAACCATTCAGACATCCATTACCTAATTAAATTTTCTGAATATTTTGCTCCTGTTAAACACATCATTGCATTAATTGTTGGTGAAGAAGCAGCGTCTATGCTAGTTAATCTTCAGTGATGGGGGATCAAAGGTCTGCATTTAGGATTAAGGAAAGAGAAAACTGTCTTTGCTGAGGGCATCCTTTCATTTGTGAAATGCACAGCTATTGTTGGTAAAACATAGACATACAGCACTGGAAATAAGGTAAAAGCAACTATCAGTGGGTTGCAAATATGCACAAATTGATATGTGCTATTAAAAACTTAAAATTAATAGTTATGCTGATGGATTTTATGAAGGGATTTTTCATCCAATTTTGACTTCCTTTTCTACATAAGTTTTAGATCTACCTTGTATTTGAGACTAATGTGAGAAAGACATACCAGGACTACAATTAATTCCTCTGCAGTATAGCTACATACCGTAAGACCTGGAGGTGAAGGACAAGGCATTTTTGAGTTTCATTTTCCTTTGAATCCAAATGGGATAAAGCTAAATTCAGGATTAACTCAGGCATTTTCTTTCTTCTTCTTTCTTCTTCTTTCTTCTTCTTCCTTCTTCCTTCTTCCTTCTTCCTTCTTCTTCTTCTTCTTCTTTTTCTTCTTTTCTCCTTCTCCTTCTCCTTCTTCTTCTCCTTCTTCTTCTCCTTCTCCTCCTCCTTCTCCTCCTCCTTATCCTCTTCCTTCTCCTCCTTCTTCCTTCTTTCTTCTTCTATTTTTGAGGCTATTTTTATTACATTCTGAATACAGGCATAAAATCTAAATTTCCCACCTCAAATCTGACAAAGTTAGTTGCTCTGTGACAGAAAAAGAAAGGGAAAAGGTTTCCTGAGAAAACTTTGTTGCTACTAATGTTTTCCCTAAGTTGAGCTCCTTGATCCCCTAAGAGCATTCAGGTCGGTGGAGGGAAGGTAGGCCTTAGTTCCACCAACACACCAAATCACAGCAACTTTATCATTTCAAGAGCAAATTATTGTTTACTGAGCCACCCTCTTTGAGTGTCAAACTTCCAAGATCCTTGCTCGACCTCATCAAGAGCTGTCTGAGGCCAAAGATGGTGTCTACTCTTGCATCTAGTAGAGTGCTCTCTGCACAGAATAGGTGCTCAATAAATGCTATTAACTGAGAAATTTTGTGACTCACCTCTATTCCATGCCCAGATTTCCAATAATGGAGAGGCCCAAATGGTGAGGACCTGACTGGGAGATGGAATTATCAAAACAAGGATAATGAGCTGTTGGGATTTAGCAGGAAAATATGTAAGACCCTGCACAGGATGAAGCTGGGGGATGCGCTCTAAGTGCTTAGTACAGTGCTCTGCACATAGTAAGTGCTCAATAAATACCATGGACTGAGTCTTCCTCTTGACTTTAACCATTCCTAAACCAGTGATGGAATGCTTGTAGGAGTCTAAGTGACTGTAGATGGGGCTGTATTATGGTGGGTCCATGGGAAGACCTCATCCAAACATTCATATATTTCTATTGATGGGAAGTGCAGGGAAGAAAAGGAAAAATAGCATTTCCCAGGAGGCAAATATGCTGACAAATGACTTCTTTACATCACAGTAGAGGATGGAATGAAGCTACTCACCTGATTTGTTGTAATAGTAGGGAGAAAGATCAGGAATGGCCTCTTAAAAATAATAATGGTAGTAATAATAATGGCATTAAGCACTTACTCTGTGCCAAGCACTATTCTAAGCACTGGGGTATTAAGGTTGGACATAGTCCCTGTCCCATATGGGGCTCACAGTCTTCCTCCCCATTTTACAGATGAGGTAATTGAGGCACAAAGAAGTGAAGTGACTTGCCCCAGGTCACAGAACAGGCAAGTGGCCTATCTGTAATTAAAACCCATGACCTCCTGTCTCTCTTTTTTATCCACTTGGCCATGCTGCCTTTTTAGTCTCCAGATGCAAACCAGTTAGGAGTCTCTTTGGGACTGGCTCCACACTTGTAAGCCAAAAATCTTATTTAAGCTGATAGCAAGATGGCGAGGGTAGTGAGGGTTGATGATCTGTTTTGTAGTTTTCCTGGTGTGAATCTTGGTTTTTGGTTTAAAATCTTTGAATTTACTCCATTGCATCTTTTCAACTGTATCTCAGTTAAAATATTACTTGTGAACAGATATATGGAATTAATAATAATAATGATAATGGCATTTATTAAGCACTTACTATGTGCAAAGCACTGTTCTAAATGCTGGGAAGTTTACAAGGTGATCAGGTTGTCCCATGTGGGGCTCACAGTCTTAATCCCCATTTTACAGATGAGGTAACAGGCCCAGAGAAGTGAAGTTACTTGCTCAAAGGAATTAGAGTTTTATAGTACTTCGAAATACAAAAGTGAAGTTCTTTTTTAAATTCTGTCCAGATTCTGCATCTCTTCTGTTCTTCTGGATTGCCTGGTTTGGAGAAGGGTGGCTAAGGCTTCTTACTCTAGGTTTTTTGCAGGAACACTCTTACCTAAAAGTGTTTCTGTTGTCCCCAACACACAAAAATGGACTGTAAGCTCAATGTGCGCAGATCAGCGCTTAGAACAGTGCTTTGCACATAGTAAGTGCTTAATAAATGTTATTATTATTATTATTATTATTATTATTATTATTATTATGTCACGGCTTGTTGTGGTGTACTTTCCTAAGCACTTAGTACAGTGCTCTGCACACAGTAAGCACTCAATAAATATGATTGAATGAATGAATATTGTTCTTAATATTGTATTAGGAAGCCATTTCGTATCACTGGACTGAGAACACAGCCCTGGGAGTACATTCCCCAGAAGACAATCAAATAATTCATAAGCTACTTCTCAGAATCAGCGAAGTGGTCGGGACTGGCAATTAGAAGATCAGAATTACATACCAGCCCTCACTTGAAAAATCCTGTACACAACCAGGAATTCCCTGGGTAACACAGATCTAAAGCTCTGCCACTGAATTTGGCTTCCTGAGCAGTGCAGTGCAATGCTGGTTGCCTATCCAGGGATTGACAGATAGCATATTTGACTATTTTATTATTTCCTATGGGAAGATGGATGCAAAATGTTTTTCCCTGGTTATAAATACATGCACCGTGCCCAAAAATACAGGGCTTGTTGCGGTAATGTGTTGGTCTCTTATTGGGCCCATCTCTTTTTTAAGCCTGCTGCTTACTGATGGACTCTCCTGTAAGGAACAATGGATTCATTCATTTATATTTATTGAGCACTTACTGTGTACTAAGCACTTGGGAGAGTACAATATAATATGAGTTTTTGTACTTGGGAGCCAAAACCCCAGGACCTGTGCAAAGGAACTGATACTAGTGATAACATTTTGGGTGGCATGCCCAATTAATCATTTATTTAGTGCTTATTGTGTGCACAGCACCGTACTAATCAGTTGAGAGAGTACAACAGAACATTATAGAAATCATGTTCCCTGCCTACAAGGAGTTTACAGTGTAGAGGACGGTAAGCACTCACCCTCTCTTATCTCTGCCAGTCATGTTTATGTTGGGGATCAGAATGTTAATGATAATAACAATAATTATTATAGTATTTGCTAAGCGCTTACTATCTGCCAGGCGCTGTACTAAGCACTGGGATGGATACAAGCATATCGGGTTGGACACAGTCCCTGTCCCATGAGGGGCTCACAGTCTCAATCCCCATTTTACAGATGAGTGAAATGAGGCCCAGAGAAGTGAAGTGACTTGCCCGAGGTCACACAACAGACAAGTGGTGGGGGCAGGATTAGAACCCATTACATTCTGAGTCCCAGGCCCATGCTGTCTCCACTCTATTCACTACGTCATGCTGCTTTTCATGTTCTGAGTGAGTAGGCTGGCCGGGTTGCAGTACATTAGAAAAGGCACACAAAGATGCACTCAGTCAGTACCATCGATTGATTTTTCCTGTGGCATGGAGCAGGCCGTATGAAGCTGCTGGGTAGCTCTGATTAACCCCAAGGCTAACAGGATCTCTGGAAGACTCCAAGCAGGACAACTGTGGTCCTAAGAACAATTGTTTGAAACAACAATTTGTTGTTTTGAAACAACATTGTTTCAAAACAATATTGATTGCCCAACTTGATCAAATATAAGTACAGATCTAGCTCAAAGCAATAGGAGAGTGCCATTGCCTTTTGTATAAATTGTTATTCAAGTAATTAACACTTATTGTGTCCTCAGAACTGTACTAAACTCTGAGATAGAGACAAGATAATCAGACCAAATAACCTATGGTCAAAACCTAGAGTGACTTCTGCACTCATCCCAAAGTCCAATCAAGGGTACATGGTAAATCTGGGTTTGCTAATCTCTGCCATCCATTACAAAAGAATGCCTTCCAGGAAACTTTCGTTCAGATTATTCCAGTTAAAATGTGGAGGAGAGGAGCAGTTTTGATAGTCAGGAGGGTTTTTGAGCTGAAAAATTATCATGCCCTCTTACCCTACCCAGCCCAGACTGGATCCCTGCCCCTCTGTCCCCAGTCTTGCTGAGATGGGGACAGGGAGAGGAGCAAGTCTGGAGCCCAGGGAGTCTTCCCTCCTGGTGGGGGTCACTATGGAGGGTCGTCCAGAGAGGAGAAGAAAATCTTCCAGGACATGAGGGGTGTGCGCTCGGATCCCCTGACTGCTGCCCGTCACCTGGCTGCAGGGAGAGCCCCACTGCCCCCTCATTCATTCATTCAATCATATTTATTGAGTGCTTACTGTGTGCAGAGCACTGTACTAAACGCTTGGGAAGGACAAGTTGGCAACATTAAAGACAGTCCCTACCCAACAATGGGCTCACAATCCCAGCTCTGCCACCTGTCCAGCGCTTAGAACAGTGCTTGGCACATAGCACTTAACAAATACCATCATTATTACTGTCTGCTGGGTGGCCTTGGGCAAGTCATTTGACTATGCCTCAGTTCCCTCATTTGTAAAATGAGGACTGTGTCCAACCTGATGGGCTTTCATTTACTCTGGTGCTTAGGACAGCGCCCGGCTGATACGCACTTGATAAATGCCATAAAAACTAGGGTGGGGGAGTCTCTAATAACCTCCTTTTTACTAGAAGTATCCCAACTGAACCTTAGTACACTTAAGAGAAAGGGGAAAGCCACCTTGTAAAACCACCTTTAGAAGGGTCAGTCTTTATGGAATTAGCCAAACAGGAGGACCTTTATCTGAAAAATCAAATTGGTTTCGTGGCATCTAAAGAAGCTTCTAAAGATCCATACTGTGGACTTTGTCCTGATGCTGAAGTCTCTGAGTATCACCTAAGCATCGCTCCATTTTTGATCACCCTTCCTTATGTGTCCATTGCCAACACTCTTTTAGATGTTGAACTGTTTGGGGGTCAGGGATAGGATCTATATTTCATTGGCATATTTCTTTTCCAATGCTTAGTTCAGTATAGCATAATTACTGTAATGACTGCTATGATTACAGAAGCCAAGACATTAGTGGGTGATGGCGTAGGGATTTCTCATCAGAGCTAAAACAGCTCTGTTATGCTCCCTTGAAGCCTCAGAAACCCTAGGACATTTCCACATGATGTCCAGCTGTTTCTGAAAAGCTCAGGGCCTTCAGGATCTCAGGATAGTGTGATCGTACTGCATTATTATTGTTATTATATTTATCAGTCACTTATTAGGTGTTAAGCACTGTTTTAAGCACTGGAGTAGACAAAAGTTAATCGGGTTGGACACGGTTCTTGTCCCACATGGGGCTCACAATTTAAGTAGAAGGGAGAACAGATATTTCATCCCTACTTTACAGTTGTGGAAACTGAGGCATAGAGAAGTGAAGTGACTTGCTCACGGTCACGCGATTGGCAAAGCCGACATTAGAACCCCGGTCCTCTGAATGTTCTTTCCATTAGCCACACTGCTTCTCTATGTTCCCTAGAGATCTCAGGGAACCTCAAACCAAACCAAATCCTTAGGAGTTCCTTATCATTGGATTATCTGAGAGAACCAAATTGCACCAGCGATATCTTGTAATTTCATCTGTTATGTTATTGATTTATATACATGTCTGTTTATTTGTATTGATGCCTGTCTCCCTCCCTCTAGACTATGAGCTCGTTATTGGCAGGGATTGTCTCTCTTTATTGCTGCACTGTACTTTCTTAAGAGCTTAGTATAGTGCTCTGCACAGAGTAAGTGCTTAATAAATACGATTGAATGAATGAATGAACCAGTGGGTTCTTCCTCCACAACTGGGCCTCGTGGGATTCTGACCATGGCCATTGTGGCAGATTGTCCCTTAAGTGAAGTAGCAGAGATGGTGATCTCTGCTCTTTCTAAAGGAGCACTTCTACAGGAAGTGAGCTAGCCTTGTGGATGTAAAGTTCCTGTGAAATAGTTCGGGAAGGCCTCAAGGGGAAGATGAACTTGCAGAGATGAGAGAGAGAACCCTGACATGGAGAGAAAAGTAGGAAGAATGTCCACTCTGAGGGGATCATGTCTTCAGTAGAGAGGAGTGAAGTGTAGGGCATGGATGCAGATGACAACCAGCTGGCATCCATCTCCCCTACTAGACTGGGGGTTACTTGAGGGCAAGCTTTTGAGTCTATCCACTCTATTGTACTCTCCCAAGTACTTAGTACAGTGCTCTGAACACAGTAAGTGCTCAATAAATGTGACTGATTGTTGAAAAGGAATAAACTGGATGATAAGAACAGTTATGGGAGATCAACAACCCTAATAACCTCAACCGGGACTTCTCGATTTGTGGCAAAATGCAAGGCTTTGGTTATTTTAAAATATGAACATTATCCACAGCCAAATATTTTTGGGGGACCTCATATTTGTATATACGGTAAACAAATGGGGAATGCTCTGAGTAGCATGTTGAAAATGAATGTATTCAAAATTTTGGATTTATCTTGCAGAGTAAACACAACTTGGCATGTTGATTTCCGGCAATAAAGTATAGTCCTAACTTTGCTACTAGGTACTTCCCTTCACCGCTCATGAATGTTTAAAATTTCGGAATAACAAAATCATATAATATTGCATTACAGTAGGATAATTGGGACCTGGGGTGCATAAACAATTAGAGTCACAGGAAATTGCAAGACGAAGACTATGGCTATTTGCTTGTAAGCCATTTACATCCATTACCTTATTTTCTCTGATTTTAAAACCATAAAGGTAGAACTAGCCTATATGCAATTAATCAATCAATAAATGGTATTTATTGAATGCTTACCACTTGCAGAGCACTATACTGAGTACAATAGAGGCAGTAGACATGAACCCCTGCACTCTTGAAGATACAGATTCATGTGTCTCACTTTGAAATCTTGTGAAACTGCAGTCATTGCTTTTGTCTAGATATTTTAAGTGCAATTTAATTCTGAAATATTTGATTTGCCTGCTGATATTTTTCTGTGAATAAATGGTCGGTCAGTTGGAATGTAAGCTTCTCAAGGGCAGGTCCTGTTTCTTGTCATTCTATTGTTTGTTTCCAGATGTAGTACAATACCCTAACAATGATAATAATAAAATAATGATGGCATTTATTAAGTGCTTACTATGTGCAAAGCACACACGGAATGGGCTCAATGAGTACGGTTGATTACAGGGATAAAAATCTTTTCAGTTGGAATAACTTAGCATCACAAGGGTTTTCAATATCTCCCACATAAATTTTACCAGTCAGCTGAAGCCTGACTGTATTGAGGCTTGGGTGTGTATGCTTAATTCTGTGTAGATGGCTGCTTGTTATTAACCTACCTCTGACATACATCACGTAATGTTTCCTGTTGATTGATCTAATTATATACACATGGTTTTATTGGAGCTTTGTGTGCCTGGAGATACCATGTTTGCTTAATGTTCTACAAGCACAATTCAAAACCCTTTAGGCTTACCAGGCCTGTTTCCATAATCCTTAATTGGAAAAAAGTAAGCCTTGAGAACTTTGAAATGCCTTGCTTAAATCGAGCTCAGGAGCTGGGAAAGCCACCCATCAAAACTCCCTCTGTAAGCTTTCAAGCACCAGACTGTTTTCTCCTATGATTTGCTTTGTCAGGATAAAATTAGAATAAAATAAAAAATGATTCCTGCAATTCGATTTGTCAGAATATATCCAAATAGATTTTTCTTTAGAATCCAGCAATTTTGCTGAAGGAAGAAGCAGCATGGCCTAGTGAATAGAGCGAGGGCTTGGGTTCTAAAACAGGCACCACCACTTGTCTGTTGTTTGACCTTGAACAAGTTACTTCACTTCTCCGTGCCTCAGTTACCTCATCTGTAAAATGGGGACTAAGACTGTGAGCCCCATGTGGGACAGGGACTGTGTCCAACCTGATTTGCTTGTATCCACCCTGACACATTCATTCATTCATTCATTCATTCAGTCGTATTTATTGAGCACTTACTGTGTGCAGAGCACTGTACTAAGCGCTTGGGAAGTACAAGTTGGCAATATATAGAGACGGTCCCTACCCAACAGTGGGCTCACAGTCTAGTAGGGGGAATAATGATGGTATTTGTTAAGTGCTTACTATGTGCAAAGCACTGTTCTAAGCACTGGGGAAGTTACAAGGTGATCAGGTTGTCCCACCGGGGGCTCACAGTTTTAATCCCCATTTTCCAGATGCGGTAACTGAGGCCCAGAGAAGTTAAGTAACTTGCCCAAAGTCACACAGCTGACAGTTGGTGGAGCCAGGATTTGAACCCATGACCTCTGACTCCAAAGCCGGTGTTCTTTCCACTGAGCCACGCTGGCACATGGTAAGCACTTAACAACTACCACAGTTATTATTATTGCTATTATTGTTTTGTTATTATTACTAATAATAAAGGGATCATATATGGCAAATGTAGAAAAATTGAGAGATTTAGACTTTTCCTGTGGCAGTAATCTTCCAGAACAATTCTAAAATCAATATGGTTACTAATAAGTATATTTAACTTATCAAGGACACAGTCAATCCAATAAAGAATTTCAATATTAATTTTAATACCTAAATTAATTTTGATGAAAACTCAATGAAGTTATGTTCATGAATAGTAGATATGGCTCTATGAATCTTAGATTTTATTAATTCCCTCCATACCGTTCTAATGTTTGAAATAATGGCATTGAGGCCATGATCTGTGATTTATCATTTCTCTCCACTGCCTTAGCTGCATGTACCTAGCTCACGCACGCTGAGGTCATTGAGATGGTCTTGAATATTAAGATCCCTAGAGCAAGATTACTATCTATAGTTCTTTTGACTCCGGTTGGTGTATTTGTCTTCGATCCGGTAAATTTTATAACAAGTTTCAGGTTTATTGAAAGTCCCTGCATCAGTCCGATTGTTTTGTTGGTTTTGTTCCTAAGGAATTTTTCTTGTTCATACAGAATAGCATTGATGGGATATGTGTGGGGGGCTGACATATTCTCTCCTGCATCCTCTGAGACGTACAAGGATTTACTTTCCCTGAAAGCTGTGGGAAGTGAAGGAAGGAGGAACACATTTGAAGCAGAATAAGTCTTTTTCTTGTTTCTTGTTTCTGTTTGTTTCCTTTATATCCACTTAGGATATCTTCACCTAAAATGGAGGCTGAGAAGGTGCTATGTAGGGGATACGGATGGGGGCGGGGGGGGGGGGGGGCACTGAAATGAGAGGCAGGAAAAAAAAGCAGGTTGGATTTCCCCACATGGAGCCATCTACATTATGTTATTAAAAAAAGCCAGAAAATATCAGGAGTCATGACCCAGACACTAGACAGTCTCCCCACTTCCAGTCTGCCTCCCACCCCCTTGACTGTCTCCCTCCCTCTAGGCTGTCTCCCCCCCTCCAGACTGCAAGCTCCCTGTGGGCAGGGAATGTGCCTTTTCATTGTTGTAATTGTACTCTCCCTAGGGCTTAGTGCACACAGTACGAGCTCAATAAATGACTGAACGAATGAATGAATAAAATGACCTAGGAGCAGAGACGTGGTCTTGGTCTTGTGAAAAGTAATAGGGAAGAAGACCTTGAGGAATGTAAACTGTTAAAGTTCCAGTTCTTTTTGTCTTCTGTGTGCATGAAAATGCCCTCAGGTAATATCTCTACTAAACTTTGAATATTTGAGAACACTAAGGAGAAAAAGATTAAGGAAGCAATGATTGATTTCATGAAAAGATGCATGGTTTTTTGACATAGTCTTTTCCACAGATGCAATTGCTCTCAGCATTTATTTTGGGTAGCAAATATAGATTTAAATTACATCATCATCATCAATCGTATTTATTGAGTGCTTACTATGTGCAGAGCACTGTACTAAGCGCTTGGGAAGTACAAATTGGCAACATATAGAGACAGTCCCTACCCAATAGTGGGCTCACAGTCTAAAAGAGTGGGCTGAGTCAACAATACTGCAATGAACAATTACCTAAGGTTGATCAATCAATCATATTTATTGAGCACTTACAGTGCACAGAACATTATACTAAGCCTTGGGAGAGGACAATACAATAGAGTTGTTAGACAAATTCCTTGCCTAAAAGGGGCTTACAGTCTAGAGGGGGAGACAGACATTCTTATAAATGACATAAGGGCTGAGGGTGGGGTGAATTAAGGTGTAAATTCAAGTGTGAGGGTGACATTCAAAGATCAAATGGAGTCATAAATGTAATAGACCTCTTTTAAAAGAAAAGAAAGTTGATCAGTGGGACACTGGTAAGATAAACTCTTCAATATATTTTCAGAAAAAAATCTCAAAATTCAAATGGGAACCAGGTATATTAGAAATGCCAAATTGTTATTATAAAAAGACATTTTTGTATGAATACATTTATATCTGTATTGATGACATGAATACAAATGGTGTCCAGTTATTTCATAAAGTTTGAACATGAGAAATGTTGATAGGATATTATTCGTGTCCAGAAAGCAATGAATGGTGAAATGATATAGAAAAAAACAAAGAACCTAATAGATTTTTCACCCAAAGGTGAAGGAGGTGAAAAGATTTGTGGGAGGACCTTCGGAGCATAGTCATTCTACCTTTTAACCGGCAAGAACTATGACCTTATGTTGTTTGTTTTCTCTAGGCAAAGAGAAGTGAATTTTTTTAACTTTAAACTGATGCTTTTCATTGTGCACTGAACCCTGTGTATGATTAGGCCCTCAAAGTCCAACTTATCCTTCATGAAAGATTTTCTTTTGCCAAACCATCTGAAGCATTCCCTGTATTTAGTTCACTCAGTAATACAACTAGTAATAATTGTGTCATTGGCTATACGTTTAGTATGGGCCAAGCACTGTACTAAACACTGGGGTAGATACAAGATCATCTTGTATGATCAAGATCTGTCATCAGGACCATCTGTCTCATGGTCCAAGGCATTGAATCTTTGTTTTACAGATTAGGAAACTGAGACACAGAAAACCGAGGTCACACAACAGGCATGTCACAAGAACGGGAGTAGAATCCAGACCGAGGAATTGTACAGGAGGCCACACTCCTTCTCTTTTTTGTTAATTTAACTTGAGCATGCTACAGGGGTGTGATTGGTGTCATGCACTGGTTGAATTACAAATGTGCCTGAGCATCCATGAAGTCTGCCAATCCCTAGTAGAAGGGGTTGAATTATGACCCAACAAGGAACCATGTCTCCTACGATTGACATCTTCCAGACACATGACACATTCTCATTTTGTGTAGGGAATTTGTCTGTTTATTGTTTTATTGTATTTTTCCAAGCACTTAGTACAGTGCTCTGCACACAGTGAGCACTCAATAAATATGATTGAGTGAATGAATGAATCTGACACCCACCTGGAGCCCATCTCCCACGCACATGTCTAGTGGATGGTCCACTCCCCAGCTATACTAGGATGTTATGGACGGAAACGTCTCAGGTGGGCACGATATCACTCAAGGACAGAAATGCTTTGGTTTGTGCACAGAAATGCTTTCACTTTCTGTCTCCCCCCAGCCTCCCCAATAATAATAATAATAATAATGATAATTATGGTATTTGTTAAGTGCTTACTACGTGCTAGGCACTGTACCAAGTGGGATGGATACAAGCAAAGCAGGTGGGACACAGTCCCTGTCCCAAGCGGGGCTCACCGTCTCAATCTCCATTTTACAGAGACATAACTGAGGCACAGAAAAGTTTCTGACTTCCCCCGTCCTCACATGTCCCGGACAGACTCCGTCTCTGCTTCCCCAGCTGCAGAGGTCAGCTCCAGAGCAAAGTCCCATTCGTTCATTCATTGTCGCATTTATTGAGTGCTTACTGTGTACAAAACACCATATTAAGTGCTTGGAAGAGTACAATACAACAACAAACAGACACATTCCCTACCCACAATGAGTTCACGGTCTAGAGGAGTAAACAGACAATATGAATAAATAATAAATAGATATATGCATATGTACTGTGAGGCTGGGAGGGAGAATGAATGAAAGAAGCAAGTCAGGGTGACACAGAAGGGAGTGGAAGACAAGGAGAGGAGGACTTAGTCAGGGACAGCTATTCAGGGGAGATATGCCTTCACTAATGCTTTGAAGTGAGGGAGAGCACTTATCTGTCTAACCCGTCTAACCTCTTTCCTGGCAAGATCAGGGGACTTTGCATGAAAACAATCAATCGGGGGCTGATTATCGGATCATCCTGATGATTTCGCCTGATTAATGAATTGATAAAACATGCCAATCTGTTGTGGAACCACAGGATGAAAACCTTCAAAAATCTCCTTACCCATTTCTTAGTCTCAAACTAGTTAAACTACCTAAAAAAAAAGAGACCAAGCTAAGAATCAAAGAAATTACACAATCGGCTCAGACCCATGGTCCAGGGAGTATAATACACTGATCTCAACAGCACCCAAATTGTTATAGGAATTCATAGTCATATGAAATCCATATTTTTCCTTTACAACCCTATCTTTCCCTCTAATAACTCATTATAGACCTCTAGGTAGTAAATGTATCTAAACCTTTTGAAGCAATTCCATCATATACAAATTACTAGGATAACTAATCGTTGCACTTATTACGTGCTGTGTGAAAAAGCATATACTTTTTCTCACTGTGAACAAATCACCTTCAGCTTTCAGTGGACATTGCTGATAAGAACATACAAAGTTTTATTATTGGTTTGGACCAATGGTCCATCCAACTCAGTATTCAGCCTGCCTCAAAGGCAACGTGAAGCAATGTGATGACCGTTCTCTTTGACATTCACCCTAATGGTTATCTAATCATCATTATATATCAGGTATTTGTTAGCACTTAGTATGTTCCAAGCACTGTACTAAGCTCTGGGGTAGATACAAGATAATCAAGTCCCCCATGCTCACAGTCTAAATAAGAGGGAAAACGTGCATTGAGTCCCCATTTTGCAGATGAGGTAACTGAGGCGCAGAGAAGGTAAGTATCTTGCCCAGGGTCATGCAACAAGTAAGTGGAGTAGTTACTATTAGAACCCAGCTCCTCTGCCAGGCCTGTTCTCTTCCCACTAGGCCATGCTGCTTCCCATCATCAAATATCCCCAACAATTTTCTCTTCATCTTTAATTTTTCCCTCTAGACCTCTGGTCTATGAATTTACTCAAACCATTAACAGATCTAATACTATTTTTATCCTGCCCCACTTCTTTCAGTGACCAATTTCACATTCTTACTCCTAGAACATTGCATGAAGAATGATTTCTTTTTTTTTATTTCAAAACTCCCACCTAGAAATTTCAAAGAATGCCCTCCTTTGCCTCTGGTAAACCAGAATTTTGTGGCTGACTTGTCTGCATCCTTGATACCTTGTAAATTTAAATCATGGCTCCTCTCCTCTCAGCTTTTATCTCTTCAGTCTATATGTAAAAGGAAGCTGTTTCATCCCTCCTGATTTCCTTCATCCCCTACTTAAAACCCTTGACAAATCTTTCATGTTCTTCTAAATTACTTTAATCCAAACTGTCCCAATATACTAGGCAATAATAATAATAATAACTATTGTATTTGTTAAGGGCTTACTATGTGCCAAACATCGGGGTAATAATGTTGGTGTCTGTTTAGTGCTCACTATGTTCCAAGCACTGTTCTAAGCCCTGGGGTAAATACAAGTTAATCGGGTTGTCCCACATAGGGCTCACACTTTCAGTCCCCATTTTGCAGATGAGATAGCTGAGGCACAGAGAAGTTAAGTGACTTACCCAAGGTCACACAGCAGACAAGTGGCAGAACCGGAATTACAACTCACGTCCTCTGAATCCCAAGCCCATCCTCTTTCCACTAGGCCATGCTGCTTCTCTTGTGTGGATGTCCCACACCTATATTTAGTGGTGAAAACAAAGTTGTCTTTTTGGTTTGTTTGCAGTGACCTTCTTGCTGATGTCCAATGTTTTACATATACTTTGTCTTGGGAAAAGCCTGGGAGGGGAAAAGGAGACCATGAACGTAGAAACTGCTGAAGTCCCATAAGGCATAGATCACTGAAATAATTGTGCTAAATGTAATGTAGAGGAAAAACAAGAAATCAAAGAGGTGAGGGGAGATGTTTTTTTTTGTTTGATAGGGAGATTCATTCATTCATTCAATCAATCGTATTTATTGAGCGTTTACTGTGTGCAGAGCACTGTACTAAGTGCTTGGGAAGTACAAGTTGGCAACAGATAGAGACGGTCCCTACCCAACAACGGGCTCACAGTCTAAAAGGGGGAAACATGCTCATGTCTCCCCTCTCTTCAAGAAGAAGTAAAGCTAGATGCACATCATTAACAAAATAAATAGAATAGTAAATATGTACAAGTAAAATAGAGTAACAAATCTGTACAAACATGTATACAAGTGCTGTGGGGAGGGGAGGAAGGTAAGGCAGGGGAATGGGGAGGAGGAGAGGAAAAAGGGGGCTCAGTCTGGGAAGGCCTCCTGGAGGAGGTGAGCTCTCAGTAGGGCTTTGAAGGGAGGAAGAGGGAGATCAACTGAGGCTCTTGGTGACACCAAGAGGAAAGTGGGCATTAGCCACAGTTACTATCCCATCATCTGACTAATAGTCACATGAGCAAAGGTCATTGCATCCCTGCTTCCCTCAGGTGTGATGTGCCATTCCGGTGTTCCTACAACTTGGGCCAACTCTTGACAAGGTAAATGTAGAGTGAAAAGAAATGAAGGAAAAAAAGGAAGTGGGAAAAAGCAGAAGTGAGGGAACTTTAGAAAAGCTATCACTCTGTCAGTTTTTTTTCTCTTCCCTGCTCCTATCAACCTTTACCATGGTCCATTTGCATCTGAGTCTATGTAATTGTTTAACCTATCGCTGATGCTATTTTTCTTTGGCCTATTTCTGACCTTACCCTTCTGTCTCCAGGCACCTTCTTCTGCCTCTTACCTTGGACTCCCACATTGTGTGCCTTTTCTTAGATCTATTCTTTTTTTGCTGTATCTCATCTATACGTGGTTTTCTATATCTGTCTCTCCTTCCTTCCTTTCCCTAAGCTTCACTTGCAACCTCTCTGCCTTAAGATAGAAAATTGCAGTCTTTCAATGTATCAAATTCATCGGTTGCTCCCTCAAAAACTGGTGCATTGCCCTCCATCCAGTAGGTCCTCAATAAATGCTGATGAATGCTGATTGAATACAGATTGATGCATAATTTACACAAATTGATTACTCAACTGACTTAATTGTGAAGCAATTGGGCTTCTCAGAATAAATTGTTTCCATCACAATTTTTACACTTGAGCATTTCTACGCTAAATGATATTTTTCAAAATGCCAAGGACCGAAACCCACTTTGTTTGGTTTTCTACCTTGTGGAGCGTAAGCAGTGAATGTATTCCTGAACTGCAGGAGCTGTTTGTGACACTGAAAAGCATTTTCATCATTTTGCCACAGAATCAGTGAAGAAACAAATACTTTCTGCTTTTGTTTAAATTGGGGATGGTTTTTGCCATCGGCTCACTGTGGCCCTGACAGTGGTAACCTTAGTTGCTGCCAAAATCCAGTCACTGTAAATTGAAGCAGAATTGGTGATATTCAACAATGGTGGCTAAAATGGACTCATCAGGAGAAAGTGTCCTCTGAGTTTCTGTTGAAAAAAGTAGAAAAGGTTTTAATAGTTTGTTTCTCCTTTTAACACTTGTTTTCAACCATATTATCTGCTCTTTGACGGCAGGGACCATGTGTATCGACTTTATTGTATTGTAATATCCCAAACAGTACGGTGCCCTGTACATAGGAAGTCCTCAAAAAATTCAAGTGATTGATTAAGACTCAAACTGCCTATTGACTCTTTGGATGTTTTAAGAAAACACAATCAGAGATTTGTTTTATGCCTTTTTGATTTCTCCCATTCTTCCTTTGACCTCAGGTTTTACTCACAAATGTTTCAAGATCATATCCTGATCAAGACTGAATTCGTTATGTGAAGATTCAGACACATATAGCATAGATTAACTTCAGCAAGGATTAGTGTCATTTTATAGTTGTTATCAATTAGGGTGGAAGAAAGCGTCCTTCTTATTGATTTTATTCCATTATCTGAAATATCAGGGCTTGTCAACTCTTCTGAAAGTACTTGATGTGAGACAATAGGAATGTAGTAAACCTACACTGAGTCAATGTTCAAATCTTTTAATCAGAATAGTTGTTGTAAACACTGGTAAGGTTAACAGAATGAAAATTCAGGATACATCTGTAGTGGCTAAGTTTGCTTTCTTATGTGCATAATATGAGTTTGTAATGGAAGTAATGCCATATAGTATTTAACTCTGACATTTAATGTTTGCCCTAGTAGATGGTCTTCCTTTTACTTAAGTGCCATTACTTTTATGTAGTCCATTTTCATTGCATTTAGTCCCATTTTAGTAATAATGCTTGCATGATTTACCAGGCAAATGCAATCTTTGCCCCGAATGGCACAGTGCAAGAAAAAATGGAAGCTGTTAAGAGGCTGAATGGCAAAAAAGTATTATTGACCTATGCTGGCAGCCATGTGTTTCAATTATTTTCAAG
Source organism: Tachyglossus aculeatus (assembly GCF_015852505.1). Classification (NCBI taxonomy): domain Eukaryota; kingdom Metazoa; phylum Chordata; class Mammalia; order Monotremata; family Tachyglossidae; genus Tachyglossus; species Tachyglossus aculeatus. Next base: position 25,143,206 of record NC_052088.1, read on the forward strand.
AATCCATTTGTCAAATAAGTGAAGCGATGTGGGACGTCAAGTTCAAGCTGGGGTTAGTGCCTTTCTACATCTGATATGATGTATCTTCTGTAGCCATTTAATTGAATTACCCAATTTATTTTTCAAGCAACAATGCTCTACCAAGAGCCATGACATTAAACAATTAAATATGAGTTTAAAAGTCTGCATTTTGTATAGTTCATCATTTCGCTGCAGCAGAGAGTGAGCCTAGGGCTCTGCGGATTTCTGAACCTGATACAGTAAAGGCTAAGATTCTGGGGGCACCCCTAAATTGGCCCAAGCGGCAAATTATTGAAATTATTGATGCATAATGAGTAGTTCTTTAACATGCCTGTTACTACTGTAAACTCTTAGAATCTCCCATAGTTTCTCGGGAAGCGCCACTCTGCGTGGCTTAGGGGAACCCAAACATTAACTCTGTATTTAAGCATCCTGAGGTTCATTCAGAAAGGCTCCGCTTCAAGATGCCCCTATCACGAATTTGGAAAGGAAAGTCGGCAACCTCCGAAAACATTATGGGGCAGGAACAATGTTGTTAGCAGATGCTCAAACCAGCACCCTCTTATAACACCTCAAGGAAGAGAAGCAGTTCAAAGTTTGTATTTTGACAAAATTGTCAGAATCCAAACCCGCTATTTATGCACAAATTCCTTTAACTCTTAAATGAAAAGCAAGGTGGCCTTAATTTACTTTTCACAAGGAAACAACTGCTAATTCTTAAAAGAGAGGTGAAAATCCAAAGTTATTTGTGTTTAAATATATCAATATCTCCACTAGTTGCAACAAAGCCGTGTAAGATGGAATAATTTTTGTTGTTGGGGAATGAGTTTTAAGGGTATTTTATTTTAGGATGCTTCCTTTTGTTGCTAACTGATATAAAGATATGTTTTTGATCTGAGGAGAATAATTACTGGAACTCAGCGAACAGAAGTGACTTATATTTTTTTCAATTAACATTCAACAATTAAATTTTAATATGGTCAGGGAATTGTTCAGAGCCTTTTGTATAGGGATACCGCACCTTTAATTATCTGCCCTCTGGTGCCAAGCCTTTTCTTTGAGTGCTTCCATAAAAGCTTATTGCAGCTAGTTATTGAGCAAATTAGTACTTGAGTTTTGGTGAAAAATGTCTTTATTAGTCCTAAAACCGGAGTCACTGTGCATTCCCAGAAGGCGTGATTTTGTTTGATGAATAAATCTAGTAATTATCCTGCTGTTAGGGCTGTACCGCAAATGTCATAAGCAGATAAACAGAGGGAGGAAGCCTTCCGTAAATTCTCTAATTATCTATGTTGGACTACTTATCGCCTGCAGATGATTTATGAGCATATTGATATATCCTTAAGTATTTTCATTTGAGTTCACAGATGCAAATAATTAAGGCACTAGTCATTTGCAAAAGAAGCCGCAGGTCAGGGTCATCTCATTATAAAACTCGGGCCTGGCTCACGTTATAAAATAAGATAAAGGTATAATCTTCTTGACCAGGATACCTCCTTTGAGATATTTCCTTTGCATCCCATTTTGTCCCTCTTCTCGTATTCCTATGTGCTCCTGGTTCCCTTTCTAGCTAATATTCAGTCTTTCCTTAACAAGAGTCAAGTAGTTTGTTTTTCAAGGGGAACGCTCTGGATTACAGATCACATTTTAAGCAATACAATTTTGTATGCATCTGGCAAATACTAGAATTTCATCTTGAGAATATAGACATTTAAAAAAAATTCAGAAGTGTTTATGGATCTGTAATACGTGTTCCTGGATCATAGTTTTAAACTTTTCCCAAAGCCGCCAAACGTGACCTGGAAAGCTGTGGTGCTTTTCTTTCAGAATCACAAGAAACCTTAGGCGGTGCTTTTCATTGATTCAGAAGGTTTTTAAATAACAGACCTCTGCAATTTGAAGGGGAATTTCCCTTCAAAAACGAAAACTATTGCAGTGGTTAGATAGAGTACTGGGGGGCACATAAAAGGAAAAGAGAGGATTGTTGTGATGCAGATGTAAACACTGAAAAAAAGGGATTCCTGCTATATTGCTCACAAATTAGAATGAGCATTAGCAACTGAGCAGACGTGCTATAAATATCACAGACATCACTTCTTGGATTAGGATGGCTTATAGAAGAGAGCTCTTTCAGTATCTAATTCAAATATAAAAGAGACAAAAATGATTTAGAATAGGTTTATGGACGTCCAAATTTTCTTTTCCATTTAAGTGACTGCAAAAAATGGGAAAATTAAGCATTCCATGCTATGGAATTTAGACAATCACCATTGCATTTAAAGGAGTTCTTTTTTAAATAAAAGGTAAAATTTGGAGATTCTCTTGAAGAAACATTGAAAGGAAATTTATTTCCAAATTATAAGCTTTAGAAATTGTTGCAGATATTAATACTGCATTCAATGTTGGGAATATAGATCAAGATTTTAGGGGAATAAAATAAACAATTGCATTCTCCAAACATTTTTACTTCTGGACTGTAGTTTTGAAGGATGTCTATCTTGGATTTATGAATCCAGTGTCATAATGTTTACAAGAATGCGAAAGATTTGTAATATTGCTAGAGCTTTGTCAATAGGAAAAAAAGGAGCTCTTGAAAAGCTACTGTACCCACAGGATCAAATTAGAAATAATTTTTTCCCAGAATATTAAAATTATCTTTTAACATGCAGACTGAAAAATCTAAAATTACGTGGCGTGGTTCAAATGAATGCCCGTTACGCTGGATGGTGTTTAATTTCAGAATTCTTTTTGAGGACTTCACTCTTTAGTAGTATTAACATGACTCTCAAAGGATGAAGACTGAACAAATGTAGGGAATCACAAAGGACACTGGCTGTTTAGATGACTACGTTCTTTTGAAGACGATGCTGCTTAGGGTGAAATCATCCGTTCTGTGTGTGCAACAAATGAGGACCACTAGCTCTCTTGTCCAAATGTAAGCATAAAGATTGTCCTCTGCTGTGCTATTTTACATGTTCTGACTATACACTTGGTTCAATTTTTAATTCCATCTCTTGGTCCCACGATCAGGCCAAATCCACCGCTTTGCAGAAAACCCTCCCCTTTGATGTCCCTTTCAGTATTTTCTCACAACTGATTTAGGATTGGAAACTCTTCTTTTGGAATTTCCTCTCTTTCCCCTCTTTCTCCTCCCTGTGGATAGTTAATAATAATAATAATAATAATAATGATGGCATTTATTAAGCGCTTACTATGTGCAAAGTACTGTTCTAAGTGCTGGGGAGGTTACAAGGTGATCAGGTTGTCCCACGTGGGGCTCACAGTCTTAATCCCAATTTTACAGATGAGGTAACTGAGGCACAGAGAAGTTAAGTGACTTGCCCAAAGTCACACAGCTGACATTTGGCAGACCCAGAATTTGAACCCATGACCTCTGATTCCAAAGCCCGTGCTCTTTCCGCTGAGCCATGCTGCTTAATATAAACAGAGGACAGTGCCTCTGTTCTCTAACTGTGCCTGGAATAACTAGCCTGTTAGTGTCAGTAGAGATTTGTGGTATATTTGTAATCAATCAATCAGTAGTATTTCCTCAATGCCCATTTTGTACTGATCACTCTGCTGTACGGTAAAAGGCCCAGAACCTACCCTCAGAGATCTGTACCAACGTACTTCGAAGTAGAACCACATAAGATGTGCACTAGGACTCTTTCCCTTTCTTATTCTCTGTGGATTGCAGAGGTTAGTATAACAAGTAATGTGAAAAGTTCTGATGAAATTTATTTTTGCTACAGCAGATGCACCTTGAATGACGACCCATTTCAACAACATATCTTATCACAAGATAGAGTTTCTTATAATGTGTCTTGTCATAAAAATAGTTTATCGGTACTAAGTCATGAAGTCAAAGACTTAGAATTAGAGCCGATGAAAATAAACAGTTTTCACTTTTCAAACAGCTATATGCAAAAACTGACATTTCCATGAATTACACATCTTTGAAAACGTAATCCAGGGCAAAATGTTTCTGCTGGTTTTCACAGTAAAGTTGATAAAATGTATCTGTGAGTGAAATGAATGTTTCCTCAGTGAAGCTATTATTAGAAAAACACTGGGTTTGGGTAAATATTTTTTAAAATAAAATTATGAAGGAAGAGCCTGAAGTTTTAGCATTTTGGACAACTAGAAAATCTTGTTTTTTACTGTTCTAATCATGAATATTTATGTTGTGAATATTCTTGAAGAGCTTCCCTAGCATTATATCTAGTCAGTGAGTACCTGATCAGTTAATGTGCCTTTATGCTGTCGCTTAGGTCCATGATCAGTCAATAATCACATTTATTGAGTGCTTTCTGCATTTGGATCACTGTGTTACATGCTTGGGAGAGTACAATATAATAAACAGACACATTCCTTGCCCACAGGGAGCTTACATTTTTAGGCCAGTGATGTTCTGTAACAACACTGGGTTATACATTCTCAAAATGAGAATGAGAATTGGAGTCCCATGTTCAGTGAACTAGAATGAACTGGATCAGATCATTGGACCATCCACACCAATAGTAGTCCAAATGGGGAAGCAGTGTGGCCTAGTAAAAAAAGCACAGGCCTGAGATTCAGAGGCCCTGGGTTCTAATCACAGCTTTGCAACTTACCTGCTCTGTGTCCTTGGGTAAGTTACTTAACGTCTCTGTGCCTTGGCTCCCTCAACTGTAAAATGGGAATTAAATCATCCTCCCTCCAATTCAGGCTGTCAGACTCCTATGGGATAGGAATGGTCTCCCATCTGATTTACTTGTGTCTACCCCAGCACTTAGTACAGATTTTTAAAATCAGCCCATTTACTGAGCGGTCTCATAAATCCCTAAAATCAGCCTATTTACTGAACGCTTTCATAAATCCGTCAAATCGTCCTATTTACTGAGCGCTCTCGTAAGTGTTTTGTTGTCTGTCTCCCTCTTCTAGCCTGTGAGCCCGTTGTTGGGTAGGGACTGTCCCTATATGTTGCCGACTTGTACTTCCCAAGCGCTTAGTACAGTGCTCTGCACACAGTAAGCGCTCAATAAACGTGATTGAATGAATGAATGAATGAACTTAGTACAGTGCCTGGCACCTAGTAAGCTCTTAACAAGTTCCATACATAAGGCTCTTGGAAGACATGGTGATTTGGGTAGGGACCGTCTCTATATGTTGCCAACTTGTACTTCCCAAACGCTTAGTACAGTGCTCTGCACACAGTAAGCACTCAATAAATACGATTGAATGAATGAATGAATGATGACCTTTCTTGGACCTTACTAATATCCATAAATCTAATTAAACCCTTCTCAAATATTTTAAGAGTCACCCTTTTCCCTCTAGCATCTCTAATTTTGCCTTCTAATAACCTAATAGGGGCAACTTGTTCCTACATTCATGGATTCTAGTAGCAATTTAATACTGATAATAATTATAATGGTATTTGTTAAATGCTTACTATGTGCCAGGCACTGTACTAAGCGCTGGGGTGCATACAAGATAATCTCCGTCCCACGTTGGGCTTGCTGTCTTAATCCCCATTTTACAGATGAGATTATTGAGGCCTATTAAAGTGCAGTTACTTGCCAAAGACCACATAGCAGACAGGTGATGGAACCAGAAGTAGAACTCATGGCCTTCTGACTCCCATGTTCAGGCTCTATCCATCACGCCTTTGTATCCCACTCCAAGTGTTTTGGGCCACATAATCTAATGGGGTTAGAAGCACTTAAAAGATGATGATATAGACTGAATATTGTCACCTAATGATATAGACTGAATATTGTCACCTAGAAAATATTGATAAACCCCCAGACCATCTATCCTGGAGCCTGATCAGAGAGAAACAGTTGTCCGGCAGTTTCACCATGGGACCATCAAACCATTAGGCCTGTCCTGCCTCTGGCCTGGAATGTCCTCCCTTCTCAAATCCGACAGATAATTACTCTCCCCACCCTCAAAGCCCTATTGAAGGCACATCTCCTCCAAGAGGGCTTCCATGACTAAGCCCTCCTCATCTATTCCCTTCAGTGTCACCCTGACTTGCTCCCTTTATTCTCCTCCCCCGAACCCCAGCCCCACAGCCCCTATGTATAGAGCTGTAATTGATTTATTTATGATAATGTCTGTCTCCCCCTCTAGACTGAAAGCTCGTTGTGGGCAGGGATTGTGTGTTTTGTTGTTATATTGTATTCCGCCAAATGCAAAGTAGAGTGCTCAGTAACCATACATTCTCAATCAATACGATTGGATAAGTATGATGGAATGAATGAATTAATTAGACCTCATTTTGGGGTGAACTCAACTCACTTTCAAATTTAAGCCGTAGACATAATGGATTTTCAACAACTACTACATTCCCTGTCTAGTGATTATGTACATACCTGCATCTCAAGGGTGAACGAACTAGTGCCCAGGGAAGGTCAGATGAGGCCACGTTGAGGGCCACGTTTCTGAGTAGATGCTACCAGTTCGGTGCATTATTATAGCTCCACTTCCTCCCCACTCCAAGTGAAACCATTTAAATAGAATAAACTAGTTATAAACATTGATTTTCTGTTTGTGACTGAGTGTTTTATAGATTCCTGCATTAGAAGAAAGATTGGAAACCTTTCTGTTAGCATGACCCTATTAGATCTCATCAAATTAAGGAATTCCTGAATATGGAATATTATAATAGCTAATTACATGGTTACCTGTGGTTATGTGCCATCAAATTTTGATATTAGCTGTCGGAGAGGTTAATTGGGTCATCCTGTCTTGTTCCCAGTTACTACAGAAATGTATCCTCTATATGTTTCAGTGAAATACAGCTTTTTCATGCTTATGATCACTCTTTCCCTTCCATTCCTGAGCAGGGGATTTCGGTCTTGGGCTTCTTTTCTGAGTCAATCTCTGGGATAAAGTGGTGTTAAATCCCTTGAATGTTATTTCCTCTCTTTGTTAGCTCCTACTGGGGGTGAGTGCAAAAACTTCTTTGTGTTGAACTTCCCATCATACTTTGTATATTGCCCTGCAAAGTAATGCCTGTGGCATTCATTAAGTATTTAATATATGTCAAACACTGTCCTAAGAACTGGGGTAAATACAAGATAATCTGGTCCCACATGGGGCTCACAGTCTTAGTAGGAGGCAGACATTTCCAAAGTCTCACACACTATTGACTGAACAGCACAGAAAGGAGAGGCTCTTTTTGAGGATCTTGTTCTCCTTCTTACTTAGATTGTGGTTCCCATGTGGGACAGGGACTGTGTCCAACCTGATTAGCTTGTATTTACCCCAGGACTTAGTACAGTGCCTGGCACAGAGTAAATGCTTAACAAACACTATTTTAAAAAAGCCAATATAGACTTTAGGGTTTGGATGATGCTCCAAGTCTGTAGCAAAGTTTCCTAAAGTTGTGGAAGTGAACTACTACAACTTACCACTACTACCACTACTATTAGCTACTTTTACTACTATTAGCCCGGGCTTAGGAGTCAGAGGTCATGGGTTCAAATCCCAACTCCGCCACTTGTCTGCAGTGTGACTTTGGGCAAGTCACTTCACTTCTCTGTGCCTCAGTTACCTCATCTGTAAAATGGGGAGGAAGACTGCGAGCCCCACGTGGGACAATCTGATCACCTTGTAACCTCCTCAGCGTTTAGAACAGTACTTTGCACATAGTAAGCACTTAATAAATGCCATTATTATTATTATTACTACTACTATTAGTAGTATTACTACTACTACTACTATTACTCACAGACCATACGCTATCTGCAGAGGAAAAAAGCAGTGCTTGAGAAAAAGCCCTTCTAACCCAAATATGACCCAAACTGATACAGCTTCTTTGAAAGCTAAGGAATTGCATTCAGAGATTTTTATCATAACTTCAGCATATTAGCTACAAAACATTTCTCTGGCCAGAGCCAGAGAATGTAGGCTGGAATGTAGTAAGTGCTTAACAAATACTATTATTATTACATTTAGCTCTATGATTTTGAACAGAAACATGTCTCCTGGTTGGATCAAGAGTCACTCTAATTGGTAACAAATAGCTGTCCAGTGCTGGTAAGACTATCTCTGTCCCTTCCTTTCTTATCCATGAAGAAGACAGGGCAATAAATGTCACTTGCCCTCCTCACATCATCCTTTTACTATATATTGTGTTAAGGTGAGCATAACTTCAATACTAATAAAGTGACTTCATTCAAGTGTTTCACCATATTCAGTAAATAAGAAGCAGTGTGGCCTAGTGGAAAGAGCGTGGGATTGAGAGTCAGAAGACCTGGATTCTAATCCTCACTCTGCCAATAATTTGCTGTGTGACCTTGGGCAAATTACTTAACTTCTCTGTGCCTCAGTTTCCTCATCTGCAAAATGGGGATACAGTGCCTATTCTCCTCCCACTTAGCCTGTGAGCCCCATGCGGGAGTTGATTATCTTGTCTCTGCTTCAGCTCTTAGTATATTGCTTGGCGTATATTAAGTGCTTAACAACTACAATTTCTTTATTATTATTATTATTATCATCATTTCACTCAACTCCTTCTGTGTTAGTTAACAGTTTCAAGGAGTCTTGGTAAAGTTGTTAACAAAGCAACTCTTCCCATATCCCTGCTTTCTCCCTATATTGAGTATAAACATTTTGCTAGGTCTTCGTTTTGTGTGTGCTTCTCAGGACAGCAGCTGCTAAAGGACTCTGATGCAAAAGATTCTGGGGGAAAGGACTTGAGGTGATTCTGTCAGTCAAGCCAAAGCTAATATCAGAATTTAGTATTAGTTACAAAGGGGGAAAGGGGTATGCAACTCCAAAAATCTTCAACTTTGCAGATGTTTGGCACTGGAGATTAATTTTGACACAGGCAGATTTGAGTTAAAAGCAAATATTTCCCCTGGAAAAACGATCTATCTAATGTGCACTTACCCTTATATACTGAGTGATAGTGTGTCCTCTCAATAGCCAATATAGGGTTTTTAAGCTCTTGACCTAAGACTTGTAGTGATAGGGACATTCTTGCTAACAGCGTTCCTCAAAATTGGTCCACCCATGAAATCATTTATATGGAAGGAGGAAATCATCGGGGACAGAATAAAGTCCTTTAGGGACCTCAATCTTCTCAACAGAGTGGGTAGCAAAATCACCAAGGGTTGAGAAAGGACGAAGATGGGGCACCGGCAAGCTGGAGGATGTTTTTGAAAGTCTGAAATGAGACTGTGGGCTAAGAGTGAGCTTATAGGAAGAGGTCAGAGATTTACTGAGCTACCAAAAGGACAGAATTTTAGGCTGGGAAGACAGAATTACCCTGGAGACAGGCCAATGAAGCTTTGCAATGTCACAGAGGAATTGAGAGGGCAGCAAGGGAAGTTATTGTCCCCCTCGTCCCCCTCTCCATCCCCCCCATCTTACCTCCTTCCCTTCCCCACAGCACCTGTATATATGTATATCTGTTTGTACATATTTATTACTCTATTTATTTATTTATTTTACTTGTACATATCTATTCTATTTATTTTATTTTGTTAGTAGGTTTGGTTTTGTTCTCTGTCTTCCCCTTTTAGACTGTGAGCCCACTGTTGGGTAGGAACTGTCTCTATATGTTGCCAATTTGTACTTCCCAAGCGCTTAGTACAGTGCTCTGCACATAGTAAGCACTCAATAAATATGATTGATGATGATGATTATTGCAAGGCTGCAAGAGGGAAATTGGCAGACAGTGATTCAAGGTCGTCTGAGCAATGGGCACACTCAACCTGCACTGCATGGCTCACATAGGAGGTTGTAAAGCTCTTCAATCAGTCAGTAGTATCTATTGAGTGCTTACTATGTGCAGGGCACTGTGTACTAAGTGCTTGGGAGAGCACAACATAACAATGTAACAGACACATTCTCTGCCCACAACAGTTTATAATCTAGAGGGAAAGACAAACATTAAAATAATTAAATAAATTATGGATATAATAATAAGCAGCATGGCTCAATGGAAAGAGCATGGGCTTGGAAGTCAGAGGTCATGACTTCAAATCCCAGCTCCGCTAATTGTCAGCTTAATGGGCAGGTCACTTCTCTGTGCCTCAGTTACCTCATCTGTAAAATGGGGATTAAGATTGTGAGCCCCCCGTGGAACAACCTGATCACCTTGTATCCTCCCCAGTGCTTAGAACAGTGCTTTGCACATAGTAGGTGCTTAACAAATGCCATTATTATCATTATAATTTATTAAGCATTTACTTTGTGCAAAGCACTGTTCTAAGCGATAGGGAGGTTACAAGGTGATCAGGTTATCCCACAGGGGGCTCACAGTCTTAAACCCCATTTTACAGATGAGGTAACTGAGGCACAGAGAAGTGACTTGCCCAAAGTCACACAGCTGACAATTGGCAGAGCCGGGATTTGAACCCATGACCTCTAACTCGAAGCCCGTGTTCTTTCCACTGAGCCACGCTGCTTCTCTACGTGGGGCTGGGTGATGCCGAGGGTGTGGGAAAAGAGGAAATGGGGGCTTAGGGAAGGCCTCTTGAAGGAGATTCACCTTTCACAAGACTTTGAAAGTGGGGAGAGTAATTGTCTGTCAGTTGTGAAAAGGGAGGAAGTTCCAGGAGAGAGGTTGGCAGCGAGGTGGACAATCAATCAATTGTATTTATTGAGCGCTTACTGTGTACAGAGCACTGTACTAAGCGCTTGGGAAGTACAAGTTGGCAACATATAGAGACAGTCCCTACCCAACAGTGGGCTCACAGTCTAGAAGGGCTCACAGTCTAGAACAAGATTAAGATTAAGACAAGATTAAGGTACGGTGAGTAGGTTGGCATTAGGGGAGTAAAATGTGCATGCTGGGTTGTAGTGGGAGAGTTGTGAGGTGAGGTAGGAGGGGACACGGTGATAGAGTACTTTAAAGCAAATGATAAGGAGTTTCTGTTTGACGTGGAGGTGGACGGGAAACCACTGGAGGTCCTTGAGAAGTGGGGAAATATGTCCTGAACGTTTTTGTAGAAAAAATTATCCTGGCAGCAGAGTGAAGTATGCATGGTCTGGAGTATCGAGAGACAGAGGACTAAGAGGTCAGAAAGGAGACTGATAAAGTATTCAAGGCAGGATAGAATAAGTGCTTGGATTAACATGGTACCAGTGTGGATGGACAGCCTCTGGAGATAGGCAGAATGTACCAGAGAAATATGGGTCCTCTGAGACAGAATGTGACATGAATTCACTTGTCAGTAGCTTAATCCAATAAATAAAGCAGGTAGTAAAGACATGCAACAGACCCCAGGAATAGTGGTACCAAGGCTGTGCCCTGCCAAAGACAAAGCAATTAACACAGACCCAGTAATGCCACAGTTGTGAAAAGCAGGTCCATTGATCTATGTTTCCTTTCCTTTGAGTTTCTTCTGCTAAGAACCCTATGGACCAACAAACACTCTTACCCAAAATGGAAATCAGAAAAATTTGCTCTTCCTTTTGCCCTGAACTCATTTGGCTGGGTTGATCTTCAGGATGAACAGAAGGTATGGGCCCTTTTTCAAAATAGCAGTTATGAAAGAAAGAGCAGATTGCCTGTTGATAAATTACATATCTTATTTTATAGAGTTACCAAAATTTCAATGAATCATCCTAAATATTAAATGTTGGCCTTCATCCTCATACTAACTGGCATTTGTTAAGTGCTTATTATTTGCCAAGTACTGTATTAGGGGGTGGAGTAAATACAAACTAATCAGGCTGGGCACAGCCCCTGTCCCACATGGGGCTCACAGACTAGGAGAAGGAGGGAGAACAGATATTGAATGCCTTTTCACTATTGAGGAGACTCAGGCACAGAGAAATTAAGTGACTTGGTCATGGTCACACAGCAGATAAGGAGCAGAGCTTGATCTAGTAACCACATCCCTTGACTCCTGGGTCCATGACCTTTCCACAGTATCATGTTGCTTCTCACCTTCATTATGTGGGACTTTGACCTCAGTGAGAGAATCCAGGTTTTCTGTCCATCCTGTATTTCACTCTGTGGGTTTTAACTTCTGATTCTCAGAAAGAGGCATCTAAATGGTGTAGCTCTCTCCAGACTATGGCCCTCACTCTAATGAGGTTGAAGAAAACTCTAGGCGTGACCAGAGACTCGTGATAATCTTTTTTTAAAAGTATTTGTTGAACACTTACTATGTGCCAAGCACTATTCTGAGTGCTGGGATAGATACATGATAGGTTATACGTAGTCCATGTCCCACGTGGGGCTCACAGTGTTTCTCCTCATTTTACAGATAAGGTAACTGAAGCCCAGAGACGTTAAGTAACGTGCCCAAGGTCACACAGCAGACAAGTGGCTTCTTCTCTTTGCTAGCTCAACTTGGTTTCTGATTTCATTTGTATTTATAGCTTTATTCACCTTACCCAATTTTCTGGGAGATATTTCTTATGTGATCTCTGATATGGAATACCTGGCTTTTCTTCAGTCACATTTTGATTTCTACAATTTAAGCGAATCTTTGAATCCACTCCAAAGTTACTTTAGGGCTAATTATGTATTGCATGTGTGTGTTTGGAGTTAATAAGCTTAGATACTAGGGGAAAAAAAAAACAGCGGAAAGATTATGCCACAGATAATTAATAAAAATCAATTAGTTTGTTAATGAGTATTCTGTCAGTACCCATGGTGGCAGAAACCAGCTGGGGGAAAAATCAGAATCCCCGAATAGGACATTTAGTATGCCTGAGTCCTGCTGAGAATTTGAGAGGAAATAACTAGAAGCAGCATTACTTGGGTTAAAACTGGCTAAATTTCCTCCTGAGATTGTAATTCCTCCGGCTAATAAATCTCGTACAAAAGTGATTCACCTTTAGTGTATGCTATAAAGCATTTTCTGCTGCCTTAAGTACATTGCTCACTGCCCTGTATTAAAAACAAAACCCATAGTTGTAAATGTCAATGACTAGGATCGCTCAAATCCTTGTATCTTCTTGCGTTAGTGTAAGAGCTGGAAACACCCATTACCTCTTAGATGACTTTAGTATAACATTTCAGATTTAGATATATAAATGGCACAGAATCAAACAAAAGCTGACAAGGAAATGCAAAATGTGCTTTCAAATAGTCCTTGGACTAAAAGGCATATAAGCCCAAAAGCAATACAGAAATCTTCCTTTTGAACTTTCGCAGGACAAGAAATGTTTGCACCTAATAACCACCTTATCCCGTTTTGTTATTTTCTTTAAAATGGAAACGTTTCTTAGACAATATTCAAATTTATCTAAAATGTGGCTATGGACAGTTTTCATTGTTCATTTCTGTAATAACCAGAATGGGAGAACTGGGGACTTGTGAGACTGATCCCCCCCAAGTCTTGAACTCTTGGCACTAGGCCATACTGCCTCTCATTATATGAAGCCAAGTTCAGACCTCCCATGACATGCTGCAGCTACAACCAAATTATAATGTGGGGTAGGGATCTGGGTAATGATCTTTAATACCTAGAACCTTCTGGCTAGGTTCTCACAGGCATTGGAAAGGAGTGAAAGAGTTAACTTTCCTTTCAAGGTGATGATGATGACTGTAAGTTCTTGACTATAGACTCTTTGCAGGGAATTTGTCAACCACCTCTGTTGCATTGTACACTCCTAAGCTCTTAGTAAAGTGCTCTGCGCACAGTAAGTGTTCGATAAATACCACTGATTGATCATTAGTGGTGTCTTTGAATTTCTGAGTCATTTTATCAGCTCTCCAAGAGTTGGTAAATTACCTGGGACAGACCACTTAAGCAATCCTCTCTTTTTACTTATATTTCCTCCAAGGAATGGCATCAGTTCCAGGGGGCTTAACAGGCAACCTAATTATGGAACTTTGGTATGACTATTAGAGTGTGCCTTCTGTTGGATAAAGTATAAGATGTGATGGGCTTGGGGGCAATAATTACAGTTTACACAAAAGTGTTCCAAATTATGTGTGGTGAATTAATGATGGGGAATATCAAGCACTGAACCGACATTGCCAAATTCATTTAATAACTCCTCATGCGTGTGAGTTACAGTCCCAGTGGTGGAAGAGCATTGATTTGCCTTATTGTGAAATCCTACAAATTAGCTTTCATGGCTAACCTTCTGGCCTAATTATCTGCAACGTTTCTGGATGGGGAGGGAAGTGGAGAGAGAGAACGTGGAGGGGGGGAGAACCAGCGTTTGAGAGAGAAGGAACCAAGCCTTCCATTCTTTCTAGTCTATATCGAGCAGGCTGAGCCTTTCCAGCTCTGAGCAGTACTAACATCACCTCAGTGATTGATCATATGAGCCTACCTTGGTGAGTTTACAGCCACGGTTTACAAGTGAGGGCGACGGGCAACTGTTCCAGGTTGGTTTATGGTTTCAGAGAACTTCCCAGGGACACCTCGTGGGTGTTACTGATATGGGAATTTTTATCCAGAAAGTTGAGCGCCAAAGGGGCCTTTAAGCATCTATAGCAGTTCCATGAACCCTTCCCCAAGTCACCATAGTGTTCAGGGACTCCCTGAAGTTGCCAACTATACTACCAGAGAAGCAGTATTTGCTAGAGCTTATACTACAGAAGCAGCATGGCATAGTGAATAGAGCATGGGCCTGGAATTAAGAAATTAAGAAAGTCATAGCTTCCAATCCCAGCTCCATCACTTACTTGTGCAGGTCACTTCACTTCACTGGGCTTCAGTTACCTCATCTGTAAAATGGAGATTGAGACTGGGACATCCATGTGGCCTGGCTCAGTGGAAAAAGCCCGGGCTTTGGAGTCAGAGGTCATGGGTTCAAATCCTGACTCTGCCAATTGTCAGCTGTGTGACTTTGGGCAAGTCACTTAACTTCTCTGTGCCTGAGTCACGTCATCTGCAAAATGGGGATTAGACTGTGAGCCCCCTCTGGGACAACCTGATCACCCTGTAACCTCCCCAGCTCTTAGAACAGTGCTTTGTACATAGTCAGTGCTTAACAAATGTCATTATTATTATTATTATATGTGGGACAGGGACTGTGTCCAACCCCACCTGCTTCTCTCCATCCCGGCACTTAGTATAGTACCTGGTGCAAAGTAAGTGCTTAACAAATGCCATAATTATTCTTATTCTTTTTATTATTATTACTAGCAGACTCAACAATGAGAGCCCCAGGAAACTGTAAAATTGTAATTTCTTCTTGTAAGAGTCCAACTGAGATTTTTTTGGCCAGCCTATGCCTCCCACCTCAACTCCTTTAAAAACTAGTTTGTTTCTACCCTCCCCAGAGAATCCATTCTACTGTGCCTAATACTGTCGAAGCAATCGGGAGACCGGTAGTGACCACGGTAGATTGACAGCCTCCCCCTCTGGGTGTAAACACCTTGTCGGCAATGATTGTGTCTGGCAATTCTCTTGTATTGTAATAATAGTGATGATGGTATTTGTATCTACCCCAGTGCTTAGAATGGTGCTTGGCAATAGTAAGCACTTAACAAAGTAATCAGGTTGTCCCACATGGAGTTTACAGACTTAATCCCTATTTTACAGATGAGGTAACTGAGTCACAGAGAAGTTAAGTGACTTTCATTCATTCAATTGTATTTATTGAGTGCTTACTGTGTGCAGAGCACTGTACTAAGCGCTTGGGAAGTACAAGTTGGAAACATAAAGGGATGGTCCCTACCCAACAGTGGGCTCACAGTCTAGAAGGGGGAGACAGACAATAAAACATATTAACAAAATAAAATAAATAGAATAGTAAATATGTACAAGTAAAATAAATAGAGTCATAAATATGTACAGACATATATACAGGTGCTGTGGAGAGGGGAAGGAGGTAAGGTGGGGGAGTGGGGAGGGGTGGAGAGGAAAGGGAAGGAGGGGGCTCAGTCTGGGAAGGCCTCCTGGAGGAGGTGAGCTCTCAGTAGGACTTTGAAGGGAGGAAGAAAGCTAGCTTGGCGGATGTGTGGTGGGAGGGCATTCCAGGCCAGGGGGAGGAAGTGGGCTGGGGGTCGACTGTGGAACTGGTGAGAATGAGGCACAGTGAGGAGGTTAGCGGCAGAGGAGCGGAGGGTGCAGGCTGGGCTGTAGAAGGAAAGAAGGGGGGTGAGGTAGGAGGAGCAAGGTGATGAACAGCCTTGAAGCCAAGAGTGAGGACTTTTTTTCTGATGTGTAGGTTGATTGGTAGCCACTGGAGATTTTTGAGGAGGGGAGTAAGATGCCCAGAGCACTTCTGCACAAAGATGATCCGGGCAGCAGAGTGAAGTATAGATTGAAGTGGGGAGAGACAGGAGGATGGGAGATCAGAGAGGAGGCTGATGCAGTAATCCAGTCGGGATAGAATGAGAGATTGAACCAGCAGGGTAGCAGTTTGGATGGAGAGGAAAGGGCAGATCTTGGTGATATTGTGGAGGTGAGACCGGCGGGTTTTGGTGACGGATTGGATGTGAGGGGTGAACGAGAGAGCAGAGTCGAGGACGACACCAAGGTTGTGGGCTTGTGAGACGGGAAGGATGGTAGTGCCGTCAACAGTGATGGGAAAGTCAGGAAGTGACTTGCCCAAAGTCACACAGCTGATAAATGGAAGAGCCCAAGCCTGGGTTCTTTCCAGTATGCCATGCTGCAAGATCTTAGTCCAGTGCTCTGCACACAGTAAGTGCTTCATAAATACAATTGATCAATATATTGAAGAGTGTCCTTTATATAATCTGCTTGTCCCCATTGACCACAGCTTCCTTGACGGTGCTACTACTACCTGGACAGTTGTTCCTTCTAAACCTTAGATTTGCCCTAAATCCAGCATTAAAATGTAGCTGCCCGTAACGCTAGTGATGATATCTGCACATCTTACAAAAATATTGCTTGCCGATAAGTGCACATAATTGATATAAACGAACTGCTTCTCTCTTAACGTCCTCTAAGAATCATGTTATTTTACATTCCACTTTGGTACATCCTTAGGGCTCTTGGAAGAAGACCCTGGATTCTGAACTTGTACCCAATATTCTTTTATGGACTTTGGTTGCTCTCTATGTCCTGTAAAAATCTATTGAGTGCTCACTCTGTTGCGGGGAAGGAAAAGCATATTGTCACTTTAATATTCATTTTAGCAAAGTAGAAGAAATTTTCATATTCCAAAAGATGGAGTTTCTTCCCCTGAATGCTTTTGTTAGATTTATAATTTTCCATTTTATCTTCGGTATTCCATAAATCAATTAAATCATATTGCTGACACTCATTAAGTACTTGATTGACTTTTCCACAGTGAAGGTAAGCATATTTGGGGCACTTATTAGCTCTTGAAAGCCATGTTAGGTCAGGAAGGCCCGCCTTCAACCTTCTAGGGTGGTGGAATTATAGACTCACTGGAAAATTATGTTTTCTGGAATCTGGCCATGGGGACTATGGGAGGGTTAGTCTTCACTGATGAGCTCTGAATCCAAATGCTCAAGTTCACATTTAAATGAATATACCAAAGATGCCAAAGAAATCTGGACCTGTTCTTGCTAGGAAAAATGGAGTTCAGGCTCTCTCTCTACCAATGACTTGACCCTGCTAATATCCTTCCATTAGTGCATATCTCTCTTTCCCTGGGCACCAAAGGTCAAACTCCTCACCAGGAGAGCAGATGGAGATAATTCCACCGTAAAACAATAGCGGCGACAGAAGATTTTCTGCACAAAATGAATCCCAATATTTGATTTCCCTCGGCCAGTGCCTTTGCTCTTCCACCTGGGCATTATTTCAAGATAAAGATGTACTGTCCTCCATGAGTCAATCAAATAATCAGTCATATTTTTTGAGCCCTCACCATGTGCAGAACACTGAACTGAGTGCTTGGGAGAGACAAACTGCTTGGTTTAGTGAATAGAGTATGGGCCTGAGAGTCAGAAGGATCTGGGTTCTAATCCCAGCTCTGTCACATGTCTGCTGTGTGACCTTGGGCAAATCATTCAAGCGCTTAGTGCAGTGCTCTGCACACAGTACGTGCTCAATAAATATGATTGAATGAATTTAACTTCTCTGGGCCTCAGTTACCTCATCTGTTAAATTAATATTGAGACCGTGAGCCCCGTGTGAGCCTCATTTGTAATGGCGATGAAGACTGTGAGCTCCATGTGAGACAGGGACTGTGTCCAACCTGATTAACTTGTTTTGCCCCCAGTGCTTAGAACAGTGCGTGTCCCATAGTAAGCACTTAATGAGTACCATAATAATAATTATTACTTATTAATTAAATTTACAAGTCATTTGATCCATCCCTTACCTTGCAGTAGTGCATTTCAGTTCTGAATGTTACACTGGCCCATTAAGCCTACTGATTGACCAGAACAACTAATAAGGTTTCCTGCCAAATCATTTGCTCAAGGGCCCAAATCAATTCTTCACTGTAGAAGGACCAGACCTGATGACAGGGTAGAAGTTCCAATTTTCAAGAGCTCCCTCCTGGTAGCTGCCCCTGGGCATCCAGGTAGGGAAGTGCAGAAAAAACCCATACTCAGTTTTATTTAGCTGGGGTGACCTTTTCTTCCAGCCTTTTTGGTTCTGCTTATGTTGTCTAATCAGTTCAATGATTTAATTACTTTTTCTTTTTTACACAGCACAAGCTGATACATGGTTTTGAATAGAACTGTTGAGATTAAACCAAAGTGTCTTCATTTAAATGTCATTAAAACTAACGTTATTAAAATTCCCGTTAAATGGCAGTGAGTATATTTGTGGAATAAAAGTTTTATTTTTGGGTACTTCATATCGTTACGTATTGATTGATTGATTATTTCAGAGGGCTAAGATTAGAAACAAGGAATTTGCTTGAAAAGGTGTTTCTTTTTGCATTCTTCCTATCCATGGAAAAAAGTAGCGTATTGCTCTTGCCTAGCATTCCTTCCCCATCCTATTCTGATCACCTTGTAACCTCCCCAGTGCTTAGAACAGTGCTTTGTACATAGTAAGTGCTTAATGAATGCCATCATTATTATCATTATTCTGCCATTCGACAGCTCGCTCCATCTTCAGAGTTCTGCTGAAAATTCACCTCCTTTTGGAAGACATCTTCAAAAATGTCCTCCACACTGGTTTTATCATCACAATCACTACTACCCTTCGCACTTATATATAGCTATGGATTTAAATACTCCATTCATTCATTCATTCATTCATTCACATATTTACACTTTTTTTTAACTTTTCTGTAATCTTATTGTTTCCGGTTGCATCTAGATATTCCCACCTGCTCTCCCTGTAGATAAAGAATTTATATTTTCCTATCTTCTCCTTTGCAATGTAAAGGAGACTGCCACTGAACCCTAGTGCATGTCCTGCCTCTGGCCTGGAAGACCCTACCTCCTCAAATCCTCAAATCCGGCAGACAATTACTCTGCCCTGCATATTTATTTTATTTTGTTAATATGTTTTGTTTTGTTCTCTTTCTCCCCCTTCTAGACTGTGAGCCCACTGTTGGGTAGGGACCATCTCTATATGTTGCCAACTTGTACTTGTCAAGCACTTAGTACAGTGCTCTGCACACAGTAAGCGCTCAATAAATATGATTGAATGAATGAATCATCATCATCAATCGTATTTATTGAGCACTTACTATGTGCAGAACACTGTACTAAATGCTTGGGAAGTACAAATTGGCAACATATAGAGACAGTCCCTACCCAACAGTGGGCTCACAGTCTAAAATTCAAATTTCAATTCAAAATTAAAATTAAATTAAATTTTATTTAATTCAAAATTCAAATTCAAATTCAAATTCAAAATTCAAATTCATTCATTTGAATGAATGAATTCAAAGCCTTGTTCAAGGCATTTCTCCTCCAAGAGGCCTTCCCAGACTAAACCCCACCTTTCCTCATCTCCCACTCTCTTCTGCGTTGCCCTGACTTGCTCCCTTTGCTCTTCCTCCTTCCCAGCCCCACAGCACTTATGTATGTATTTATAATTGTATTTATTTGTATTGATATCTGTCTCCCCTCCTCTAAGCTCTCGTTGTGGGCAGGGAATGTTTCTGTTTATTGTATTATATTCTCCCAAGCGCTTTGTGCGGTGCTGTGCACACACTAAATGCTCAATAAATATGGTTGAATGAATGAATGAATGTTATTAGTCACAGAAATCATGTCTCCTACTTTTATTGTACACTACAGATATTAAAGGTTCAATAAACACTTTTGATCAATCATTTGGTTGAATGGTACAGTGAATTCCAGAGAAAGAGTAAGCATTTCATTTATGATAGTTCAGTGCAACAGAGTGAGCACTCAATAAGTACTACTGATTGAAAAGGATGGACAAGTCTGTCTTTGTTGCAACGTGGCCTAGTGGAAATGTGTTGCCGACTTGTACTTCCCAAGCGCTTAGTACAGTGCTCTGCGCACAGTAAGTGCTCAATAAATACGATTGATTGATTGATTGGAAAAAGCACAGGACTTGGAGTAAAAGTTCCTGGGTTTTAATTCCACTTCTGCCACTCACCCACTGAGTGACCTTGGGCAAGTCATTTAACTTCTCCGTGCCTCAGTTTCCTCATCTGTAAAATGGAGATTCAATCCCTGTTCTCCCTCCTACTTAGATTGTGAGCCCAAAGTGGGGTAGGAATTGTGTCTGACATGATTACTTTGTTTCTCAGACAGATAGGAAGCACTTAACAAGTACCATTATTATGTGATTATTACTACTGTCAATCATGGGCTGGGTTGGGAATTGGAAAGTGCTGCTTCAAAGTAACTTGATTAGCACTGGTATTATGGTTTGAATGTAGTTTCTTTGATTGGGGTCCTACTGTTGCTTTGGATGTTATCAAGGCCTCAAACATGCCTCAAAGATGAAGATTATGTCATGCTTTTTATTTGGATAGAAATCAATCAATATTGAGAACTTATTGTGTACAGAAGACTCTACTAAGTATTTGGGAAAGTACTATTGAGTGAAGGGACATAATCGCTATCCTCAAAGAGCTCACATTCTAGTGGGTGGGACAGGCACAAAATAATTACAGCTAGCTGTACAAAAGTGGTTTGGGTGGCTGTGAGTATAAAAGTATATAAAGAGGTGGTAGTTGGAAAGGCCTGGGAAGAAGAAAAAGTAGCAGAGAAACATCTGGAGGAGGTGAGATTTCCAAAGGCCTTTGAAAAGCCCTCACCTGGAGAAGTATCTGTGACTGCAGGAACTTGTTTCAGTAGGTTTCTCTAGGTTTCTCTAGAGAAGCAGCATGGCTCAGTGGAAAGAGCACAGGCTTTGGAGTCAGAGGTCATGGGTTCAAATCCCAGCTCCGCCACTTGTCAGCTGTGTGACTTTGGGCAAGTCACTTAACTTCTCTGTGCCTCAGTTCGTCACCTGTAAAATGGGGATTAAGACTGTGAGCACCACGTGGGACAACCTGATCACCTTGTAATCTTCCCAGCGCTTTGAACAGTGCTTCGTACATAGTAAGCACTTAATAAATGCCATTATTATTATTATTATTATTATTATGTTGATCAGGATGAGTACTTCCCAAGCGCTTAGTACAGTGCTCTGCACACAGTAAGCCCTCAATAAATACAATTGATGATGATGATGATCTGTTGAAATGTATAGTTCGGTTGTAGCCAGCCAAGAGGGCCATTTCAGTCAGGAAGGAGGTCACAGTGCCAGAAAGTATGACTATTCTCATTAGCTGAAGCAGTTAATACCATCAGTTAGTGTAGATGAAAATGGATTATGAAGTCTCCAGCAGCTGTTAAGGCTGCTGATTTGCCTGGCTACTTCCCTTGGAATAAGATAGAGAAGAAATGAATAAAGGCAAGCAAGACATGGCAAAGGTAAATTGACAGTTTTTCCTATTAGACCAAGTGTTCTGATCAGAAAGTTTCCCTCATATCTATTATCCTACATCTGGATGACTGTATTAAAAGGTTTACTGAACTATTGTACATTTAGGGGCTTATAACTAAATGATCAGGATAGCAAATATAAGGAATGTTAGAACTTTTGAATATATCAGAAAATTTACTAGAGCAGGGGAAATTATTTTCAAAAATGATTTCAGATCATCTATCTTAGAACTACACTCTAAGGTATTAGGATTGTTACAAGGAGGCCTACGTACAGTGTATACTGTAAAGAAAAAAAAGTACAGAGAAGTACATGGGACATTAGTACAATCCTGCAATTTATATGGAGTTAAAAATCCTTGAAATCAAATGCTCACCATCCCTTTAGTTTCAGCTAAACTGCTTTGCATCAGTCTCTGTAGTACAAGACTCACATCAGAAGACCATGTATGTAGCAGTGATACTGTCGTGTGTGAAATGAGCATAGCTTGAAGTATTATTTTTTAAAAAATTGAAAGGTTGTGGCAGTAATAAAAAGGTTGAGTGGTAATGGCTCTAATTGAACAGTAAGGCCTCTTTCCTATTAAGTCACTCTTTCATCTGTCTTTTTAATTATTTCATTATCATTTTGTTCTGCAGTTCACAATGAAATGACCATTTGTGTTTAAGTGAAAGCTAATTATTAGGACTGAATTATTGTGCAGTTTATTGATCCCTATGGTGGATTAAGGGCTTTAAGTTCGTCTAGACAGAATAGTTAGCAAAATGACAAAAGGAAACATATAAGACCCTTGGGAAGAATCCCTACGCTCCATAAGCAATTAATGCCTGCCAGGTAATGGAATTTAAGTTTATACTAAATCCAGCAGTGCTTTGACATTTCAACTGCCTTATAAACACATTAGTCTAATGAATTAAGACTTATGAATTGTGTTTATATCCATGTAGGAACCATTGTACATTTTGGATATTTTTAGCTTTCTATTGATTGCCTGAAAAATGGAAAATTTTTTTGTCCAATTTTGGTGAAAAATGTAATGTGCTCTTTGTCATGTTTATCTCTATTCACTCTGCTCTCTGTTGATGGATGTGATTTAACAATTTCCATTTCCCAAAGAACACTAATCTCCCTTATGCATGTGAAAATTGTGCAGTGATAAACCGAGACAGAAAAAAAAATCCAACCACTACTGCTGAGTAAGAAGCCAAACAACCCATTCATCTCAATCTAGCAATGGACATGCTTAAAAACAATCTGTCATTAGCTTGATGAGCAAGTTGCTTTTCGTGTTAACTACACAGACCATGCTGTTATTTATTGAATGGACTTGTCAGTCAGTCAGTCGTATTTATTGACCGCTTACTGTGTGCAGAGCACTGTATTAAGTGCTTGGGAGAGGACAATATAACAACATAACAGACACATTTCTTGCCCACAATGTCTAGAGAAGTTCACAAAGAACTGATAAAGCAGATTTACTGGACCTTCCTCTGATGTAACTTTTGGTCCAAAACAGTTCAATTTGCAAGGACTTTCAGGGCATCCTACCAGCCTCAGTGAGTTTTTGAAAGGGAAACACCATAAGCATTCAGTTTATATTCCACATTTGGAACGTCAATCAATCAGCATTTATTGAAAGTTTGTTGTGTGCGGAGCACTTTGACTAACATGATAGAGTTGGTAGACATGATCCCTGCTCTTGATGAGCTTATAATCTTAAAATTACATAATTAAAAGCATAAGCAGTGCCATGTTGGGTCAGATCAGTAATCCAGCATGCCGGAATTCTATCTCTGACTCTGGGAACAATGGACATTTGGAAGAACAGTGCTGTTGCTACAGTCCTCATAGCCATCCCCATGGTTAAGGACACATCAGTTAACATCTTTCACCTGCTCCACAATACAGATAATGATTATGCACCTCTCATTCACTTAAACCCTCCTTGAACTTGATAAATAATCTGCCATTTTTCAGTCATTTTATTATTCACCCTGTAGTCTTTCTATTGGATCTCCCCAGCCTCCTACATCCCCCACCTCCAGCAAATTCCATCTCTGGCTACTTCACGAGTGGCCATAAAAAACACTTTTAGGTGCTTGTTGCAGCTGCTAAAATCTAAAAATAAATAAATGGTATACCAACGGCTACTTTTTCTCATTACGTAGTATTTGTCTTCTGGCACCTTTATCATTCAGAGGGACAAGTGTCCTGTTTGCAAAATGAGAACTGTCACTGCTCTCTTTTGTTGTAATAAACAATCCCCCTGCTCAGAGAACTGGGAAGATGATGACTTTTAATTTTTATAATATGAATATTGATGCAAACATTCCTTGAAAACAGAAATATTATAATGCTAGGAGCAAATTGAAACGAATCCCTATACTTTCACATGCATAAGAAAATGGTGGCATGTCATCTCCTATTATATTTATGCACATTTTATTATATTCATTTAACAATATAGAACTAGCAAGTCTGATCAAGGAGTATAAGTTTTTTATAGTGTAGAGTTTTATAGCAGTAAAGCTCAATGCATCAGTGAAGTATGATAAAGCTAAAGGATTTAGCAGCCCTGTGTATCTATTTAAAATATGAAGCTCTATTAGGGAATTTTTGCACAAGGCAATATTTGTTACTATGAAAAAATAATACAGAGATAATTGGTGGGGTTCCCCTTTCCAGGTGAAAAGCAGTTTATTCAGATAAGGAAGCCAAATTAATGCCTAGGGAAATAGGACACCCCTATTATGCCTATTTAGACATGATGCCAACTATGTGATTTTCATTTGATTTTAAACACTTAAAATGAAATACTATACCTCCTCCTTGAAGTCATCCTCCGCTGAATTTAGTGAGCAGATGGAAATGAGAGAAATCCTTTCAAACGTAACCACAAAACCCACATTTGCAAAAATCTGCACATAGCCAAAGCCTATAGATACAAAAGAAGATAACATATGCATTCACCTGATTTGTGTATTCCAAGGTATATTTTATATTGGAAGACTTGAGTGCTACATTAAACCCTGTGTGTGTGTGTGTGTGTGTGTGTGTGTGTGTGCGCGCGCATGCACGACGTGTGTATGTGCACAGTTTATCTTGAAAATTTGTCTCTTCCTATCAATCAATAACAATAATAATAATAATAATGGTATTTGTTAAGTGCTTACTATGTAACAAGCACTGCTGTAAGCACTGGGATAGATACAAGCTAGTCAGGTTGTTCCACGTGGGGCTCACAGTCTTAATCCTCATTTTGCAGATGAAGTAACTAAGGCACAGAGAAGTTAAGTGGCTCACCCAAGGTCACACTGCAGAGAAGTGGCGATGCCGGGATCAGAACCCAAGTCCTCTGACACCCAAGCCCGTGCTGTTTCCACTATCATCAATCGTATTTATTGAGCGCTTACTGTGTGCAGAGCACTGAACTAAGCGCTTGGGAAGTACAAGTTGGTAACATATAGAGACAGTCCCTACCCAACAGTGGGGGAGGAGCGGTCAGAAAGTTAGGAGGAGAAGTGGTAGAGTACAGTGTCAGTGAAGACAAGGTTAGATCATTCATTCATTGTTGTATTTATTTAGCACTTACTGTGTGCAGAGCACTGTACTAAGCGCTTGGGAAGTACAAGTCGGCAACATATAGAGGTGGTCCCTACCCAACAACGGGTTCGCAGTCTAGATGTTTCTCTCCTAGTAAAGACTCCATAACTACAGTGAACTGGCAAAACATGTGAGCTAGTATTTTTTGATTTTCACTTTAAGATTCATCAGATGGCTTGTAAATTTGTTATTTTCACCAGTGGACATTGTCTTTTCTTTTTGGGATCTGAAGTCACTGTCTGAAATTATACAATCTTCAGTGAGTGATGAATTTCCATGCATAACCACAGCTTTATCATTGGTAGAGCCCTAGAAAATTAAGACACCTCTGACCTAAATTCATTCATTCATTCATATTTATTGAGTGCTTACTGTGTGCAGAGTACTGTACTAAGTGCTTGGGAAGTACAAGTTGGCAACATATAGAGACGGTCCCTACCCAACAGTGGGCTCACAGTCTAGAAATGATCTGATGGAATTAAGGAAGAAGGAAATCTGGGGAATGGATTGTTGCTTTGCAAATTATATTTCTACAAATAGCCTTTGGCATTTAGTGATTATTTTCTTTTTTTGCTGTATTTGCATGATAATCCTAGAATTTTGGAGGTGGAAGGCACTTCGAAAGAGCATGTGATCTAGACCCCTGTAGATGATTGCTTGAACAACTCAGAACACATCAAATCTTTCCTTAAAGATCTCCATTTTGAGATCCATTTCTGTACCGGAACTGATAAAATGTTGGCTTTGTGCCCAACGTGGTTAAAACAAAAAGAAGCTTCCCTACAAATTCCATTCCAAATCCCACTTCATTTATGAATTGACATTCCAATTTCATCTTTAGCCATCTTTCTCCTTTCAGAGAATATCTTAATCCTACCTAGACTTGAAGATTGGACTCTGTAAAGTGAGACTCATTATGAAAATAGACAGACTATCCCCCTACAGAAAATATATGCACCTTTTAAATTATGGTGCTAAATCTGCCTAGAGTTGTTAAGCCTTCTGGTGTTGAAGTATTCTATATTATTGAATCAGGTCCTTAACATGAATATGAAAAAAGACTTACTGACTAATGGGCTCAGCTTAACAATGAACCCAGTAATTGTCCGGAAATTTATATTTAATTCATAAAATTCATCAATCACAGCCTGGCAACAAGGAAGTTTTTAAAAGAAATGGGAAATATTCTAGTAATCATACCTTAGTTGAGAATGTAGGATTCATTCTTTTTCTTCATCTTGTGTTAATAAAACCTGTAATTGTCCTTTACCTGCACCATCTTCTTGTGTGGGCTGTTTTTTAATCCATTGATTTTTGCTAATATTTGTTTATTATCTTAGGAAAATTTAACAGATGGAATGCAGTTAATACTCCAAAAGAATGTCATCACTACCCACAGTATTGATGTGGATATCTGACCAAATTTTCTTCTGACATTCTGATTTTGAATTGCTTTGCTTCTTTTAATTTTTTTCGTGGCCTAGCGAGTGAAATGAGTACAGGCCTGGGAGACAAGACCTGGGTTCTAATCCCAGATTTGCCACTTTTAAAAAAATTGATATTTGACTGTAAGCTTGTCAACTAGGCTGTAAGCTTGTTGTGCACTGAAAATGTGTCTACCAACTCTCACCTCGCCCCCTCCTACCTCACCTCCCTTCTGTCCTTCTACAGCCCAGTCCGCACCCTCCGCTCCTCTGCCGCTAATCTCCTTACCGTGCCTCGTTCTCGCCTGTCCCGCCATCAACCCCCGGCCCACGTCCTCCCCTGGCCTGGAAATCCCTCCCTCCACACATCTGCCAAGCTAACTCTCTTGCTCCCTTCAAAGCCGTACTGAGAGATCACCTCCTCCAGGACGCCTTCCCAGACTGAGCCCCCTTTTTCCTCTCCCCTTCCCCATCTCCTCCACCCTACCTCCTTCCCCTCCCCACAGCACCTGTACAGATGTTTGTACAGATTTATTACTCTATTTTACTCGTACATATTTACTATTCTATTTATTTTGCCAATGATGTGCATCTAGCTTTACTTCTATTTATTCTGATGACTTGACACCTGACCACATGTTTTGTTTTGTTGTCTGTCTCCCCCTTCTAGACTGTGAGCCCGCTGTTGGGTAGGGACCGTCTCTATGTGTTGCCAACTTGTACTTCCCAAGCGCTTAGTACAGTGCTCTGCACAAAGTGCTCAATAAATAGGATTGAATGAAAGAATAAATGAAATCTGTTGTACTGTTATATTGTACTCTCCCAAGTGCTTAGTACAGCGCTCTGCACAAACTAAGCACTCACAATAAGTACTATTGACTGATTGTTAAACATATACTATGTGTATGTTTAACAATATAGTATATATAGTATAGTATATACTATATTATACTGTGTAGTACACCATAGTATACTATGTATACATAATACATAGTATTATACATGTGTACTACCTAGTATAATGTATACTATATACTAAGCCCTGGGGTGGATACAGGCTAATCATTTTGGACACAGTGCATGTCCTCCATGGGGATCACAGTCTTAATCCCCATTATATGGATGAGGTAACTGAGGCACCGAGAAATTAATTGACCTTCCCAAGGTAACACAACAGACAAGTGGTGGAGCCAGGATTAGAACCCAGGTCCTTCGGACTTCCAGGCCCCAGGTTCTGTCCATTAGGTTATGCTACCACGTGCCTGCTCTGTGACCTTGTTCAAATCACTTAAACTTCTCTTTGCCTTAGTTTCTTCATCTTTAAATGGGGCTAAAATATCTGTTCTCCACACCTCTTAGACTCTGAGCCCCATGAGGGCCCGTGTCTGACCTGATTATCTTGTGTTCGCCACAATTTTATTATTATTATTATTATTCTCTAGACTATAAGCTCCTAGTAGGCAGAGAATGTATCTATTATTTCTGCTGTATTGACCTTACAGTATTCTGCACGGAGTAATTGTTCAATAAATACCATTGATTGATATTATTATTGTTGTTACTGTTATCATTGTTTTCTTTGAGTAAATGAAATAGAAAAGGCAATGTGATGGTGGGAATATAAGTCCCTGGAAGTCAAATGTTGAGAATGTTTAGTTTTAAAGCATAAGGGGTGAGTTGATGCAGCATGAGATATGTAAGGTGGAAACGAGGATGCTGTTTTGCAATGCATTTACACTACACTATGTCAAATATTATTTATTAGGCACCTCCAGGCAGAAGATGGAATGTCATGCATGCTCTATGTCACAGTTCATAGATATGGGATGGCGAAAGAGTCCTTATGGTCAATTGGTCCAGAAACTCTGAGCACTTGCAGTTCCCTAGAGAATTTGTAGGCCAGAGGTGCAACACAAGGACTCAAACTTTGAGGTGTCCCTAGGCCCTGGGGCAACTCTAAATTCTCAAAGGCTACCTCAGGCTTATATTACCCAAGCGCTTAGTACAGTGCTCAATAAATATGATTGAATGAATGAATATAGGTTTGAACCCAGTTCTCCCAGGAGGGTGGTTGCTCTCAGCTCCAATTTGTACTGGACTTTCCAAAGTTGGGTTCTCCAACTTCCCAACTTCCCAAAGTTGAAGTTCCCACCAGGTTTCTAAGCTAAGGTAGCCAAAGCGCAGGGCTGCAAGTCAAATGACCTGGGATCTGAACCCCCTCTTCCCAGACTGAGCCCCCTCCGTCCTCTCGCCATCCTCCCCCTCCCCATCCCCCCCACCTTACCTCCTTCCCCTCCCCACAGCATCTATATATATGTATATATGTTTGCATGTATTTATTACTCTATTTTATTTGTACATATTTACCCTATTTATTTTGTTAATATGTTTTGTTTTGTTGTCTGTCTCCCCCTTCTAGACTGTGAGCCCACTGTTCGGTAGGGACCGTCTCTATATGTTGCCAAATTGTATTTCCCAAGCGCTTAGTACAGTGCTCTGCACACAGTAAGCGCTCAATAAATATGATTGAATGAATGAATGAATCAGATTCTGGCTCTGCCCATTGCCTGCGATGTGGCCTTGGAAAAGTCACTTAACTTTTTTGTGCTTCAGTTCCTTCAGCTGTAAAATGGGGATTAAATACCTGTTCTCCCTCCTACTTTAGATTGAGCCCCACGTGGGACAGGGGCTTGTGTCTGACCTGATCAACTTGTACTGAGCAGTTAGAACAGTGTTTGTCACAGAATAATCGCTTAACAAATACATACGTTAAGTACATTTCTGGAACGGCTCCACAGAGCAATCATCCTGGGTGTACAAAAACTACCCTCTGGTGGCTGTAGAGCCCTCACTAGACTAGATTTCCAGAGAATCTGGAAACATAGTGGATCTCAGGAGTGTGCATTGGGGTTGGTGCCGGGTTGATGTAGAAACTCTTCTGGGACACTTCAGTGCGGCAAATCCATATGCAGACACTGAGTATCCTGCAGAAGGACAATTTGGTTTACCATATACCTTCAAGTTGTGGTATTCACTGTTTGATACTTGTTAAAATAAAGTAACCAGCCCAATAGAGCAACACATAAATGATTCTACTGTTATTTTGGATTATTGCGCAGCATACCATTTTATGCCCCTCTCAGGGTCACACCTGGAGAGTTTCCAGTACTCTGCCAGTCTCGGCTACTGGAGGGATAGTCAAGCAGAGACCTACCCATTCCATTCCTAGCTTGAACAGTGGCTAGCAAGTGGAAGACAATCTCCAGTGGTTACCAATCGATCTGCGCATCAGGCAGAAACTCCTCACCCTGGGCTTCAAGGCTGTCCATCCTGGAGGCCTTCCCAGACTGAGCTCCTTCCTTCCTCTCCCCCTCGTCCCCCTCTCCATCCCCCCATCTTACCTCCTTCCCTTCCCCACAACACCTGTATATATGTATGTATGTTTGTACATATTTATTACTCTATTTATTTATTTATTTATTTATCTTACTTGTACATATCCATTTTATTTATTTTATTTTGTTAGCATGTTTGGTTTTGTTCTCTGTCTCCCCCTTCTAGACTGTGAGCCCGCTGTTGGGTAGGGACTGTATATGTTGCCGACTTGTACTTCCCAAGCACTTAGTACAGTGCTCTGCACACAGTAAGTGCTCAATAAATATGATTGATTGATTGATTGCTACAAGTCAAAATTCACCCATGCTGGGCAGCAGCAGCATTGGGAGAGAGTCAAGTGCGGAGACTCGAGTTTACTGCATGGAAGGTGGCAATGGTAAACCATTTCTGTATTTTTACCAAGAAAACTCTGTGGTTACACTACCAGAATGATTGCAGATGGAGAATGGGGCGTTCTGGGAGAAATGTGACCGTGGTGTTGCTATGGGTCAGAAATGACTTGATGATGTAAGACAAGACCACTTTATAAATAGCTGTCCTTTATGCTCAAAGATGGCATTGCTAAAATATATTTAGTGGTGGAGGTGGTTGTTGAAAAGATCAATTCATGAACAAAACTAATGAACACACTGTGTGCACATTCTATACTCTGTGCCCATAGAAATAACTGCTCATCTGTTGTATTTACTATTTTCATTGCCTGGTTTTGTTTTGGCTCCCACCTCTTGCTAACATGGTAGTCTTCAAGATTCGCCTTTAAGAGACAAGTCCAGCATTACTTATGCTTATCACATGAGTCTGTGGATTGCCAACAGTCTTTCCTTATGCTAACATATTTGATGTTGTAAATTTGTGGTGTCTTCGTAACCTTTACCTTCGTTTCCTATAATTACCCTTCTAGACTGCAAGCTTCTTGTGGGCAGCTAATGTGCCTACTGACTCTGTTATAGTATACTTTCCTAAGCATCCAGTACAGTGCTCTGCTGCACATAGTAAGTGCTCAATAAATATGATGGACTTATTGATTGATTACCCCATGTCGGTGTACCATACACAGCTGTTTGCTTTTCACATACCCCTGCTCTAAATCATTCCATTTGGGCCCCTACCTGACCCAAGATGAGGTCTTACTTGGTAAAGGAGAATGTGATCCTCTTCTCTAGCAGCACTAGATTCAGAGCAGAAGGGGAGTTAAAAGTAAGCAGCACCTACCCCCAAGTCCTGTGGTTCCTGACAGGTATTTTGCTAATGGCACATCTGGTAAGCATCTGAATTGCCTCAAACCTGGAACGCTCCAGCTGAATTTGGAAGAATGCTCTCCC
Source organism: Tachyglossus aculeatus (assembly GCF_015852505.1). Taxonomy (NCBI): domain Eukaryota; kingdom Metazoa; phylum Chordata; class Mammalia; order Monotremata; family Tachyglossidae; genus Tachyglossus; species Tachyglossus aculeatus. Next base: position 25,174,703 of record NC_052088.1, read on the forward strand.
AACGTATGATTAGGTTCTTGCTGTTGCTTCCCCACATCTCTCCTCTTCCCGGTGACCCGCAACCCACTCTGCTGGGGCCTTGTTGTGATCCAAATTTTAGACTGTGAGCCCACTGTTGGGTAGGGACTGTCTCTACATGTTGCCAATTTGTACTTCCCAAGTGCTTAGTACAGTGCTCTGCACATAGTAAGCGCTCAATAAATACGATTGATGATGATGATGATCCAAATTCACAGTCCTACCTAAGTCTCTAGAAGCTGGCTGAAATTAACTCTGGCTAGGAACATGACAGTAATGTGATGGGGTAGGGACCGTCTCTATATGTTGCCAATTTGTACTGTCCAAGCACTTAGTACAGTGCTCTGCACACAGTCAGCGCTCAATAAATATGATTGAAAGAATGAATGAATGATAGTTTCTGCATTCAGCCTCCTGCCTCTCTCCCTCTCTTAACTCTCAGCTCTCTGTGGGCAGGGAGTTATGTTGTATTGTACTTAGTGCTTAGTGCAACTGCTTAGAACAGTACTCTGCACACAGTAAGGGCTCAATAAATATCACTGATTGATTCTTGAAGACTACAATGATAGTAACATTTCCTATGCATTCCATTCATAGGCTGTAAGCTCCCTCTAAACTGTAAGCTCACTGGGCAGGGAACACATCTACCAACTCAGTTGTACCCTTCCAAATGTGTAATACATTGCCCTGCATATAGTAAGTGCTCAATAAATACCACTGATTGATTGATTAAGGAACAGGTTGCGCATGCATCTAAGCCAATCATCCTGTTCCCACTTATAAACCTAGCCAACAAAGTTGTGAACTTGGGATGTAATGGAAATGTGCAATGCTGTCTTAGGTCTGCAAGCTTAACCAGAAGTTTGAGAAAATGAATGCAAAGTGCAGAACTGTGGGAGAATAAGTCCCACCCGGGGCAGATGGAAAGCACTTTTAAAGCTGAAGTTGTTTTCTTTTTCAAGTGCGGCAGTATCATTAGTTAAACCAAAGCAACAGGGCAGTAAAGGCATACCGGACTGAAAAAGTTAATGACCCTCTGCAAGTCACTAATTTGTACCCAAGCTCACTTCCCTTTAAGCTTTTCAAATGAGCTCCTTTTGTAAAAACAAAATACCGTATCGTTAAACCCTGCCAAACCCGGTACTTATTTACTTTCTTAACAGAAGTTGAAGTTTTTTTCCCAGAAATGCTGTTACATGTTGTAAATTTAGTAAGTAACTTAGTAACTAAGTGTGTAGTGTTTAACTTTTAGTGAGATAATTTTGAGAAAATGGGAGTGTGAATTAAATCTGAAAGTTATGCCATGAGATTTCACAGCTTTTTTTAAAAAAAAATATTTCAAACATGCTTACATTTTAGAAAGAATATAGATTTGGTTTTATTTATTTATTTACAGATAACTTGAGAGAAAACCTTTTATGTTACAATGCCTGATGCTGGGTAAGGTTTAGATATTTTATATTGATACTGCGGTTTGCTGGCTTCTGTACTTCAGATGATTTGCATTATTTATTATTAATGGTGAGTATGACACATTTAAGTGTTAAGCCTTTTGCCTTTTTGTGTGTGCGGAGCTGTTCGTGCTTAAACTGCAGCAGATGTTATGTGGGAGCAGCAGTGAGGTTTAACTGAAGGAGGTGGAATTCTTCTGGAAATGCTCCTTCAATCTCTTCCTCTCTTTCTAAATGTCTGCCTGACTTGAGGGATCACAAGTTATCTCAGCTGCTTGTTAAGGATTTTGTGCTTGAAGCTTTAGGTTATGAAATTTCTAAGAAAAAACCCACTAGGCCAGGAGAACATCATTATACAGAGGATAATGAAAATTAACAGTTCTGAAAATAGTGGAAAAATATCTATTGTTTAAATTGTGAAGGAAAGGGAAACCAGAGCGGAATAGAGCCATGACAGCTCTTGACCAGGGGGGTGGTGAGAAGCACCGTGCCCTTTTAGATAGAGCAGAAGGGCCTGCCACATGTCTGCTTTGTGTATATACCTGTATATATGTATATATGTTTGTACATATTTATTACTCCATTTATTTTACCTGTATTTGTTCTATTTATTTTATTTTGTTAATATGTTTTGTTTTGTTCTCTGTCTCCCCCTTCTAGACTGTGAGCCTGCTGTTGGGTAGGGACTGTCTCTATATGTTGCCAATTTGCACTTCCCAAGCGCTTGGTACAGTGCTCTGCACACAGTAAGCGCTCAATAAATATGACTGAATGAATGAATGAAAGTGAGACCTTGGGAAATTCACTTGATTTCTCTGGGCCTCAGTTACCTCATCTGCAAAATGGGGATGAAGACTTTGAATCCCATGTGGAACATGGACTGTGTCCAGCCTGCTTAACTTCAATCTACCCCAATGCTTAGTACCTACCCCAGTACATTCATTCATTCATTCAGTTGTATTTATTGAGCGCTTACTGTGTGCAGAGCACTGTACTAAGCACCTGGGAAGTACAAGACGGCAACATATAGAGACGGTCCCTACCCAACAACTGGCTCACAGTCTAGAAGGGGGAGACAAACAACACAAAACATGTAGACAGGTGTCAAAATCGTCAGAATAAATAGAATTATAGTTATATGCACATCATTAACAAAGTAAATAGAATAGTAAATATGTACAAGTAAAATAGAGTAATAAATCTGTACAAATATATACAAGTGCTGTGGGGAGGGGAAGGAGGTAGGGCAGAGGGGGAGGGATAGGGTGGAGGAGAGGAAAAATGGGGCTCAGTGTGGGAAGGCCTCCTGGAGGAGGTGAGCTCTCAGTAGGGCTTTGAAGGGAGGAAGAGAGCTAGCTTGGTGGATGTGTGGAGGGAGAGCATTCCGGCCAGGGGAAGGACGTGGGCTGGGGGTTGATGGTGGGACAGATGAGAACGAGGCACAGTGAGGAGGATAGTGGGGGCAGAGGAGTGGAGGGTGTGGGCTGGGCTGTAGAAGGAGAGAAGGGAGGTGAGGCAGGAGGGGGCGAGGTGATGGACAGCCTTGAAGCCGAGCATGAGGAGTTTTTCCTTAGATTCGTAAGTTGACAGGCAACCACTGGAGATTTTTGAGGAGGGGAGTGACATGCCCAGAGCGTTTCTGTACAGATATAATCCGGGCAGCAGAGTGAAGTATAGACTGAAGTGGGGAGAGACAGGAGGATGGGAGATCAGAGAGGAGGCTGATGCAGTAATCCAGTCGGGATAGGATGAGAGTAAGGCACATAGTAAGCACATCTGCACACAGTCAGCGCTCAATAAATACAATTGAATGAATAGATATATCTATAATTCTATTCATTCTGATGGTATTGACACCTGTCTACTTGTTTTGTTGTCTGTCTCCCCCTTTTAGACTGAGAGCCCGTGGTTGGGTAGGGACCATCTCTAGATGTTGCTGATTTGTACTTCCCAAGCGCTTGGTATGGTGCTCAGTAAGCACTCAATAAATATGATTGAATGAATTAATGCGCTTAGTCCAGTGCTCTGCATACAATAAGTGCTCAATAAATACGAATGAATGAATGCGCTTAGTACAGTGCTCAGCACAGTCAGTGCTCAATAAATATGATTGAATGAATGAATGTAGCTATAATTCTATTTATTCTGATGGTATTGACACATGTCTACTTGTTTTGTCTTGTTGTCTGTCACCCCTTCTAGACTGTGAGCCCTTTATTGGGTAGGGATTGTCTCTATTTGTTGCCAAATTGTACTTTCTAAGCACTTAGTACAGTGCTCTGCACACAGAACATCAGAATGATGCAGAAGGGAGTGGGAAAAGAGAAATTGAGGGCTTAGATAGGGAAGGCCTCTTAGAGGAGATGTTCCTTCAATACAGCTTTGAAGGTGGGGACAGTAATTGTCTGTCAGATATGAAGAAGGAGGGTGTTCCAAGCCAGAAGGCAGGATGTGGGCAAGAGGTCAGTGGACAGATAAGATAAATGCTTGGATTAACGTGGTAGCAGTTTGGTTGGAGAGGAAAGAGTGGATTTTAGCAATGTTGTGCAGGTGCTCTATACCCAGTAAGTGCTTAATAAATATGGTGGATTGATTGAGTTTCAAATCAAGTAGGGTTTACAAAAAGGTATCCTGGGGGATATGTGATCTCAGAAGGCCATTGAGGATGAAGAGAGCTGTGTAGTCTATCAAATATGAAAGGGGAGGAAATTCTAGCTAAAGGGAAGTCGTGAGGAAGAGGTTGGCAGCAGGAGAGATGAGAATGAGGCTGAGGAACAGAGAAGTTGAGTGAAGTTCACACAGCAGGCAAGTAGCAGAGCTGGAATTATAACCCAGGTCCTCTAGTTCCCAGGGTCATGCCTTAGTTTGTTTAGGTTAGTTATTTAGGTTAGCTTTAGATTATTTGATCTGGGGGTATCTTCAGTTCTTCTGATTCCACTTTTTAAGAGAAAAGGGGACTACAGTATAATTAATATTGTCTATTAATATATCATTAGTATAATATAATTAATATAGTATAATATATTTATAATATAATTAATATAATAAAATATGAGTATAATATAATTAATACCATTTAATAAAGAAGGAGCATGGTCAGATGGCTAGAGCACAGGCTTCCGAGTCAGAAGGACCTGGGTTGTAATTCAGACTCTGCCACTTGTCTGTTGTGTGACCTTGAACAGGTCACTTCACTTCTCTGTTCCTTAGTTCCCTTGTCTGTGAAATGGGGATTAAGACTATGAGCCCCATATGGGACATGGACGTGTCCAATCTGATTAGCTTCTCTCTGCCCCATTACTTAGTACAGTGCCTGGCACATAGTAAGTGCTTAACAAATACCATTTTAAAAGAATTGAAGATCACTCATATTCTGGATTACCTATCTTCACCTGTCACAGCTTTGGTGGCATATTTATTTGTATTTCTACACTGCAATACACCACACCTGTTCTTTGCTGTCTCTGAACATCTCTGCTTCAAATTCAAGTTCAATTTGACATGTCAATTTTTAATTTAGACAAGCTCCTGGGCATAAGTACTATTCAGTTTTTCTTACTTTCTGTGTTCATCTTCAGCAATGAAGACATGCTGCTGCAGTTTCACCAATTGTTCATGTGCTGAACTCCAGGAAGCTAGAGACGCTGTGTTTTTTAGTAAAATTAGGATTGCTTTGCTTTTGAAAAGAGCTCAATCATGCTGTACTGTGTAGTGAACATATTTTCAGTTAAATACTCCAAATGTTACAGACAAGCCTATTACATATTAGAACAAAGCATCATTAAGCTCAGGATATGTTCAGCTGGGCCATGAAGCCAGAGTCTTTGGCAATGGGCATTTTTACAAATTGAAGAATTGATGATGAATACACTTTCATCCCCTCCTCCTTCTAAAAATACTAAATGAGAGCAAATACTAAATATAGTCTGCCAAGGGATTAATACTTTGTCCTGATCAGAGTAAGCACTAAGTAAGTACAATTTGCTGATTGATAAGCAGCAGCCATTTCTACAAACATAACACAAGTGACAGTGGAATCCCCTTTCCCTCAAAGTGAGATAGCACTCTGTTTGCCAGTCACTAGTTATCAATCGATCGATCAATCAGAGGGAAGCAGCGTGACTTAGTGGAAAGAGCACGGGCTTGGGAGTCATAGGATATGGGTTCTAATGCTGCCTCGGCCACTTGTCTGTTGTACGGCCTTGGAAAGTTACTTAACTTCTCTGTACTTCAGTTGCCTCATCTGTAAAACGGGGATTAAGACCGTGAGCCCCACGTGGGACAACCTGATCACTTTGTAACCTCTCCAGCGCTTAGAACAATGCTTTGAACATAGCGCTTAATAAATGCCATTATTATTGTTATTATTATAATTCTCTTTATCTTTTATGATGCTACTGATACCTCTCTACTTGTTTTGTCCTGTTGTCTGTCTCCCCGCTTCCAGACTGTGAGCCTGTTGTTGGGTAGGGATTGTCTCTATCTGTTACCGAATTGTACTTTCCAAGCACTTAGTACAGTGCTCAGCACACAGGAAGCGCTCAATAAATACAAATGAATGAATGAATGAAAGAGTCAGAGTCCTCTGACTCCCAGGCTGGTTTTGCTATATAACTACAAACAAGAATCAAAATCACCCATCCTGTATTTAGTGCTTCCAAAGAAAGTTATGGAATTAGTAAATTTATTCATTCATTCAATTGTATTTATTGAATGCTTACTCTGTGCAGAGTTTTACTAAGTAAAACCATCTGGGATCCAATTGCTTGACCCATGTGGGCCCCCTAACCAAGACCGAACCAGATTCCTAAAAAAGACACAAAGTGGGTTTTTAGTTAGAAATACAAATTGGAAACTATCACCACTGGAAATACTAAAATCAAGGTTTGCTGGATAATAGTTAAAGCCACTGAGGTTCAAGGCTGTCAGGACCAAGCGGAGAACTTGATTACCCAAGTCAGGTGCTTTGTACTAACTTGAGAGTTAGGAGAAAAGGCAGGGAAATTAGACTAAAGTAATGCCCAAATTAAGATAATTTACCTTCTTTTTAGCCCAAGGTACAACTTAGTTAGAAATGAATTTACAGCATGAATGTGTGTGCTGTGTAGGTCTCAGAGAAGCAGGCAAACCGTGCAACTGTCAGCTAGCACTGCTCCCAACTGTCTGAATTCCTTTTGCTCTGCCCTGAGGAGAGTTTGATTCTTTCCCACTGGAGGGAAGGGAGGCATGGACAGTGGAACTTCGCCTCTGTTGGCTGAGGAGTCATTCTCCTCCTACAATGTTCCAAACAATCCTGACAGCAGTATGTCTGGCTTGACTGACAAATAATATATCTTCAAATCGTGTCTAAAAACCTACCTCCTTTATAAAGCTTCTCTGATCTGGCGAGTGTCTACCAACTCTGTTATGGTGTACTCTCCCTTTCACTTAATGCAGTGCTTTGTACAAAGTAACCACTTGATAAGTACCAATGATTAATTGCTTGATCTATCATCCCTCTACACTCTCTCTACCCTGCCCACACCATGCTGTATTGTACTTTCCAAGCGCTTAGTGCAGCGCTTTGCACACAGTAAGCGGTCAATAGATATGATTGAATGAATGAATGAATGAATGCTCTTAGCCACCTTGGTATTCAGGTATACCTCTACCAACTAACAGAAAATACTTTGGTTATCATTTACTAATTCTGTTATATTCTCCTGAGTGCTTAGTATAGTGCTTTGTCCATAATAAGAGCTCAATATATGACAGATTAAATTACATAATTTGATTTCATTCATGCTATCATACACTTATCTAATTTATGTTGCTTTTCTTGAGTTTCTTTGCCTCCACTAATGGACTTTAAGATTCTTGTGGGAAGGGAATATGCCTAGCAACTCTTTTACGTTATACTCTCCCAAGCCCTTAGTATAGTGCCCTGCAGACAGCAAGTGCACAATCAATATGATTGATTAATTGATTGACTTGTACTCTCCAAAGTGCTTAGCATAGTGCTTTGCACATAGTAAGCACTCAATAAATACAATTAAATCAATTAATGAATAAGAATATCTTCCAGAAGAAAGACTTCAAAACCTAGAATAATGCTTAGTATACATCTGTGGTAATAACAGTGATGCAGAATCCCAAATATGCTATTGATGCCTGTCTACTTTTTTTGTTTTGTTGTCTGTCTCTCCCGTCTAGTCTGTGAGCCTGTTGTTCCGTAGGGATTGTCAGTATCTGTTGTCGAATTGTACTTTCCAAGCACTTAGTACAGTGCTCTGCACACAGTAAGTGCTCAGTGAATACAAATGAATGAATTAGGCAGCACACTACTAGGTCATTCAGGAGATCAATATAATCATTATCCCTCACATACCACAATCTGAGCCTCCACAGGCCCAAATAAGTGCTCTCCTTACATTTCTGAAGAATTAGAACTGAATGTATCACTTGCCAGTCATCAGTTTGATCATATAAAAAAGCCCTGGACATTTTTCTTTACCAGTTAAGAAAGATTTGGGTTCAGGTATTTTTAATTTTTAAGGAGAATGGGATTTGCTCTGTGCACTCATGGTGGTAAGTTGAAGTATTGAAAAGTGAATCATTTCCTGCTGATTTTTCTATTGCCTACGGTGTGTTGGCTCCCTTCTGTGATTCCTCTCTCTAGCCCATACTGAGATGGTATCATGGTTGTAGAAAACCCCATTATTTTGGCTTTTAATACACTTCCAGGAGATTAAATACCCACAGCGCGATCTAGAAATAATTAAACTGTGAAATTTTATACCAGAGATGAAAGTTTGGAATTCATCTGCATGAAGTCGTATGCCCAATTCAAATGCCCATGTACCGAATTGATTTCGTGCCAATCCTGTAGGAGGTCCAAATATGCAAGGAAATGCATGAGTATCTTAGATGTATTTGTCTGTCCCTATCTTAAGTTGCCAAGAGTTAACTAAAGATATATAATCTTGTGATTGGATCCACGTTCTGTCTGGAGGGTCAACAATTACTGGAAGAGGGTGTTATCTTCCCAGTGGCCTGGTGGAATAAGCACAGGCCTCTGAGTCAGAGGACATGAGTTCTAATCCTGGCTCTGCCACTTGCTGCTGTGGGAACTTGGGCAAGTCACTTAATTATCAGTAAAATGGAGATTCAATGCCTGTCCTCCCTCCTACTTAGGTTGTGATTACTGATTGGAACAGGAACTGTGTCTGTTCTGATTATCTTGTCCCAGCTTTAGTTCAGACCTCTGAACTTAAATACCACAATTTTATCCCTGCTGTTGGTGACTGACATAATAATATTATTGGTCCTGATAAACCCTCAGTATTCTAACAGTCATCCTTGGATGTATTACATCTATTCTAACGTTACCGTTTCCCTCCCCACTCTTAAATTTACCATTAGAATTCCGTTAACTGCCGTTCTCACCCTGTGTTTGTTCAAACCTCTCTAGAAGGGGCTGATATTTCCTGTGGAAACAAATTCCATATGTTTGCCACCTGCTGTGTGAAGAAGGTTTTCCATGTGTTTATTTTGATATTTCAAGCTTCAGTGGGTACCCCCTCAAATGTATGTTATTGTCTTTCTCATTAAGAGAAATTGCTAGTGAAATTCACTTGTGGATGCAGCTGAGGTTGAAGAGACCAATAACTGTGCACAAACAAAAACTGTCTTTTGTTGTTCTGTCCTGTTTGTCAGTGCTTAGAACAGTGCTCAGTGCTTAGAACAGTGCTTGGCACATAGTAAGTGCTTAGCAAATACCATTATTATTACTATTATTAGTTGCAGAGCTGCTTTTGTTTAGTCCTCTTTGACTCACAATCCAACTCAGCTTCTGCTCAAAAAAAGTCATTCCAATTTTTATTGTGGGATGTTAATGTAGCTGTTGACTCCCAGTTTTCAGCTGGGATAGAGCATGGTCTGAGACTTTGTTTTGCTTGTGTCCATATAGCGTTTCCTCTGACCTCCAACCCCCTTCCCAATTTCAACCAGCCAAAAAGCAGATTTTTGGGTATCCTGCTATTGTCCATTCTCCCAACATGTTCCAGCCAGTGCTGCTCTATTGAGGGGTACATAGCTTCAATGATAGGAGAAGCAGCATGGCTCAGTGGAAAGAGCACGGACTTGGGAGGTCATGGGTTCAAATCCCAACTCCACCACTTGTCAGCTGTGTGACCTTGGGCAAGGCACTTAACTTCTCTGTGTCTCAGTTACCTCGTCTATAAAATGGGGATTAAGACTGTGAGCCCCACGTGTGACAACCTGATCACCTTGTATCCCCCCCCCCAGCACTTAGAGCAGTGCTTTGCACATAGTAAATGCTTAACGAATACCCAAGACTGAGCCCCCTTTTTCCTCTCCTCCTCTCCATCCCCCCGCCCTACCTCCTTCCCCTCCCCACAGCACTTGTATATATATTTGTACAGATTTATTACTCTATTTTACTTGTACATGTTTACTGTTCTATTTATTTTGTTAATGATGTGCATATAGCTTTAATTCTATTTGTTCTGATGACTTTGACACCTGTCTACATGTTTTGTTATGTTGTCTGTCTCCCCCTTCTAGACTGTGAGCCCTTCGTTGGGTAGGGACCATCTCTATATGTTGCCAACTTGTACTTCCCAAGCACTTAGTACAGTGCTCTGCACACAATAAGTGCTCAATAAATATGACTAAATGAATGAATTTAGTTCTAGGACTTCCTTGTTAACCATCCTGTTTTGTTATTTGGTTTTGAGTATAGCCTCAAACTGAATGATGGAATGGGTAATGCTGTCAGATGAGGCATCAGTAGGATGTTATTCATTCATTCACTCAGTCATATTCACTGAGTGCTTACTGTGTGCTAAGCAATATTCTAAGCACTTGGGAGAGTACAATAAAACAATAAACAGAGGAGTTCCCTGCCCACAATGAGCTTCTGTCTAGAGGTCTGTAAGTTCAGTTCTCACAGCCATAATGGAGTTTGGATAGTACTTTAGCTTTGTAGACTTTGAGATTTGGGTTGGATGTATTTCTCAGCTACCAACTCTATCATATTCTCCCAAAAGCTTAGTATAGTGCTCTGCTATCAGTCAGACAACTGTATTTATTGAGCACTTACTAAGCACTTACTATGTTCAGAGCCCTTGCCAGAAGGTCCTTACAGTCTAGAAGGAGAGACAGACAAAGCTTTTGAGAAGAATACAAAAAAGATACATTTATGGAGTGGGGTTAGAGCTACCTTACTCTAAAATCATTTTCCTTTTCTACATGCGGTAATCTCTCCAGATGTTTACTTAGCTCTAAGAATTAGGTTTTCCTTAGGTAGATTCATGCTTTCCAAATTAAAAAGGCTAACCTAAGCAATTAGATCCCCATTATTAGGGATTTTAGAATACCATTCTTGGTGCTTCCTTACAGAACAAAGTCAGGCCCTATATCTTGATATAGTTCAGGTATTTAATTAGTTATTTATTGTATTTTAAATGTTTACAATGTTCCAAGCACTGTAGTAAATGATGGTGTTGATGTAAATAAACAGAGCAAACCCATATATTGTTATCATAATTATACAAATCCTCTAAATTTGCATTCATTTTTGAAAATGATTATTACTCCTTTTCCCTGTTCCATTATTTTGCCATTACAAGATTCAACATGGGTGGAGTTGTTTCTTCTTAAATATTTTTTTGAATGAATTCTCCTAGTGAATGACATAGAAAGAAAAGAATAGAAAGCAAATGTGGGTGTTAAAAATCATGTTCAATGCATACATTTTCAAATCATATCATTGCTGCTATTTCTTCCCCTAAAATTAATTGCATCTCATCATCAGTTTTAATTTTTTGAAAACTAATTAATTATGGTAGACACGTACAGATATCATTCACTATAGAGTTTTCCAGATTTTCAATTTCTCTGAGCCACGAAACTTGGAGGTTTTCAGAATTATCCAGTGTAGTTCGTTCATTTCATGGTTTTTTTTTAAATCAAGAGTAGATTGAGTAAGCCAGTTGCTTAACACTGCGGCACTCGAAATACTCCCAGCACAAAAGAAAGGGCAAAGGCCTAAATCATCTGAGTTCTAGCATAGTTTTTGACAATGATTTTCTATGGAGACTTGAACATTAGCTCCATCTGTGGGTTTAACCGGGCTACCTGTATTATCATTCAGGAAAATATGTTAATCATGAAAATTACTAAAATGTAATCAGACATCATCTCTTCTATATGTGCATATGGTAGGACTGTCCAAGACAGGTTTAAAGACAATTTTCCTATTTTTCCCTGTAATTGTAGCCTAAATCTGATGACAGCAATACAGGAAAAAAATGCATTACCTAAAAATACAGTACCAAGAGTGTATGTGGGAATCTGAGTCACTTTGGAAAAAAAAATCGGTAAAATTAGTGCTTACCTTGTGCCTGGAGTTTTAGATTTTTGAAACTGAACAGTTATAGGTGAGCAGTTGAGAATAATAACTGTACGTTTTAGGGATCCAGATTTTAACTACTGAATGTAAATCATTAGGGTCTAGAAAGAAAATGAAGGCATATAACTTTGCTACTTTTGTCATTTATTCTCTCTAGGACCTCACCTGGATGTGGAAAGAAACTCCAAATTTTGGAGAAAGGAAACCACTCATTTACTAGGGAGACAATTTTAAAATAGCTCTTAGACATTCAGAGATGGCAGGAAGCAACTACTACTCCCAAAGGAATACTTATTAACAAAGGACCCAGAGACCAGTTATGTATATAGTTATAATCAGGGTAAGCAGCATGGCTTAGTGGCAAGAGCCCGGGCTAGGGAATCAGAGGACCCGGGTTCTAGTCTTGACCCCGCCACTTGTCTGTTGTGTGACCTTGGACAATCCATTTAACTTCTCCGGGCCTCAGTGACCCCATCTGAAAATTGGGATGAAGACTGTGAGCCCCACGTGGGACAACCTGATTACCTTGTATCTTCCCCAATGCTTACAACAGTGCTTGGCACATTGTAAGTGCTTAACAAATCCCAATATATTACTGTGGGAGCAGCGTGGTTTAATGGAAAGGGCATGGGCTTGGGAGTCCCAGATCGTGGGTTCTAATCCCAGCTCCGCCACTTATCAGCTGTGTGACTTTGGGCAAGTCACTTAACTTCTCTGCACCTCAGTTACCTCATCTGTAAAACGGGGATTAAGACTGTGAGTCCCACGTGGGACAACCTGGTTACCCTGTATCTACTCCAGTGCTTAGAACAGTGCTTGGCATATAGTAAGCACTTAACAAATACCATCATCATCATCTTCATAATCAGGACCAGGGCAGTCAATAAATCAGTTGTTTTAATGAGTGCTTATTATGTGCAGAGAACTGTACTAAGCACTTGGGAGAGTGTAATAATAAAATCGGAGGAGGTATTAAGCCAAAAGAGGAAGGAGAAAATTAACAGAAAAAGATGGATGGCCATTTTTAAAGATAGGCAGGGACAGAGCATTCCGGGGAACTGAGGTGCTAATGGAGCTCAGTCTTCCTCTTAAATGCTGGGGAAAGAAATGAGAGATCAGACTTGAGAAGCTGGAGTTCACCAAGGTGAACTGTCCAGAAACTGGAATTCATCAAAGCGAACTGTTTAGAAAAACCAGTGGACCACAGGAGAGTTACTTGTAGGGAAGTGAAGGGGTTTGGTGGAAAGGAAGTTACTCCTGAGGTGAATGTGTTAGTTAAGGAAGAGCAGTTTTAATATCTGGAATTTATTTACAGCTGTAACCTAATTAAGAACATTATGGTGAATTGCAAAATATATTAAAAACAGATTAAGTTCATTCACCAGAGCTTGAGATAATCAGGAAAACTATCTGAAGCATGTGTCTGTTGGGAATACTGTGTTAGGTAGAGAGGGAATAAGACAAACATCTTCAAGCCCCAGTGACCAGGTGTCTTGAAGCAAGACTGACTAACTGGATTCCAGATGATTTCCTTGCTCTCTGGATGCTAATTTTAGAGTCAAGGGATGGTGGTAGCCAAGGTTTTGGGGTTACTTTTATGGAAACTTCAAATATTTGAAAGAAGATATTTCTTTCTTTCAGAGAAGCAGCGTGGCTCAGTGGAAAGAGCCCGGGCTTTGGAGTCAGAGGTCATGGGTTCAGACCCCGGCTCTGCCATTTGTCAGCTGTGTGACTATGGGCAAGTCACTTCACTTCTCTGTGCCTCAGTTCCCTCATCTGTAAAATGGGGATTAAGACTGTGAGCTCCCCGAGGGACAAGCTGATCACCTTGTAACCTCCCCAGCGCTTAGAACAGTGCTTTGCACATAGTAAGTGCTTAATAAATGCCATCATTATTATTATTATTAAGATAAAGTGAGTACTTTTAGACCCAGAAGATGAATCAGGGTATCAGAGACCCCTTACAAGAGACTTTGGTGGTACGTACGGCATGGCGTTTATTATTATTATCATTATTATTATTATTATGGTATTTGTTAAGTGCTTACTACATGCCAGGCACTGTACTAAACACTGGGGTGGATACAAGCAAATCAGTTTGGACACAGTCCCTGTCCCACACGGGGCTCACAGTCTCAATTCCCATTTTACAGATGAGGTAACTCAGACCCAGAGAAGTGAAGTAACTTACCCAAGGTCACACAGCAGACAAGTAGTGGAGCTACAATTAGATAGAGCCAGGATTAGAACACTTTACCTTCTAGCTCCCAGGCCCATGATCAATCCATAAGCCCATGGGCTGGGGGAACCCCAAACTGCCACACTTTTATAGAATGCTGTAGTTCATCTATACCAGAAGTATTATATGGGGACCTAGTCACTACATTTTGAAAATAATGCAGGTGGAGAAAGCACAAAGAAGGTAAATTAAGATGATCAGGAGTACCGATGGAAATGAAATTGAAAATTGAAGGTCAGATAAGTCACGATTGATCAAGCAACAGTACTGATTGAGTGCTTACTGTTTGTAGCTCACTATACTAAGCACTTGGGAGAATACAGTACAACAGAATTGGTGGACAAGTTCCCTGCACAAAGTAAGCTTACAGTCTAGAAGGGGAGATTGAAATAAAACATACCTGAAAGGTCTGTCAAAGTTAATTCATCTGTGCTGGGCAGCAGTAGCAAGCAAAGGAGTAAAAGGCAGATGATCAAGTCATCAAAATGTTGATCAAAAACCATGACAGAGGCTAACGTTTTTTACCGCGTGGAAGAAGACAATGGTAAACCACTTCCGCATTCCTTTTACTATGCATTCCTTTGGGTAAGTCTAACTTCTCTGTGCCTCAGTATCTTCTTGTAAAATGGGAATTGAATGCCTGTTCTCCCTCCCCTTAGACTGATTGAATTGTAACTGCCTCAGAACTTAGAACAGTGCTTGGCACATAGTAAGCACTTAACAAATACTTTTATTATTATTATTACGTTTGGTGGGAACAGCCCCTCCAAATCTGCCTAGAGGAAGAAGTGATTATCCTGTCATCAATCTATCAATGGTACTTACTGAGCACTTTCTGTGGGCAGAGCACTGTACTAAGAGCTTAGTTGAGAACAATATAACAGATTCTGAAACAAATGCCCTAGCCTACTTATGCTTCTCCTATTTATCCAGCTTGTGTCCAAGTAGAGAAAGAACAGTATTTTTGTGGTTGTTGCTGCCATTTATTTGCCTTGCCTCTCTTGCTTTCGCTTTGCTCAACCTTTACTAAGCCACTCCAAGTATGATACTCAAAGATGATTTGCAAAATGACTTAGTGCACTGCAGTGTTTGCTGCTGCTGAGGTCTCAAAATCATTCTGAACTGGGAGCTCGGATTGCCACGATTCTCTTTACCAGCTGGCTCACAATTCAGCAGAAGGGTGGGGGATCTGAGAAGAGGTACGGAGAGCTCAATGCAAACCAACTCTAGCATATATCATGTTGTACTCTCCCAAGAGCTTAGCAGTGCTCTCCACACACCAGCAACAAGTAAATAACATCCGTTCTGCATCGCCCCAACAGGCTCCCTTTTTTCACTCCACTTCCCAGCCCCACAACAGTTGTGTACAAATCTGTAATTTATTTATATAAATGTCTATCTCCCCTCCTCTAGACTGCTGTGGGCAGGGGATGTGTCTGTTTATTGTTGTTTTGTACTCTCCCAAGTGCTTAGTACAGTGATCTGCAAACAGTAAATGCTAAATACGATTGAATGAATTGAATGAATTAATAATAATAATAATAATAGCTTACTATGTGCAAAGCACTGTTCTAAGCGCTGGGGAGGTTACAAGGTGATCAGGTTGTCTCACGGGGGGCTCACAGTCTTAATCCTCATTTTACAGACGAGGTAACTGAGGCACAGAGAAGTTAAGTGACTTGCCCAAAGTCAGCTGACAATTGGCGGAGCTGGGATGTGAACCCATTACCTCTGACTTCCAAGCCCGTGCTCTTTCCACTGAGCCACGCTGCTTCTCTGAATAGACATTGATTGATTGGTAGTATGAATTTTGAGGTCTAAGCAACACTCACCTGAAAATGCATAGGGTCAGAAGAGGCACACTACCATATATTAATGGACAAAGTTTTCATATGTCCAAGATATTCTCAGGTACAGCTTCACACCCATGTCTTCGATTTCAGCATCAGCAGGATCATCTTCTAAATGAAACACAACTTTAACTGCTATACTGAATAAGTTTTCACCTAATGGCCTCTTTCTCTCAAGAAATCCCCTGAGTCCTTATTGCCTAAAGGGCTTCACGTCAGGAATATGACCTGCAACAACTCCTTCTGTCTCAAGAATCCGTGAGGGATGTGAAATTAATATATATGCACAATACTTCATTTAAGGGGTTTTTAAATGTGAGCCTCAATTCACGTACGATCTGTGTCAAGTCAGCAGAGGTGAAATAATCTTCACCTTAGCCTAACTCAAAAAGTATGCAAATCTTTCATTAGGACCACTTTTAAATCCTTATTTCTCAGTGACTCAGATATTCAATTATGCTCATATGGAATCTTTAATAATATCATAAGTCCAAACTAATCAAGTTCTTTATCAACTTTAATGGCATTTTGAGGTGTTTGGTATATGTAACTTGCTAAAACACAAATTAATAGCTTGATTCTCATCAAAATACCATAAATGTGATTAACTTGTATCTACCCCAGTGCTTAGTACAGTGCCTGGGACATAGTAGCACTTAACAAATACCATAATGAAAAAATCCATTCCCACCCAGTTTTAATGCACTTGATTTAGAGATTATAGAAAACCTGTGACATTAAGTATGAAATTCCTAAAGGTATCTACAATATTTCATGTGGATTCTGTACTCATTTTAGAATTTGGTTCTCTAATCATTGAGGCTTTGAGTTAGATTTTTAGATCAAAAAGTAAGGAGATTTCTGTAGAAGAGAGAGAAACTTATGAAAGTTATATTGATGCTCTAAAACTCTTAAAGTCCTTGGGGATGATCATTCAGAAACAAGGGTAAGTTTTTTTTTAACTTCATATATAGTATCTAGAAGGATAATTTCACCCTTATCTCTCCTGAGACTCCCTACACTGAACATGTTTTGATTATAAAACTAAAGGAAAAAATCAGTCTGTCATAGCCTGTAAAGGTGAATTATAATCAGAGATAGAAAGCTTTGGGGTAATTATATTTCTAATGACATTTCTAGTATTACCCTGTTACCGTCTCCTCAAACAGTTACCCGATAAATCAGACTGTTGAACTAAGATTCCAATGAATATAATATTTTGAAAAATCACTTCCTATAGCACAAAATGATGCTAGCTACTGGGAAGTTCAAGTTTTTTTAAAAGTCTTAAAGTAAAAAAAAATAGTGGTTTAATTAAGTTGTGGATTTTCTTTGCTAAGTAATGAAATAAATTTAGCAGGATGAACACTACATTAAAACATGATACCAGAAAGGCAAAGGTACACATCCTTTCCAAGATTCCACAACCCATACGTTCAGCAGCTTCTACACCATATATTTCTAAACCTTAGTTATGTTTAAAAATCCTTACAAAAATCCAAAGCTCAATTACATTTTGAAGTTAGAATAAAAAAAATTGATCAAAATATCCCCACTAGATTGTAAGCTTATTGAGGGCAGGGAACATGCCTACCAGTTCTATTGCATTGTACTCTCCCACACACTTAATACAATGCTCTGCACACATTGAGTGCTGATTAAATGTCATTGACATTAAAAAGAAAAACCTCTTGTATGTACATATTCATAAGTAAATCCTTGCCTAGCATTCAGGAAAATGCCACATAAATCATATTCTTGGGGCAGTCATTGAAATCAGTCAATCAACCAATCAGTGGTATATATTGAGCAATTACTATGTATAAAGCACTGCATTAAGCACTTGGAAAAGTACAACACAATAGGGGGGTTCTCAGCAATCCCTGCCAACAGGGAGCTTACACTGTAAGCAGCATGGTCTAATGGATGGAACATGGCTTGGCAGTCAGAAGGACTTGGGTTCTAATCATGACTCCACTTGTCTCTTGGGTGACCTTGGGCAAGTCGCTTCACTACTTTGGTCCTCAGCTCATCTGTAAAATGGAGATGAAGGCTGTGAGCCCCATGTCAACTCAGTATGTCAAAGACTGAACTTCTTATCTTCCCTTCCAAACCCTGCCCTCTCTCTGACTTTCCAATCACTGCTGTTGGCACTACCATTTTTCCCATCTCACAAGCCCGCAACCTTGGTATCATCCTCGACTCCACTCAATCATTCACCCCACATATCCAATCCATCACCAAAACCTGCCAGTCTCACCTCCACAACATCACCAAGATCTGCACTTTCCTCTCCATCCAAACCACTACGTTGTTGGTTCAGTCTCTCATCCTATCCCAAATGGATTACTGCATTAGCCTCCTCTCTGATCTCCCATCCTCCTGTCTGTCCCGGCTTCAGTCTATACTTCACAATGCTGCCTGGATCATGTTTGTGCAGAAACGCTCTGGGCATGTTACTCCCCTCCTCAAAAATCTCCAGTGGTTGCCTGTCAATCTACGAATCAAGCACAAACTCCTCACTCTTGGCTTCAAGGCTCTCCAACACCTCTCCCCCTCCTAACTCATCCCTTCTCTCCTTCTACATCCCAGCCCACACCCCCTGCTCCTCTGCCTCCTCTAACCTCCTCACCGTGCCCCGTTCTCACCTGTCCCACCGTCGACCCCCGGCCCACATCCTTCCCCTGGCCTAGAATGCCCTCCCTCCACACATCTACCAAACTAGCTCTCTTCCTCCCTTCAAAGCCCTACTGATAGTTCACCTCCTCCAGGAGGCCTTCCCAGACTGAGCCACCTTTTTCCTCTCCTCCTCCCCATCCCCCCCGCCCTACCTCCTTCCCCTCCCCACAGCACTTGTATATATTTGTAAAGATTTATTACTCTATTTTACTTGTACATATTTACTATTCTATTTATTGTATTAATGATTTCGACACCTGTCTACATGTTTTGTTTTGTTGTCTACCTCCCCCTCCTAGACTGTGAGCCCGTTGTTGAGTCGGGACCGTCTCTATATGTTGCTGACTTGTACTTCCCAAGTGCTTATTACAGTGCTCTGCACACAGTAAGCACTCAATAAATACAATTGAATGAATGAATGAACGAACGAACGAATGTGGGACTGAGAGTGTGTCCAACCCGATTTGCTTGTATCCACCCTAGCGCTTGGGTCAGTGCCTGGCATGTAGTAAATGCTTAACAAATACCACAATTATCATTACTATTATTATGATTGTAGTAAAATAAATTACAGTTAGGGGAAATAGTGAAATATTATATGCCCATAAATTCTGTGAGGTTGGGGTGAGTATCATAGTGTTTATGGAATATAGAACCAAGTACATTGTTGATGCAGAGGGGAGAAATGGTAGGGGAAATGAAATCTGTCAGAGAAGGTCTCATGGAGGAAATGGGATTTTTGGAGGGTTGTGAAGGTTGTGAAGATGTCAGGTATGAAGTAAGAGGGAGTTCCAGTCCTGATGGAGGAGATGGCCAAGGAGGGATGGATAGTGGGATAGATGATGGAAGAGATAAGATCGAGGTATTTTTTTGGAAATAGTAGTACGTCAGAATAGTGATGAAAATCTATGCTTTAAAAATAATGCCCATAGAAGAAGCTTCATTTACATTTTAAACCATTTCCTAGAACAAAATGGAAAACACAGATGTTCAGAAAGAGTTCCCCATGTGGAACTCTGATCTGATAGTATGATATCTACCCCAGTGCTTAGCACTGGGTTTGACAAATAGTATGATCTTAATAAATGTCACAGTGCCTTTTATTGTTATTATAATTAGCGTTATTATTGCAAGGGTTGGACTGATTGGAAAAGATCTTGTGAGTCATTTCAGAGGCTCCTGGAAAAGTGAAATTTGATTCTCTAATGGGCAACTCTATTGGTTCCATGTCATCCCAGTAGAAGTCACTTTGACTCTTTAGCATTTTGCTGTGACATCTGACCCTTCCAGCTTCAGGATATCAGGTACCAGTCACCTAGATGCTCAGATCAAGTATGCAACCTGGATTGTATCAACTCTGCCGTGCCTTCCTTCACCTCCAAAATCCTGGTTACCTCTCCCCATTCTGTTGTATTGTAAAGACTGTGAAGGCAGCTATTAATTAGCAGCAGGTGATATCTTTCTTCTCCAATTTCTTGTATAAACTGTTGAACAGTCCACTTTGAATGAACGCAATGTATTATGTGGGAGAGGGCCTGAGTCTAACTTGTTGACCTATTGTTATGGTTATTATTATGGTACTGTTAAGTGCTTACCTGTCAAGCACTGTTCTAAACTCTGAGGTAGATACAAGTTCATCAGGTTGGACTTAGTCCTTGTCCCACATGGAGTCTAAATAAGAGGGAGAACAGGCATTGAACCCCATTTTACTGATTAAAAAACTGACACACAGCAAAATTAAGTGACCTGCCCAAGGTCACGATATAGGCCTCCAACTCCTAGGCCCATGCTCTTTCCACTAGGAAATGCTGCTTCTCAAGTGCTTTAACAAATAGCACTGTTATTATTCTTATTAATGATAACAATGAGTAGTAATAGTAGTAGTATGTCTGACTTGGATGGTTTAAATGCTTGTCCAGATGACTTCAGATTCCATGACTCACACATTTTATCCCATCTTACTTCAGTGGAGATCCCGTTGAGACTTTAAGCTCCTTGTTGGCAGGGAATGTGTCTATAAGCTCTGCCATATCATGCTTTCCCAAGAGCTTACTCTGCTCTGCACGTAATGAAAGCACTCAATAAATATGACTGATTGATTGAGACCACAGAATTGAATCCAAACTGGTAATCTGAAGACCATTAAGGCTTTCATCCAAAAATCATAGCTGCTTCCATAAAAGAGATTTCTTACTTTTCTAAAATGCTACTTCTACAATTAATTGTTTAATCACATGGCTTTGGAAACTCTGTTTTTATATTTTTGTCATTTCCAAGATTAGTTCAAATAGGCCACAAAGAATAATAGCATGAAGTAATGCAGTAAAAAACTTTTGGAAATTATTTGTGATTTACTCAGTTGCTGGGTATGTTTGCTTAAATAACTAGGAATGAAAGTTAAGTACTATCTTCTGGGACAAGAATTAAGCCTGTTTCTAATTATCTCCCAGGCTTTTATCTTGATTCTGGGCTGTTACCATGTAATTCTGGGCCTCTAGCCCAGTATTAAATCCTGACTCCGGCAGCTCTTCTCTGATACTCACTATTTTGTGGTTTTTCCAGGTGCAAGTTAAAACAGATTAAAATTGAAAAAAAAAAGTCGGCAGCATTTGTTTTATGGTGAACCTCATTCAACCTGAAATTTAATTATGTTTCCATGTGGATTTGTAATATGGATTAATAGTTTTATTGTACTCTGGTGATTAGTTTCTGTTTGTTCTAATTTCTTTTTGGCTCCTTGCTGACCTTGAGGTGAAAAAACCACAGAAGATGTATTCCTTCAATTTAATGCCAGTTTGAGGTGTTTCTCCTGCATCATCAGATCAATGAAAAGTAAATAGCCTACACTTCTTGTTTCACAGTGCAGTATTGATCTTTCTTCAGCTTTTGCTTCCCTTTTTCCCTGCGTCTTGTGTCTTTCAACCCCTGGGACCCAAGTGATTGCCATAGATTGGACAAGCTAACAAGCGCATGATAAGGAGCTAGTGTTTTGTGGCGTGCTCACATAGACAGGCTTAGTATATAAACACTGCCTCTGCATTGAAGGAAAGGTGCCATTTTGTGTAGATGGCACAAGCCACTCTGAGAACGAACCAGGAAGGCATCAGAAAAGGAGAGGATTGTCTTTTCTCCACCAGTTCTTGATCACTGCAGTGAATGCCAAATTCAATGAGATCGAGACTCCTTCAAAAAGTAAGACAAGTGTCCTGGAGAAATGCCATAAGCTTGTGGTTCTGGAGAATGTTTGGGAAGGTGGCAGCTTATGGGTAAGTCTGCACTTAATCTTTTCGGGACGAGGTTTTCTTTCTCAAGTCCTTTTTGAATTTAGAGCCTCAAATTCCTGCCCTTAAACTTTGAGAAATACAATCATGACTCTAGCTTTAAAATATCTAGTCCTTACTAGTCTGTGCTTATGAATACCAACACAAGTAAAGTTATTCTGAAGGGTTCATTTCTAAGCATGCTGAATTGTCTTCAAATTCTGAATTGCTTGTGCCCTTTTTCATTCCTTAAAGAAGCCTTTTTAGCAGCCATAAGGTAGTTTTCTTTAAAGACAGTGAGAAATGGATGCACGATACTTTGTAAGGTTTGGAAATACTGTTTATTTATACCTGCCCTTTAGGTGTTGTTCAAGTTAAGAAATCAAAAATCTCCAAGTTTTCTTTCTGGGCCCTTCAATGTCCAAAGGTTTCCCTGCCACTGAAAAATAGATAAATGAATAATTGATAGTCTATCACATGTGATTGTCTCTTTACAGTAGGATATTTTATGCTGTGCAGTTCAGAAGTTTCCTGACACCGCTTTAGGTTGGGAGGAATCCAGTTTTATGGTCTCTAGGTGCTTATTAGTCTCTGGTGCCTCTGGTTCTTAGCTCAGTAAACTAATGTAAATATAAATAAGTAATTTATCCTTTATTTATTTTTCATGCTACCTTTCCTGAATTTAGTTTCAGACTCTATGGTGAGGTTATCATTCTGGAATCCATGGATGAAAGGAGACTTATATGCTCATATAAATAATGATGAAAAGTTAGTGTGTTTATTTTTATTACTACCCAAAACAGTGTGTTAGATAAGGGCAACATTAGGTAGAATGTTTGAATCAGTACTGATCTCTAAAGAACTCCCAAATTTCTGTATTCTGGGGTAATTACCAATAGTACCATGATATATGAGTTTTTTGTCATCTCATGGAAACCACTGCAATGCGGTTTATTGGCACTATTTACAAAACTACACATTTTAGAAGGCAAACCTTTGTTTTTTAGGGTGTAAAAGCTGTGTACACTGTACAAATTATGTATAATGTTGGAGGAGTTCTATCTCCTTCTGGTATTATGACATTTTACACTTCTTGGAGCCTGATGATTGTTCTAACCCAAGCTATTACATAGTCCTTAGGGTAACCCCAGTGCTGATTTGAACACTATTAATTTTCTATTATAGTGTGCTAAAGATGTTCTACAGTGTGGCACTCACCTGCATTATTGAGTCAATGACCAATTGCAGGGTTGCTCTGTGGTGGTTGGAGCTTAAACTCAACCCTCTGGGATCTCATTTATTATTTGCAGATATTGATTTTGGAAAAAGAAAAAGCTAAGATGTGCGAATCTAATACTGACTTAGACCTAGCCTAGAGCGGTTAACTCTTAACGGTCTGCTTACTGTGTGCGGGTTAGCACTTGGGGCTGGATTTGGCTGGTATTCTTAGCTTTCGATTAACATCTTTTTAACTTGAAATATTTCTCAATATCTATGAGATAGGTGTAAAAAGCTACTTCCATTAATCCTACAGCATGCTTGTAAAGCTAGATCTTATCCTAATCATTTATTTTCTTCTTTCTGAATGAAACAGGGAGAGTATAAATGGCAAACCAATCCTCTCCCTTGCATCCTTCTGTTTTCAAAGGCCTGCTGATTTGCTGGAAAGAGCAGACAGTTATTTTAGAGGTCAGATAAAATGATAGTTTAGAGGTCACATGCTCCTATTGGAGCATTTTGGGTCCCACAGTTCACTGGGAGTCTGCGAGCCCCACGTGGGACAACCTGATTACTTTGTATCTACCCCAGTGCTTAGAACAGTGCTTGGCACATAGTAAGAGCTTAACAAATACCATCATTATTATCAATTAATTGTACTACCCCACTGTTTCCTCATCTGTCAAATGGGGATTCAATATCTGTTCTCCTTCCTACTTAGACTGTGAGCCCCACATGGGACCTGATTATTTTGAATCTACCCCAGCGCTTAGAACAGTGCTTGGCACACAGTAAGCACTTAACAAATGCCGCAGTTATTATTGTTACCGAATAAGTGCTTAACAAGTACCATAATTATAATAATTGTTATTATTAAAGGGTGGTGATTGCATTAACTTGAATTGGGGAAGTGAAAATTAAGGAGCAGTAGTAGTAGAAGTATTAATGGTATTTATTAAGCATGTTCTCTCTTGGAAGGTTGAAGGTAACAGAGAGGAGTAAGGCACAATGCAATCCAGGAATGAAGAGTGTGACTGTAGAGTCATAGTTGAAGAGAGACAATAAATAAGAAGGGATTGGCAGTTCTGAAGAACCCTAAGCCAGTGGTCTGGAGTTTCTGCTTGATGCAGAGGAAATGGATAGCCCTTTGAGTTATTTATGCATTGGGGATACAGTACATAAGAGATAAGTCAAATTTGAATTAGTAAAAATTCTGAATTGTAAAATACATTTTAAAATGTAGTTTTAGTGCAATACTCTGAGACGTATCCCTGGCAGAATTTGAGGCTATGTTTCTGTGTCAAGGTTTCTTGTAGATGTACTAAGCTTAAACTGAATTTGCTGGCAACTGCATCGGTGTGTTTCTTTCTCTGACTGGCTCTTTGTATGACCCAGTTGAGCAGCAAAAATTATAGTAAATATCTCTATCACTGTTTTTCCATTTTCTTTGCCCTTCTCCACTTGAAACTTAACTGAGCTGCTGTAAACACTTCCTTCTTTGCCTTGGTACAGACTAATGTAAAATTCAATTCGACGTAGAGAACATCATCTATAATTGAATCTCCATTTTCTTGTAAAGTACTCCCTCCTAAATATAATGTCCCTTATAAGGCCAATGCAGAATCATCGACTTGGACGATGATCTGTTTCTCTTTAGTGGCCTGTGAAAGTTAGCTATGTAGCTTCATTCCCGCAATGAAGCAAGTGAGCAGTGTTCTGTTGCAGTCTGTCACACATTAAGGCATACCTCATAGGAAGCAGATTAAGCAAAAAGCCCATAGATAAGGTCTAATAAGTAGGCAATGGTACCTGGGATTCTTCATTATTGTCCATTTAAAAATGAAATACATTTCAAAAGTTTCTGAAATCTCAGGAAGATGGGAACCCTATTGACCCCTGCTATTAAAGAAACCGTTGCTAAAGATGACTCTTATGATTCATTCAGTCGTATCTATTGAGCGCTTACTGTGTGCAGAGCACTGTACGAAGTACTTGGGAAGTACAAGTTGACAGCCTATAGAGACGGTCCCTACCCAACAGCGGGCTCACATTCTAGAAGGCTGTGATTGATCTTGTGATTGATTTTGGCACATTACTATGCTCTTAACAAATACCTCAATTGCTATTAAAGTACTGTAGGTTTTCATAATCTTATTTTGGAATATCCTGTGTTGGTACTTGGGATTGAGAATGAGTTCCTCCTCTTTTTCAACTGCACTGTGCAGGAGCAGAGCAGTTCTGAAGGCATTTTCTGGGCTTCCTAGTCTGGGAAAGAAGGGAGGTTTGAAGCAGGGGTAATGGAGTCTTATAGGGATATGCTAATTGGCTTATTGTAGGCCTGTGTGTTTGAAGGATTTAGTAAAGCATTGGTCTTTTCCATTTCAAACAATTAACACTAATAATAATGGCATTTGTTAAGCACTGACTGTGTGCTAGGCACCATACTAAGCTCTGGGGTGAATACAAGCAAATCAGGTTGGACACAGTCCCTGTCCCAGAGGTCTTAATCTGCATTTTACAAATGAGGGAACTGAGTCTCTGAGAAGTGAAGTGACTTGCCCAAGGTCACACAGCAGACAAGTGGCAGAGCTAAGATTACTCAAGTGCTGCTGGGTATGGAGCCCTGTACTAAGCTCACTGGGTGCTGTACGTGTGTTTCCTGTTCTCTGTGAGCACCAGCATAATATTGGAGATGACAACTCTAATTTAGGACAGTTCTACCAATGCAAGGCCTTGGTAGAGCTTTCTGAATAGCCAAGGGTGCAGCTTCTGTGTCCCTGGCTAATCAAGCTCGTTATGGGCAGGAAACAAGACAGCCAAATCTGTTACATTGTATTCTCCCAAGTGCTTAGTACAGTGCTCTGCACATAGTAAGTGCTCAATAAATGCCATTGATTGATTGATTTTGGTCATCTAGTTACTAGGCCAACTATATCAATTTAGTTACAGGCAAATATTCTGCTGTAAATCACATAACTGATGTGTTTCAATTTAGAATATGCAAACAGAAAGAGGCCCATCTTCAATAGTGTTATAAAAATGTGCAAATGATTTAGAGCCCAAGAGAATAATATCTCTGAATGGACACTGAATGAAGTCTTTTGAGTACATCCAACCCATATAGATTATTGGCTAGGTATCCTGGATTGACAAATTGGATTCTATTTTTTATGACTCTTATCCTAAACCTTGCATCCCCTGGACCAACTTTCATGAGATGCTATTTCCATTTGGGTCGAATAATTTCTAAGGCGGGGGCCTGACACTAGTTGTGGTTAAAGCTTTTAGACTCTTGTTTTCAAAGGATAATGCCTCTTTGAACATTTTGAACATTTTAAATGCAAAGTACATCTGTAGAAAGTCATGAAGCAATGCCTCAGGAGACTGAAAGTGCCACACTTTTCTCTTGAACCTCAATTAATCCTTGTGAAGACTGACATTCAGGAAGACTAAAGTGCTCTAGCTTCACAGAGAGACTTCAACCCAAGAAGGGCAGTCAGTGCATTAATGGGATGTACTGATATCCTGCTCTCTTTTTAAGGCTTTGCTTCTGTACTGACTTGTTCCAATTGCTTGAGAACTCACATGCTTGTCCATTAAGACACTGATTATAGAGAAAACCAAGTTTATAGCCCCTAGTTCTAAAGATCCAGTGTACATTCATTATCATGCTAGGGAGAGCTATGGCCAAGTCATAAGAATCACACATATTTTTCCTTCTTGATGCTCTGTATAAATACCACATTATGCCTTTCTACCTCTGCCTCTGCATCATTGCTCAGGTCATTTCCACGAACTGTAGTCATCTGCACACATGTTTCTCTTCAATCCTTCAAAACTGGACCAGAAACTCACGTCCTCCATACTACTTTCCCATATTCGGCATACTTGTTTGGAGTAGTTCTGGTCCTTGTGACTCTCATTTTTTTTAATAGTATTCGTTAATCACTTACTATGTGCCATTTACTTTGTGTCAAGCACTGTTCTAAGCACAGGTTGGACTCAGTCCCTGTCCTCCATGGGACTCACTGTCTAAATACAAGCTATCATTTGTGGAAAACATGACTTTGTAGTCCTGGATTCACAGAGAGTTTGATTGGGTTGTTTACACATCTGCCTAAGGTGACATAAATTGTATATAGTTGGGGGAGGAGGAAAAGGAAAAGGGGAGGAGGCTAGAACATCTCCCTACCTCATCTAACCGTGTCCCAGAGCAAGGGTGCTAAATAGCTTGTATGCATGGAAATGGCAGACACAGACATAGAACAGGTGGGACAGCCTAGTGAGTGATGATTTCACATTTGCTATTCTATTGATTTTGTTAATGAAGTGCATCTAACTTTATTTCTATTTATTCTCATGACTTGACACCTGTCCACATGTTTTGTTTTGTTGTCTGACTCCCCCTTCTAGACTGTGAGCCCGTTGTTGGGTAGGGACCGTCTCTATATGTTGCCAACTTATACTTCCCAAGCATTAGTACAGTGCTCTGTACACAATAAGCGCTTAATAAATAGGATTGAATGAGTGAATGAATTTGCTGAAAAAAAAGCATTTTTTGGAAGAGCAGAGTGGATATCAAAACTTTTGTTACCCCCTCTCTTCCCTGCTTTCAGTGAATGATTCTGGGCAGGGAGCAGTTAAGTGGATAAGATGCTTTTCCAACACTCAGTCAATCAATGGTATTTATTGAGCACTTTCTCTGTGCACAATGCTATACTAAGCACTTGGCAGAGAACAATACAACATAATCAGTGGACACGTTCTCTGCCCATAATGATCTTACAGTCTAGAGGGGGAGTAAGACATTAATAAGAATAAATAATTCACTTCTAATATCTAATTTAAAGATATGTACATAAGTGTTGGGGGGTTGGAGGTGGGATGAATATCAAATGTCCAAAGGTCACAGATCCAAGTTCATAGGTGAGGCAGAAGGGAAAAACTGAGCTGGGGAAAGATATATGACAACGAACAATTCAAAGCTCCATTCTGCAGTTCTTATAATTGGGAAGCCTGATTATCCATAGGCTCAAGACAAACTCAGATTCAATTTAGGTAAGAGAAGTCATAATGGTTTCTAGAAGGAACTAACTGCTAAGGGTGTCAAAAGTCTTTAATCATGAGGATGGTTAACAAGTAAGGAAACCATCACACTCTTCCACCAAGCATCTTGGTGTCGCCGATGAAGAATATTATTTTGGATGGACCATTGGTCTGAGCCAATAACAGCATTTGAAGATATTAGGCTTCTAAGGAAGGAAATTCAGTCAGAAAAAGGCAAAGTTTAATATGTAGAGTATATCGCAGCCCAAGGACATGCCACATATTTTTTTCTTAGGATTCTGGAGCTTCATATGGTTATAAAAAGGGATAAAATGAGTTTCCCCATACAGTTCCTCAGCTTGAAGGTCAACTAAGATAAAAGTAGTGGTGTTCTCAGGGATCAGTACACGGCAGAGCTGATTCTAGTCATTATCTTTATTGATGGCTCAGATGAAGGAACTGTGAACATGCTCATCAAGTTTGCAGATGATTCTAAATTTGAAGAAGTTCTTAATACTTAGGGAAGCAGCATGTTATAGTGGGAAGAGCAGGGGCCTGGGAGACAGAGGACCTGTGTTCTAATCCTGGTTCCACCACTTAAATTCTTGTGTAATCTTGGACAAGTCACTTAACTTCTCTGTACCTCAGTTACCTCATCCTTAAAAGGGGGATTAAGACTGTAAGCCCCCTGTGGGACAGGGACTCTGTCCAACTTGACCAGTTTGTATTCATTACAGCTAGTCATTGTATTCAGTAGAGTGCTGGCACGTAGTAAGCACTTAACAAATATCATAAAAATACTTTGCAAAACAGGAAATTTAAACCGGAAATATGAACACACAAATTTAGATGGAAATTTCATAAGAATAATAATTACGTATTTCTTAACTGTTTATTATGTATAATCAAGCACTGTTCTAAGCACTTAGTATTAGGGAGATCAGGGATTGAATCCCTCATTTTACAGATGTACGAACTGAGACCCAGAGGAGTAAAATAACTTGCCCAAGGTCATGCAGCAGGCAAATGGTAGAGACAGGATTAGAACCCATGTCTTTTGATTCCCAGGCCCATGTCCTTTCCAGTAGCCATGGTACTTCCTCTGAGGAAGATAGTAAGTTTGAAGCAGTGGTAACCCTCAGTTCAACATGACAGCAAAATGCTATCATTTTAAAAATATGGTACTGTGATAGAGTACCAAAGGTGTATGATATGCAGAAGTATGAAAATCACTCATCCTCGATATTCTAGACTACTCTGACCTTTATTAGAATATTGTTATATAGCAGAACCTAGAGAAGGTCCGGAGTTCAATGTCAAAATGATTAAAGGATGAAAGAGAGGTCCTTGTGTTTTCCCAAAGATGATTTTTGCTATACAGTCTGTAATTCACCATATAGTGTCCCTAAAAGTAAGCACTATGGCTTTTGAAAAGTGTGCACTGACTCAGAATACATACATTTATGAGGGCAGTTGGGGCGCGATGGGAATTAGAAAGGACTTCCTTAATTACAATAGAAACAACAGCCCTCAAATGTCATTTTGCTAATAAGCCCTCTAAACATGTCTGTGGGCATTGTAGAACCTACGGAAAATGTAGTAGGTGGAGGGAGACATGATCGTGACCAGGGTACCACAATGGCATGGAACTGGTGGTTTTGACTAGCAAATATATAGAGATATGAAAGTGGCCCTCCTTCTTCACATCCAGAAGTCTATTACTCTGACTTCTTCAAAGCTCTAAAAACACAGCTCCTCCAGAGAAACTTCCCTGCCTAACTTCTCATCACTCATCCTTTTTTCCCCACCAACACATCAACTGTGCACTTGAGTCTCACTCAAGTACTCACCCCAACCCCGCTCTCCACAGCATTTACGTACATGTCTTTAAACTCTGTTGCTTTCCCTCTCTGCTTTTTATTTGATTATCTATTTCCTTCACTAGATCCTTGTGGGCAGAGATCATGTCTACTATCTCTATTGTACTAACCCAACGAAAGCGTGCCCTGATGGAAAAAGCACGGGTCTTGGGGTCCGAAGAACTGGGTTCTAATCCTGACTGCCATCGGCCTGCTGTGTGACCTTGGGCAACTTGCTTAACTTCTCTAGAACTCAGTTCCCTCATCTGCTAAGTGGGAATTTAATACCTTTTCTCCCTCCTATTCATAGTATGAGCCCCATGTGGGACCTATCTTGTATCTACCCCGGCACTTAGTACAGTGCTGGACGTTTAGTAAGTACTTTACAAAATACCATTATTATTATGTATTCTCCCAATCAATATCAGTCGATATATACCTGTATATATGTATATATATATATATATATATATATATATATATATATATATGTTTGTATGTATTTATTACTCTATTCATTTTATTTGTACATATTTATTCTATCATTTTATTTTGTTAATATGTTTTGTTTTGTTCTCTGTCTCCCCCTTCTTGACTGTGAGCCCACTGTTGGGTAGGAACCGTCTCTACATGTTGCCAACTTGTACTTCCCAAGCGCTTAGTACAGTGCTCTGCACACAGTAAGTGCTCAATAAATATGATTGAAAGAATGAATGAATAGGTGGAATGTATTGAACACTTAGTGTGCAGAGCCCTGTACATAGTACTTATTTTTTGGGGGGGTAAGGGGGTGATGGGAAGGGCTCATGGCTACATTTCATTTCCATTTCATCATTTAAACATACTTGTATTTTCTTGATTTTTTTATTATTAATAACTGTGGTATTCAGTCATACTATGTGCCAAACACTAGTATGTACTGCGGTAGATACAAGAAATCAATTTAAGCATCGTCCCTGGCCCCTGTGAGGTTCACAGTCTAAGTAGGAGATGGAGAACAGGTATTGAATCCTCATTTTACAGGTGAGGAAACTGAGGAATGGAGAAGTTAATGATTTGCTCAAGGTCACATAGCAAGTACGCGGAGAAGCTAGAATTAGAACCCAGGTCCTCTGATTCTCAGATCAATGATATTTTCTCTAGGCCAAACAGCTGTTTTGAATAGTCCATTATTTATTCCTTCCTTCATTCATTCAATCAATTGTATTTATTGATCCCTTACTGTGTGCAGAGCAGTGTACTAAGCGCTTGGAAAGTACAAGTTGGCAACATATAGAGAAGGTCCCTACCCAATAATGGGCTCGCTGATACTAAGTAAGGTGCACTGCACAGACGAAAACACTCGATAAGTACAACTGTTTTTGGATAAAGTTCTATCCAGATACGTGCATATGGCTAAAAGAAATGATATGTTCTCCCACAGTGTCTTGAAGGATGGAGCTTCATTATTGGCTTTGTCCCACTACAGGTCTTTTTCCCGTTAGTGAGCTGGGTGTAGGCATCCTGAATTTTGTTAAGTCTTTGCTCAAGGAAAGCAAATTCTCTCTGGATTCTTACATGTCAAGCCACAAGTTCCACTGCACTGATCAGACTGTTTGAGAGTATGGGTTTTTTTTAAGGTATTTGTTAATCCCTTCTATGTCCAAGGCACTTTCCCAAGCTCCGGGGTATCAAGTTGTACACAGCTAATCAAGTTGTACACAGTTCATGTCCCATGCGAGGCTCACAGTTTTAATTACCATTTTGAGATGAGGCCACTGAGGCACAGAGAAGTTAAATGACTTGCCCAAGGTCACACAGCAGACAAGTGGTGGAGCCGGGATTAGCCTGATCCTCTGACTCCAAGGCTCGTGCTCTTTCCATACTGCTTCTTGATGCTTCACTATGTCTTTCAATTGTTAATTCAAAATATCAATGGATTATATTGATTGAGTGCTTTACTCTTTTAGAGCACTGTAGTATAAACCCCTGAGGGAGTACCACAGAGTTAGCAAGGCCGATCTCTGCCCTCAAGGAGCTTACAATCTACAGAGGAGAGAGATGCTAATATAAATTACTAATAGGGGGAAGCAACAAAGGTTAAGGATATTTAGGTAAGTGTAACCGGGGTCCAGAATGGGAAATGAGTAGTCACATGTCTGCGTGCCCAAGCGCTTAGTACAGTGCTCTGCACACAGTAAGCGCTCAATAAATATGATTGATTGATTGATTGCGTGACCAGGAAGTGATGAACGAGCAGGTTCTGTCCTGATGGCTTGTGGGTGCTTCCTTTCCCTTGACAACAGAACAGTTGCTTAGAATAACATATGACAGACTACAAAACAGTGTGGGGATAATTGGCCCTCAAACCTCTTACGAATTTGGAGGTCTATAGGGAGGGCTATTATGGCATTCAACCTCCTGTGGAGTTTTGTGATCTGAACCTTCTACAGGAGACACATCCAGCTTCAAGATCAGCCCCATCTATGAACCGTAGCCAATGTCCAATGGGAGGGCAAGATTACCAATAACAAAGACTTAGAACACAGTCAGTTCACTAGCATTGGAGCAATGATCACAATTCTTATCTGAGGGGAAGATTATATTTAGTGTCTCAAAAAAGTTATTACACCTGCCTATGTGCCTAGTTTAATGCAGGCACTAAGGAGAATAGCACTTAATTTGATCAAGAGATTGCCATATTTAGAATGAGGTGGTTAAGGTAAAAGTGAGAAATGTCTTTATCAAGCAGGTTGGCCTACTAGAATGAGCTGTGGCCTGAGAGTCAGAAGACATGGGTTCCAATTCCGGCTCTGCCGCTTCCCTGGTGTGTGATCTTGGGCGAGTCATTTAACTTCTCTACACCTCAATTTCTTCATTTATAAATGCAGGATCCAATAACTGTTCTCCAGCTCCTACTTAGACTGTGGGGCCAGGGAGTGTACCCAACCAGATTATCTTTTATCTACCCCAAAGGTTAGTACAGCACTTGACACATAGCAAAAGCTTAACGTTATTATTAGTAGCATTATTATCCCTTGCCTCTTGCTTGATGTTCCTTTTGGCTAAATAATTTCATGCCTACAGGTTTTAGTTATGGAATCATATGACTCTAAAGTAAGTATTTTACATGGATTTACATGGATTTACAGTGCTGACAAGTAAGGCTTTGCCTTTGTTTTGGACTTACCTTAGAGCTATTCCTTCTTCCAATCTCTATTCCTCTTATATATTTGTCATTTTCGCACCCACGTACCCAGCCACAACATACATTTCAGTGGCAAGATACGGTTATTCATAATCCCTGTCTACTCGGCTTGGGGAAAAAGGTCTTGAAGCATTTTCAAGCACGTCAGAAAGCCCATTTGTTAGACTCCACCTTTGCAAATGAGACATATGTAGAAAAACTGCAGCTGTAAAAAAAATTACAATTCTACAACTTTTAATTAGTCATTTACAAGTAAAGCTTGAATCCAGGAACAATTTTTCCTCCAGATATTATCCAAACAATTCATCTATTCCTTTGTGCATCATTTGATGGTTGTTTTGTGTCAGTTATTCAAGCCTCTCACAGTAATAGGTCTCAAAGACACAATACAAAAATATGCTGAGTCTGTAGAGTCTCCGTGTAAGCCCCAAAGTGTGTTCCAAGTGAGTGAAGACCCTTGACAAAAGAAGATTATAAGAGAACATAATAAAAAGAGCTGTTCCTTGGGCATTTACAAGAGCTAGGCTGACATATTAAATCTCTTGAGGCACCGAGGAGAATAGAGAATATCAGCTAAGGATCTCTCTTGCTCCAATTCATTCCTTCTGCAGAAAGCCTTTTAAAATGAGCTTGGCATCAACAGGTAAATCAATTGGAAGTCATTACGTTTTCCATTTGATACTTTTAAAACTGATAGAATAATCTAGCAATAAAATGGGTGTTCTTTTTTTCCAGGAAAATATATGTTTGATTAATTTAAAAAATACTGGAGAACTTTAATATGGAAATTAAAGAATTCTTCCTTCAGAATTCAGTGAATACCTACATGCTACTTCTGTAAGCCCTAGGGCAGGGGTTGTATCTTCAAACATCTGAATAGTATGAGAGAGATGCCTCTAGAAATACCTAAGAATGTTGGAATATATATCTGTGTAATGCCAAGGACTCTTGCAATGTATAAAACATATAAGAAATAATGAGCTAGAGAATCCAGGTATTAATATAGGCACCTTTGGATGTTGCATTAACTTTTCCAGGCCACTAGGAAGAAACAGACGGTTTATATCAATTTTTACTATATTATTATTATTATTATTATTATTCAGAATTCTGTCCTGTCCTGTTCCATTATTCCACATCCTGTTGTTTCTTTTCAGGTATAAACTGTATAAACTCGAACATCCATTTTAGTGCCATGACTCTGCCCAGTAAACAGCACTTGATGGTTGGAATCTAAGGGAATGCAAAAATCTATGCAATTGAAGTAAAAGAGGGATCCGAAAATCTTTGATCGGGAAACTCTTCCACATGAAACCAACAAAGCACAGAGCAGTCAGAGGAAGCAAAGCCTTTAACCTCAACACCGTAAACTTGGTAAAGGCAGGGAATTCATTCAATCGTATTTATTGAGCGCTTACTGTGTGCAGAGCACTGTACTAAGCGCTTATGTGTCTGCTAATTCTGTTGTACTCTCCCAAGAGCTTACGACAGTGCTCTGCGCATAGTAAGCACTCAATAAATGCAGTTGATTGATTGATTTTCTAGAAATATAACCAAAATTATAAACTTCATAGAATTGATATATAGAATAGAGCCCTTCACTATTAAATACAATATTTGGAAATGAGGATCAATGAAGGAAAAGAGGGAATAAAGAGTATAGGCTTCTGAAATCAAGACATATCTACAGATCATTAAAATTACTCAAATCCTAAATTTCAGAGTACACAAAATAAAAGTTTCAAAATTCCTGGTTAGCTGTCGAAGACTTAAAATTCCTATGTTAATCAATATGGAATAGGCACTGTAGTACTCAACAAAACGTGTAAGATTTGAGAAACCAAATTACCAGAAGGGAATCTAGCAAAGGAGAGAGATGCTGGAATTTCTTACCCATAGAGCAGAGGAAGAGGCCATTAGAAAGATAAAGAAGATCAGAGAAACAGTCCCACTGGACAGAGGAGAGGCTTAAGGTCTGGTCTTATGAAACTGTGGGGCAATTTTTCACATCTCTATTAGTTACGCTTGTAAGTGCTAGTTGTGTTTTTGGAATTGATTCATTGAAATCCCTTATGTAGAGGTTCTAGCTGAAGCATTTAATAAATGCTAAATAATATTAATAATTAAACAGCATTATATTGTGAGTTAAACTAACAGCACTGCAGTGAGACCACTTGCAATAAAACCTGTTCCTAAAAAGATGAGGTACTTTCATCAGTGAGGTTCTAGCATTTTGGTGTGTTACTTTTTAATATGCACCTAACACCATTTCTTCTATGCTGGTACAGGACGAAAACTGTTAATATATAGAATTTCTGGATCATTAAGTGCTCAAATAAAAGGGACCGTTCCGGTTAATGATTCAGATTATTGGAAAAAAAAAAGCAAATTTGCAAATGGATACTCTGGTGAGAAAAGCAGGCAAGAACAGTATTCCACCAAGTTTCTTCCACTTTAGGGGAAACCGAACCCCACAATGAAATAGATAAAAGTGAGAGAATTCTGATTGTTAAGTTCTGGTTGAATGACTGACATATTAAAGCAAGCATGTATCTTTCTTGTTAAAAATGATTGAAATGTTCTGGTCAGGATTAGCTGGAAATAAGAACACACAAGAAATTGTACTGAGGAAACTGTTTCAAGGAGAAAGATTTTCTAGAAAGGGATTTGGAAGATATAATTCCATTCCTGTCTCCAATGCTGATACTATTCCCCAAAACAAATCTTTTCACATTTCTTTGTTCCTGAAAAAGCAAGTCCAAAATAATCTAATCTTTGCCTTCCAAGAATTCTAAGTGTTTTTATTTCTGTTGTTTTGTTGTTCTTAAAAGGTAAGTTTAGAAACTGAAGAATCACAGGCAAGAATATGACTTTCCTCGATTCTGAGATAGTTTGAGGGCAACCTGTCTGCTGGATCCAGTTTTAAAATGATAAAATAGAAGACTTCATAAAGCTGAAAGACTTTAGTGTGACTCAATTTAAGGTAGTGAATCTGAGCGAAAAACAATCAAAACTGTAAACTAATGAAGATGATTTCTCAACTATGAATCCCAGCTTGGAAAAAGATCTTGGGATCAGTGTTGAGTTTGGTTACAGTTGATGAATTTTTCCTCATGGCAGCCAAACTGGCTAACATAATTCCGTGCACCATCAGGAAGGATAACAAAAAGCAAATGATATAATTTTGCCACAATATAACAGTGATACATTCATACCTGTAATATTAGGTTCAAGTCTGGTCACTACACCTTAGGAACAAATGACAGTGCTAAGAAAATACAGAGATGGGCAACCAAGATTATCAGAAAGTCAAGGGAGCAGTGAGGCCTAGTGGAAAGAATATGGATCTGGAGTCAGAGAACCTGGGTTCTAATCCTGACTCTGACAACATTTCTGCTGTGTGATCTTGGGGAAGTCACTTAACTTCTCTGTGCCTCAGTTAACCCATCTGTAAAATGGGGATTAAATCCTACTTCTTCCTTCTTTGACTGGGACTCCCACGTGGGACAGGTTCTGTGCCCTACCTGATTAACTGGTATCTACCCCAGTGCTTTGGACAGTGCTTGGCACACAGTAAGTGCTTTACAAGTACCATGCTTCCATATGATCAGAGACTAGAACAAGTAGGATTCTTCAGCCTGGAAGGTCATATGATTGAAGGTTACATAATCCTGAAGAGTGTGGAAGAGACAAGTGTGCAATTGGAGTTCACAAAATCCCACAGAATGAGGGAGGGAGGATATTAAATTGGAAGTTGGTTAAAGTGCTTAATTTACTACCATAGGAAAGCCGAAATGATCAGTAGATATGAGAGGAGTCTGGATCAATTTTGGTTAGGAGGGCCATACTGGGTTAGGAGGTGGAAAGTTTTATTGGTAACATCACCATCTTCCCATCCCAGGAAGCCACATTCTGGGAATGAACCTCAATTTCTCCCTCCCTTTCAACACTGCCAACCACTTGTTTAAGTCAGCCAGTTCTTCCTCTACAATATTTCCCAGATCTGTCCCTCTGCCCCTTATAAGCAACTTGTGGTCAGGTAACATGTCTACCAACTCTGTTGTATTATACTCTCCCAAGCATACGGTGATCTGCACACAGAATGTGCTCAGTAAATACTATTGATTGAATGATTCATGTGCTTAGTACAGTACTCTGCACACAATAAGCTCTCTATAAATATGAATGAATGAATTGATTGATTGATTCATTGATTGATGGGCACTTGTCCACCCAAATGGCTTTCCACCCTGGTCCAAGCTCATGTCAAATCACAGGTAGATTATTGATCAGATCCCTTACAGATCTTCCTGCCTCCAGCTTCTGCCACTTAAGTCTATACTACTTGCTGCTGCCTGGGTTATCTTCTGGAAACTTTGCTCGCCAGGTATCTCTCCACTCCTCAAAAACCTTCAATTGCTGCCCACATCAAGCAAAAGTCCTCACAATTGACTTTAAACTTTCCATCAGGTCTCTCAATCTTATTTATCTATTCCCTTTACCCATTATTCCTCATTTCACACTTCGCTCCTTTCAAACTCACTAATTGAACCTAACTCTCAGCTCTCAACTCTTAACTCTGACCCCATTCTCATACTTTTCTCTCATGTGGAACTTTCTGATCTCCTCACCTATTAAAACTGCCAGATCAAACTTTTCCCCATCTTCGACCCCCAAAATCCCTTATTCTCCAAGAATTTGTCTCCATTTAATTCACATTTTAGTCCCGCCAAATGAATAACTCCCTTGCCAGTTTACTTTAATTCTATCCAATACTTGTGTAGGTTTGTTCATTTTTTTCATATTTAATGATTTAAGTTACTGCATCATAAAAATATTTGTACCAAATATACTTTATACATTTGCATCCTTTAATAGTTTGTAGCCACCTTGAGGTCAGGAAGTATACAGACATGTGCTGTCCATTCCTAAGCACTTAGTACAGCGTTTTAAATTTATTAGGTGCTCAATACATATAACTGATTGAAAGTAAGGGATGGAGAGGGAAAAAGATAGGAATGTTAGAAGGCATACATATAAGCATCAGGTTGTATGTCAAAGAAGACATCAATCACACCGTTTGTCCAACCATCCTGTTATTATTGCCTGAAAGAGAATCCTGGGGTGGGTGGACCACTGGCCTAACTCATTGTCACTTTTAGTGTGCTCTTCTCCTCCAACCCTCTCCTCAATGACCACCAATCTGGCTTCTGCTTCCTTCACTCCACAAAATCAATCCTCTCCAAGGTAACCAATGGCCACCTTCTTGCCAAACTGGTGGCATCTATTCTATCCTAATCCTCCTAGACCTCTCAGCTGTCTTCAACTCTGTACGTCACCCACTTCTCCTTGAAACTTTATCCAACCTTGGATTCCCTGTCCTCTCTTGGTTCTTTTCCGATTTCTCCGACAGCTCCTTCGCTGTCTCTTTTACTGGTTCCTCCCCTGCCTCCCACCTTCTGACAGTAAGAGTCCCTCAGGGGTCAGTTCTGGGTACCTTTCTATTCTCCAACTAAACCCACTCCCTTGGATAGCTCATTCACTCCCGTGGCTTCAATTACCATCTCTATGTAGATGATTTCCAAATCTACATCTCTAGCCCTGATTTGTTTCCTTCTTTGCAATCATGCATTTCCTCCTGCCTTCAAGACATATCTACCCACATGTGCTGCCGACATCTCTGATTAAACACATTCAAAACTGAACAACTTATCTTCCCATCCAAATCCTGTCCTCTCTGCATCTTTCCCATCACTGTAGACAATACCACTAGCCTACCTATCCCACAAGCCTGTAACCTTGATGTTGTCCTCAACTAATCTCTCCCATTCCACCCACGTATTCAGTCTATCTCCAAATCCTGTCAGTTCTACATTCACAAAATTGCTAAAATCCACCCTTATCTCCAAATCCTGTCAGTTCTACATTCACAAAATTGCTAAAATCCACCCTTTCTTTGCCATCCAAACTACTACCATATTGATCCAAGCACTTATCCTATCTCCCCTTAACTACTGCATCTGCCTCCTCACTGATCTCCTGGCCTCCTGTCTCTCCCCACTCCAGTTCATACTTCAACTGCTATACGAGCCATTTATCATCACCAATCATATTTATTGAGCGCTTACTGTGTGCAGAGCACTGTACTAAGCACTTGGGAAGTACAAATTGGCAACATACAGAGACAGTCCCTACCCAACAGTGGGCTCAACATTCAGTACAGATCTACCAAGTCCTCAAGAACCTCCAGTGGCTGCCCATTCACCTCTGCATCAAACAGAAACTCCTTTCCATTGGCTTTAAAACATTAAATCAGCTTGCCCCATCCTACCTCACCTCACTAATCTCTTAACTATATAGTCCAGCCCGCACACTCCGCTCCTTCAGTACCAGGTTTTTCACTGGGCCCCGATCTCATCTATCTCACCACCTACCCCTTTTAAATGTCTTCCCCCTGGCTTGGAACTCCCTCCTCCATCTCAAAGTGTTATTCAAGTCACATCTCCTCAAATAAGCCTTCCCTGATTAAGCGCTGTTTTCCGCAGACTGCTCTCCCTTCTGCGTTGTCTATGCACTTCATTTGTTCATTCAATCATATTTATTGAACACTTACTGTGTGAGGAGCAGTTGGGAGAGTATAATGCAACAATAAACAAACATTCCCTGCCCACGATGAGTTTACAGTCTAGATGGGTGGGGAGACAGATAATAATACAAATAAATAAATTAGTGCTGAGGGGCTGAGGGGGGGAAGAACAAAGTGAGCAAGTCAGGGTGATGCAAAAGGGAGTGGAAGAAGACTTGCTCCCTTTGCTCTATCCCTCTCCCCACCCCACAGCTCTTGTGTATATATGTATATATTTGTAATTATAATTCTATGCATGGCTCAGTGGAAAGAGCATGGGCTTTGGAGTCAGAGGTCATGGGTTCAAATCCCAGCTCCGCCAATTGTCAGCTGTGTGGCTTTGGGCAAGTCACTTAACTTCTCTGTGCCTCGGTTACCTCATCTGTAAAATGGGGATTAAGACTGTGAGCCCCCAGTGGGACAACCTGATCACCTTGTAACCTCCCCAGTGCTTAGAACAGTGCTTTGCACATAGTAAACACTTAGTAAATGCCATCAATATTATTATCATTATTTTCTAGAATTCTATTTATTTAAACTGATGCTTCTGATGCCTGTTTACTTGTTTTGATGTCTGTCTCCCCCTTCTTGACTGTAAGCCTGTTGTGGGCAGAGATTGTCTCTGTTGCTGAATGGCATTTCCCAAGCACTTAGTACAGTACTCTGCACATAGTAAGTGCTCAGTAAATACAATTGAATGAATGGAGGGCTCTTGAAGATGTGCCTTCAGTAAAGCTTTGAAGTCAGGGAGAGTAATTGTCTGTTGGATTTGAAGAGGGCCAGAGGCAGAATGTGAGCCCACTGTTGGGTAGGAACTGTCTCTATATGTTGCCAACTTGTACTTCCCAAGCGCTTAGTACAGTGCTCTGCACACAGTAAGCGCTCAGTAAATACGATTGATTGATTGATTGAGGGGTCGATGGCGAGAGAGACGAGATCAAGTCACAGTGGGAAGATTAGCATTAAGGAGCAAAGTGTGTGGGCTGGGTTGTAGGAGGAAAGTAGCAAGGTGAGGTAGGAGGGGGCAACGTGACTGAGTCCTTTGAAGTCAATGGTGAGGAGTTTTTGATTGATTCTGAAGTGGATGGGCAAACACTGGAGTTTGGTGAGGAGTGGGGAAACATGTCCTGAACGTTTTTGTAGAAAAATGATCCGGGCAACAGAATGAAGCATGTACTGGAGTGGAGAGGGATAGGAGGTTGGGAGATCA
The DNA here is from genome assembly GCF_015852505.1 of Tachyglossus aculeatus. Classification (NCBI taxonomy): domain Eukaryota; kingdom Metazoa; phylum Chordata; class Mammalia; order Monotremata; family Tachyglossidae; genus Tachyglossus; species Tachyglossus aculeatus. The sequence goes on from NC_052088.1 coordinate 25,215,759, forward strand.
GCAAGGAGGCTGATGCAGTAATCCATGGGGGATACGATGAGAGATTATATTAAAGTGGTAGCAGTTTGGATAGAGAGGAAAGGGCAGATTTTAATGATTGTGAAGGTGACACCAACAGGATTTAGTGACAGGTTGAAAATGTGGGTTGAATGAGAGAGAGGAGTCAAGATTATGGGCTTGTGAGACAGGAAAGATGGTGGTGCCATCTACAGTGATGGTGAAGGTGGAGCCACCTACACTTGAATCTGATTTTCACCCCACCCCCAACCCTACAGCACTGAAGTACATATCTTTAAATTCTGTATTATAAATGACTTATGTCTTCATATTAATATCTGTGTCCCCCCCAGATGGTAATCTCATTATGAAGGAATGTGTCTGCTAATTCTATTGAACTGTGTTTTCCCAAGCACTTAGTACAGTGCTCTGCACATAGTAAGTGTTCAATAAACACCATTAATTGATTGATTATGACAGGAAGCCAAAAAAAATGACCAACAGAAGCCACGCAGGATGGTATAAGGACAACTGTAAGTATTGGGATAAATCCATATTGCTGGAGTAATTCAGTAATTAGCAAGGAAGGTAACATCTGGAGATAGGAGAAAGGACTGAGAGAAGATTTGAGGTAATAATAAAGTTGCTACTTAAGGTCACATTTCATGGTGTATTTCTCAGTTACTTCACCTTGGAAATGACAACAGTACTTGATAAGTAATTTTTACTTGAACTAGCGGAGCAGAAATATTAAGGATATAAGAAACATCAGAGAGACAGGAAAGCAAAGGTCATTGCACATACCTGGTTATTATCACCATTATTGCCCCATTTTTGCAAGAAGGAAATGTCCTTAGCTCTATGTGAGATAAGGAAAGGAAGGTCTTAGCTCAATTACATAAAACAGGGAGAAAGCAATCAAGACATTAAAACAACAGCTGAGAAGGTGGCCTCCATCTCAAGGGTCCTTTGATTTCTGCAAGGAAATACATATGAACGGATGTAACCTAGAACAAAGATTCGTAGTGGAATATCTGGAGAAATGCTGGACTGGGAAAGATAGGAATTCAGGATGGACGAAGCAGAGGATGCCTTAAAGTGGGATCAGTAATCAGTCAATCAATAGTATTTTTTGGTGCCTACTGTGTGCAAAGCAGTATTATCTAGTGGAAAGTGGATGGACTTGGGAGTCAGAGGACTTGAGTTCTAATCCTGGCTCCATCACTTTCCCTCAGTGTGACCTTGGAGAAGTTATTTAATTTCTCCATGTCTCAGATTCCTCATCTGTAAAATGGGGGTTAAGACTGAGCCCTCTGTGGGGCAGAGACTGTGTCTAAACTGATAACTTTTGTATGTAACCCAGCATAGGTACCTGGCACACAGTAAACTCTTAACAAATACCATAAAATAAGAGCACTATACTAATCACTTGAGAGAGTGCAGTAAGGTTAATGGATGTGATCCCTGCTCTCAGAGAGCTTACAATCTACTTGTCTTATGCTGTCGAGCCATATCCGACCCATAGCGACATCATGGACACATTTCTTCCAGAACTCCTCACCTCCATCTGCAATTGTTCTGGTAGTGGATCCACAGAGGTTTCTTGGAAAAAATCTGGAAGTGGTTTACCATTGCCTCTTTCCACACAGTCAACTTGAGTTTCCACCCTCGAATCTCCCATGCCACTGCTGCCCAGCGCAGGGGAGTTTTGACTTGTAGCAGATTGGCTTCCACTCTCTAGCCACTGCCCAAGCTAGGAATGAAATGGGTATGTCTCTGCTTGACTCTCCCTCCCATAGTCGAGACTGGTAGAGTACTGGAAACTTTCCAGGTGCGACCCAGAAAGGGGTACTATCTACTGGGGAAAATAAAATTGAGCATGCCATTCTGGCGGATGACAGAAGAAAAGAAGTTCAGGAATAATGATTCGCGATTCACAACTTTATGCAGACAATGCTCTGCCTGGGCAAACCAAAGACCAATATTTTAACTTCAGGACTTCTAGTCAAAATTATACAACATATAGTTGTGCATACCAGACATCCACTGTTAAAACTTAGGTACTCCGTTCATCTCTTCAGCATAGCTTAGTGGAAAGAGCATGGACTTGGGAGTTAGAGGACTCCCTGCTCTGCCACTTATCTGCTGTGTGACCTTGGGTAAGCCACTTCACTTCTCTGTGCTTCAGTTACCTCATCTGTAAAATGGGAATTAATACTGTGAGCCCCACGTGGGATAACCTGATTATTCATTCAATTGTATTTATTGAGCACTTACTGTGTGCAGATCACTGTACTAAGCGCTTGGGAAGTACAAGTTAGCAACATATAGAGACAGTCCCTACCCAACAGCAGGCTCACAGTCTAGAAGGAGGAGACAGCCAGCAAAACAAAATATATTAACAAAATAAAATAGATAAAATAAATATGTACAAGTAAAATCTTGTATCTATCTTGTATCTAGACTGTGAGCCCACTGCTGGCTAGGGACTGTCTCTATACGTTGCCAACTTGTACTTCCCAAGTGCTTAGTACAGTGCTCTGCACACAGTAAGTGCTCAATAAATATGATTGAATGAATACCCCAGCACTTAGAACAGTGCTTGGCACATAGTACGCACTTAACAAATACCATAATTATTGTTATTATTATTGTCTTATCTCTCTAGACTCTTGGTTTTATTTCTCCGCTTGTGCTCATGGTATGCAATTTGTATACAGTTTGATTCTGCCAGCTTTTCCCCGTTAAATTGTAAATTCCTTGAGAATAGGGATCATGTCGTATATTTTATTTGTCAATCTTCAGTGCTGAGAGTGAAACAGCAAAGCACAGCCTTGACTTCAATGCACCATTGAATGACAGAGCCTCCCTACCAAGTTACCTTATATATAAAGAGGCAGAGTGGCTCAATGGAAAGAGCATGGGCTTTGGAGTCAGAGGTGATGGGTTCAAATCCCAGCTCTGCCAATTGTCGGCTCTGTGACTTTGGGCAAGTCACTTTACTTCTCTGTGCCTCAGTTCCTTCATCTGTAAAATGGGGATTAAGACTGTGATCCCCCCATGGGACAACCTGATCACCTTGTAACCTCCCCAGCACTTAGAACAGTGCTTTGCACATTGTAAGCACTTAATAATATGCCATATATGTATATATGATTTTTGTTAAGCACTGGAGTATACACAAGGTAGTCAGATTTTGTCACGGTCCATGTCCCATATGGGGCTCACAGTCTAAATTCAGATTTTACAGATGAGGTAACTGAAGCACAGAGAAGTTATGTAACTTGCCCAAACTTGCACAACAGACAAGTGGTGGAGTCAGTATTAAAATCTAGATTCTTTTGACCCCGAGGCCCGTTCTCTGTCCACTAGGCCATGCTTCTTCTCCCATCAATTCTCACCCCACCCTCCCTCTGTGTCACTCTGATGGTTCAGACCTGCCTTGCCTGAGCTGGCAATGCCATCAGAGCCTGAAGCAGCAGCCAGAAACATCCTTCTGTAAATTTTAGAACCTCGGGAGGTTGTGGTTGCCGTGAGTATTGGACTCCAGGGAGCCCTTCCTGCCTGATAAGGAATCTGAAAAACAGCCCCTTCAACCATAATGTTCTTGAGCTCTTATGTACATCATTGGTCTTCTATTGTTTTGTATTCATGAATTCAATTTTTCCTCCTGAGACTCATCTCCAGCCTCTCAGCTCCCTCTCCTAGATTGTGTGTCTACTGAGGGCAAGGAACTGTGTTTCAATTATCCTTAATTATATTCTTCCCCTGCTTATATATAGTGTTCTGCCCAAGTTAGGGGCTCAATAAATGCTATTTGATGGGTGGCTAAGCCCTTGTCTGAATGCCTGGAATTTAGATTGCCGCAAACCTTTTCTGTGACTTAGATAGCCTTCTGCAGCGCTTAGTACCTCACTGGATACATATAGGTGCTTAGATTTTGAGTTAGGAATGGTAGGACGGGAATAGTCTTCTCGGGAATTTGACCTTCCTTGGGAGTCCCTCTGACTTCATCTTCCTGGTCTTTGCATTGAGCAGATGGCTCCTTGCATCTCTAAGGCCTCGGCTGACTCCACTACAATCATTCTCAGGTGGATTGGGGAAGAGGAAATGGGAAGGGGAAGAACATTCCCCAGATTTCACTCAAGTTGTCTCCTCTCTAACTGAGAAATTACTATTCCTGGATCCTCAGGTTGCCTAAATCCATGCCATGCCTTTTTTTTCTCTCCTGGATCAGGGACATCAGGTGGTTAATGAAGTGAAATAATGCTGCTTGAAGGATCTGTCATGTTTACCTTGTTAGTTAATGCTGCCAGGATCCCACTGCTTTGTTTTGCTTTTTATCCTTCAATCACTTGGTATTCACCCTCCCCTCAGCCCCACAGCAACTATGTACATATGTGTAATTTCTTTGTTTATAGTAGTATCTGTCTCCTCCTCTACACTCTAAACACTTTCTGGTCAGGGAATATGTTTACCGACTCTGTTGTATTGTACTCTCCCAAGCACTTAGTAGAGTGCTGTGCACACACTAAGTGCTCAATAAATATCAATGATGGATTGATCCCTAAAACTAAACAATTAGATTTCTCCACACCAGCCTGATCTTTATGCCACTCTCATATTTGCAACTATTTTCATTGATTACGTGAAGGAAATACATTCTCCAAGGTATTCTTGAAGGCTTTTTCTTCCTGACTCTTTTAATATACTGATTGTGTGGTAGAAACCAGGCCCTTTCTGGTAATACAAATTGTCTGAACTTTGCAACCTTAATAATAATAATAATAATAATAATAATAATAATAATAATAATGGCATTTATTAAGTGCTTACTATGTGCAAAGCACTGTTCTAAGCACTGGGGGGGGTGTACAAGGTAATCAGGTTGTCCCATGGGGGAGCTCACAGGGCATCCCCATTTTACAGGTGAGGGAACTGAGGCCCTTGGAAGTGAAGTGACTTGCCCAAAGTCACCCAGCTGACAATTAGCGAGCCGGGATTTGAACCCATGACCTCTGACTCCAAAGCCCGGGCTCTTTCCACTGAGCCATGCTGCTTCTCCTTTAGAACACTCTATTACCAGTTCCTGAGAAATGGTGTGGTTGTTTACATAGATATAAAATTCATTTATTTTAGATTTGATTGGGATTTTAAATCAATGACCTTAAATGTAAAGTTCTGACGATTTAACTTAGTCCATTGAAGTTTACAAAGGGATTCATTCATTCAGTAGTATTTATTGAGAGCTTCCTGAGAGCAAAGCACTGCACTAATTGCTTGGGAGAGTGCAATAGAACAATAAACAGACACATTCCCTGCCCATGGTCATCTTACAATCTAGAGGCTTCACAGTCTGAAAGTTGTAAACGTCATGGCTATAGCCATGGCCTACCCAATTTTCTGCAGATCAAGGCCTCTGCTACTGCTGTTGCTGCTGCTGTTGCTATCTAATCTTTCCCAAACTGGAGCAAAGGCTGATGAGAAGGTTTAGTGGTCATTCTCCAGTAGGCAGGTCTCTGTCTGGTGTTGTGGAAATAAAGCACCTAAAAGTGGTGTACCTAACACACTCAGGGCACTTATGGCACTTTTAGACTGTGAGCCCACTGTTGGGTAGGGACTGTCTCTATGTGATGCCAATTTGTACTTCCCAAGCGCTTAGTACAGTGCTCTGCACATAGTAAGCGCTCAATAAATACGATTGATTGATTATGGGGGTGACCACAGTGGCCGGGTAAGGCTCTGATGTCATATGGTTAGGTAGAGAGTCAAAGCCAAGCAATGAAATTCACATAGTATAGTTCTATGAATTTAATAAGTAATTAAAGGTAAAATAAAATTATGGGACTTGGAGTAAAATTGAGTCTTTGGGGAATAACTAAAACATGTCTCAAATGAAAGAATTTGATGCTTTAAATTGAATTTCAATTTTAAAATGAGTTTAAATGGAAGAATTTGATCCTATTGAATCCAAATACTTGACAGGCATCCTAGAACTCTTGGCTGTTATTGTCTCTGCTTTTGTATAAGTGCAAAAAATCAGTATCAATCAATTCAGAATGATCCACTGAAGAAGATATATGGAGACCAAATCAAATATTTAAAGGAATTTTGAATTTAATTTTAAGAAAGTCTGGACTGGATAATCATTAGCGTCTTCATCATTTTACTAGACATTCAAAGTAGAGTACTAAAATGCTGCTGTTTAACTAGTTCTGTGTCCCTGTTTTAAGCTTATGTTTATCAAACCCGTCATCTTTGGCAGCCCGGATGAATTTTTGTCAGTATGAAGGATTTCTTTCATGTAAGCACTTTGTGGGCATGGAACATATCTGCCAACTCTGTTGTACTCTTCCAAGTGTTTAGTACAGTGCTCTGCACAGAGTAAGTGTTCAAGGCCATTGATGGGTCGATGTAAATACTCTTAATGGACACTTTTTGCCATTCGAAGGGGATGCTGCTCAGGTTCAAATGGGAAAAAGCAGAAGGGTTTTGTTAACTGGCCCTAAAAGTGGAAGCTTTGATGCAACTCTTGCTATAACTGAGATTCTGTGCCAGCATTCTGGTTTGAGATGCCCAAGAATCGACAATGTGGGAGGGGTTGTTCTCAAGCCCGAGAATCGACAAATAAATCAATCCACGGCATTTATTGAGCACATCTTGTTGGCCGCGGTGGTGGTGGGGAGGGCAGCAGAGGGGTAGGGAGAGGAATATTTAAGTATTACATCTTGAAGAAAGTTTCTAAATATGCTCCCTACTAAAATTCACTGATTTCTAACGAAGGAAGAAAGCTTCCTCCCTTAGAAACTGTCTATTGTTGTCATAAAAAATTCAAAGCAGGGATGGAAAATGTTTTGATTTTTCATGAGCCCATAAAGCATGGTTTGTGGGGAGCTTTTGTCATAGTCACAGCAAGTCAGAATTTGTTAATGCAAGGCGAGTTGTACCTTGTAATGTGCATTCTATTGAGTGGCTTTGTAATCCTCAGAAATGATGTTGCTATACCTCTCAGATATGTGGCATCCAGGCAACAAATGTAAATCTCCTGCAGCTGAAGCACTATTCAGAGAAGGTTAAATTTATTCTACCCTGTATAGAGCAGGGCTCATCTCTGTAAATAATTTTATTAGGTTCTTTTATAAACATTTTGGTGGAAGGAAATTCTTGATTTAACTCAATAAGATATTACACTTTCTCTGTGCCAAGAATTAGATTGATTACCATGGCATCCAAGATTGATAATACATAGATCTATGTTATGACATCCATTGTTTTACTGCTAGGCTGCCAAAGAAAGCTTCCTTAAATGTATCATTGTATAAAATATCGACCTAGAGGACTTCATTATTCAAGCTGAGAAGACAGTCACTACTTAACAGTAATAAACTGTTTCTGTGTTACATTGAGAATACTTGGGAAAATATGAGAGTTGTCAAATCTCTTGAAAATCCTGTCTTTATAGTACACATGACACTAAAGCTATGGCTGTATTTTCTGCTAATAAAAGCAAAGGCACCGACAGATGTGAAGGATATCATGGAGCCCTGACAGGAAAGTAAGAAAAATGAATACTTGGTGAGGAATAAGAAAGGCACAGTGTAGCCAGTAGCCTTCAGAAACTTTACCCATCCTAGCAATGCTTACTTTTGTAAGGAAAACAGAGAGCTAGTGTTGCATTAGTACAAAAAATAAAATAAACCCAGCGCTTTTCACTGAGTGTGCTTCAGGAAAAATGTCTTGAAATGTCTTTTAAAAATGTCACATGTAATGGCAGAAAAATAAAAGATGCAAAATGTCACTCAGGACTAGAAAAGAAAGGCATTTTAGAAGATTCCAGAGATGCTATACCAATGTGCAAGCAAAAAAAAAAAATGGTAGTATTAGGTTGTGGCGCAGTGGAAAGAGCCTGGGCTTTGGAGTCAGAGTTCATGGGTTCAAATCCCGGCTCCACCACTTGTCAGCTGTGTGACTTTGGGCAAGTCACTTAACTTCTCTGTGCCTCAGTTACATCACCTGTAATAGGGATTAAGACTGTGAGCCCCCCGTGGGGCAACCTGATCACCTTGTAACCTCCCCAGTGCTTTGCACATAGGAAGCACTTAATAAATGCGATCATTATTATTATTATTACAAGAGAGAAATTACGGCATCCAATAGCTTCCTCCCCTCCAACTGCTGTTTAGGTCAATGTTAAATAAATATATTCTGAAGAAAGTGGGTGATTCATCTTGTTCCCACAGCTTGGTCTCTTCCTTTTGAATTGCTATTTATAAACATTTCAGTTTTCCACTATTTCAGGACTGTAAGATGGGTTTGTGATGTGCATGTTATGATTTATAATTATGCACAGTTGGGAATACATATATGCATAGACGTAGGTAAACATTTCTGTTTTCCACCATTTTAAATTTATAAAAATGGGTGTGTGATAGGCATGCTGTAATTTTCTATTCATAACATATATTAATCCCCCCCAAAATTCTGAAATGGCAAATAGAAAAACTATAACTTTTTTGGTGGAAAGTGAAGAGTTTTTTAATACTGCTTCTTTAAGAACCTTTGCTCTTGAAGAGCTCCTCAATTCTAACTGCCTCATGCAGGGTAAGTGAATCTGCCTGTGAACATTCCTAGATTATCTTTGTATAATAATAATAATAATAATAATAAATAATAATAATGGGATTTTTAAGTGCTTACTATATGCCACTTACTATAGAGAAGCAGCGTGGCTCAGGAGAAAGAGCACAGGCTATGGAGTCAGAGGTCATGGGTTCAAATCCCGACTCTGACAGTTGTCAGCTGTGTGACTTTGGGCGAGTCACTTAACTTCTCTGTGCCTCTAGTGCTTCTAGCCTGTGAGCCCACTGTTGGGTACGGACCGTCTCTACATGTTGCCAACTTGTACTTCCCAAGCGCTTAGTACAGTGCTCTGCACACAGTAAACGCTCAATAAATACGATTGAATGAATGAATGCCTCAGTTCCCTCATCTGTAAAGTGGGGATGAAGACTGTGAACCCCCGTGGGACAACCTGATCACCTTGTAACCTTCCCAGCGCTTAGAACAGTGCTTTGCACGTAGCAAGTGCTTAACAAATGCCATCATTATTATGTGCCAGACACTTTACTAAGTGCTGGGGTGTATACAAGCGAATTGGGTTGGACACAGTCCCTGTCCCACGTGGGGCTCACAGTCTCCATCCCCAATTTACAGATGAGGTAACAGGCATGGAGAAGTAAAGTGACTAGCCCAAGGTCACACAACAGACAAGTGGATAAGCCAAGATTAGAACCAATCATTCATTCAATCATATTTATTGAGCGCTTACTATGTGCAGAGCACCGTACTAAGCACTAGGTAAGTACAAGTTGGCAACATATAGAGACGGTCACTACCCAACAGTGGGCCCACAGTCTAGAAGGGGGAATAATGATAGCATTTATTAAGCGCTTACTATTTGCAAAGCACTGTTCTAAGCACTGGGGAAGTTACAGGGTGATCAGGTTGTCCCATGGGGGGCTTACAAGTCTTCATCCCCATTTTACAGATGAGGTCACTGAGGCCCAGAGAAGTGAAGTAACTTGCCCAAAGTCACACAGCTGACAACGGACAGAGCTGGGATTTGAATCCATTACCTCCGACTCCAAATCCCGGGCTCTTTCCACTGGGCCATGCTGAAACCCAGGCCTGTGCCCTATCCACTAGCCCATCTGAGACTTTGCTTCATTGTCCTTTAAAACATTTCATTTATCCTGCTTGTAGAGGTTCTTCCTCCCTCCCTCTACACCCCTCTTCAATTTACTTGTAAAATCATTGTTTACCCCATATAAATCAATTAATCATTAGTATTTATTGAGTACTAACTGTGTGCAGAGCAGTGTACTAAACGCTTGGGAGAATACGACCGAGTTGGTACACACATTCACTGTCCCCTGCTGTGTGACTTTGGGTAAGTCACTTATGTATGTATGTATGGGGAAGCAGCATGTTTTAGTGGAAAGACCATGGGCTTTGGAGTCAGAGGTCATGGGTTCAAATCCCAGCTCCACAACTTGTCAGCTGTGTGCCTTTGGGCAAATCACTTAACTTCTCTGTGCCTCACTTACCTCATCTGTAAAATGGAGATTAAGACTGTGAGCCCCACGTGGGACAAACTGATCACGTTGTAACCTTCCCAGTGCTTAGAACAGTGCTTTGCACACGGTAAGCACTCAATAAATGCCATTTTTATTATATATGTAAGGATTATTGGGGCACGTTGGTATATAGCTTTATTCTTCTTCAGGTTCACCATCATCATCATCAATCGTATTTATTGAGCGCGTACTGTGTGCAGAGCACTGCACTAAGTGCTTGGGAAGTACAAATTGGCAACATAATAAACCCATAACATTTTGCCGATTCTGAAAAGTGGTTCAAAATGATCTGCGTGTCTTTTATATGTGTGTTTCTAGAACACGTGTTCTAGCAATTCTCTTGATTGATGATACTCTCAGCCTTTTGATTTGGAAAGTTTTCCAGAAGGTTACAATTGTTTTCTAACCTCAACTTCAGATTTCTTGTTCTCTGTCAAGCCCAGCTGCATAGAATAGATTAAATTGATTAATTTAGTATACAACCATGGCCAGCAATTTATACATTTATAAGTTCAAGAGTATTGCAAATTTTTATGGGTAGCTAAATTCACATGATATTTGCAGGAACATAACGTTACTGATGACGTTAGGTCTTAATGCCACATTTGTAACCTAGAACAGGTCACTTAACTTCTTTGCGTCTCAGTTCAATCATCTGTAAAAATGGGATTAAATACCTGTTCTCCTTCCTCCTTAAACTGTGAGTCTTGTGTGGAACAGGGACTGTGTTTCATCATATTGCATTGTGTCTGCTCCAGTGCTTAGTATGATGTTTGGCATATAGTAAGTGCTTATCAAATACCACAATAAGTCTTTCAGAATTACTGCTTGCAAGATCTTCAATTTGTCATTGTATTATGTTCATGTTTTGCATAGTAACATCCAACTACAGTGAAAGACAGAGCATGTGAATAGCACACAGGGCATTCATTTTATGTTTTATATTCTCTAATGAGGAAACAGTCCATGGAGTTTGCTGATTTGTGACAGCTTCCTGCAGGGCACTTGGCCCATAGTAAGTGCTTATCAATTACCACAATAATGTCTTTCAGAATTACAGACTGCAAGGTCTTAAAGGAAAGGTCGTCTCTTGAAGGTCTACTTTTCCCCGGCATTTAGTATGATGCTTTGCACACAAGAGCACTTAATATTTTTTCTCCTACTCCTAGTCAGTCATATTTATTGAGTGATTACTATGTGCAGAGCACTCTACTAAGCACTTGGGAGAGTACACTATAACAATAAATAGACACATTCCCTGCCCACAATGAACTTATAGTCTAAAGGGGGAGTCAGATGTTAATATAAATAAATTACAGATATGTACTTAAGTGCTGTGGGGCTGAGGGAAGGGTGAATAAACAGACCAAATCCATGTGCAAGGGAGACACAGAAGGGAATGGGAGAAGAAGAAATGAGGGCTTAGTCAGAGAAGGCCCCGTGGAAGAAATGTGCCTTCAATCAGGCTTTGAAGGTGGGGAGAGTAATTGTCTGTCAGATATGAGGAAGGAGGGTGTTCCAGAACAGAGGCAGGACATGGATAATAATAATAATTTTATAATACATTTGGTATTTGTTAAGTGCTTACTATGTACACAGCACTGTTCCAAGCTCTGGGGAGGATACAAGGTAATCAGGTTGTTCCATGTGGGGCTCACAGTCTTAATCCCCATTTTACAGATGCAGTAACTGAAGCACAGTGAAGTTAAGTGACTTGCCCAAAGTCACACAGCTGACAAGCGGCGGAGAGTGGATTTGAACCCATGACCTCTGACTCCCAAGCTCTTTCCACTAAGCCACACTGCTTCTCTGGATGAAAGGTCGGCGGCAAGATAGACGAGATTGAGGTACAGTGAGTTGTGCTGTCATGAACATCAGTTATGTGAATGTTGGTGAAGTGATTTTTCCAGGTCCTTGTTGCAGGTAATATTGCCATTTTATTTGCTGTTTGATGCTGAGAATGATACTCGAAGTCTGTTGTGTAGGGAGAGTCTCCCTGTGGTTTTGAAACGTAATATGATTCCAACTTCCTTGTTGCTTCTTCTAACATGGTGGCAAAAATAAATTGAGCCCTACTTCCATGAAAAGTAGTGGGGAAAGGGTCAGACTTGCCACTTTCAATTCTGACATGAGTGACCATTGTGGAGAAGCTAAATGTTTTTGCTGAGTTTCCCAGAACATAGTAGTTCCCATAGTAGAGCCCTGGTCTGTTAATGGTATCAGTGCTTTTATAAGTTCTACAGAAAGAACACAGTGGGTTTGATGTGTTATTCTGCCCCATTCCTCATTTATCTGTCATGCTGCCAAGACCATATCTACTGAGTTAAATTTTGGTCCAAAGCCACATTGGGATTCAGGTAATGAACTCTGGATTATTTTTCAGTTATCTATTTTGAAGGATTTGGAAATGGAAGGCAGGGTGATTCCCCCATAGTTTCCGCAGTCAACTGTCTTCCACTTCTTTTTGAAGTTGGAAATTACGGTTGTACCTTTGAACCATTTGTTCAGTGTTCTGAACTGTGTTCTGTGCAGTGTGTGGCCTAGTAGAAAGAACGTAGCCCTGAAAGTTAGAGAACCTGGGTTCTAATCTTAGATCTGCCACTTGCCTGCTGTGTGACCCTTGGGCAAATGACAACTTCTCTGTGCCTCATTAGGGTATGTGGCACATGAGTGGTGAACAAATGCCATTATTATCATTATTATTATATAAGCAGATTAGACAAAGTACCTGCCCCACCTGGGGCTCACAAGCTAAGGAGTGGGGTGGGAGTGCAGGTATCTGAACCCCAGTTTTTTATAGGCTCAGAGAAGTTAAGTGACTTGCCTAAGGTCACCCAGCAGGCAAGTCTTGGAACTGTAATTAGAACCCAGTTCCACTGCAGTTACCACAAGGCCATGCTACTTCTCGAGCACTAAAGCTCTGAAACACTAAAGAAGGTTAATGTTAAACTCCCTGTAGCAGGAACATTTTCGGAAGCTGTATGAGGAAATGCCGTTCAAAACCTGACCTCAGAAAAGGTACCACTTTGACATGTATTTAACACTAGATGTTTGCAAAATCCTCTTTATTCCTTTTTTTCATCATTTTATGTTCACATGATACATAGAAACATCAAATTACAGTGAAAGATAGAGCACACGAATAGCACACAGGGCATTCACTTTATGTTTTATATTCTTTAATGAGAAAACAGGCCATGGAGTTTGTTGATTTGTGATAGCTTCCTGCAGGAACCTTGACAAAGAAGCATGTTACAATTAAATGGCTTCTGCTTGGCCGATATTACAAGCTTCTTAGTTTTAGCGCTCTGACCTCTGACTCCTTTTCTGCTGTCTCTGATACTTCTGGTGCTCATGTAGCAATTGCACTGAACCATTAGAGGTTTTTTTCCTAGCATTTTTCGAAGTATGTTTAAATTGGCAACAATTTAATCTTTCGTGTTTTATAGTTTCACTCTTCTTCATCCCTGAGAACTTCACCACGTGTCCACTCCTTTTCCCAAAGCGTTTAAATTGGTAACAGGCAGTTTAATCTTTTGTAGTTTTATTTTAATTCCGCGTTTCATGCTTGTTCATTTCTTCAAAGCCTTAGATATAGAAAAATACCATTGGCGTTCTTTGTGTGTGGCGGGGGGGGGGGGAATCTCTTGAGACCTGGGATGAAAATAGAGAAATTTGAATTCTTCTGTAGATTAGGGTCATAAATGATCTTGTTAATCATTCCAAAAGTGCCTTTTTCCCTACTGTGTTGTAAATATTTACTCTTAATCTTGTTTCCTGCACCTCTTTCACTTACCCAAACCTAGGGACTGTTATTGAGAGTAAAGGTCTCCTAGTTTGTAGCAGTTCTCTGGCCAGTTAACACTTAATATTTCTTGAGACCTACAGAGGGATAGACTGTAAGCTCCATGACATAGCAGATAGAGACGAGGCCTGTAAATCCGAAGGTCATGGGTTCTAATCCTGCTCCCCCACTTGTCTGCTATGTGATCTTGGGCAACTCATTTAACTTCTCTGGACCTCAGTTACCTCATCAGCAAAATTAGCGCTAGGCCACACTGCTTCTCGAGTACTAAAGTTGTGGAACACTATAGATGGTTAGGGTTACACCCCCTGTAGCAGGAATATTTTCTGAAGCTTGATGTGCAAATATTGTTCAAAAACTGACCTCAAAAAGGGTACCAGTTTGACATGCATTTAACACTTTATGTGTTAAATACAGTGTCCCTAGTGGGACAGGGACTGTGTCCAACCTGATTTGCTTATCTCCACCCCGAAGCTTAATACAGTGCCTGGCACATAGGAAGTGCTTAATAAATACCGCAGTTATTATTATCTCTGTTTTCTTGTACTCTTCCAATCCATCAATCGATCAACTGCTTTTATTGACCACTTATTTGCACTTACTACAGTAGTGCTGTGCACACAGTAAGCACTCAATAAATACAATTTATTGATTGAGTGAAAATAGCAGATAATAATAATAATGATGGCATTTATTAAGTGCTTACTATGTGCAAAGCACTGTTCTAAGTACTGGATTGTGTCAGATGAGTGCTTAATCCAGCCAAGGATTCTGTTTTTGACAGTGGAACAGAATGCCTCGAAAAATTATGTGGTAGTTGTAAGCTCACTGTGGGTAGGGAACATATTTACCAATGCAGTTATTTCACTGCCCACAGTAAACACTCAATAAATATGTTTGATAGCAGCCTTCCTTGATGGTTACTCTAATACTAATGAATGTACCTCTAACATCACCAAATTAACTTTCTGAACGCTCAAAATTGTCTTATGTAAGCCATTTTGTACTACACCACTCACTTGATTTTACTAATATTTTTGGACAGTATCATGTCTTGTGTTAATAAATTCCTTGTGTTCAGTCCTTCAAGTTTCAGTGAGTCTCCAAAGTCCTGGTTTGATAGGATCTGATGAACAGCTTTTGGTTCAAATTTTCCACATGCATATTGTGATTCTGTAGACTTTTAATCATGTCTGTTCTTAGTCTTTGTATCTTTAGAGTCTCAATTTTTATTCAGGAATTCTTCATAGAGAAGCTACTTGACCTTCCCGCAGTGTGGCTCAGTGGAAAGAGCTTTTATTCAGGAATTCTTCATATAGAAGCTACTTGACCTTCCCGCAGCATGGCACAGTGGAAAGAGCATGGGCTTTGGAGTCAGAGGTCATGGGTTCAAATCCCAGCTCTGCCAATTGTCAGCTGTGTGACTTTGGGCAAGTCACTTAACTTCTCTGGTCTTCAGTCCCTCATCTGGGGGATTAAGGCTGTGGGCCCCCTGTGTGGCAACCTGATCACCGTGTAACCTCCCCAGTGCTTAGAACAGTGCTTTGCACATAGTAAGCGCTTAATAAATGCCATTATTATGATTATTAACTTTGATTGCTTTTCTCTGAGTTTTTTCCAACTCCATTTTATCTGTCCTAAATCACAGTAGTCAGTACTGCAAGGAATATTCCAGGTGACCAAAATGTAATCATTCAGTAATATTTACTGAGTGCCTATTGTGGTCGAGCGCTATACTAAGTGTTTGGGAGGACACATCAGAGTTAATAGACTTTATCTGAAGTCTTAAGGAGTGGGGGAAAAATATTAAAATAAATGGTATTAGGAGGGGGTAATAGCTAGTTCCAGCTTGCTTAATGTGCCTCA
Organism: Tachyglossus aculeatus; assembly: GCF_015852505.1. Classification (NCBI taxonomy): domain Eukaryota; kingdom Metazoa; phylum Chordata; class Mammalia; order Monotremata; family Tachyglossidae; genus Tachyglossus; species Tachyglossus aculeatus. The sequence continues at coordinate 25,231,563 of NC_052088.1, forward strand.
ATAATAATAATAATTGTGGTATTTGTTAAGCTCTTATTATATGTCAAGTACTGTTCTAAGCACTAGGGTAGATAATAATAATTATGGTACTTGTTAAGTGTTTACTATGTGCCAAGCACTCTTTTAAGAACTTGGGTAGATACAAGTTAATCAGGTTGGGCACAGTCCCTGTCCCACACTGGGCTTACTCTCTTAATGTCCATTTTTTCACAAATGAGATAATTGAGGCAAAAATAACTTAATTGATTTGCCTAAGGACATCCACCAGACATGCGGTGGAGCCAGGATTAAAAGCCAGGCCCGTGTTCTATCCACTAAGCCACGCTGCTTCTCTTATATTTAGAGGAGGGACTATGGCAGAAATGCATTTTTTTGTCAACTTTTTCCATGCATCCTTAAAGCACCTTATTGAAAAGTTGTTTGGGTATATTATTCAACTAAAATATTTATAACATACAGGAAGAATTTCTTTGAGTGCTGATAAAATTTAAAATTCTAAGCTGCAAATACCCAAGCATTGCGGCTTTGAGATGTGGGCCTATAAAAACTCTTGCTTTTCGATTTGTTCTTCTTCCCGGCCCTCTTTTTCTGAACTTTCCTTTTTTTTTCCTCTTAGGATCAGGCCCATCTCTATCTCCCTCTGTTTTTCTTTCTCTCCTCCCAGAATCTGTCAGGCTGTGTATACTATGGCATTGTTGACAGGCAGGTGCCATATTTTTTTTTTATAAGAAAGGAACCAGCAAAATCTTTTACCAAGTGTTTTTGTCAAGTGATGAAGTGACAATTTAATGGATGCTGTCTAGCTGTTTTCAGAATTCATCTTGTGAAGAAGAAATTGGGGTACATTGAAATGGCATCTCACTCTTGGTATCTCTAGGCCAAAAGAAAGCGCTAGTAGTGGTTCTCTACTTGTGAAGATTTTTTAAGGAAAATTGTCAAACTTACCCCTATGTAATTGCTTTCTGCATACTAGTTCCTCCCAGACTGAGCCCCTTCCTTCCTGTCCCCCTCGTCCCCCTCTCCATCTCCCCATCTTACCTCCTTCCCTTCCCCACAACACCTGTATATATGTATATATGTTTGTACATATTTATTACTCTATTTATTTATTTATTTATTTTACTTGTACATATCTATTCTATTTATTTCATTTTGTTAGTATGTTTGGTTTTGTTCTCTGTCTCCCCCTTTTAGACTGTGAGCCCACTGTTGGGTAGGGACTGTCTCTATATGTTGCCAATTTGTACTTCCCAAGCGCTTAGTACAGTGCTCTGCACATAGTAAGCGCTCAATAAACACGATTGATGATGATGATGATGAAGTTCCTTCAGGGCCAGAACCATTTCATAAATCCATTGAATTTTCCCAGTGCTTGTTGCATTGCTGTATTTATACTGTCACAATATTTGCACACTCTAACACGAAGTCTGAATTTAAGAATAGACCTTTGATCAATTAATGGATTTTTCCCATACATAGCCTTTCTCGCCCGCTAGACTGTGAGCTTCATGTGGACAGGAATTGTGTCCACCAACTTCATTGTATTTTCCCAAGCAGTTACTGCAGTAGTCTGTACACAGTACGTGTTAAATAAATACTATTTTTTGACGCGATTGATTGATAGCCTGCTCCTTGGAATTTCTATGTTCACAAAGCCTTTGGTGAAGAAAAGCTATCCTTCTCCCAATGGCTATAAGCCAGGCTAGTCAATCAATCAATCAATCATATTTATTGAGCACTTACTGTGTGCAGAGCACTGTACTAAGCGCTTGGGAAGTACAAGTTGGCAACATATAGAGACGGTCCCTACCCAACAGTGGGCTCACAGTCTAGAAGTGGGAGACAGAGAACAAAACCAAACATATTAACAAAATAAAATAAATAGAATAGATATGTACAAGTAAAATAAATAAATAAACAGAGTAATAAATATGTACAAACATATATACATATATGCAGGTGAAGTTTCTCTGCTACAGAGGTCTCCCAGAAGTTTACTGCTCTGTTGAACTGGGAGCTTTGCTATGTCTTTCTATAATTTATTCTCCCCTCTGGCTTCTATGTGCCTTCTATCAGTTGACCATATAATAATTGCTATTAGATCTGAGTAGTTTTCCATTTACCAAGGTTTTGTCTGTAGAGGTTGCTGATTCAAATTCATTTTGGCCTATTTTCCATGTCTTGGAGGGCCTCTTCTTTCATAGAGTTTGGCATGTAAAAGTGTTCATATGGTGTTCAGGCATTTGTATAGGATTCCCCCATTGTCTGAGATGAGGTTTTGTTCCATAAACCCTCGCCAGCGATGCCACCGGGATGTGTAGTGATACATGAAGTTGACACCTGTCTAATTGTTTTGTTTTGCTCTCTGTCTCGCCCTTCTAGACTGTGAGCCCGTTGTTGGGTAGGGACCGTCTCTATATGTTGTCAAATTGTGCTTTCCAAGTGCTTAGTACAGTGCTCTGCACACAGTAAGCATTCAATATAATTGAATGAATGAATGAATGAATAAAGCAAGCTTCTTTGGTAATAAATAAGGATCTCGGATCTGGATCTCTTCAGATTTGGAGTCAGAAGATCTGGGTCCTCATAGGCTCCACCACTTGCTTACTCTTTAACCTTGGGCAAGTCCTTAACTTCTCTGTGCCTCAGTTTTCTCATCTGTAAAATGCATGTCCTCTTTCTGCCTTAGACTCTGAGCCTCATGTGGAACAGAGGCAATGCCTGAATTCATTTTATATCTACCCCAGTACTTAGTATAGTGGCTTGTAGCAAGTGCTGAACAAATCCCCCAGTTAATATTATTATTGTTATTTGTGGCCCTTGTTTTTAACCTGCTTAGTATGGGCGTCACAAGTCGTGGGTTCTAATCCCGACTCCGCCACTACTCAGCCATGTGACTTTGGGCAAGTCACTTAACTTCTCTGTACCTCAGTTACCTCATCAGCAAAATGGGGATTAAGACTGTGAGCCCCACATGGGACAACCTGATCTCCTAGTATCTACCCCAGATCTTAGAACAGTGCTTGACATATAGTAAGCGCTTAAAAAATAACATCATTATTATGTCCCACATCAGGCTCCTGTTTTGATATAATAAGGAGGAGCTACAAGGTGTTACTGAGGCACATCCTGCTTGGTCCTGATGGTTACCTGTAAAATGGAATATCTAAGAAATGCCTAATCTCTATACACATCAATATTTATACCTTGCTCAGTAAATATCAGGAAGTGATTGTCCTCCAGACTTAATAGTAATAATAATAATTGTGGTATTGGTTGCGGCATAGTGGATAGAGCACAGGACTGGGAGTAGGAAGGTCATGGGTTCTAATCCTGGCTCTGCCACTTGCCTGCTGTGTGACCTTGGGCAAGTCACTCCCTTCTCTGTGCCTCAATTACCTCATCTATATAATGGGGATTGAGACTGTGAGCTCCATGTGGGACAGAGACTGTGTCTAACCTGATTTGCTTGCATCTACCCCAGCATTTAGAACAGTGCTTGACATATAGTAAGCACTTAACAAATACCATCATTTTTATGAATATTATGTGTCAAGCACGGTTCTAAGTGCTTGGGAAGGTGCAAGACACAGCCCCTTTCCCACACAGGGTTCAAAACCTAAGTAGGAGAGAGAACAGCTATTGTGTCCCCATTTTACAGATAAGGTAACTAAGGCCCAGAAAATTTAAGTGACTTTCCCAAGTTCACACAGCAGGCACGTGACAGAGCCAGGATTAGAACCCAGATCTTCTGAGTCTCAGGGCCATACTCTTTTCATATGTCACCCTGCTCCTCTAAAAGTCCAATTTTCAAAGACTAAATTGGACATAGTCTTGTTCGGATTTTGCCTGTTCACTTTCCTTTTTTGGTGAGAAGATTCAAAGAGAAGGTACTAGAAATTGTGCCTTCAGGTAGCCAGAAAGAGTTGAAAAGGGGAGGTAATATTCTTGGATAAAAACAGCCAAATCCCGATTGTTTAGCAGTATCTAAAATGATGGACTCTAAAGAGAGATATGATTTCCCCAGCATCTTGTGACACTTTAAAATCAATGGGAGTTCTGTGCACCGAGGAGATTTGGAATCTGACTTCCTATTCAGGTTTGCAAATGTAATTACATAGTTTTAATTAAGGAAACACCAAACATCGAGTTGGCAGCTGATGAGGAGGTTTGGCAGTTAAGCAAATACAACACCTACAAAAGAATCAACAGCGATTTTTTTTTGTAACAACTAATATTGGCAGAATTCCATTTCATATGTGATAAAGTGCTTTTGGTTGCTAAAAATTTTAGATGAAAAATATTCATTTTGGCAATATAGGGCAATTAGCAAAATGTCATCTTTTAAAATTTGCAGGAACCAAATTCCTAGGATTGGCATTTGCTGCAGCTTTAGCTTGCATGAGAGAAAATGGGCAAGCTGTGTGGACTAGTGAAAAGAGCATAGGCCCAGAGGACCTGAGTTCTAATCCTGCTCCATCACCTGCCTGCTTGTGACCTTGGGCAAGTCACTTAATTTCTCTGTGCCTCAGTTTCCTCACTTGTAAAATGGAAACTCAACACCTGTTCTCAGAGTATGAGCCCCATGTGGGACAGGGACTGAGTCCTACCTGTTAACCTTTTATCTACCCCAGCACTTGGAAAAGTGCTTGACACATACTAAGTGCTTAACAAATAGCATAAAAAATAGCACCATGAAGCGGATGATATTTTTCTGAGACAGGTATGTTCACTTTACTTATTCAAATATATCAGTAAGTTTGCTTCAATCATTCAATGGTATTTATTGAGCGCTTACCGTGTGCAGAACACTGTAGTAAGCGCTTGGAAAGTACAATTGGACAACAGTTATACTTAGGGGATGCTTAGAAGTAAGGTTTTTTTAAAAACTGTTAGGGCTTCAAAAGATTCATCCCTAGCCCAGCTTTCTGAAATCATATCTTGTATTCTAGCATTTACTTTCCTATTCTTGTGATTCAGGACCCAGTGGAACGAGAATGGATCTGTGAGTCAGATGACCTGGGTTCTAATTCCGTCTCTCCCAAATGCTTTCTGTGTGACCCTGGGCAAGTCACTTAACGGCTCCCTGCCTTGGTTCTCCTGTTCTCCCTCCTACTTGGATTGTTAGCCCCAGGCAGGACAGGGACTGTGTCCAATCTAATTCACTTTTATCTGTTTCAGTGCTTACAACAGTGTTTGGCACAGAGTAAATGCTTAACAAATGCATTAAAAAATGTAATGTGGTCAGTTTAATCAACGCTCACCATCAATACTGATTCCATCTTCCCCACTGGATTTGTTGAACTATCACTCCAGGAGACCTGTATACAACATTGGCTGAGTTATGTCTTCCCACTTAAGTCACCTAAATTGTTTATGCAACACAGACATTGAATTATCATGATTTCCATAATGCAATTGCAACTTGCCTTCTCTGAGACATCAGTATATTTTAGTTGGATTCTAGTTTCAATGAATGCGTTGACCATAAAGTTGAATACACAAAAATAATAAATATATTTATTATACAATTAATCCAACATGTGTGCTGAGGAAGAGTATGAACAAATAAATTTGTAAGTGCTGAAGGTGGCCAATGGGTTGATGTGATAGGTTTGGGGGCAAGCTTGTTGGTAAAAATAACATTTTAAGAGGATTTTAATGGTGGGGAGAATCAATCAGTGGTATTTAATGAGCACTAACTGTGTGCAGAGTGCAATCTAATAGAGTCGGTAGAAATGTTCCCTGTCCACAACAGGCTTGAGAACTGTCCTATTAGGTTAGGAATGGAGGTGGGGAGGGATTCCAGCCTTCTGGAACAGCTTGAGCAGGATACTGGAGGCAGGAAAATTGATAAAGAGGTACAGTTTAGAAGATCGGCTTTCTGTTTGGCACAGCTTCCCCGACTAGGTTGTAATGAGACATCTTCTTAAATTGGCACTTTTATAAACTATTTTGAAACTGGTGTGGCAGTGTTGCATACAGTCAATTCTCTTTCAACTCCTGTTGTCATTACTTAATTTGGGAAATAATACTGTGGAAAAAGCAAATAGAATCTATGATAAATATGGCAGGGTATTTAGCAACTGATATAGGAAGAAATGGTTGTGCACTTGTGTATGACAGCGGTCAAAATGTGATGCTACCCTGCTCCTCACTCCCTGTCTCAGCCTCACCAAACTGCACAGTCCTTTATGTTTTGCAGCTTTACAATATTTGATGATGTAAAATAACAGTGAATAATAGGGATGTAAATAATTGTTCGTGGTAGACAAAATAATGATACCGGAATATGGATAAAAAAGTATCAGACATGGTGATATCTTGAATCATATGCTCCTAACCCATTAATTCCTACTGAATCGCTGGTTTCTATAACACAATTTCCATGTGAGATCATTAAGGGGAGGGAATGTGTCTGCTTATTCTGTAGTATTGTACTCTCCCCAGTGCTCAGTACAGTGCTCTGTACATAGTAAGAGCTCAATAAATAGAATTGATTCGTTGAAGATAAAATTCTTCATTAACACAACTGCTACATTAAAACAAAGATGACTATATTTACAAAAGTTTATTGTAAAGTTATATTCAGTTCCTGAGGTGATAGTCCTACAAATCTCTTTCAAATAAAAAAAAAAGTAATCAAGGCTTCCCCTCTCAGGGCCACACCTGGAGAGTTTCCAGTACTCTACCAGTCTCGACGACAGGAGGGAGAGTCAGGCAGAGACATACCCATTCCATTACTAGCTTGGGCAGTGGCTTGTGAGCCGAAGACAGTCTGCTACAAATCAAAACTCACCTGTGTTGGGCAGTAGCGGAATGAGAGCGAGTCGTGGCCGGAGACTCAAGTTCACTACGAAGAAGGAGGCAATGGTAAACCCCCTCCATATTTTTTATCAGGAAAACACTACGGATACACTAGCAGAACGACTGCCGATGGAGGTGGGGCGTTCTGGGAGAGATGTGTCCATGGCTTGCTTTGGGTCAGAGACAACTGGGCAGCATAAAACAAGACAATCAGAGCTTATCTCTGAATGCCTATTTTACGATTTAAAGATATCATTCTTCACCTATCCACCTAATATTTCCTCAAAAGAAGAGTGCTCTCCAATCTCAAGTGCTCTACAGTCAGGAACCACCTCCTTTTCAGCTAATCTCACGGTAGTTTAAACTAATGGATTTTAAAATTCTCAGTCATCCATTCATTCTTTCAGTTGTATTTATTGAGCGCTTACTGTGGGCAAAGCACTGTCATGCTGACTTTTGACGACAATTTACTATTGCGGTTCAGAGTATGTTCCACTATAATATCAAGATTACTTTTCTCCAGAGTATAGATATGGACTCATCATTGTTCCCTTTGCTTTACTCTCTTCTTGTCTGTTCTTCTGATATTCACGTTTCGTATGAATTTGTCTATTCGAGGATTTGTATTTAACCTAGCACTCCCATGACATTGAAAACTCCACAGGATAAGGATCTGTTGTTGTTCTTCCTTTATAAGTGTTTGTCACTTTTAGTGAATTAGAGCCCTTACAGTTATTATCCAGGTTTGACTGCCCTTAGAATTTTACCAAGATCCTAAGGTTTCTCCTTGATGATACTGACAGTGATGATACTGACAGTTGGGCCTGACCTTATCCCCATCACCAATGGAGAAAAACAAGATTGTGTAATGGGGCCAATTTTATTAAATCTATTCTGTAGAGCCATCCTTGTGGATGCAAGAAGCATCATAAAAGATGCAGCTGAAACCACACTTCTGGTCCTTCAAAAATTTCTTCCATCTCATAGAGGTTACAGATATAAGGAAAAGCCCATGAGGGAGTACTTCAGGGAGTTGCTATCAATCACTCAATTAATCGTCTTTATGTAGCACTTACTAAGAGCAGAGCACTGAACTAACTGCTTGGGAGAGCACAATACAAAAGAATAAGCAGACACATTTTCTACGCATAACGAGTTTATAGTCTAGAGGGGGAGACAGAAAGTAATATGAACAAATGATGACACCAGTATGATCATCATCATTAACAACAACAGATGCTATTGTATGCACTTAATGTCAAGTGCGCCATGATCTTCTAGGATACAGGGTTGCATTCTTGCAAAATCCCAAATTAAGGTAAACTCCCATTGTACTACTCACCTTTTCAATGATGTGCACATGAATACAAGATGTGCCTTCTGACACCACAATTCACTGTATCCAAATAGGCGCGTGTTGTCAGACAGCTGTTCCCTAATATCCTAACAACATCCTAGCCAAAACACCTATTCTAAGCGTGCATTATGCCAGCACTGAGCATCGGAGACAACTCAAAATGTAAAATACTATTCCTCGTTTCAAAAGGTTTACAGTCTAATGGGGATATATTGGTAATTAGGCTCTATAGGCATAAATGCAAGACAATATAAAGACTATGAACCACTTTGTAGAGTCTGCAGAGCACCGTAGATTATAGAAAACCAAAATTGTTTATAGTCCACTCATGTGATTCCTCTAATGAGACTAAATAATTTTATTGGTGACAAAAAGCTAAGTGCTGTCCCTGGATTTGGCTGCAAAATGCCACATTGCAGTTTGGAATGCTAATGCCTCCTAAAGAACAAGGGGACCTTGATTCCACCCTCTCACTCTTTGCTTATCTTATCTGGATAATTGCTGCCAGAGTAGCAGAATTCAGTGAGCGCCTGCAAGTTTGAGTAACCACTGGAACTGTTTGGTTGTAGATTTAATGGGGACAGGCTGCAAAAATAATAATAATAATAATAATAATAATAATAATAATAATAATGGCATTTGTGAAGCACTTACTATGTGCAAAGCACTGTTCTAAGCACTTGGGAGGATACAAGGTGATCAGGTTGTCCCACATGGGGCTCACAGTCTTAATCCCCATTTTACAGATGGGGTAACTGAGGCTCTGAGAAGTTAAGTGACTTGCCCAAGGTCACACAGCAGACATGTGGCGGAGCCAGGATTCAAACCCATGACCTTTGACTCCAAAGCCCATGCTCTTTCCACTGAGCCACGCTGCTATGTAACTGCTGTTTCGTGTAGGCAATTTTAATATATAACAATTTAATGAAAAGGAGGTGACAAGTATCTCTCCAGTGCCCTATTCTATACAAATCCATCAGTCAACTCTACCATGAACTTTATACCCATTCTCAGCACTTTCGCATATATGTTTATTCAATTATACATGCAAGTATTTATGTTGACTACCCCATGTAGAAAAGGACTTAGCACAATGCTTTGAACACAGTAAGTGCTTGGGAAATACCATCCTTGCTTTTAGAAACTTATTTTCATGTTTTTCGCTCCTTTTAGAATGTAAGCTCACTTTGAGCCGGGACCATGTCACTTCTTTATTCTAAATTTCCCTAGCGCCTAGTACAGTGCACTGCACTGTGTGGGCATACTTAATAAATATTGTTTATACTATTATTAATGCAATGACTACAACTATTACCACTACTGTCATACCTGTGTGCTTGCGTGTGTACTTCTAGTACACGTAGTATAGTGGTTGGGTGCTGTTATGAATTTTTCACGGATAAAGAATAGTGATCTAATATCATATTGTAAGATTCCTTATGTCCTCAAACGTGAAACTTGTTAAAAATAGAATACCTCAATTTTTAAAGCCATTTTTCTCCCCAGGGCTTTCACATAGATTATTTATATATCCTCCCAACTGCCATAAATAGGGAAAGGTAGGTCTAATTATCCCTATTTTAGAGATGGAGAAACTGAGGACCAGCGAGGTGGAGAAACACATTTGAGGTCACACTGCAGGGTGTGGCAGAGTTTGGGTTAAAATCCAGGTCTCCCCACTTTCAGGTGTGTAGTTTTTATCCTAGACCATGCTAGCTCTCACTGCATATAATCAGCTGAACTACCTCGCTTTAGCCTTTTTGTAGCTTTAACCTTTATCTAATGAGAAAGGATCATATAAAGCCCCATCAGTTAGGATATGACAAGTGATACCAGAGTGGAGTAACATTAGGATTTTGATAAGTCCTTTACTGGAAGCCACTTTGTTTAGTCCTTATCATTTAAAGATTTATTAAGGCCTTATTGTGTGCAGAACACTGTCTTAGGTGATTAGGAACAAAGGGTGTGAAATGAAACCTCTGCTCTCAAGGGATTTACAATAGAGATAATAGATATAGAGCATTTTAAAGAATACAAAAATAGAGTTAATTAATACACATGTGGATAAATACTGTAAATCAATAACAAGAACAAACAGCTAGTCACTATATCTTGTGCTTCTGTTGCACTTTTCCAGGTACTCAGTACAGTGCAGTGCACCAAAAATGGCTCAGTAAATGCCATTACACTACTACTACTACTTAGCTACCGGTACTACCGCTCACAAACATACACACTATACAACTATTTCTACTAGGCTAGTGGTTGAGATGATATGATTACAGGAATGACAGGGGAGATTTGTCATGGATTATGTCAAGGAGGAAGTGGCTTTTTAGGAGGACACTGATGGAGAGGAGGGATGTGGCAGGACGAAGCTGCACTCCTTAAAATTCAAGTCCCCAAATAATTCAGAAACCTACACAGCCAGTTGCTGAACAGCTCTTCTGGGGCTTTGGAAAGTGAGTCAGGTGGAAAGCCGCTCCATTTGATTGTAGATTCCTAGAGGGAAGGGAATGTGTCCTTTGTTTTCTGTAGCCAAGCAGCTAGTATAATCCTTTTCTCACTGTAGGAACTAAATGAATGCTGCTCGTGAAAGAGATTGTAGGAACAACCTCTATATATTCAATGAAATGCTAAATTTGTACAAATTGCAGGCTTCCTCAATCGTGTCCCAACTCTACTCCTAAGGGGATCCATTCCCCGATGTGAAGCTGCCCAAACCCAGACCTAAGGAGATTCCTATTTCCCCTCCCATGCAAGCTGCAAGGTTTCCTTTTCCCATCTCTCAAGAAGTTCAGTTCCCTTGGTTATCTGTCATAAGGGCCTCTCTCTCTCTCTTTCTCTGTCTCTCTATTTTTAAATGGCATTTGTTGAATGTTTACTATACCCCAGTCACCTTACTAAGTGCTACAGTACATACAAGGTAGCCTAGTTGGAAACAGTCCCCTATCCCAAATGAGGTCACAATCTTAATCCCCATTTTCCAGATGAGGTAAATGAGGCACAGAGAAGTTAAGTGACTTGCCCAAGGTCACACAGCAGATGTGGTAAAGCTGGGATTTTTTTTTTAATGGTATTTGTCAAGTGCTTACTGTGTACCAGATACTGTACTAAGTGCTGGGGTGGATACAAATTAATCAGGTTGGACACAGTCCACGTTCCACAAGAGGTTCACCATCTTAATCTCAATTTTACAGATGAGGTAGCTGAGGTACAGAGAATTGAAGTGACTTGTCCAAGTTCACACAGCAGGCAAGTGGTGGAGGCGAAACTAGAACCCAGGTCCTCTGATTCCCAGGCCCACAATCTTTCCACTTGACCATCCTTCTCCTCCCTTCCTGCAATCTACATGTACCATGAGCAAAACTCGTTTTTGCCTGATGATCAATTATTTGTTCTTTAAGCATTTTCCAACTCATAGGAGCAGGAGAATGAAAGAATAACCAAAGAACTACGCACTCATCAGCAAATGAGTTCAGGAAATATTTCCACACCAGGCAAACATTAGTCAACTGATTTTTGTGCACTAGAAAGTGGAAGTGTGAGTTACAAGGCAGAGTAAGTGGCAGAGTTGGAAGGATAATTGCACTTTAAAGCAATTTAAAAACATCAGGCTATTTACTGCTGGTGGGAAGGGAATCCATAGTTCACTTTCTGGAATTGCATTAATGCTTTCAAATGACTACAGTTCTTTTATTTAGTATTCTGGAATAGGCATCTTGCTAAATATAGGGCATTTCAAGAAGTAATTAATTAAACTGTGCCCTTCTGGACTGAACCAGTTAATATACTTCCCAAAAGTGAGCAATTTTATTCGTTCTACTGGGAGGAAATAGGCCTTATTGCTATTTCATTTCACGAAGGATTCCACCCAATTTTCTCTTCACAGGGCTAAGAGAAGTGGTCTTTTTTAATGGTATTTTTAAGCACTTACTATATGTCAATCAATCAATCATTTATTGAGTGCTTATTGAGTACAGAGCTATCAATCAATCCTTCAATCAGTGATATTTAGTGAATACTTACTATATGCAGTGCACTGTCCTAAGTGCCTACGAGAGTACAGTTCAGTAGGATTAGCAGATACATACATTCCCTACCCATAACAAGGCTACAGTCTGGAGGCAGGGAAAGAAAATAATATAAATGAATGATTTATAATATACGATTTAAAGATACATATGTATGTATGTATGTAAGTTTTGGCGATGGGAGTGGGAAGACTCAAATCAGGGAAGGCCTCTTAGAGGAAATGTGACCTTAGTAATGCTTTGAAAGCGGGAAGAGTGGTGGTCTGGTGTATTTGGAGGGGGAGGGAGTTCCATACTAGGGGGAGAAGGTGGGAAAGGGGCCGTAAGATAGATAAGATCAGGAGACAGTGAGTAAGCTTGAGATAGAGAAGTATAGTGTGCAAGCTGGGCTGTAGTACAGTGTCAGCGAGTTGAAGTAGGATGGGCCAAGCTGACTGAGTGCTTTAAAGCTGTTGGTAAGGAGTTTCTGTTTTATGTGGAGGTGGATGGGCAGCTACTGGAGGTCCTTGAGGAGTGGGGATACATGGACTGAACCTTTTTGTTGAAAAATTAACCATGCAGCAGAGTGAAATGGAGTGGGGAGAGCCATTAATCCGGGAGGTCAGCGAGGAGGCAGATGCAGTATTTATTTTACTTGTATATATTTACTATTCTGTTTATTTCATTAATGATGTACATTTAGCTTTAATTCTATTTATTCTGACCACTTGACACCTGTCTACATGTTTTGTTTTGTTGTCTGTCTCCCCCTTCTAGACTGTGAGCCCATTTTTGGGTAGGGACCGTCTCTATATGTCACCAACTTGTACTTCCCAAGCGCTTAGTGCAGTGCTCTGCACACAGTAAGTGCTCAATGAATATGACTGAATGAATGAATGCAGTAGTCAGATCATGCTAGAATAAATGTTTGGATCAGCTCTATAGTAGTTTGGATTGAGAGGAAAGGGCAGATTTCAGAAATGCAGTGAATGTAGAACCAACAGGATTTGGTTACAGGCTGAATATGTGGGTATAATAAGAGAGATGAGTCGAGACAGAGAAGATGGTGGTGGTGTCTACAGTAATGGAAAAGTCAGGGGGAGTACAGGGTTCAGGTGGGAAGATGGGAGTTCTGATTTGAACATGTTAACTTTGAAGTGTCAGTGGGACACCCTGGTTGAGATATCCTGAAGGTAGGAGGAAATGTGAGCCCACAGAGAATGACAGAGGTGAGGGCTGGCACTGTAGATTTGGGAATCATCTGCATAGAGATGGTAGTCAAAGCCATGGATGCGAATGAGTTCACCAAGAGAATGGGTGGAAAGGAGGAAAAAGAGGGGACCCAGAGCTGGGCCTTGAAGGCCTCCCACATTTAGAGGGTGGGAGGCAGAGGAGGTGCCCACAAAAGAGACTAGGAGGAGTGGCCAGAGAGATAGGAGGACAACCAGGAGAGGAGAGTGTCCATGAATCCAATGAGAATGTTTCTAGGAGAAGGCGGTGGTCAACAGTGTTGAAGGTGGCTCAGAGGTCGAGAATGATTAGAAAAGCAGCATGGCTCAGTGGAAAGAGCACGGGCTTTGGAGTCACAGGTCATGGGTTCAAATCCCGGCTCCACCAATTCTCATCTGTGTGAGTTTTGGCAAGTACTTAACTTCTCTGGGCCTCATTTACCTCATCTGTGAAACGGAGATTAAGACTGTGAGACCCCCTGGGACAACCTGATCACCTTTGTAACCTCCCCAGCATGTAGAACAGTGCTTTGCACATAGTAAGTGCTTAATAAATGCTATCATCATCATCATTAGGATGGAGTAGAGGCTGATGGGTTTGGCAACGAGGTCATTGGTGACTTTTGAGAGGGCAGTTTCTGTGGAGTGAAGGGGGCAGAAGAACTGATCAAATATCGTCAAGTCCCAAGCACTGTTCTAAGTGCTGGGATAGGTACAAGTTTATTAGGTTGGACACAGTCCCTCTCCCACATGGGGTTCACAGTCGAAATTGGAGGGAGTGGGATTTAATCTCCATTTTATAGTTGAGGTAACTGTGAAACAGAGAAGTTAAAGGTCACACAGCAGGTTCATAGTGGAGCCGTGGTTTACAATCCAGGTCCTTTGACTGAGAGGTCCGTGCCATTTCCAATAGTGCATGCTGTTTTTCATGGCCTTGGGGAGGTTTTCCTGGAGTGGAGAATTGCTCCAGGGTAATTCTCTGGACTGCTACCCAGTGCTCCTTGACTGGAGTGTGTTCCCCTGCCGCAGTGCTCTAATACACGGATGGATTGTGAACAACTGTAGCATAGAGGGCATTTTCCCACAGAATCAACTGTAATTTGTGAGGTTGTGTAATTTTGAGTCACCCCTGCCTTAGATGTAGGTGAAAATGACACCATAAAAATTTTCCTGCCAACACCTTTTCTTCCTTTATTTCCCTCCCGTGTTCTTAGGGCTTTCCTGTTTCCCTGCTCTCTGAACTTGGCCTTTCCTCCCCTGTCTCTTCAACCTCCATGCTCCAGGGAAGACTAACTTTATGACATGGTGGAATTATGGTCCCTGAAAATGCAGGTGCATGACAAATGACTGCATCATAGGGTAAATTTTGCCATAGACTTCCATGTTATAATTTGGGATTCATTCCAGAACATCTGAAATAATAATAAGAACCTTCTGGGTGTGCAGTACACCATTACAATATGCAATGATGAACAATTGTTAATCTTTATTAAATTCAAAACATAATATCACATTAAATGAAGCGGCCTAGTGTACTTATGAACTTTTGCAGTAGGCTGCAAAAGTGAAACCTTGTTCTGCTGACTGTGGTAGCCCTTTTCCAATTTTAGAGAATACTTTATCCAATAGGGGTTGAGCAACAACCTTCTTTTTAGTTTTATGAAGTATCTTCTATCTATATTATTTATTCAATTATTTATTTTGAACAGTCTACTAATTATGTTGTTTTGTTTGTCTTCTCTTTTAGAGTGCTGGCTCTTTGTGGGCAGGGAACATGTCCGTTTGCTGGCTCTTTGTGGGCAGGGAACATGTCCCTTCTTTATGGTATTTCTTAAGTGCTTACTATGTTCCAGGTACTGTACTAAGTGCTGGGGGAGATACAAGTTTATCAAGGTGGATACAGTCCATATCCGACATGGGGCTCACATTCTTCATGCCTATTTTCTGGAAGAGTTAACTGAGGCCCCGAGAATTTAAGTGATTTGACCAAGGTCACACAGCAGACCAGTGGCAGAGTTGGGATTAGAACTCATGTTTTCAAACTCCCAAGCCTGTGCTCTTTTCCCTAAGCCATGCTGCTTCTGCTTCCCATATTCCTGTACAGTACCAGTACTACATTACATGAGTACTCAATTAATACCTCCTACTATCACTGCTACTGCTATTTCTACTATTCTGACCTTGTGGCTGGCCAATTCCTTCTGAAAACACCTCCATATCTTTGGACTCTCTTTCTTCAAGGTCTTCAATCATTATTATAAATTTATGTCCTTGTAAAAATTGAAATATGACTTCTTAACTCCCAACTTTTAGCTGTTGATGAAAAGATTATAAACCTTTCTCTGTTTTGGAATCTCATAATGTCGCATTGCATCGTCAAGGTCTCAAACCGCAGTGCCGTTCTCCTCGGATTGTCTGTATTGTGCTATGTCTGTAGTCTGGGCAAGGGACGAAGCTCTATTAGCTCTCTGAGGGATGCTGTATGCATCCCTGGGGTGTGCTGTTTTCACAGTATGTGAGCAAAAACGCAGTCCAACCCTCAGACGCCAGGACATAATAATAATGGTATTTGTTAAGCACTTACCGTATGCCAAGCACTGTTCTAAGCATTGGGGAAGATATAAGGTAATCAGGTTGTCCCACGTGGGGCTCACAGTTTTAATCCCCATTTTACAGATGAGAGAACGGAGGCACAGAGAAGTGAAGTGACTTGCCCAAGGTGGCACAGCAGACAGGTGGTGGGGCTGGGATTAAAACTCATGTCCTCTGACTCCGAAGCCCGGGCTCTTGCCACTAACCTTGCTGCTTCTGGGGATGTGGAACACTGGTCCAGATAGGAAATTATTTGCTTCACTTGCCTGTGTGTATAAGCCAGTGAGAGTGGAAGACTCTAAGGTAGCTACGAAGAGGTAGCTCTCCTCTCCCTTCCTAGAAAATTCAGGTTCTCTCTGCCTAGTTATAATGATAATAATAATTATTATTATTACTATAATGATATTTGTTAAGTGCTTACTATGAAGAAAGCACTCTACTTAGCACTGGAGTAGATGCAACTAGATTGCACACAGTCTCTGTCCCACATAGTGCTCACAGTTTAAAAGGGAGGGAGAACAGGTACCTTACACTCATTTTACAGATGAGGTAAAAGAGGCAGAGCCAGGATTGGAAGCAGATAATCAACCCATCAAATCATTTTTGCAGCTAGAGAAGCTATCACACTCATATTGAATGGAATCCAAGAACTGAATTGGCATCAGAAGGTTATTTCATCCTCCTAAACAGTGTTGCACTTAAATCATCTAAGAGAACTTCATGATTATTTTATTAAGAACCTAAGAACCTGAAAAATGCTATTTCTGCTTCAGACCAATGGAGGGAGAGAACATTCACCTTCCCTTGGTAGTAGTGTTTACAAATCTGATTCCTGAAAAGATTCCTTCTACAACTAATATTCTCTCTCCTCTATTTTAGGCCTTGTTCCTCTTGTTCTGATTTCAGTGAAAGCCAGCTCAGTTGGTTTACTAAATCTAGATGTTCACCTAGACACAGTAGGAAAGGCAATTTTTTTGTGGTATTTGTTAAGTGCTTACCATGTACCAGGCACTCTACTAAGTGCTGGGGTAGATACAAGATAATCAGGTTGGACATAGTCCATGCCCACATAGGGCTAATAGTCCTGATCCCTATTTTTACATGCAAGGTAACTAAGGCACAGAGAAGTTAAGTGACTTGCCCAAAGTCATCCAGCAGACTTGCCTTGAGACTCTACTTTAAGTATAATTTCCAGAACCAGTTTTGGAATCCTTATTCTAGATGGTAATTATATCGGTCCTCTCACAGTTCTCCAGTGTAGTGGCCATGTGAAATGATAGATTATTTACTTTGACTCTAAGTTCCACAATTCGTACTTCAGAATACTTCAAAACCTTCATGTAATTCTATCCCTGTGATTTATTTCCGTGTAATTAATCATGATGATGGTCTAGCAAACTTTGTAGCTCCTCCAATTTGGTTGTAAAAGTTTTTCCAAACTATTCTTTCATGAAGACAGAGTAAATAATGCATTGAGCTTCTTAGCTACCTACCTCCTTTTAATCTCTGACTGGATTTTGACTCCATAATAATCAAATGGGCCCCCACATCCTACTTTTGTTATATTTGCCAAATTTTTTATTCATTTTTTTTCCTTGGTGAAAGAAGGCAATGCGACATTGGAGAGAGGATGGGTATTATATGAGGATTAGTTTCTTATTCTCCAGCTGGAGATTCTTCTTATCACGTGTTTTATTTCCCCTCAGCAACCATAAGGCTTCTATTGAGTAGATGACTGCTCAGTGTTGATCCTGAAAGCTACATCAATGAATTTTGACATTCCTTACCTCCTCCAGTTCAGATAGCCTCCTCTGCAGGGAACGTGGTTGCTCACTGAGATCTAGAAGCAACTGCACCATGCTTACACCTATAAAGCCTATACATGAACAGATATTCAGATTATTTTGCAACTGGCACACTGTGTTAAGTACTGAGGTAGGTGAAAGATAATCAGATCAGTCTCAGTCCCTGTTCCATATGGGGCTCAAGGGATACAACCAATCAGTCAATCAGTTAATTGAATGCATGGGTGTTATCATACATACATGTTTATGCATTAATAAATCTATGAATATATGAATACTCATGTATATGCCAAGTGCAGATCTACATGATGAATTGACTCTCCCTCTCCATTTTAATCTGAGAAGACTTGGACTCACTAAATAGCACTGGCCCAAAGAGTTTATTCATTGTCAATGGTCCAGCCAATAATGTCCCAGAGTGGGTCCATCCACATGTCTCATCATGGAATTACCCATGGAATTACCCATTTGGTGCCATTTAACCTCTTCCTAATCACCCAGTAACACCATAAAGTAATCGTTCTCTCTTCATGAAGTTCAGCAAGATCATCCGAGTAGAGCACTTTGAAGGTGTGTCATGTCAGAACACCTTCCAAATAAAATAATTTTATAAAATAAAATAATAATAAAATAAAAAAATATTGGGGTCACTGAAGCCGATGTTTATGCCTGAAAACTCAGTCTGAAGCCAGTTTCACATAAGTTCCACTTTTCCTGAACAGTCCCCGAAGGAAATCTTTTTATTTGTGATAAACAAGTAAATAAACATAACTTGATCCAGGATCAAAAACTCCACATGATTCGTTTACGGACGGACCAGCATGTTAAATAAAATCGTTCTTGGATAGACCTATTTAAATTTATCATCAACAAACAGTAGAGCTAAAGAATAGCGGATGCAAATAACTATGGTCATGATTTACAACTTATCCATTAGTTTCTCAACAGGGTAAACTGAACTTTTATATG